>NW_026611598.1:0-674261 GCF_029532465.1 Lipomyces tetrasporus
ACCCTAACCCTGACCCTAACCCTAACCCTTAACCCTAACCCTAACCCTGACCCTAACCCTAACCCTAACCCTGACCCTGACCCTGACCCTAACCCTAACCCTAACCCGTGGGCTATTTCAATCGGGGTGAACACCATATGTACGGTGTACGATACCTGCAAGCATTGATATTAGTCCTAGCTATCCTCACCACGGCATTCACATTGTTGTGCGGCTTTGCCCTATCTTCATCTATACGTCTCACCAGCTTCATTGCGGGATATGTGTCGCTCGGTCTATACGGAAGCCTTCTCTCCTACAGGCTCTTCTTCCATCCTCTGAGGAACTTCCCTGGGCCCATCGGGGCTAAAGTCAGTAGCCTGTGGTATAGCACACAGCTCACCAACCCCGATGCCCACAAGAAAGCACTTCAGCTATACGAGCGATACGGCCCCTTTGTCCGTGTCGGGTCCTCCGATCTGATGATCGCCCACCCCTTAGCGGTCCCAGCGGTGCATGGTGCGCAAAGTCAGTGCCGCAAGGCGTCATGGTATGATGAGGATTGGCCTCGACAATCCATCCACACGAGTCGTGACCACCAATTCCATGCCGACCGACGGCGGGTCTGGAGCCATTCATTCAGTGACAAGGCTCTTCGGAGCTATGAGCCTCGTATCGAAGTGTACAACAAAGCCCTAATGGATCGCCTAGGAGACCATGGAGGCCAGCCGATGAACGCAGCTAAATGGTTCAACTACTACAGCTACGATGTGATGGGTGATCTTGCATTCACCAAGGACTTTGGCCTACTTAGAAGCGGCCAGCAACATTTAGCTGTAGAATTGCTCAACGATGCCTTGGGGATTCAGGGCATCAAGCTGCCGACATGGATGTTTCGGATGCTCATTGCCATCCCAGGCCTGACAGAGAAGTACTGGCGATTCATCCAATACTGTGACGAGCAGCTCGCCGCCCAGATGGCACAGAAAGATACAGAGAAGCCTAGTCTCATGGCTCGCCTTCTAGCCCATGCTGGGCCAAATCCTTCCAAATCCGACCTCCTGACTCTTCAAAGCGATTCACGAACCATTATAGTGGCGGGAAGTGATACGACAGCGGCCACCCTCTCGCATATAGCCTACTTACTGGCCAAGAATCCCGAGCATATAGTCAAGCTACGTCAGGAACTCCTTCCCCTGATGAACGCAGACGGGAGCTTCGAGCATCAGAAAGTTTATCAGGCTGAGCATTTGAACGCAGTCATCAACGAGGCTCTGCGCCTGTACCCCGTGCCACCTACCGCGATCGTGCGCAAGACACCCATCCAGGGGATTACGGTGGATGGGACTTTTATTCCCGGCAATATTAATGTTTGGACGCCGCAGTACGTTATCGCACGATCTAACGACGCGTATGACCAGGCATATGACTTCATTCCTGAACGCTGGTATTCAATGCCGCATCTGGTTATAGAAAAGGCCGGATATTCCCCATTCCTCACAGGTAATTGATGGAAGTTCGCTTCAACTGGGTTTTTGCTGACCATGATAGGGCCCTATGGCTGTATTGGTCGCCCTCTGGCACTGATGCAAATTCGCTTGGTTATCGCTGCTACGGTTTCAAAGTTTGACATCGGGTTTCCTCCTGGAGCTGATGGCTCTGATTTTGTTGAGAACACCAAAGATCGCTTTACCTGGGGTTTGGCAGAACTGAATCTTTGTTTCCGGCCATGGCAGCGAAGCACTTCGAATCATAGCTGATTTGCCATTTTCACTTTTTATAATTGAGCAGAACTTTTATCTAAAATGTACTATGGGTGGACAGAATTCTCGGATCTACACTCATTTGCTATAACAAGACGTCAGGGTTATACATAGCTTTATTACTTAGAAGAGCCGGATCTTCGTATAGTATAGTTCATCCCTCTAAGCTTTCCATAGAGTAAGATAGAAGAACAGGCTAGAGGAGGTTTCTGTTCTTGGGCAAGACATCGCCTATTGTCCATCACCCACCGTACTGTTTACCCCGTTCGGCCCGAGCACACCGACCGCATGGCGATAATGGCCAGTCTGCACACAAGTCTGTCAGAAGATGGAAGGGTTTTTCCGTATCAGCTAAGGTATCATGTAACTTGTCACTGATTCTTCACACACCCACTCCAGCGAGCAGTCAACGACAATCCCAAACGACATGGGTGCCTGAAACTCCAAAGACAATAATCCAATTGCAGAGTCAGGCGGACAAAATTGAAAAGTATGTGGGACGTCGCAGCGTAAGTCCCGGAAGTTCAACAGAGATTGCGATAATTCAGATAAAGAAGTGCGCCGAAGTGGCACTATACACGACTGCCGTTTTAAATGATGAAATTACACGACTTCAGGAGACTGTGCCACAGAAAAAGAAAAAAATGGAAATTACAAGATCATTTATTAATTCTAGCACAATATTAACTGGGGTAGAGGGTCCGCAGCGCACGCCAGACCAGAAAGAAAGCGACGAGCAAGGCGACGGTGACACTATTGTCTTGAATACATCAGCTAAGAACAAGCCACGCAAGCTCTGAAATACAATTGAAAATAGCTCAGATATATATTATATTGCTGAAAATAAATTTATATTAAATTTATATTTTGATAATGGTATATAATGTTGCGTTGTTAGCTGCTATATGTAAAAATATTGGATGTGGTGGGTAGGAGCGATCCGCTCGCTGGGACGATCCACTTGCCGATCACGTTAGGCGGTATCACTCCTGTCAGAATGGACTACTTATGCAATCCAATGTCCATCAATTGTTGGACGATTTCAAAGTCTTCATCAACCCAGATAACATTCACAAGATAACCAGTTTCGATTCCGATCGTTTGGGATTGGATGGAAGGACGCTGGACCCCATATGTCGCGATCCAAACGATGAGCGGAGGGTAACTGGTGAGCTTCTGCAGTGGCACTTCTGTCAAGCAATATTGGCCAATATGAGAGGTGCTGGAGAAACAGTTTTCGAGTTTGACTTTCCACCTGGAACTGATATGATTTGTGAAATCCGTAGCGGGCCAGAAGCCGCGAAAAGAATGGGGGCCGAACTATTCTCGAGGTTGGATGGAATATCTCTCTCGTAGTGAATGTTATTTCAATGCTGCACCATGTGGTTCGACATAATGAAAGTTATCCCATAGTTCGACCCAAATCCTCTGAGAAGTGGTTCGTATATTGGGAACCATACAAGCTTAGTTTTCACTAGGGCTGTTGACGATACGATATCGGCACTATTTTTCCATATCGTCAATCGGCATCGTCTAACTTAAGGTCTGCCGATATATATCGTCAATCGGCATCGTCTAACTGGAAGTCTGCCGATACGATATCGTCGTAATTTGACGACTACGGAAAAGTCTTGTGCCGTTGCATCATTAACTCATCCAGATTCATTTATTCGTCATCATCCAGAAACGTGTGACACGGATCAACAGAGCGTGTAAGCAGTAAGCAGCGTGTAAGCAGTAAGCCGTCGTTGTAGCGAGCTCTCGAACTTAGAACTAGTAACAACTAGATTATTTGATGACCAACCCTTGTCAAAGTTGGCTCTGTAATTGGTGGCGGATACACAAGGACGAGTATCAGATGGCAGCAGCAGCCAGGGATTATCTGGCGATCCCTGCCTCTGAAGTTGCTGTAGAGCGGCTGTTTATAGGGCTGTTGACGATACGATATCGGCACTATTTTTCCATATCGTCAATCGGCATCGTCTAACTTAAGGTCTGCCGATATATATCGTCAATCGGCATCGTCTAACTGGAAGTCTGCCGATACGATATCGTCGTAATTTGACGACTGCCGATACGATATCGTCACCGATAATTGGAAGTGGCCCGTACAAATTGGGCTCGGGCTCACCTACCAAAACGGAAAAGTCCTGTGCCGTTGCATCATTAACTCATCCAGATTCATTTATTCGTCATCATCCAGAAACGTGTGACACGGATCAACAGAGCGTGTAAGCAGTAAGCAGCGTGTAAGCAGTAAGCCGTCGTTTTGCTAGCAGATGGAATTCAACATTCCGAATGATCGATGATGGCTTGAAATCGAAACAACAAATAAATAAGTTCGTAGATCTTCAGAAGGAACTTCCACCCTTTACTGTTGAAGATTGGTCGCGTCTCGAGCAGATCCACCTAGTATTCAACAAGTTCAATGAGTTTACGTCCTTCGTTTCGAAACGGAATCTACAAATCAGTCTTGCCGTCCCCATTTACTATGAACTACACGAATTACTCGATGACGCGAGTAAACGCAATGGTGACTTCACAAGACTGGATCAAGAAATTGCAACCGCCGTAAAGAAGGGCATGAAGAAGTACGAAAAGTACTATTCCATAATGGACGACTGCGACACATATTACAATGCATTTGTCTTGGATCCCAGAGTCAAAGGCAAGTTAATCTCGCGGGAATTACAAGATGGCAATGCAGGCACCATGATTTTGGAAACTATCCGCACGAACCTCCATCAAAGATATGGGACTAGCTGTGCGGAGCATTATTCAACTGCACCACAACAATATTCTACGGAGCATAGTGATGTGGAATCTAGAATGCTGAAGACCCTGCAACTGGGAGATCAGTCTCTTGTCTCGGATATTGATAGGTACTTCGAGACGCCTCCGATCAGTGTTGCAGATGCCACAGGTTAAAATTGGCTCTGTAATTGGTGGCGGATACACCAGGACGAGTATCCACAGATGGCAGCAGCAGCCAGGGATTATCTGGCGATCCCTGCCTCTGAAGTTGCTGTAGAGCGGCTGTTTAGCACAGCGAGGGATGTCTTAGGTATCCGCAGACATTCGTTGAAGGGCGATACCATAAGAATGCTGATGTTGATTCGCGACGGTTTCAAGTGGTAGGGGCCCAGCATTTCCAACGTTGATCTTTGCGTTAGCATTCATTATTTTTATTTTATTTTTATAATAAATTTCTTTTATTTTTTAGTTTAACAGTAGTACTCAACAATTGTCACAAATGCTGGATAGGGACTATTGTTTGAAAACTCGCACGCTGACCACAAAAAACCTAAGAATTCAATGTAGTTATCAGAATATTGCCGATTTGACGATATCGTCAGACCCTTTGCCGATATCGTATCGGCAAACTCAGGTGCTGACGATTTCTATCGTCAATCGGCAATCGTCTAACTGGAAGTCTGCCGATATCAAATGACGATACGATATCGGCATATCGTCAATATCGCCAACAGCCCTAGTTTTCACAAAAATCAATGGACCTTCAATTGCAAATTTTTATTATTGGTTAACAAGTATTGAGACCAACAATTATATTGAATGTTGGCATTCTGTGCTGAAACTACTATAAATTGGAGCTGCTCGCTTAAAGCGCCTTGATTCTTCCAATATCAATTATTTGAGTTGAATCTGACTATTGCATCAGGCATGTCCAAGGACATGTCGAGAGCATCTCTAAGACGCTGGAAGGTCGGTTTGGGTAATGCCTTGGTGAGGAAATCCGCAAGCATATGCTCAGATGGTATATGAACAATTGAAATGTCTTTTGACTCTACTCTTTCACGGGTGAAGTGATAATGAATATCAATTTGCTTGCAGCGAGTATGAGAACTGGGATTGTGAGCCATTGAAATACAGCTCATATTGTATTTCACTTCGTAGTCAAAATGCTTATTTATAAATATTCTTTGCATCCCAAGGCAGAACTTCCGCCATCGATCAAACCGGAATATAACTATATCCGCAGTCGAGTCAGACACAAAAACTCGAAGTTCCACGAGGTTTCTTCTTTTGCGAGCAGCTAATGGGATTGCCGCAATAAAAGACATCCCAGAATTAGAGATAAGGCAGGCTTAGCCAAAAAAAAAAAAAAAAAAAAAAAAAAACAAAAAAAAAAAAAAACCAAATAAAAAAAACCAAATAAACAAAAAAGTACTATTCGTGATATCACCGAACACGAAGAATAGAAATATAAAGATATCGTATTTATCGAGAATGCAAGACTTTCTGACCAATTTCCTTATCCCGTTATCAGAGGTTGGAGCTTTCCCTTAGCCTTCATAGGTATCAACCGATTTCGAAACATTCACGCGTCCAACTAACTAACCTCTCCCTCAGAATGTCTGATTCATGAAACTGATCGGCAACGACCTGCCGAGTTACAGCCTCGTTTGGCGCAATACGCTTCGCTGCCAAAACGCTTGGAAACCTCGTGCCGAGAGGTGACAATAACTGCAATAGAACGAATGTTTCTCGAGCCTATCCGTTAATTCAATCCAGAGATCGTCCGCGAGTGATTGAGATTGCAGCCTTGCTCGAGTAGAGTGCATGGCCAGCGGAACTGCATCGACCCAAATGGTTCCCAACATTGAAACGGGAGGAAAGGCCGGGCTGGACGTACTTCTAGGCTAGAAGTCTCGAAGCCATTGCGATCATTTACAACGGGACTTCCGCGCAAGTGTGGTTCGTCCACAAAAAAAATTTCATTGTGAACCTGAACGAACAGGAACCGGCCTGCGCGTTCACTTCCATCCAAATACTGAGCCCAAAGGCACATCCACACCATCATGGATGGACTGTCTTGGACTAAATAAAGACAGGTTGACACATACATAGCGTAAATTAAAATCACTGTGATAAGTGCGCGCTATGCAAGACCACCGAATTAGGCTGCTGGTTGATTAATAGCGTCCGTCGATTTGTGGGTTCTGCTCGTACTCATATCAATAAACCGTTCAAGGACCCATTGACTTTTGCTATCGATAAGCAGCTAGCCTAGCCGAGGACTAGTATATGTTGAAATGACTTTGAGTCCTGAAATGTAATTAACGCAGAGAGAATTCATTTATCCAACCACTGACAAAGTCAATCGATATCTGTATACCTATCAGAAAATTCCCGTAGCAAGCAGTTGCCAGTTCTTAGAATCCAATCTATTGGCGGATAATCAGATTGGAACAATGAGTCCCGACATCTCCAAGACAGCATATACTAGATAAGGCGATAAGCTGAGAATGCCAAGTATCAGCGGCGAAACGCCGAGACGCGGCTTTTCAAATTGGCGAGGCAGGCTGAGCGATTATTCACCGCAGATTTCGTTTGCATGGGGAGCGCCGCTGAAGCTCCAACTTTATATTATGCCGGCTTATCGTGTCTACGATAAGATTGGTTCGATGATGTGCACAAGCCAATTAGTGAACGCCAACTTCCCATTGTCAGACAGTGGCCAGGGAGGATCAACTACGCCAGTCCATTCAGGTTGCACGGTAGAGGCGTGGATGTTTCTTGGTAGACCACAAGAGCTCTCCGGCTATCTACCAAGCTGCCTAGGCATTCTTGGTTCAGTCAAAATTCGTGTGCGTCCTGGCTATTTCCCAGCCCTCGATACAACCTTATCTTGGCGGCCATCTTTTGCTGCAAGACCCACTTGTGATGTGCATCTTGGCAGCTCGGCAAGGTGCATCCCCAATTTAGTGGGGTGCAACACCCGCCATACCTTCATGAGTAATCGTAGCATATTGTCATATTGTCTATGCAAATTCGATCGCGACAGTTTTGAACAGTTGATGCCGTACGCTGCTTGTTCCTTGTAGATATAAAATACGCTTCAGCTGCGGGTTGCCGGCATATCGGCTTTTAAGCTGCGCACGGTCTGATTAGATTAAGGTAGGCAACTAAGTACTTAGTTCTTAATAGGCTATCTGCAGCTGCAGCGCGGGCCACTCTTTTGCGCTCATCATCTGAATGACATTCTTATCGCCTCCCTCCCTGCTCTCCTTTGCGCCACTGAATTTATCTCCACTTTAATCAAATTCGAATGCAATGGCGCTCCACAAATGTTTTGGAACCCATTCTGGCGACATTTGCTTGGCGGATACGTTGAACAAAAACGATATATCTTCTCGGGTCGTCCCTGCATTTCTTACTCTCGATCTACCTCGCTGGACCCATTATAGTTTTGGCTGGCTTTGGTTTCTTAGTAGTTATAAGTAGCGTCTTCTTGTCGGACGCAGGTGCGTTTTCTAACTTCCTGAGCATTGCGCAGTACTCTACTTAAGAGTCCTCAAGTCCCTGTTTCTGCCACTACAATTCCTAACGTCAGATAGATGTCTCGTTATGAAAAGCAATCTACCCTCATAGAGGCAACTGGCTTCTCTGCTAAAGAAAGCGACTCCACAAGTGAAAAGAAGGAAGTGTATATCACGACTGAATTAGATACTGTGGAGACAGATGAGTTCAAGTACACTGCTGAGGAAAAAGAAAAGATCTTCGCGTTTATTGAGACTGTGAGCAACTTGCGTGACATTCTTGATGAGGACCCAGACTACATTCTGGACAACATGAAGTCGTTGACTCTGGAGGAATCACTTGCATTACTGAAGGAAGCGGCGGAGTACTACAAGGAGGACGTCAACTTTCCAGAAGATATGATGATGCGCATCAAGATTCTTTTGCTCGGAGAGCAGATAAGTGGTATGGATCCGTTTTACTACCAGCTTGAAGCTCGACTACAAGCAGCCCTGATAAAGTTTGACTCCCCGTATCCCGAAGTGCGTGCCGTTATTAGGCCTACCGATGATCCCTCTATGCCTTGTGAGACTTTCCGTGCTTATGTGGTTGGAATATTCTGGGTGTGCTGTGCGTCCTTCATCAATCAGATGTACCACGAGCGTCAGCCTTCAATCACACTGAATGCAACCGTCCTTCAGGTTCTGATATACCCTTCGGGAAAATTCATTGCCAAATCGCTCCCTAATTGGAATGTCAATATTTTCGGATGGAAATTTCCTTTAAATCCAGGGCCATGGACGTTCAAAGAGCAAATGTTTGTGACAATCATGACGAATGTCGGAGGTGGCGCCACAAATTTCTTCCACTACGCTCTCACCATGCGCTTGGGAATCTTTTTTAATAGCGAGTGGGTCCAATACGGTTTTCTATTCTTAATGGCATTTGTAACGCAGTTTTTTGGGTTCGGTCTTGCTGGAATAATGCGTCGTTACGTTGTGTACCCGACAAAGGTAGAATCCCCACGTTATTTAACACTTGCTTGAATAGCCGTTGCTGCATGCTAACTAGTCCAAGGCAGTTTGGCCTACAATTCTTCCAATTCTTCAGCTTAACCGAGCACTACTACTTCCGGAGACTAAGCAGAATATCAATGGGTGGACTATTTCAAAATACAAGCTGTTCTGGATAACTTTCGTTAGTATGTTCGTGTACTTCTTTATTCCGGACTATCTCTTTACGGCACTCTCGACATTCAATTGGATGACGTGGATTGCACCTAAAAACAAGAAGCTTGCCTTCATCACTGGTTCTAGAATGGGTCTTGGAATCAATCCCTGGACAACATTCGACTGGTCAGTTATCAACTACACAACACCGCTCGTCTTGCCATTTTTCGCTGCGCTCAATAAGTACATCGGCGTTTGGGTGGGAGCGCTTGTTATTATTGGTTTGTACTGGTCTAACTATAAGTACACCGCTTACTTTCCCCCAAACAACAGTAATGTCTATGACCGAACTGGGATGAGATATAATCTATCAAGGGTTATGACGAACCACGAGTTCGATGAGGAAAAATATCGAGGATATTCTCCGGTTTATATCGGTGCCGGTAATATGACAATGCTCGGCGCCTACTATTGCATGTACACGTGTGCTTTCTGCTATATTATGTTAAATGAGTGGAAGACTATCCGAGACGCATGCAAGGGCTTTTATCGCAGTCTCAGGGATCGTAAACTGTCCAACTACGAGATGTTTGACGACCCTTTTTCTCGAACAATGCGACAGTATAAAGAGGTACCTGACTGGTGGTTTATTGCGACTTTGATTATCGCGTTTTCTATTGGCGTTGGCGCTATTGTGGGTTATCCGACAAACACTCCAGTCTGGGCTGTTGTCGTTGTCATATTGGTTTGCATAGCACTCCTTATTCCCACCACAATTATTTTTTCGACTACCGGATATCTGATTCCAGGAGACACGCTAACTGTTATTATTGCTGGCTATATGGTGCATGGTAACCCAATAGCGTCCTTAATTTGCCGTGTATTTGGATTCAACACTGATGAACAGGCGGAAACGTTCCTTGGAGATCAGAAAATGGCTCACTACGCTCGAATGCCCCCTAGAGGTGTGTTTCGCGCCCAGATGACCGCGACTCTGTTGCAGTGCTTTGTCACAACCGGTGCACTTACCTGGCTTATCAGCCACACTCCTGATCTGTGCACACTTACGCAGTCAGCCCGCTTGGTGTGCACTTTTCCAAACCAACTTTATTCCAACACACTCCTACTCGGGGTGATAGGTCCGCACAGGACATACGATGTTATCTATCCTGCATTGAAATACGGCTTTCTTGTTGGCGTGCTAGTTGGCGTCGGTTTTTGGGCCTTGAGACGTCGTTACGTCAAATATCTCAAACATGTTCATCCGGTAGTTATTATCTCCGGTATTACACGATATGGTGCGACATACAATCTATCCTATTTCACACCAGGAATTTACTTTTCGTTTATTTTCATGGTTTTAATTCGGCGTCGCTACCTCTTGTGGTGGACCAAGTATAACTATATATTGTCGTCTGGTCTCACAGCCGGGATGGCGTTCAGTGGTATCCTCATTTTCTTTGCGTTGCAATATACCGGGCATACACTAAAGTGGTGGGGGACAATGGTCCAAAATGCGGGTGTCGATGGTGCCGGCACTGCGACCTTGCTTACAGCTCCAAATGGTGGATTTGGACCGCAAGTGGGTTCGTGGCAATAGTTTCTATGAAGTTTTGTACCGATTCATGTGATGGTCGTGTAGTGTGAGCTAGGGCAATATTATATAAGAGTGAATGGCTATAAGCTTCTTGCTAGGCGTATGAGCTGTGTCCGAGATCTCGTGCCTCAGAGCTCAATCAATACATTTAACAATAGAAGATGGGCACCCTCACTTAACCTCCAAATCATGTCACACGACATGTCGCTTAATGCAATTTGTCTATGGCTGGCATTTATAGATTTGCAGTAGACCAAATTCCTTTAAATCTGCAACACAAAAAGGTGACAGATACTATTCTCAATATCTCGATAGTCTGCAACAGAGAATCGCAAGACTCTTTTCTTCAGCGCGATACTTTAAATAATATATATATATAACTTATATTATCTCTGAAATAAATATGATTATCAGACGCTCGATTCATTTCTTGGCCCGTTACAATAGGAAGTATTCTATGACAGTGCTCGGCCCAAATTATATGGTTGCGTTCAGAGCTGCGGTTGGCTCAACTAAAGTTGATGTCGAAACAAATATATTTTTTCAGCCCAATTGAGCGGTATATATCGTAATATCTTATATTCTTATTTCGTCGTCCCTTACGAGCCCCGTGCATATCCGTGGATATGACGGATATGAATACGGATAAGCCCGTTTCTTCTGGATGATATGGATACGGATATGGATAACGAAAAATAGACCAGGATATTATCCGTGGCGGTCCCTAAATTTATGGATGGTCATAGACTACTCTTGCTATGTCAGTTGTTGCGTCCTGTCATGACAAAAGGCTCAGTTGGTCCTTGTGCACCTTACTACGTTTTCGTCATCAAGAAGGCTGCTGGCTATCATTAAATACTTGGGAAGGATTAGCAACATGACTCCTAAAGTTATCGTCGTAACCGGCACTAACAGGGTGAGGGGTATGCTCTCTCGCCGTTCTTACTTTCTATTATCACTTACCAGAAAGTAGGTATCGGTCTCGCCCTTGCGACGGAGCTTAGCCAACATGGTTGTTCTTGCGACTGTACGCTATAAGGGCAAAGTTATCAGCACACTGTTCGTTGCTCTCCCTCACGTGAAGCTTGTCGAGATGTAAGTGATGATTTTGACTGTATCGACAATGCAGCAGCTGAGATTGAAAATCTTGCTCCCGAAGGAACTGACGAACTGTGGTGCTCACTAAGTCTATTGTACAGAATCTTAACCCTGCTCAATGTTGGTTATGGTGCCAGTGTGATATCTGTGCGGTCAGTTAATCCGGGCGACATGGCGAGGGAGTATAAGATCAACGTGATAGCTCCTTCCAATAAGCTTTATATACATCTCGCAGCAACAAGACGCCTCATAGTCTCCGCGCTCAAGGAGCTCCTCCGTGAGCCTAATAAATCGCGTCCACTATTAAACAATATTTCCACTGACACCCCAGAGGCTGGTGTAGCCAAATAATCCCACGCGGCCGCTGCGGGGATACTCTTCCCCATGTGTTCTCCACCGAGAGAGTAGCCAGTTTTTTTAAGTTTTTTTCATTTGTCACCGACTCATCTATCATGACAACTCCATCTTCAAAGTACCGGTCGACGTCAGATAGATGCTGCTTGCGAGGTTGCAACTTCTGTAGTACTCGAGCCTCTATACTGATTCCCCGGCTTATGTGAACTTCACTGGGTGCGAACGATTGTTCTGTCACTAAAGGATACCGCTCACGAAGTAAGTCATTTATATGCCTGATAACCGTCTGGGCTATCACTGCTCCCAATTCTTTCTCCAGCAGCAGCGTCTTGAAGCGTGGGTCCAGGACTACAGCGAAATAATACATATCCCGCACATCCATGAGATAATAATATTTTCGGAATTTCTTCAGACCTGCAGATACAGCTGCAGCAATCTCTGAATTAAGACCTGAAAATTCACCCCTCTCTAGAAGACGCATCAAGCAATATGTCGTGCAGCTCGTAGTAGATGGGGATGACCAAGCTAATCTGTGGCTGGCACTTCGAAACTGTAAGAGCAAACTCTTCAATTTTTGCAAGCCGAAAACTCAACGACTCTCCCTTGGTACTGGAAATCAGCAGTCAACCAGTGACCAATAACTCCGAGTATGGCCTTAGAATTTTCGCTGGTCCAAGCATCCAAAGAGAGCGCGATCGTTTGACATGTGCGGTCCAGCTCGTCGATCAGTTGTGTCCGACACGACTGGAATTCTGTGTCTATTCTGCGAGCCATTGTCATGCGGGAGCTGAACGGTAGCGAAATACCTAGATCTTGGAAGATCTGCTGGAATGTCGGCGATTCGATAGCGTCAAATGCCATATTATTCAGGACTATCCACCGTACTAAGTTTCGTTCCAAAAACTTTGCCGCGTTGTCCAGCGCACGTTTCTGGAAGAAACTGGCAATTGACGGCTGTTTGGTGCCGGACCTTTCATCCTCATTGTTACATTCAGAGCCAGTTATTGAGATTCCATGTTTGGTGAGGTGAAATCTCATATTTGATGTTGATGTTGCTCTTGCGGAATCAGTTGTCGTCCAATGACATCGTTTACATCGTATCTCACGATCTTCTATCGGCCCTTTACCCCTCTTCGGCCACCACAGCTTTCCTGGCAGCGCTGAGACATCAAACTGCACCCATAAAGATTGATTCGGCGGATTCTTTCGCGAAGATTCCGATTCGGTTGACACGCTGGATGTGTCAACTTGCCCATCATCGTTTAACTCAGACTGCTGAGAAGAGTCTGCTGGAAGTTGGTTCAATTGGCTTGCTGAGTCGTCCGAAGTAATAAGCTCGACGCCACTGGACCCTATATTGGAACGAAATCTTTTGATAACGCGGTCTTCTGGCGGTGCTTCCTCGTCGCTGCCATCATTAAGAAGGTGGTAATCGACCCTTTGAGAACGTTGCGGGTGCTTGCGGGGCGATACAGAGAAATTATCCATACCGTAGAGAACAAATTGCGGCGACAGCTCTATTTGGCCCCAACGACGAAAGATATCCTCTAGCTTTGGATAGAACCGTTACAAACGCGTGCCTGACGCGTGTCCCTGGGAGTAAACAAGACCCACAAAGCTCGGTGTCCATGGCTTTACCCTAACCTCTTTTGTAAGCAGCATTTTGGCAAAGAATAAAACCTCTTTAACCATTAGTCGAATACGATTATCCGTATCCGTATCCGTGATATCCACGGATATCCACGGATATTCTCGCAGGAATGGCGAGAATATGAATAAAAGATATTACACCATCACTAATATGAGATATACCGTGCAACTGGGTTAGATACGACTGTCGTATAATGCTTAAGATCGATCAGGCGATCCATACGTATTAACCCAGGCCACATTGCTCTGCAAATGAGCCGGATGAGCAGGTCTAATATATGTAAAGATCAGCTTATATGCAGGCAACATAAGCTGTTGTTATTGATACGGTTTCCATATTTCGTGCCCGATTCTACGATTGCTCTGATCGACTGATGATTGCCGCATCTGGATGACAAGAATTTAAATTTACTTATCTAATTTGTAATTAAATACGAAATATGAAACAAGCATAACTACAAATAAAAATAAGGCTTAGAAAATAAAAACATGACTAAATAAGGCTTTCTTTGAATGACTGGCGAAAGGGAAGGATCCATGTCAGCATCGCTTGCGAGAACTTGGGACGCAGATTCATCAGGGATATAATGTCATCCAAAATTGCGGTACCTGTCTCACTCACTTCAAGGCGACGACGCGAACGGGATCGCGGGCCTTCGTCAGAGTCGCCTTCACTATCTGTGCCGGTATTCAGCGCATGATAATCAAGACGCTTCGCTCGAGGGGGGCGCTGTTGTGTATTTATTCGTAGCTCAGTTTAGTGGACTACTACGTTCTTCGAAAAACTTCTGCGTAAACTATGTTCCTCATTATGACTATCTATTTCGGGCACATCAGAAAGATAAAACACCTCTCTTATAATAATTCGCTCAATATCTTCATTTATGTGCTTTATGAGTAATTTTAATTTATAGTAAACGGATATCCACGGATATCCACGGATATGACTAATCAAGATTGCTTTATCCGTATCCGTATCCGTATCCGCCTAATGTCTATCCGTATCCGCAATTTTTGACGGATATCCGCGGATATATCCGTTATCCGTGTATCCGTGCCGATCCCTATTTCAGAACAGCCTTTTGTCTACTTGCACTGAGCAGGCATACTCATCTCTCGTAGTGAGTGGTACACCAGACAGTGTGAAGCTAGACATTTTATTCAGTTCACAGAGACTAGTTTAGTTCGTGACCAACGTCACTAGACATTTTATTCAACGTCACTAAGGTTATTTGACTCTGGTGATATCACCACTGCAGGGTTAGTGATACTATCACTAAATCGAGGACCTACAGACTCCTATCAAGAAGTAAAAGAGGAAGGGTGGCAAGGCACCTGACGTCGATGTATGCGCTGTCAAGTCGTTCTTAGTTATTGATTCCAGCAATACAGCTATTTCGTTAGCTAGTCTCCCTAGACTTCTCCCTACAAACATTTGTTAGTGTACCGGCATGGACACTAAATACAATCTTAACATGGAGTTTTTGGACTCCGCCTCTACGGTCCTGTCATCCATCACCGCCGTCCTCAAAAAACAGCTCTCGAGCTTGGAGCCATTTAAAATTAGAATTGAGTAGAGGATGTCGAGATAGACGGGCGCAATAAGTTTTTGGAGTGAGCTTACAATGAACTATTACTCACATATGCAGCCAAAGTCTCTGATCCTCCACAACTACACTCAGCCGCAGTTGGGACCACTTAATTCATGGATGGTAAATAGCTCTTTTCTTGGATAAAGCAAACATTCATCGCGATTGTCGATGACGATGCTGTACTGACGTCTTCATTGTGACCGAATCTTTACTTTCAATATAAGACTGATCCGGCACGCCTGGAAGAGTGCTGAACCTTCTCGACAATGGGCGACCTTTTCTTCCTCGTAGCGGACCAAAATCCAGTTAAACTCAAAAGCCACTAAAGTCAATTGTCGATTTCGATAGCTGAACGACGTGAAATACTTCTCACAATTCTGTTGTTGGAAGGAACAGTTGAGACACATCATAACACAACATTTTCTTCCTCGATTACCTTTTCAAAGGACTCGGAGATGGCCAATGTTCTCTGCTAAAGTTCCATTGCTGACTTGCGTCGACTGCGCAGTTGCGCATTGATCAGTACATTTTCGCCCTAACCGGACCAGAAAAGGTCTCATCGCTCGTGGGTTCGCGCGACTCGCTTCTGGTGGGCTCCGATTGTGCCGTCATTACATATATCCGCGAACCCTTCCCAAGATCTCATTCGTTAATGCGTGCTCCTGTCAGTTATATTGGGGGAGAAACAACGCGGGAAATTTGAGGCACTACAAGACAGGCTCCATGGTGATGCTGTTGACTATTTTCTTAATCTTAAGGCCTCAAGATAGACTGACGATGTGAGAGGTCAAGCGAGTGCCAATACAGTAAATCCCCGATAGAACAATTTTATTCTTGCAACGATTTCAGTTCGTTATATAAATAAACCAGCAATTGTGCGGTTGTACTTGTTAGTTATAGAGATTTATTCGTGAGCGAGACTCGCTATATCGACAGTTTACTTCTAGTAATAGAGATAGCTTTTGTCACAAACAACTCGTCTAGTCTGGTGCAAGAGACTAGACTTGTATGGATTCCAAAAACCGCTAGGAGACCGGCATACAAGACCCCGTATTTGATGGGACAGCGAGTGCAGACCCTCGTTTTATTTGATTTATAAGTCAACATATAAAAATCAACATGAAAGACTTGGTGCGGTGGTTCTACTAAAGTGAAGACAAATCTATTAAATTAAGGCAACATAAATTGACATGATAAAGCATCTATATGTCTACTCCGTCCAATTATCGCATACCTGTCTTCTTCCAAGAAATCGCAGTACCCACTTCTCTAGATATGCGCCAAAGTAGATACGGCAAAATTAGGCTGCGGTGATGTCTAATAGTGCAAAGTGCAAAATGAAACCAAATCCATCTAATTACTTAGAACACCAAAAAAATACAATACTCCATGACCCCACAACGTGTGCCGCAATTTTCTAAAAAGAGGTCGCGGTCTACTTCTCCTTCTTAGTCTCGGTCACGTCACCCTTCAAATACTGTCTATCATCTTCGTCTTCAACTTCTTTGACAATCCTTTCCATTTCGCTGGCTTGCTGCTTCCATGTCGCGGCGCTCATCTTCGTTTTTTCATCAAATAGCGATTTCTCTGGCGTACAGTACGACCCACCGATACGGTCCCACAGGGTCGTGAATTGGCCGTAGTTGTAATTAAAATACAAGTGATGAAGGGTATGGCATGCAGCGCTATTGATCAGCGGATTGTTTGTCAGGTACTCACCGTCGTGGATGAGGATGGCCCAGATATTGATGTTCACGAACAGGAGCAAGTATGATACCTTATGCATCGGAAACACAAAAAAGAATATATGATACGGTAGCGACTGCGCGTAACCGTCGAGAGGGTGGCAGGCAAGCGATGCGAACGGTGTCGGCACGATCCATTTGTGATGCGGCTTGTGGAGCCGTTTGTACAGGATTGGGTGATGCAGCCCGCGGTGGATAACATATATACCAAAGTCGGTGAATAAAATGAAAAGCGGGATCTGCAGGAACAGATACGCCATGCCGTAGTCGTTAAGATCCCAATACATGAACGAGTGCCCGCGGACCTCTGCCAGGAACCATGGCACGGTCAAGAGCGCCATTGCAGGCATCGAAGAAAGCGCCTGCTGGATTTCCATTCGCATCTGGTTCTTCAAGTACTTGGGATGGTCCAGGTTGCGCTTGTCGTAAACGAAGACGTACGACATCCCCGAGAACACGAAGTACATGAACAAAGCAAAAGCGTAGGTGACAAAAAAGAGCGAGATGAACTGCCGGACAATATTTGTGCGCGGAATTGTCGACAAGTATGCGGCGGTCGGCGCAGACACGAACGTGTACTCATACGGTTCAGAAGGAATGTAAGATAGAGAGAGATTCTTAGACAGTGACAAGAGGAGCTCATTCGAAAGCTGAGTCGCCTCGAGCAACGATTTCACGGCTTGGGGACCCGCGAATAATTTCGCATAAACATGGTCGAAAAAGAACGCGTCTGCGATCTCGAGAACGATGTCCATTGCAATTGTTTGTACTAATGGACACGGTTAGAGACGAGGACGCATGCGAGGATGACATGACGGAAATAAAAAATCAGCAGGACTTCCTCGGAGGCCGAACAAAGCGCCGCAAACACAAAAGCGAGGGTTGCAAATGCAGAAATCTTCGAAGAGTCTCAGACCATATATCTGTCGGACGTCGGACTCGGGTCTAACCGTCTGGACCAAGCGGGCCACCAAATAGTTACTTGGCTTGGAACCTGAGTACGTCAGAAATGCAGCCGTCGGCAAATCCCGATCACACATTGTCTAATGCAGCAGCACCCCTTACCCTATGCAAGTTGACGCTCGGTTTCGGGGTCCCATTTCCCGAAACAGCCGGTGCCTGTCAGCAAACCCTAACAGGTACCGAGTATATCACCCTAACCCTGACGCCCTCCCTTTGGTCAGACCTCTATTGCTGTAACTAGCACGTCTCGTGTACTTATAGCCGCCCCATGCAGGAACGTGGGCGATATTAGCACATCTCGCGTGGCTCCGCCGAAACTCGTTGTCTAACTCACAGATCGCGACAATGAGCTACACTTGGTGGATACTGCATGCTCTTAAAATTTGGTCCGACTTAATGAGGGCCGTCGCCAGACGCAGTCCATTTGGATCTAGAAGGAGTCGCATATCATAGATATCGCGAGATCGCTAAGGTCCAACATAATCGACAATCTAGGGAAAGAATGTGTCGATGACGTGGGGATGGCGGATCGATTGGACGTAGCCACGGCTGAGTCCTTGAAGTAAGCCGGCCTCTATTGCAATCGGTGATGCAGCTTAATACTTGGAACCAATAAGATCGGATGGTACCTCAAAATTTACCGAGCAATAACATTTCACCATATTGTGTATGCACCCGATCGGGCATCGTCGATTTGCTAGGCTCAAATCCACTTCGCTGCATCGCGGCGAGTTTTTAAACTTAACGGTGGACAAAAATCTAAAATTTGATTTTTAAATTTTTAAGTTTTGAATCCAACGTTCGCAGCACTAGTTGTCCAAAATGTATTATGGGTATTAAAGTATCAGTCTTATTATTCACTTTTATTTGGGTAAGAGCTTCTTTCCCTAGATTTAGATTTGATCAACTGATTACTTTATGTTGGACTATTTTACTACCACTGCCAAGTCTCGGGACTCGAGTCGGACGCGTCCGTCGCGAACTCGCACCTGACACGGTCTGGCTTCTGGTTATAAATATGTCCGGGATCTGTCCCCACTGCTGCTGCCGTTCCTTGTCTTCGTCTTGCGAGGACACTGACAATGGAACCGCAATTGACAGCGAGAACTAAGTCGCTTAGTCCACTTATTGGTAGGAATGTTCGTGCGGCTTCGGGCCTTCGGCTGCGCGAAACCCATAGCGCTCTGATACGACTCCACAATAGGTCAATAGCCTTTGTCGCAGTTGTCACCACCACATGGCGGGTGACGATCACGGCCGGCCAGTGCGCGTGAGTGACTCTGTGCAGGCATCGAACATATAGCCGAAACCCTTTGCTGAACATGGGCCACTTAATTATTTGGTACATAGTCGTAGAGGTAAATAGACTTCTGTTGACGGCGGGGAATAGAGGGCCGCAACCGGCACTCAGCAAAAATGCGCAACGGCGAGTTCTCGACCTATTCCAGCTCTTACGAACCGATGCAAGTCGGCCCAGCAGTTGAGGCTTTTGATCCCCCCGAGTTCATAAATTACTCAATACGATCGAACTTCAACATTATTGCAAGCCCTAGATAACCTTTTCTTGGAATATTCTATTGCGTATTGTATGGTATGACCCCGCACAAAAATTATGCGACTTGGTATACCTATATATACATAAGCAAACTGCAGTGCTATGGCAATCGCTGGACCGTTGACACCGGTCATTTTGAGTGGCAATAATCACCCAACAGAAAGCCTCCATTGCAGAGCCTCCCATAAGGAAGCAAAATATAGCCATTCTCATTGAATCATTTTGGCCAAGCCAAGCAAATTCTGCTGGAGTGGCAGATGGATCTCCTTGATAATCTATCCATTCTGCCATATTCCCACCAAGCTCGAGAAGCACCAAAAAGACCCAGTCAAGCACCCCAACATATGGCGTGCGAGCATGATATGCATATCTTTTTAGCTGTCTTGCGATATTTGCTCCACCCCTTACAACGGGACCTTCACCAGCGATTGCTCCGAGCCAGTCTGAAATGCTTATTGAATTTGGTCGCTTAAATTCGAGGACGGCAAATACCACATCATGGTATTGCCAATGCATATCTAGTCGACTATAAGTACCTCCTTGAATCCAGCTCACTTCCGACTTGCATCGTATGTTGAACAATGGATACACGTCTTGGAATATCAAGTTAACTGGATGTATGAGATAAACATGAGCTGCCCTGATCACATCCGCTTCCAGATCAAGATCATAACTATAATCAAGGTCTATGGCGAAATATGTCGCAAATAGGGGTACTTGAGCAAGATAGATGGCTTGCTGAGCCAGTATATCCCAGGCGGTTAGGCTCATAAGAGAACCGAAGAAGGCGTTTGCGGCTGAAGAAACGTGGCCCGTTACCCTGGGAGGGGCAATGCAAACCGAGTAAGTTGACAGCGGAAAATTGAGCACTCGCCAAGCATCCATGGCTAGCGTACATGACGTCGGGATGTTAATCGGTTTGTTTTCATCGAGGGTTAGCTTGGGCGTGAGTGATTTCAGGGTAAATTGTGTAGATATCTCTTGGGGGTTCAACCGTTAAAATCGGTAGGGATAGGGTCGCTCTCAGAGTTTGTTTTGGCTTTCTCTAGCTATCATAGTAGCTTAGTAGCTACATAAAATACACTATTCACACAAACACAAACCATACATACCTCTTTGGGATAGACACCCGAACCCCGCCGAATTGGCTGACTGGAAATTCTTAAGCCACAAAATATCATATTTCATGTTGTCAACAAGATTGTAATAATCCGGGAATCAATGAGCTATTTCCTTTAAAGCGTACCATCCAAGGGCAATCATAAAGCATACTTCGAGCACGCTTTTTTGTATGGGCGCTCGGTTGAATTGTTGTTAGCGCATCGAAACATGCGCCAATGAGGGTAAGGGTTACGCCACAAACTTCCAACGATTTGACGGGTTCAGATCGACAACTTTCTAGATCCGCCGCAGCCATGCTTCTTTACAATACCCCAGAAATCAATTACGCTATCGAATGCGATTTATGGAGGGAACCTCTGAGTGTTCCAATCATGCGGGTTTCGACTTCCTCCCCCCACCCCTCTACGATCCCTCATCAACCGAGGCGCCTCAGAGCGTCTACAGTCTCGGAACCACGCTCGCTCTCTTTGATGCGGAAGGCAATGCGAGTATAACGATTCGAGTTAAGAAGCATCTCCACGTGCGAAATGCCCGCCGCTCACAAATTGTCCTCGCTGAGGTCGAAAAGTCCTCCATCGCATGTTGTCCTATTGACCTGAAAGTTGTTGCCAAATTCTTCGATCCACTTTTTGTTTCAGTTGACGAATTGCCAAGCGACGATGCTCCTGCAATGTTTAGGCGAATCGTCGCATGACGATGTTGCGACAGAGAGGTCGCCGCTTACTCCTCGTTAACTTCTCTGCAAGGTACCGCCGTTCCAAAATTCTATTGCCAACTTACCTGTCGCTTCCCTTCTCGAGAGAAAATTTCCGATCAAACTGTCGGAGTCATCTTGATGGAACATATAGATGGCTGGCCATTGTCGTGGTATTCTTCTGAGGAGTTGACGGAATCACAAGCACGCTGGATTGTGCTGCAGATAGAAGCCATCGTCCGTGCGATCCACACCCACGGGGTAATTCACGGTGATTTGGGTCTACGAAATTTTCTTCTAACGAAGCTTGGAAGAGTTGTCCTTCTTGATTTCGAAAATTCTGTTATCTTAGATGGGCACAACAGACATTCGCCAGAGTTTTTGAAGTTTTAATTTCGGGTTGCTGCCTAGAAGTTGTGCGAATATATGGACTGGGACAATGTCATGAGGACTATTACCGTTGACTGCGGGGGACTGGATTGCTGGACTAGATCATGCCAGAAGAAGCTGCGCGATTAGCGAATAATAACGGACTATTTAATAGCAATGTGTGCGATTTGCCCTGACAAGGGCGAAGGCTTTAGTATTGACGTTCAAAGTGGTCAGGCGAGAATCAACGTTGGTAACTAATGACTCAGCTCGGCTACATCTTATTGCTGCGGATACGCGAGGCACGGTTATTGATGGCATCATAACTGCGCACCAATGCGCTGGTTAATTCATTACTGTTCAGCGTGGTGGCCGATATATATTTGCATTGCGGCAAATTGCTACTTCCCAATGTCGAATAATTGCTCTGAATGATTCTGTATTGTGTATGTAGTGACTACATCGTCCACGGGCAGAGACCAGTGGTAATTGTGGAAGCTTACCAAATGTAAGTGACATCAAATGAAGAACAGGGTTAATGAGCTGTTCTACGTTTTATGCGACGCAGAATTGCGCTTGCTGTGGCACACAACGTGCATATAGAGACACTGAAACGTCGCCCGGTGTGAAGGAAGGCAGGAGCCATTAGAAGCTTGAACTATTTTGAAACTCGTCAGGCCGTGAATGAAAGCCATGCATACGTCAGCAACCTCATAGCTACCGCAATAGTAACATCCATTTTGAGCCTGGGTAGATGGAACTGGTGCGTGATTGCGACTCGCCAACTTCACGTGTTCGATGCGCCATCAAACTTTTTTGGGTGGTCAGTATTTTGATGCTTCAGATAACGTGATCGGCAAGCGAGCGGATCGCTGCTTCATTTTTTCCGCGACACACACTTCAGTTGCAAAACGATCAAAGTAAGGAAAGAAAACTTCTCTTAGCAATTCAAGCATACACAAAAACGGCAAAATTTCAAGTATTAAAGAAGCGGCGCGGTCGTACGACGTGCTCTATTCTACCCTTCACGCTCGTCTAAGAGGTCGCATATCACGACGCGATTCTATCACACCGATGCGAAAACTCACTCAAAGAGAAGAAGAAGTGCTTCTAGAATGGATCCTTTCAATGGACAAGCGAGGACTTCCTCCTAGAGTGGCGGACGCTCGAAGAATGGTCGACCTACTTCTTACTAAGCGCGCGGAAGCTTCTTCCCAAGTGTCAAGCAAAGTCGGTGAGAAATGGGTGCGAAATTTCATCAGAAGGCACCCTGAGTTGAAGTCTAAGATATGAACATCAACGGGCAAAACAGAAAACAGAGGCTCCCGAGATTATTACGACATGGTTCGATTTCGTACGCAATACTATTCAGATGTATGGGATTGCGGACGGCGATATCAACAACTTTGACGAAACGGGCTTTCAAATGGGTGTTATCGGAACTGCAAAGATTGTCACCTCTGTCGAAAGAGAAGGGAGGGCGTTTCTGAAGCAGCCAAAGAATCGTGAGTGGGTCACTGTTGTTGAAGCGGTCAATTCCTCCGGGCAAGGTGTTCCAAACAACTTGGTTTAGCGATATTTCACACGATTGGTCAGTTGGTGTGAGCAATAATGGTTGGACCACGAACGAGCTTGGTCTACAATGACTTCGAGAGGTATACGGGCTCGTACAAAGGGAAAATATCGGTTACTAATTTTGGACGGGCACGGAAGCCTATTGCACCAGAATTTGATCCGTATTGTGCAGAGAACCTCACTATTTCCCTATATATGCCAGCTCATTTGTCACATTTACTTCAACCGCTCGATGTGGGCTGTTTTAGCGTATGGTCGCCAAGTTGAACAGAGTGCGAGGGCTGCTACAAATCACATCGAGAAGTTGGATTTTCTACAAATCGCCCGACGAGAAGCATTATCTGCTTCAAATATTCAGAGTGGATTTAGAGCTACAGGGCTAGTTCCGTATCATCCAAGTAGGGTATTGGGTAACACTTTCGCTTCACACACCATCCGGAGAGCAGTCAGCCACAAGGATCTCATTTGAGGTGAGCATTTGCGATCTTCCTTCCATCTTCCGACCTTCCATTACGCTCCCTGTTTTCGCTCCGCTCTGGCGCTCTCAGATGCTGGGGACGAGTACCGTTGCTTTCAAGATATGGTAGTTCGTTTTGAGCAGTTTGTTCTTTTGTGTTGGGATATTGCATCATTTGTTGTGCATGGACGCCGATGACAAGAGCTCGAAGAGACGGATATAAATACATACCGTTCCAGCTCCTCTACTCATCGGATAATAGGTCTAAAATACTCTATCTTGCCATCCAGCTCTCTAGTTTAGTAGTTGACACTTGCGCGACGAAGACACGACCGAGCACACGGAGGAACTATTCTCCAATCACTTCATCACATTACCCTTCCTCCGAGTGCGCGGTCCTCCGCGTCGGTGCGGAGAATTCGTTCACTCGCTGTGCGCGGGGATTATCATGATATAATGTAGCACTGACCCCGGAATTGGGTAAGTTGCGCGAGGGCTACAAAGGTGGATTCTGCGTAATCTTCTCACTTTACTAGATAGAACGTCCTTGCCGATTCTGCGTGTAGTTTAATTAGCTCGACGAGATATTATTCTTCCTGGTTATCGACGATAACAGGTAGTGGAGGTGGCTGTTAAATGGTAGTCTTCAAATTCCAAGAGGCTCACGTGAAAAACCGGGTGTACAGCATTGTGGGCGGAATATCTAATTCATATGCGTGTCTACTTGATTACACGACGAACATTAAAAGGACCGCGGCGCTTATTATCCAATATCGCAGAGGGGGTGGAGACATTACGCCACAATAGCCAAACTTCGTCGCAGATATATAATGTATCGAGTCCCACCTCATAGGGCCTAGCTGGCGCGACGACGCCTTTGGGTCGAGTAACATAGTAAATCCTCGCGTAGAAGCCGTAATTGGCAAAGAAAGGCGACACCTGTACGAACTCAGCCAGTGGCAGAAGGTTGCACCGATTGTCTTGCTGATAGTTGACGTACATGCGCAGGTTTTATTAATTTAAAGAGGTTGTGATGGTGGCATTTAGACAGTCCAGAGGCTGGTATTGCTAATAATCTCTAGCGGCCGCTGCCATTCGCGGATATTTTATCATTATGTGTTCTCCACCAAGGGGAGTAGCCAGGTTTCATGTCCAGGAGTAAACAAGACCACGCGACATCGCTAGGTGTCCATTAGTGGTATAAGTTGCGTTCCGGCAAAACTACGAATAATTACGAATCGAATACGAATAAGGCCTCCCAAACCAATAGTCGAACACGAATATGAGTTGCGCCAAAAAAGTCGAATACGAATAAGCCAAATCTTTATTCGTGTGCAGCCCTATTTAGACTTTCGAATGCTTTGGTACTTTTGTCGATGCATCATACTTCTGCAGTTGGCCTTTGCTCCATCTGACCGGGCACACCAAAAAGATGATATGCTACCCCTAGGGGCTCTATCACCGTCAACCCCATAATATACATCATGGAAAGCTGGACCAACAATGTGAATGTACGACCTGTTTAGAAATGATCCATTTGTCGATTCTTGTCACGTAATAAAGGCTACAAGATTCGAGACCGGGAGGAGCAGGGAGGAGCGCATGTAAGGATCTGATTCTCGTGCAGATCCGGCACTACTAAATCTAGACAGCGAAAGCTAAAGATAGGGTATTTTAGAATAATTTATCCGATGAGCAGAGGGGCTGGACAGTCTCTATTTATACACGCCTGCTCCAGCCCTTGCCATCGGTGTCCATGTACAACAAACAATACAAACGGCACAATGTATACATGCCATACTATAGCGCAAATTAACGAAAGAATCACACAAAACACAAAAGACCACGTCACCGCGTACAAACACACTTGTATCCGGGTACTCCTCCCTAACCGACGACCTGTCATCCGAACATCGGACCAGGCGCCAGCAAATCTAAGCACCAACATTAAACATTTGTAGCTCAAATATTGCTAGCATGAAAGTGGAAAGTTCCTCTGCATTGATCGAGTGATCACATAATCATCTAATTTCCCAGTATAACGTCATTGGACATATGTATTTGCGCAAATTTTCCAGGAGTCATCATGAGAGCTAGTTTACTGCAACCGTTCCTGTCTCGCAATCATATAACCATTCGCAGTTTCCTTTAATCCCTGCTCCAGTGACGTGCTCGGTGTATAGCCTAACACCATTGTCGCAGACGAATTGTCAAACCACCTCTGAGCAAGACCATCACCCAAGTCCTTGACAGTAAGGAACGGTTCCTTCCGGACAATCCTCGCAGCCTTTTCAAATATCCACGTGAGACACAATGCCACTGGCGCCGGTATAGTAATAGCTTTAGCTGGTGCCTGCTCGCTGAAACCGCTTACATCAAAGGCAGCCCATAACATTGTGAAGAAGGTTCTAAACGGCATTGGCTCTGCATTCGTGACGAAAAAAGGCTTCCCAGCAGCAGATAACGGATTTGATGCTTCGGATGGAGAAATTCTCAGAAGGTTTTCGGCGGCGAGAACGTGTGCAAGTGCCAGATTGGGAGCGTAGGTGAAATCATAGAGATTTTTTCCTGGGCCGAGATGGATATTGCGAGGAGCAGAGAGCATCAGGGGGACGAGGTTGTTGTCGTTGGCGCTGAACACGGCGTGGGTGCGAATGGCAGTAGTGGGCAGGATAGCCGTAGAGGATGAGAGGATGAAGGACTCTGCGAGTGCCTAGAAAGTTGTTTGTCAGCGCTATAGCAATCTTTATCTCCAATAAGCACACTAGAGGACACATGTAAAGCCTGCTATATGAAAGCTTAGACAATATCTCGACGACAATAACCGTTATACACTTGCTAACACGAAATTTTGTTCGGAAATCGTTTTAACATTCATTGTCCTTAGGGTGAATATGTACGCCACAGCAAGGGAAAAGTGCAAGCTTATCACAATAGTGAGAATGAAAGAAACTAAAAGCAGATAACAGTACCTTAGATTTCGCGTAAGGATCATCGAACACCCTAGGTATCGCCATCGACTCATTCACCCCGGCCAAGTCTTGCCAGCTATCACCCTTGACAACGTCCGAGCTGCTCGTGAAAACAAAAGCCTTCACACTTCGCACTGCTCTCGCAGCATCCAGGACATTCCTCGTGCCTTGGACGTTGATGGCCGTATAATCCTTTTCTGTGCACATATTAAGGCGTTTAGCAATCTGGGGGATCAATCCAGCAGTGTGGAACACAACTAGCGGCTTTACAGTCTCGAAAATCTCTTTCAGGATACCTTCATCTGTGATACTGCAGGCGTAGTAGGTCACATTCTCGATGAAGCGCGCATCGCCAGCGACTGGCTTCTCTAGGTCTAGGACAGCGATGATCGCGGTTGGGTAGTGTTCTTGGAGGTGCTTGACAATGGCAATTCCGACTTGGCCACAGCCACCGGTGACGATGAGTGAGCTGCCGTCAAGGGCCATGATGAATGAATGCCGGTGCTATAGCTATTTGTATGTCAAAACATGCCAGCTGGAGTGAATCACCAGGCGACGACGCTAAAGTCGGTAGGCTCGTTTACGCTTGGAAAGGCCGCTGGCTTGCAGCCGCACCGGGCGGCGGCCCCGCCACACGCATCCATGGTGAGTGCGGTGCCACTCTGTTGTGGCTTTCGAATGTGGAAAGCAGCAAGAGCTGAATAGGGGTTTTTGAGCAAAAAATCAATTTGGCTGGTTATGATTTATTTCCCAGGGTTGGAGTCACAGAATCACTGAAAAAGCAGCTACCGGAGCTGATTGTCCGTTGATTATTAATATAGAGTGCTTTGCTAGATAGGAGAAAAAACCGGCAAATCGTCAAATCGGGAACAGCCCTATATAAGATAGGATATAAGGAATATGATAGGACATATAGGACGAAGGACATAAGATAGGAGATAGCGGAACTAGATGTTATATAAATTGGATAAAGAAGACCCGCCAGTATAATCGGTGTGCATCATCACAAATCAATTCTTGATCAACAATATTGACACCTTGCTGTCTCGCATGCCTGCGATCATCGCTCAACAGGTTACGAGCCCTACGGCGCCAGATGTATCGCACAGGGTTCCCACGACCAACTCACTGGCCACTCTCCACTGTGGGAGGAATGGTGAAGTTCAACGGAAAGAATTATAAGCAGTGGGCTATGTACATGGAGGCGCTTCATGTGCATCGAGGAGTCTGGAACGTTGTCAGTGGTTTGGGGGAATATAACCCAGCCATCCTCGAAGATGCAATTGTTACTACGAAGAAGAATAACGTTGCATGTCTTGATATGATTATCATCCTAGAGGATCAGGAGCCCGGTCTCCTATTTACGAAAGACGCTCAACATATATGGAAGACTGTGAGGGCCGGGCCTCTTATCTCTTATCTTGTTATCCTATCTTTGTCCTGCCGGTGTTACCCGGGCCCGGCAGGGAGTATAGTTGTTTAATAGCGTTGCGTTGTCTCTTTCCTCTTCTTTTTCTTCTTTGTCGATACTATTTGAAATAAAGGTAGTACTAGCTGTCGATACACATCTTTCCTCATCGTAGGATTCTGACAAAGACCATGAAGACCATATACCAGCAACCATCGCTGTTACGCCTGTTGGCATTGGTCAACGGACCATTCTCCTGGAAGTCCCTGCGATCATCGCTCAACAGTCAATGGCCTAATGTCAGGAACCGCTCCTGAGGTTTCGTACCTTCGTTCCTGTCTCGGCGCTTGGCGCCCCACCGAGGCCCCAGCGAGGCCCCACCTAGGCTCCACCGACTCGAGGCCGACACGTCGTCCGCGGATACGAAAAGTTTTGCTTATTTGTTTTATAATTATTTAGTGCTTATTGGTTGTAGAGGCTCGGACCGGGCCGAGGGAGGAGTAATAAGAAACGCTCGTTCCCCGTCCGAGTCCTCATTGATAATATTCTAAAATATATCGTTACAAGCCATCCAGCTCCACGTAACATATAGTGCAATTCCCGTCAACCCTTACATTATATTATCAATCCGTGGCCGTGATAAACACAACACGTTAACCGACCGACGAAATGGACCCTACCGACATGACTAGTTACCTCCAGCTCCTCCAGCAGACGATCGAGCAACGGAAGGAGATGATCGCGCAACAGAATGTAGCTCTGGTTCGACAGCAGGAGCAGACAGAAAAATTGCAGGCAATGTTTACGGAAAACATGCTGCAGCCGATGACGCAACAGGCTGGGGAGGGAAACCCGGAGCCTAAGGCGACAGAGAAAGAGACACCCACGACCCAAGGCTGGAAGGCCAAAGAACCGGACACCTTCAGCTCGGGGCCCGAGAAAGTCGATCGCTTCCTCTCCGAATTCTCCACTTACATGGAACTTACGGGGTTCGACAAGGAGTCCCAGCGCCGCAAGCTGCTTCGCTTTAAGAGCTACCTTCGTGGACCAGCTCACGACTGGGTTAAGCCGTTTGTCGACCAGACGAATGAGGACTTTAATGAGTTCGAAGGTTTAGTCGCGGAGTTCGCGAAAACCTTCGGCGACCCTGACAAACCGGGAACGTCCTTGCGGAAGATCCGACGGCTGAAGCAGAAGACCTCGGTGTCTGTGTACGTAGCGCAATTTGGAGCGCTGATGGTGCATTTGGGTTGGAACGACAAGGCCCTTTGCGACCAATTTTATGACGGACTGAAGGACCACATTAAGGACGAGTTATCCAGAATTGGCAAACCGACAACTTTACCTGAGATGCGCGCGTTAGCACTTAGGGTCGACTCGCGACACATGGAACGACAAATGGAAAAGGGGCGGCCCAATTCGTTTATATCACAGACATACCTTCCGACAGCGGACCCTGCTGAACCCGAACCTATGCAGCTTGACTTAGCCAAGCTCGGAAACCAGGACCGAATCGACAAACAGGAGCGAGATCGCCGTTTACGACTTGGACTCTGCTTTATCTGCGCAGAGAGGGGACACCTGAGTGCTGCATGCCCGAAGAAGCCAAAAAACGACTACGCTCAGTAGCTCTGGACGCGTTACTGACAGGAGACTACCAAGGTATCGTGCGGGTACAAACAGCAACTGCACATCGTGGTGCCCAAGAAGTGACGGTCCCGAGGCACTGCCAAAAATATGTAGGCTAGTAGTCTCAGTTCGAGTCGGGCACATTGCCAAACTGCAAACTCCGCATTAGTCTATATTAGTCGACTTGAACAACGAGCCCCACGCCCGATTGAGGGCAGATGTCAGACCAGTTCAGAAACCAGCACTGATACGGCCCATGATAAGCATTTCTATTGCGTTGGACGCGGCTTGAAGACTACACACGGTTAGCCACAATTAGACGCGAATCGTGCTAAAACCTCTTCTCACCTTGCGCCGATGCGCCACGTGATGATGCCTAGTTGTATTGCAACTTTTCTAGCATCCTGATGTTGTCATTTATAACCATTACTTGCGAGCTACAGTTACGTACCTGTCACCAATAACAGAGGAACACAATGCGCTGACAAGGGAGCCGGCGGCGATCGCATCCGTGATGCCACCTTGAGTTGCACCGAGGTCACGAGGGTTCCCGTAGTAAGCTCTATACTTGCAGTGTACCGGCGATGCTAGACATGGACGAGACGTCAACACCGTAGAGCACGCCACCCAGTGCCACGAAACTCGGATCATTCTTGCCTGAGCAGGGATGGCAGTCCACGTGATGCGACAAGCAAGAGCTGGATTACGAGTTAACCAGGAATATCAAATATGACGCTCACCTCGTCGATTTCGTCTTTTAGGCGGAGAGGACTAGGGAGGTGTATAGTTATGCGGGGCCCGTGTACTGCTAGACGGGTGCAGGCATCTGGCAAAGTCGCCATGATTGAGGTGGCACCAAGGATTTTGTGGGTGACGTCGCGTCATGTAGCGCTTGCCCCTGTATTCCTTAGCCGACAACCCAAATGATGGACAAATGGACATTTCTAAATCTGAGTTTGCCCGTACACCACATGTACAGTTGATCGTTGGCAGGGTCAAAAGCGAACTCTAAGATTGGTAGCGCGGCGCACATGCGATAACTTAAACCAAACGCAATTTTTAGAGAGTAATTGGGATCGTACACGTTATTTCGACGTTGCATAAGGTACAACACCCTTAGCTATGGAAAGTCCAGTACGTAAGCCGCGTTCACCGCGTCACCATGTAAAATCGGCCAACCCTTGTAGAGTGTCAAAACAAAAATGAGTGTTGAACAACCAGAAGCCATATTAATTCAGAGAAAGAAAGAATGTCGAGATAACATATTTGCCTTCTCAGGATCAATTGAAAAGTGTGGCAAAGATCCCCATATTCGATGGCGACGGACAGATGCTTTTATTCTTTACGTCTGCTCCGGTGAAGAGAGTAATGGTCATGTTCATCCGACATTTTTGTGGCGTAAGTATACTCTCTCACTCGATATTTTGGTTGACGAGTATAAGTCGCTTATTTTCTGCGCCAATTTTGGGCACGTTATTGAGTCAAATGGTTTCATTGTGTTGCCATTGCATAGACAGACCGTCTCTCTGCAACATTTTATTGAGCGTGTGTCTCTAATTCCTCCTGTCTACTTAGAGCTGCCAAGCGTATATCCAAACGCTGAGCAAGGCCATTCCTTTGCCCGACAATCTACCATGCGGCTGGGAGCGGGCGCACTGTATATAAAGGGACGTAGCGCCGTAAGCATAAAAAAATATTCTAAAACATTTTCATTAAGTCCAGCTGACCGAAGGATCTTGTTTCCTGATAACTTGACTGATTAGCAAGTTTCTGGTGGTCTCGAAAGCTGACATTCTTCGGCGTTAAGCCGCCAATTGAGAGGAAACAACTCTAAATATAAATTCTTTTAAACAATAAAACGATGGATATGAGCTCATCACATTGCCTGGTTCTGAACCGAGATAATGCAATTCAAAAGTTAACTCGTGCAAGTAGACTACGGGCTTGTAACCTGCAGCTCGGTTGTCATTAGATTGTATTCCTTTCGAGCCAACAGTGTAAAACTCTATCATATCAAAGCAAAGATCTGTTGCGAGATAAAAGATCGAGAACAGAATTAGGCATTACCCAGCCGCCTAATTTTGGCAAACGCCTTGGTTTGCATCTGAGGCGCTGGGAATACTAGCCGATTATGAACGTCGGCATCGCCACTGAGATCATGCCACGCTATGAACTCGCCGTCGGTTGTGTATACACCGCCAGACTGATAAACTTGCCCGGCCTTCTCACGATACTCAGTAGAAATTCGCGTCCACCACATCTTTGGCCGCCACTCGTTTATTGCCTCTGTTGGACCGTTGAACAGGTGGCACAGCACCAGAAAATTTGTTGAAGGCGTACCGGCGACGCTGTGCGGGACCCTTGCGCGCATATGTGAAAATGTCGTCCTACGGGAACATGATAAGAATATGAGAGAATGTCATTGTCTGCAAGAGCTCAGACTTGCAGTCGACAATCATGTTGAGACCTCGCCGGCAAAATATCTCAGCAAATATAGAGAGGTGAGTTTGATTCTATCTGGAGGGGCCTGAGAGATGGAGGAGTCTGCTGGGTAGTGGATTTTGCCGTTGGCCTGGCATGGGACCGATCATGTTGCCGGAGTTGAGCCATCGGAGACGATTGAAGGTTAACGCATTGCTCAGATCAGGATATTTCTTGCGACTGTCATGGTCCACACAAATCTTTTGGAAGCATTGACATGGGAACGTTGATGCAGTTTAGAGAATCTGGCTCGTTAGGCTAACACTTCTTATTTGCACCAAAGACTGCCATATTTTGGGCATTCGGCTCGGTCGCGGTGAGGAAATGCGTGAGCAAGTCGCTATAATTTGGTACCGCACATCAAAGCCATGCATGATCAGTGCATACTGGTCTGGCCCCCAATATTGCAAACTATTCGCCTATGCCAACAATCTTTCGAATGCGTGCACTGCGAGGATCGGTATAAACTATATACACTATGCCCCAGTTGATGAGTGTGGGGCGGCGTATAATCATTGATCAGGGCTGTACATAAAGACCTGCAAAATTGAAATGGCTGAAGGTAAACGGAATAATAATTTGAGATCCAATAACTCTGTGATGTCGGGCGGACAAACATGGAAAGCCTGGTGCTAGAGTGAGCTTGTTCTCCAACGACGGAAGTCCTTAACAGGTGCAGTATACCACCGTGACTAAATACCCTGCTCCATTGAATTAATCACTCACTATAGATGTACTGCCGGCATCAGCAGCGTACATTGACAATCGACCATTCAGCGGCAGACTGCGCGGAAGTGTCCGCTAGCCAATCTCAATATAAAGTTCCCGGCCCTAACGCCCACCGTGTACGCTCCATTCCTCATCAAGTGAAAAACCGACTGTCACCGCCGGATGATCAGTACAGTAGCGAGCGATTATTCATCAATTCATGAAAGACGAAGTGCAATACCTTTAATGTTCTTGACTAGTTAGACAGATAGTAACGCGTTCGACTGTTAACTGCTGTCCTTAAACCCGCTGGAATTAGCCCCTCGTGCTATAAGAACGTTAACGTGATATAGTCTCCTTACAACATCAAGCTACGTGAGAGAGCAAACGTCAAGATTGCGGTACTGACGATAGAACGATCTCAGGTGGTCGGTATGAATCAATAGAGCAGCACAAGCAAGACTGAATACTTGTCAGAAGATTGCCGCGGCATTTCGGGCGTGGAAGAGAAAATACAGCCGATAAGGAGGCAACCGTTTATCACCATTACCCTGATTAGGTTAGCCTTCGCGTCGACCGGCTGTTTCTAAGGGTATTGTGTTAATCTTCTCCGAGGCGCTAGGGCCCTCGATTATGATATTGACGCGCTGACCACCACCAAGTCGAGTCATGTCAAGTGCTCGCAAGAGTTTCTCATTCTCACGGAGTCGCACGTCATTGCCCGGTAGCATGGTTGCTCATGCCGTATCACGCCGATCAAGCGAGTATTACTGACATGTACTTTTTATTCATTGGTCGCTCGGGCAAGGAGCATTTCTACTGTCATGCAAGGCTCCACGTATCAGAACGCTATAGAAGTCAACGCCATTCATTGTCGGCGAATGACAATCTTGCGGTACTAGGACGCTGCTGAGAAAGTTTTGGCTACGCTCTGGACTGTGGGACCGGGCCATTGACGAATCTGAACGGCGACGGCCTCACAGGTGCCTCAGCGTGATCAGCTCACAAGATTGTCGCTAAACCCGACGATATGTAAATTAACAATCGTGAGGATGACAACCCTTTCGCCGCGCCAAGTTAAGCTTGTAGTGTTCTGAGTCATCGGACGGCGTCGCCAGCATTTTAAGTGTACAAGTTGCCCTCAGAGTATCTCCAGCACCTCTTTCAGTAAGTTTTATGTATTATCAGCAGTATACTATATTATTAGGAAATTGTTGTCATAACTTCTCGATGGGAGGCACGGCCCAAGATGGGGTAGGCACATCTGACGACCCTTGGATAGAGAGAGGCGAGCACAGTTGCACAGTGGCTTCGGCACGGGTCGGACGGACCTGTGCTTAGACCGCTCGACATCGGCGAAGCCGCCCATTTGGTAAGCTTATCGTCGCCAGCCGCAACCTCCCCAATTAAACGCCACACCGTCGCACCGCAACGTGCCTCGACGTACCTTTCTCGATTAGGGTAAATGTTCCTGATTCCATTTATCAAGGTTTCTAGATGGACTTGGGCTATCGAAACACTGTTAATATTGCTTCTGTCTGACATCGGGCAGCTAAGCGCTTTACGGTGACAGGTCGAGATCAACCACACGGACATCTCCTGCCAATTCATACATATATCACATGGTCGTCGACTGTTGTAGATCTCAACCCTACAAGCTCAGAATACAAAGCGTCGCGTCATGAGTTTGGATACTAGCACTCACGATCTCGAGAAGTCGTCCGAGCCAAAGGTAGCGGTTGCGTCAGGTAACGAACCAGGCCAGGATGACTTTTTCAACATATCCCAAGTCGATCCCGTTCTCGCTAAGAAAATGGCTCTCGTGAACGCGGCCATTGACGACATAGGTATGACTAGGTACCACTGGAAGCTCTTCTGTCTCAATGGTTTTGGATACGCTGTTGACTCGGTAAGCATCGCCTTTTTCTCTGCCCGTGTGTTCAGTGTCTAACTCATTAACAGCTTTTGATTGTTTGTCAGAGCATTGCTCAACCCCAGGTCGAACTTCAGTATCCTCGTCCGAGCATAGTTCGTGGCATTTCAGTTGCCTCCTCAGTGGGCTTATTCGTGGGGGCCGTGTTCTGGGGCATGGGTGCCGATATCATCGGGCGCCGCCTTGCCTTCAACTCGTCTCTGTTCATCTGCGCAGTCTTTGTTATTATCGCCGGCGCCATGCCCAGCTATATCTCCTTCGCTGCAATGGTCGCTGTCTACAGCGCCGGTTCCGGAGGTAATTACATTCTCGACGCGACGACCTTCCTCGAGTTCTTGCCGAGACAGAAAGCCTTCCTGACGACAATCATGGCAGTATGGTGGGGCGTTGGATACACAGTAACCGGACTTCTCGCGTGGGCGTACATGAGCAACTTCTCTTGTGACAGTGCTGATACATGCACGTACGCCAACAACAGAGGCTGGAGATATCTCCACTACACCGCTGGCTCTCTCGTAATCGTCTGTGCGATTCTTCGTCTCACTGTTGTCAAGATGGAGCACACGCCCAAATGGCTTCTCACCCAGGGTCGCGACAGAGAACTGCTTGAGGTCTTGAACAAGATTGCCGATCGCCATGGACGCAAGCATAGCCTTACGCTCGAGCAGCTGGAAGATCTCGGCCAGGTGCAGGCTGACGAAAAAGGCGCTAAGCACTCTTCGAGACGAATTTTCAAGCACATTCTGGGATTGTTCGAAACCAGAAAGCTTGCGTACTCGACCACTCTGCTGTTCTTCCTCTGGATCCTTATTGGCATTGTAAGTGTTCACTCTGTCGGAGAGTACGGCGTGGCTGTGCTAATATATCTCAGGCGAACCCTCTCTACGGCGTTTTCCGTCCGTACTATTTGAAGACACGCGGGTACAAACCGGGAGAAACCGCATCTCAGTACATCACATGGAGAAATTATGCCATCGGCAACATTTGTGGATTGGTCGGTCCTTTTCTTGCGTGGCCAATGCTAGACGCCAAATACATCGGTCGTCGGGGAACACTTGCCATCGGTGCCGTTCTGACGATGATTTTCCTGTTTGCGTATACGCAAGTCAAGACCGCGAACCAGAACTTCGCCATATCGTGCGTCATCAGTGCGGTCGAGAACATTTTCTTCGGCGGTCTCTATGGCATCACTCCAGAGCTGCTGCCGACTGCTTCGCGAGGAACCGGATATGGCCTGGCGGTAGCGATTAACCGGATCTGCAATATTGCGGCGTCTCTCATTGGAAGCTACGCAAATGTCGAGACCACGGCGCCCTTGTTCATTTGCGCATCGTTCTTTGGCGGCATGGCCATTGTGTCCATGTTGCTGCCGTTTGAGCCAAGCGGACGCGGGTCGGCCTGATCCACTTCCACCCAGAGTTAATCGGTTTCGCAGAAGGGCCGGCTTGTTTCGTTGCTTAATCTTGTTTGTATCATTAAATAGAAATATGTTGAATTTGACTGAAATGGAATTCAAAATGTCTGACGCTGACCCAGCGGCCAGACTTTACCACATCTCGAATAAAAATGCACCCGCAGTATTAGGAGAGCAACAATAAATGAAACATGTTGTAAATGTTGGATATCTGCGCTGGACTGGAAAATTGCGGCTGAGTAGTGTTAGAGGACACGCTAACGTTCTCTGACGTGTAGGGAGAAGTGCCTCTGTCACGCAAGTAAACTCATGGATCCATAGTCCGACCACACTGTACTTAATTTCCATTCATCCCGTCTGAAGTGTGTCATCCTTAGTTACCTCCTCCTCGTGTCGTTGACTACTCTCTTTGCTGTCGGTTCTAAACTCTGACAAGCCGCGAAGCAGATATATATTTGATCTGTAGAAGGATCGAAGGTGACGATTTATAGCACAGTCATGTGATTATAGTGTATTGCAGAATTCCCAAAGGTTCCCTATCGCTGCCATCCAGAACTACCTCACCAAGGGAGATTTGCATCGCAAAATTCGGTCATGGCTCGATACGTACGTCATTACGAATCCCAGATGGGTCCGTAGGCACAAATTCCCGACCATTCTCGTCGTTTGCGGATTAGAAAAATAAAGACTGCTTCCGCATTTGTTGGTTCGAACGAGCTAACTGCGTCTGAGTGTTTCGAGGACCATGTCTGAGCGCATACCTTTCTTGACATTGACGACCGCGTCAGAGTCTTTGCGATGAACTAATAAATGATAGCGACGTCATAGGTGGCAACCGCGTCACGCGTGGAGACGGAAATTCGTGCCGCATTTGGTACGGTCCGATTCCGGATCCGGTCGCGTGTTGCAACGACCGAAATATACAGAGATCTGATATCGTCCTTGCCCAAAGTGAGCGCCAGTCAATCCCTATATCAATTTTCCACCGGTATCACGATAATTCAATCTTCCAAATTCGACACACTTAGTTCGTGTGCAAGCCGCCGGTCATTGACAATGTGAGTCATCAGTCGATCGTAACTTTGAAGCCGAGTACGTGCAGCCGCTTTAATACCATAATTCGAGTAGCGTATCAGATCTCGTCCATCGAGATAAAACGGAATTGAAGCCTCGTCGCTACCACTTTGAAGTTGCTCTCTATGCTCCGGTCTCATGATATCGCTTATATGAAGATCAATTACTTCTACTGTGTTCATACCATCAGGGGCCCGCATGCATTGTAGACAATCCTATTAGACGCATCATGAGCAACTACGCTCGCAACAGGGCATCACTCTAAACGATATACGTACCACACGGCGTAGCAAGGCAATCGAATCCGACTCTCTGTAGTACCTGTAAACATCTAGAAAGCAACTCGTGAGTTCTCCAAACCAACAGTGGCCAACGTGTTCAATATTTCTTAAGAGTTTTGAGCTGTCACTTGCTTCTAGCATATCCTCAAACCGGAAATATTCAGGATTGAAGCGAGACCTTTCGTTGACAACTGGTTCGGGCATCTGGAAAGTCGGCGATTCATCCACAAGGAGCAAGAATATAGTGGCCGGCTCTTTGAGTCTTTTGTCCCCAATAAGGATTTTGACCCTTGTCATCAAATTGTCGTAATTGTTCGTGTAGCCAAAATCAAACAATAAATTGCCCATATCTAACATAGCATTAAAACCCGTCCAATCGACAATATGCTGGTAACCGATCATGCCGGTATCCGACACATAAGACTCGCCAAATTTGTAACGGCAACGCGGCCATCTTGGATCACTGTTCCAGCCGAAGAAATTCAGAGGACACGAATACCCAGGATCACGCCCGCTTGGCGTTTTGCATGTAAACTGCAGGCTATTCAGTTTGCTTATCAAAGTACTGGCCACACAGCAACAAAGTTTCTGGCCCACGATGCATCTTATGGTTGATAAATAAAGTGTATGATGCAGCGAGTCGTACACTAAACCTAGGGACCGCAGGCGCGGTTGGCCTTTCCACAGTCAGCTCTATGACTTTCTTAACTCAGAAGACGCAACCGGGTTACATACATTCCTTCTTCCAGATAAGCTTAATTTGGGGGCTAATAATCTCGAACGCATCTGGTGGACAATCTGTCAGAAAAAGGTCTCGCTCAACCCATCCGTCTAAGTGGTGGTAAAGTGTTCGAAATCTGGTGATAAGTGATTCCATAATATTATACAGCCAAACACCGTTAGCAAAGTTGAAACAAAGAATCGGGATCGGCCCATTTTGGGGGAACGATAGTTGCGGTGTAGTCGCTTCGCGTGGCAGTAGATTTTATCATGGTGCTCTTATTGCGGGGCGATGGTCTGCGATACATGAGCAATTGAGTTCTCTTGACCCCTCCACGCACTAGGACACATGACATGTATACATTATGCTAACCAGCTTGTAAATATAACTATTTATCAATGAATAACCTCAGTCTAAGAACTATTAGATGTTCCCCGGCTAAAACCTTCTATACATCCTTTCCACGATATCATTGATTGGTGCAAAAGCTCCACGTTAACTATTGTGGCAAGCATCAGATACGCCACTGGCACTCCTATGCTCCTATGATATGTCCTACTACGCACCTCCAGCTCTGTGTCAGGACTCAGGAGTAAGTCTCGTGTGCAGAGGTCGGTTAGGGTTACCCTTGGTTCCGCCCTCACCTTGGTTGCTAGGTTGTGGACCCCTGCTGAAGATTGGCGGCGTTTTTCTTCGTATCATTCTGAATTGATTCAATCATTCCGCCTGGACAAGCAACGATTGCTATCATCAAGGAAAGCGACCCCCCGGAGATTAGTGCCAGGTACGCTGGATACAACGCGCGGTGCCATTTTTGATGACATGAAACTTTTCGATGATGCCATCCTTACGTAAACAGTATACCTGAGATGGAGACTGCGTGCCACGAACGTGTCTTAGGCTAGGATGGTCTTTGCTTTAATCTTCGCATTCTGTGTTGTTGCTGGCTTTGCGTTTTGTGTCTCGTTTTGTTTTTAGTGATTTGTTCAGTAATTTGTATCATGAGGCTGGGGGCCGATTCGCATGAATCATCATCATCCCATCACAGCGGTGCAAAATTATTTTTTCTCTATTCTCCGCGGTTGACGGAACGCACAAATAAGCCGGTTTCTGATTTCGGCATATTTTCTTGAGCTACATTTGTTTTCATTAGGTATGTCCAACTTTGATTCATAAAATCTCGTACGTAATACTGTCGATGACATGTTTTGGTCAGTTATGATATCTAATTGTTTGGTCAGTAGGCTGAGATCTAAAAATGTCGTCGCACCGTCCACAATACTTCCCAAACAAGCTGCATCCCATCGACATCAACAGATCAAACCTGGAGCACGTCTTAAAGGAACTGCAATCAGCAGTCAAGGAGGGAGTAGAAATTATTTGCAACAGTCCCCTCCCCGTGACAGATGCATCCGACTATGGCAGCATCTATTCTGGCATCCCAGGAGTTGCTCTCGCTTTGCTCCGACTGGAGCGTCAAAACGAGTCGATAGGATCGTCCAGTCTGCATTGTGCCGAGCTGGCCTATGAGCGAATTATCCCGACACCAACAGATGTACATCTCTTTCCGGGGCGAATGTCACCCATTGGATCGTCACTAGGCCCGGTCTTTCTACGAATTCTCGCTGTGTGCGAAGACCATAATCTCAATCTGGGCAGAGGTCTTTCTGTCTCTCCGGAGGATGCCTCGGCTCTGAACGATGCCGTTCAACGATCACTCCAGCACGGTGCAGTAATTTCTTTCAAAGGCCATTCGCTGGGCGGAGATGAAGTGTTGTACGGTCGAGCGGGGCTTCTGTGGGCTTTGCTTACTATCCAGAAGCACATGTACGAGGAGAAAACCGAAAAAGCTGTTAGAGGTGCTCTTCGACCGGCTTTGAAAGCCGTTCCGCAGCTCATCGACACTATCATTGCTGCCGGAAAGCAAGGTTCGCGGAAATTCATTGAGAAACATGGACCAAGCGACGCGTTTCCACTCATGTGGCCGTGGATCGAGGATTACTACGGCCTTGGGGCCGTTCACGGAATCTCCGGCATTCTCACCGTCTTACTGTCCTGTGATCTGACGGATCTTCGTATTGATGAGGAAGACAGCTACCTGGGTCTGATAGCGGACACCATTACGTGTCTCTGTCGAATCTGCATCGCAAACCACGGGCATTTGCCGATGTCGATCCCCCCACGACCTAGTTCTCAATCTCGAGCAGCGCCCCTGTTGCAAATATGCCATGGAACCCCGGGTCTCCTCGTTCTCCTGGCTGCTGCTCAACGGAATGGCTTCTTCACTGGAACGTTCTGGAAGCCAGAATGGGACGTGGCCATTCGACTCGGGACCGAAAAGATCTGGCAGGAAGGGATCCTTTCCAAAGGCGGAAACCTATGTCACGGCCTCACCGGTAACGCATGGCCACTGCTGACCTTGCACGATATCTTCACATACGATTTGGATACGCAGACAATTGCCAGGAGGATCAGAGCAGAACGTCTGGCAGGAGACGGAGAGCAGATTTCAAAGGATCGGGAAGTTCTGACGGGAGACTACTTCCTTTCACGAGCGTTGCCATTCATGATGTTGGCTCGGGAAAGCCCTCCTTACAGCTCCGCCCGTGAAATCCCGTCGTCATATGACTTTCGAACACCGGATCGACCGTTCAGTCTCTACGAGGGACTGGCGGGCCAGCTTTGCGCGTGGGCCGAGACTTGTGCCGTGATCAAGGGCAGACTGCGACAGATGGAACTTGCAGCCGACAAGAATATGTCCATGGTAGACATCGAACGCGATAAAACTTTCACAAAGTGCTTGCTCCAACAGTTAGGATTCCCGGGTCTGGAAGTCAATGGGCCAGACAAGGAACTGCTCCTGCGAGGATAGTATCTAGTACAGTCTATTCTCAGCTGTCTGAGGGTCTTGAAGATACAATCTTGCAGCTGAATGGAGGAGAATTCTTATATTGTATTGAAGAATATTCATAGGTTCTCTACAACATCAGAGTGAAGATCGTAATCGTACTAGCACCGACACAGAATAACTTGGACCGTGATGATCTGATGCATCACACTCGTTATATCTCTGGAGCGCGAGAAATCATAATACAGAGTCCCGGATCTGCTGACCAGTCACAGCGCTTCCCATCTATCATCTGCTTGTCTAACGATCTGAGAGGTTTCCGCCCACTCGTCGTCGCACGGTTCAACAGATACTCCTCGTGACTGTCAGGAGTAAGCTCTTGAGGGTCTCGTGTTCCTAGCCATAGTAAACGCAGTTCAGGGCACTGGATATGTATACACTGCCATCATTATCTCCGGCAGAATGCGTAAACCGCAGGTTCGCAGGAGCAGGCAGGTTCGAGTCCACCTTCCCCGGACGAAGATGGCCTAGTGTCCGAAAAACACCCGTCGCGATATGCGAAGCATTTAATGTCGCGTATCGCTCGCAGGTTTGGGTCCACCATCGGTCAGTAGCAATGCAGCTATAATGCAGAGGAATTCCTCTGTAATACCCTGAACTTTCACTTGTTACGGCATTTTCGTTGTGCTAGGAAATTATTTCGTTACCGTAAGCAGGTAATCGTTATCGTGAGAGCGCCGTAAATAGGACGACAATTATACCTTCTTCCACTTCCACATACTTGAACAAAAATTACAACATCAGGTGAACAGTTGCCGGCTCTGGGAAGCAGAATTAGACTTTCGGCTCTGACAGCATCCTGAGATTCGGTGGCACGGCCAATTCCACACCCAAAATAACTGTGTTTCTTGATTGTATATAGTCACGCCTCTATTTTACTTTTTCCGACAATGTGCACGTGAGGATGTGAGCCCCAGGCGGGCCTAGTTGAGGAGATGTCTAACTGCTGCAATCTATATGAAAACTAAAATTCTTTTGCGTTTTCTGCGCTTGTGGTCTAGTCATCCTAGATAATTGACGTGATTGTTGTCATTTGTTATACTCTTTTCAATAACGATCTATCATGTCTTGATTTCTAAAGCTTTAACGTGGTTCTCAAGTGTTTCCACTGCTTGGATAGCGCTCCCAAATATATCAAATCAAGCCACGGCAACCGGCAAGTGTCATATTCATAGTCCGCAACCTAACACCATCGGCACTGTCCAGGTTATTGTATCGTAGAGGCTTCGTCTTATAGTATTGCAGATGATTCAGAGAATGCAAGTACCTGCTGCAGTATCGGAGGAATAATAAGATTTGTGAAGTACTTACAGCACTTACTTTAGTCAGGCGAGGTATATTATAAAACCCATTTTTATAAAGGAGTGTCGTATGAATACAAAGGGAGAACCAAAAACCAATGGGACGTAGAGAAACAATTCAAGAGGGAAATCAAAAGCCGTTGCATAATGAGTGTGGTCGTATCGCAGCGGAGAGTCACTAGGACGGCAAATTCAAAGGAACGTCCCGGAAAAATCCAAAAAATCCAAGACTACAATGTCAACACCTGCTTCTGCTCAGGACCCAGGCTTGGGCCAAGTTAAAGTGAGGTCGTAGGGAACAGCATTATCAAATCCATCATCACGAGCATCGTACTTGAAACCCAGTTGATTTCCACTCTCGTCCAAGAAAGTGGCACTGCACCAGTTGTTAGGGTCCCGTTGCCCATGCCGCAGCGTGAAGCTGAACGCGGTCTTGCCACTGTTCGGCAAGAAGAGATAGAACGGCACGGTCTCGAACAGCCCATCGTTAGTAGCCCCTATTCTTTTTGGCGAGACGTCCAACCGACCAAGTTCTGATGGCAGGTTGCTGACATCGATTTGGATGCCGGGGTCTGGATCGTCGAAGGTGATATTAGCCCAGTCGGCCCAGAACTTCAGCTGACATGTAACTCGAACGAACCCTGCCACAGGCGGGCAGATAGCAAGATAGCGGACAGCCTTTTCAAGGTCGGTAGCTTTATCAATCACTTTCTGATCCGCACTCAGGCGAAGGATTTCAGCAACAGGCACGAGATGGACGTTGCAAATATCTTCGCTCTTGCCTGCCGCATTGCTAGCACGCCAAGCTGCGAATGCCTTTTCAGTCTCCTCTGGATCAGCGGCGTTGGTTGACACTGCGTCAGTCAATAACCCTGGGTCCCCTCCAACGACATGCGTTTTGCTGTTTGACGAAGCCGAGTAGGCATGGTAGTAGTTCTGAGTTTTCACACTGGCATCTCCTGAGATGTTTGCAACACCACTATAGCTAGCCTTAACACTCATATCAAAGTCGGCCTCATTGATTTGGTCGGACTTTCCGCACTCAACAGTGATTTGACAACGCCAACCATAGGTAGCCGCCGTGATGGCATGGGTACCGAAGATATCAAAGAATTCAACATACTTGTTGATAGTGTCCTGGTCAGAGGAATTCCAAGACGGTAGCTTCAGTACGTTGCTCGTGTATGTCGAGTCAAGATGTTGGCCAGCTGTATTAATGCGCAACGCGGCTGTGTAGCACCTCTCATCAAAGCTGTAGAAGGCGTACATACTAGATTCCTTGTACTGTGAACTGGTCGACGATTTAACGCTGCCACTGATGCTGGCACCCATATAGGATGCTGAGACATCAGCCTTCAAAACCACTGACGATTTCGCTTCAGAGCCTGAATGACACAAGATCAGTGAGCCATCAATGGATGTGCCTTGGCTTAGGTGAACATTGTCTGGGAAAGTGAACCTTCTCGTAACTGGTTTGCCGTTAACAGTGTATGTCCACTGTTTGTCCGTCTTAGTCTCGCTGGAGGTCACCAATGTGGCAGATGCGGCGTTAAGAAAGTCCTGAACACTGGTGGTATCAACTATCCCTTGCTTAGAAAAGTAGAAGTTTGCATTAACACCGTACTCACCCTCTTCCAGACAGTTTGCAGTTTGGCCCAGATAGTCGAGGGCCTTCAAGTTTTCCATCTTATCGACTTCAGCACTCGTATTGACCTTGCGGACTAGAGACAATGCTGTCAAGCAAAGGTTTCTGTTGATGATTGCCGAAGTAAGACGCCCGGGACTTTCTGTGGTGGTGTTTTGCGTGTCTTTAGTCGTAACTACCACTATATATACTTTTCATGCTTCGACCGAATTACCTAATACCGAGCCGCATCCCCAGCTGAGACAATACTTAAATATCGTTCTTGGCGCTACCTTATGGCCGTCCACACAATTTGACAAAAAACCATGACACGTCTATCCGTTCTCGCGCCACCGAACTATCATCCGATCACATGTGCCGTAGCCTTTTCACGAATAGAGCATAATTAATTGCAATAGGCGTCTAACTAAAGAGCATTGACTTTGCTATTTCAACAGCCTTCCCCCCTACGAACATTTAGTAGGGAGCCACAATGGCCACACTAGACAATTTGAATATGGACTTTTTAGACTGCCTCAACGATTCTGTCCTCCATCTGTCCTCCATCCCCGCTCAAATCAACAACAGTAACGTATGATCAGATGCCGGTCCAACCGACTAACATAAGTTGCCAGCTCGACCGCCGTGACGAAAGTCACGAAGACACTGGGCTGTGATCACCGACGATTTAGGGTTTCAGGGAGTTAATAAGCCTTGAACGGCCCATGAACTGAATAAAGTTAACATGAGGTCAATGCGCAATAATTTTAACTGGCAGGGTGTGATAAATTGTGCACGTACATCTTGCTACCACGCCTTAAATAGTCATTCAGTGAGATTCATACCTCACCTCACTTGGCCTATTTCACACGTGGCAGCCAGTGACCTGCTGGATTCATGTGAGGATTGGATCGAGCGTTGCGCGATGGCGAGAACCAAAGAGCACACGAAAGTGAACTACGTAGCTGATTGGTTTAGAATATATTTTCGAGCGGCGAGTATGAACCCTTTCTTATGCACCTCTTGTCGCTCGGATACAACAGACAAAATACACAAACTCTTTTTCAAAATAGCGGCAAATGCCGCGCAAAGACGCGCAAGCCAAACTTTTCAGGATAATGGTTGGTGTGGTCCTTATCGAGTTACTTGCATGTCCGCCATCTATTATTGGTCAGGAATTACAAATTTCCGACGCGCCTATATAAGCGACTGATGAGGCCCAACGGCCGAAATGGAACAACGCAACACGTTCCATATCGCGTGCGCGCTGGCTACTACTCAAATTGGAAGCTTTAAAAAACCCTAAATTCGGTTACTGTATAGGTTGTTTATCACACCCAACTGCCGCTTTTGTAACGATCTTGACATAACGTTACGCGCATCGCCGAACGCGTGACAGTTAGGGTTCACTACAATCATTTCACCCTAGATGGCCCATAGATAGTGAGAAATAGAAATCAAATTCATCGCGGCTCCACGGCTGACGTTCCCACGCGCTAAAAAGCGGGTCAAACTTAACCAGAGGTGTGCCGGCTACTAACTCATCGCTTCGAATAAAGAGAATCGCCTACAAGCTTGCCTGTTTGCCCTGGCCAATCTGCGCCTTAGCCACGAACTACCTCCTTTCATGCCCTCCTGAAAGCAGCAGTCTTTTTAAGATTCCAACCACTCAAATTCGCGTAATCGTCCTCACCATGCGTGATAGCCCATAACGCGTCTGACATCTTGCTCTCCCAACGCCCATTGTACAGGACCTGAATATGGGCAATGCTATGCTGATTGCCGTTATCACCCCAGGTGATGCAGATCTCCATCCACCAAATGTCAGCAGGATGCCCCCTCTCGCCAAAGAAGTGGAAACATACCTTTTCAGGATCCGTTGCTTTGCAGGGTACCAGGTTGAAATTGGTCTGCAGAGTATCAGTCATTTGCTCAACACTTTCGTCGGTTGTGGGCCAAATGGCTTCCTCTGGAAACCTTTGTCCGGGCCTGAGATCGTTTCGGAGACGGTGGGCTGCCCAGTTCATGCAGAGGAAGTATTGGAAGTGGGAGAGGTCCATGTCTTGGCGGTAGACGATTCCCCAGCCGGCGGATAGAGGTTCTGAGAAGAGATCTCTGATGTATTCCTCCTCCGAGATGTCCTGAAGCTTATCCCAGGGTGTGGTGAGGGGTTGGGATGGTGGTTCCAGGACCCTGTCGCTGGGACTGAGTTAGTAATGAGGTGTGGGGATGACTATAAGATTACATACACGACGTAGGCCATTCTTGACTTTTAAAACTATAATTGTGAAATGTTCGCAAGAGTATGTACTGAGCAACAAAGGGGCGGAAAATTCACTCGACTTGGGATTTGCGGAGTGACCACGGAGACTAAAATACTTGACGGGACATGCGAACTATCGACGACGGTGAGAAACAGGCGCATAGACTTGGACATGACTGACGAGTTCCTTATATAGACGAGCATTGGGTTAGCCGAGAGCAACGAGATCTGCTGATCGATCTTAATATTGCACCGTCACGCCCACTCGCGCATGATCATCGATCGTCACAGTCACACAGTTGAGGTTCGGCGCGTGTGCCACAATGCTTAGGTAGTGTGAGGGTCGTCGAGGTTCTCAAGGTCAGAGTCGGAGTTGCACTATATGTTCTAGCTGGATAGCTTATAACGGGGTTTAGGGTTAAACTTTCCTCGGGTAAACAGTGCCTCGATCAAGGGCTGAGATGATAAGGTCCGCCGGACTGGCCCGTGCCCAAGCCGTTGGCACTAATAAAACTTAATCATTTCTCATCTCATCGTTACTTTCGATCACTCTAGCTTGGATTGCGTAGGTCTGGTGATTTAGAGTGAAATCTGCCCTAGACGCGAGGCATCCGGGGAAATCGCTTGGGCAGTTCGGGACTTTCGGTGAACAGCGTTATTTACTAGGGAAAGGGTTCCACAGGAGTCATACTTTTAATCTGCGCCATCCCCGCCAAATCATTTGTTTTACTTCTCTGGCCAGCGAGAGTGTTGGGCCAAACGTGCTGGGCCACATCTAGGCGTGCCACACGGACTCCGCTAACCCCGTCATGCACTTGTCGAATATCAGAATACTATAACAGACACCGATTAGCAGGCCAGAATTTTGTGATCTCTGCAGGAGTTTAACCAGCTATTGCGTGACAAGCCTTCACCTAAAATGAATCGCCAAAGAAGGATTGAAGCCATTAAAGAAAAATTCAGGCTCGCGGGAATGTCTCAAGAGCATGCAGACGACGACATTTTCTCTTCCCTCTACTTAGAATGGTCTACCATGGCCTCTAGCTGTCCTCTGATGGCGGCTGCACTTGGGCCTGTGTCAAATTTGTTTTCGATCACTGCTCTGGCAGAGCCGTGGGTAATTGAGTTGAAGCATGGCCAATTCGATCGTTTCCATCCGGACAATGCCAGGACTATTGCATTGAATGCAGTCTCGTTGGCCTTCGGAATTCTTGGAAATGTGGCTCTGCTGGCGAATTTCACTGGACGAGTGAAGTACAGCCTATCTCAGGCTATATCTATCACTTCGTTTTACATTGCCGGTATCCTGTTATTGGCATTGATCGGCGACGATTACCGAGTGTATTCTTCTCTAGTAAGCGACGGACTTGTTCTTCAGTTTTCTCAAGGATACTGGAGCGCGTATGTTTCATAGCAGTTTGTATCGGTTTCCCGGTTAACAATTGTCTAGAGTCATTACAGCGGTGCTCTACTTCCTGTGCGGCTTCGTGTTGACATGGAACCTTGTGGGACACCTCCGGGGTCACTATCCCGCCAGTTTTATATTGACATCGTCGCAACGAAGTTTAATGCTTCAAATTTTGTGCATCATAATATGGCTTGCTGGGTAAGTTTTTGTTTTGAGGTGAACGTCTACAATAGCTAAGATCTAGTCAGCGGAGGAGGCCTTTTTGGTGGCATTCAAGACTGGTTATATGGGGATGCCGTGTATTTCTGCGATGTAACTCTTCTCACAATCGGTTTTGGCGATTTTCAGCCCACGAACGACCTCGGCCGCGCGCTAGTCCTTCCATATGCTCTAATCGGCATCTTCATACTTGGTCTCGTTGTATGCAACGTCCGCTCGCTCGTCCTCGTTTCGTCACGTGAAAAGAAATCACTCAACCGCGTCGAGCGCGTGCGAGTCCGCAATTTACAACGCATGCAGCTTGAACCGGCGGACGAGGAGTCATTTGATCTCATGCGGAAAATTCATAAATCTGCCAAAAAGCGTGATATGTTGGCCACTCTAGTTTGGAACACAATAATTTTCTTAATTTTCTGGCTCCTGAGTGCACTCGTCTTTTCGAGAATAGAGGGCTGGTCATACTTCATCGGCTCTATTTCTGCTCAACGTCTCTTCTGACCATCGGATATGGTGAATTTGTGCCATCCCTACCCGGATCAAAAGCGTTTTTCGTGCTCTGGTCGTTGATTGCCGTACCGCTTCTGACTATGCTGATTATTAGTATGAGCGACACGGTCATTGCGGCTATCGTGTATGTGGCGCAGAAGCTCGGAGATGTGATGCTGAAAAACACCTCTTCGCACTTGACAACAGAACCCTCGCAACAGGTGCCGACTGATTTAGAGTCCCAAAAACCAGACGAGCCACTCTCAGATGCGAGAAATAATGAAATAGAGAATTTTAATGCTGCATATGACAACTATTGCACGGACCACGACAACGAGAGAATTACCAAGGAGATGCTTTTGGTTGACGCTATCCAACTCATCGTCAGTGATATGCGTGTCGATCGAGGTAAAAAATACTCATACAAGGAGTGGAATATGTTGGCGAAGATAGTAGATACGCAATTTGACTGGCTTGGCACAGATTCGCCCATCAGGTTTCCTATCGATGAACCAGCATTATTTCTACGACTGTACTGGAATTCGTTGAAGGATCATTTGAGAAATAAACGCGTGCAAATGGGCAAGTCTCAGCAACCGGACGTTGACATGTTTGAGAGCGGTGCGGAAACATCGAAGATCAATAAGACGGTTGATGCCATCTTGCGGGCTACTGGCCAAGAAAAGTTGTGAGTTGGGTTTGTCCTGATTGCATCGCCGTTGATGCCCCAGGCGAGCGCCGCACGACGTGCTCAGTGTCAACAAACCTCAGCTAATGTGCAAGCTGGCGCACAAAGATGGATGAGGCTACTACACTTGAAGAACACTTCTGAAGCGGACACCACAAAAGATTGAAGAGACTACTACGCTTGAAGAACTCTTCTGTCAGGAAATCAAATAGCCCTACTCTTGGGCATTGGGTCTGACGTTGCCGGAGCGGCTCAGCCGCACATCCTGGACGCGTCGTGTGCGCTGGTTTTCTCCAAGTTGTGTGTTGTCAGATGACGATCTTTTCTCGCCGAGAAATACCGCAAGGATCCCTGTCCCCTCTTTCTCTCTCTCTCTCTGCGCCTGGTAAACTTCGCCACCAACGAAATATCCTGCGCAAAGACGAGAAGGTCAGGGCTGTGGCCGCCGTCGCCAAGTAGACATGCTTTGATTTATTGCTGCGCTTAATATTCTTCGCGTCATAGTTCTACTGATGCACTAACAAATTATTAGGATGGACTCCAGTATCACATCAACAGAAGAATATTGTCTTCTGGCCTTGCAAGTGCTTGGCTTTTTGTGAGGAATATAGAGCTAAGGTGACAGTAAATAACCTCAAAGGGTATGATTGCTGTGGGAAACATCTCGTGTCATTTTCAAGGCCCTATAGACAATGAGAACAATAAAATATCGGAAATGGTGAATTGATCACGCAAATTAAAAAAATATCGATATTTACTGGCCCATTCCTTAGGCTTAAATTACTGTATCGACATTAGAATTTGGGCCATGACTAGTACCAGAGCGCTAGAAGTGGCCCTTGACCTAACGTAACATAGCGAATTTCCGTACTTTCTAACTTTAAGGCACAGCCATTGGCAAGCATTCCTACTCTAAGCTCGACATAGTAAGATAAGAATAAACCAGTGCGGACAGCAGCAGCTACTGTGAAAGTTGTCTAGAACACGCGCGTCGATACATGAAGCGACGAGACAACGGATTGCGGACGAATTAGGCGGGGACAGCATATTGGGAGTAGTGATCGCGGGAACGACGACAGAGACGGCGAGGCATAATTTTCCTCCGAAAACAAAGCGGCAGCTGAAGACGACTAATATTCCGTCTAATGGTTCGTTGTTGGAGAATGATACACCAGTTGCGGAACAGAATGATATATGCGCGCGGGTCAGTTTCAGTAGTTTGCTTCCACTGCCACTACAACATCAACAGCGAATTTGGACACCCGACGCGTCGGCACTGCTCGAGAAGATTGATGATTCATTCAAGAGTTTAGTGCCGACAACATGAGTTTAGACGAATTTTTGCGAGGCAGCAATTTATAACTGCGATGGATGTATAATAAGTGTATAGTACTGGACAATTAATGATTGGATATAATCTTCGTGTAAATTAACTCGATTGCAACATGGACCCACGCACAATTTTTAGTCATGTCCAAACCGTCCAATAAGCATACCATCAACTGCGCCGTTATCCCACTTAGTAAACAATCCGGAACATGGACTGCCACCGCACGATCTCCCGTCCGTCCGAGTCGAAGTTCGTTGGCGTGTCAGCATTAAAACGCCATCGGCACAGGAATTTGGATCTGCTTTACATGAACTCAACTCCGATCCATTCTGATTGCATTCGCCAATACACGCAATGGGAATTAGATCATACTGAGGTGTCGCTGTCAGCTTCGCACACCAGCCTGGGAGTCACAGAATATCTTCTGTCGTTCCGTATTCCCATCTCAACATATCCAATTTCCGTGCGCGACCAAGATCTCGTCTGTGAACCATTAACTTTCTCAATAAAGCAAAAGCTGAGACAGCGGATGAGCGACGGACAGATGATGCACGTTGTAACACCCAAAGATTTTCTGATACTGAGACCGGAACAGTATTGTTGCAATACTATATTCCAGCAAGGTACTCATAAGTGGCATGTGAATTTGTAGAGCGCAAGTACGAATAAAGAAATTGAATTCGTGTTACACTCTTAGTTTTGGAGTACTAGCGGTGCATCTTAATTTTCTAGATCCTGAGCCATAGTCGATCAAATCGCAAATCAAGTCGAGCCGACGTGATGGCGTTAACGGAGCTGGTACCACCTGGGTAATCGTGCACGGGCCGCGTAGATACATTTGTCGGCTTAGACGTATTGAGGAAGTGCCACAGCTGCAAAGTTGTGGCTCCTGAACCGAAACCCTGAACGATAGAACCTTAAATTCCCAAATTGCTAAGGAGGGTCTGGATTGCGGACATTCAGGGAGAGTGAATAACGGAGATGCCGATGTTAGCAAACAAGGAGCAGATATTTCCCTTACTGTTACTGTGTATGGTGATGAAAGGTCTAGGCTGCAGTCGGACCGGTGTATGTCTTGGAAGGACTTGCCGAAGGCAAAATGAAGCAAACTAGCTTACCAGGAAATAATATTACGTGCTAGCAGGCACGTAAGTGAAGGGTTGTCATATCCCTGGTGAATACCGCGCACAGTAGCACTGAGATCATTGTTCTTTGTTTTGTCCTAGTTGTTTGTTTTATGATCATAGCAGACCTGGCATCCATAGGATGGGGGGTTTTGTCAGGATTTGAGGGGCTTGTGGCGCTGCAGGACAGGTTGGGGTGTCTCAATAATGAAGAATAGGAGATAACTGGGTTAACCCTAACCCTCACTATCCGTTCCCGAGCCGCCTAAAATATGTTAGCAGGTCTGCTAAATAGTAGTGAAAAGGAGACTAGAGTGTATGTAATAGTTACATTGCAGCTTGTTTCCGTACTACATTCTTAGTTTTTCACTCCAAAGCAACTATTCAGAATGGCCTCGTCAAATTCTGGACTTTTTTATCGCATGTGACTAAATGATGAACTTTGATTACGCTTTAGGTGAGTTAATGTAGTTGTGCTGTTCGACTCCTTGCGACGCGTTACCTTTTCGCTTCTGCGTCCTACTAAAAGACTGGATTCAAAGCCATGCCAAAGTCTGACATTGCCGTCCAATATAGGTGTGTTGGTTAAACTCACACAACAATCCACTTCTACTCGAGTTTCCTGGTTCTGTGTCCTGCTCTGTATTGGTGTAGCTCGGAAACTTTCCCCTTTGAAGATCACTTCCCAGTTAGGGTCCATTGCAAGACACAACAGAAGACAAAAGCGTTAGATATTATACGAATATCGCCGAGACAGGATCAATGCTCACCCTGTAAGCAGTGAAAAGAGCTCTCCATATCTAATATATATTAGCAACTTCTGCGACGAGCTCCATTTCTGTCTTTTAACCCTTCGTAATTTTTGCAGTAAGGCCATCACTTGATCAAAAATGATCCTTGAGCCCGCATAACATCACCCAACCTCTTTGATAACTCAAATTCCATACGCTCCGTAGGAACAGGGCCGCTACGGATGGCATTCATCGTATCACAGTCGGGAGGGATGTCCTCATCAAATATTGGCTCGCCTGCCGCTCTCATATTGGCCAGAACTGCTTGTTGGAAGTGCCAAAAGAGAATTTTGTCATTAACGTGGTGAGGGTGTCCAGGGTCTCTGCATACAGGATCCAGTTGTCGCCCTGCGAGGCCTAAGCTATCATCAAGGAAGCAGACTATGCGGTTGTCATCCTATATGAAGTTAGGGCCCCTACTATTGTTAATATAGCAATGTGGGTTAATTTGTCTCCATACGTTCGGGTTGATTGAAATTTCATATTGGTCAAACAGACCATGTACAGTCCTTTGGAGGAGAAGTCCATTCTGAGGGGAATTTACACTACCATCACCTTCGTCTAGAACGACTAATTCCCCGAAATTGTAATTTTGAACTATAGACTCGAGGGCCACAGGAAAAATGTGTGCTGCTTCATATTTTGTCCACCGTTGCTGAACCAGCTCACGTTGTGTCATAGAAAGTCCGGTAATTACGCATCTGCGATCGCGATCTCGAACTGCAGCCGGAAATGACTTAACTTTACCTGATGAAGAGAGAGAAGACATGGCAGAAGAAGTTCGTTGGTAATACGGCGCGTCTATAACTGCTAAATATCCTTGCTAAGATGTAAATTTACATCTTCTAAACTTTCTGCACCAAATTATACTTACCATCACTCTCAACTTCATACTCGCCCGGCAGCAAAGGATCTTGAGTTCGCTGAATTTGTGTACGGCCATCATTAATCTTATATACACGAAGAGGTAAGTCATGTCTAATCAGCACGTCCAACGAGTCTAGAAACGTCCGTTTCGTGAAAGTTGGGTTTGTGAAACCGCCTCCAATGCTGACTGTGGGATCCGAGGCAAGGTAGATGAAAATGTCCCGTCCAAAACTTCTATTTGCTGCCATGACAATAGAGGTTGTAATATACGATGCTAACCGAACTAACAATATATGCAGCGTGCCGTGAGGCACTTTAAATTTGACAAAGAGAAACTTCAGAGTAGCGAGCGGCCTGAGGTTGTAAAGAGCGCGAGATATCGAGAGTTTCCTGGGGGAAAGCCATGAAAACCCTTGATTTATTTAGGGTTGGGGTTGTGAAATGGCGAACTAACTAAAAGAATTTGGCGCAGCTCGCAGTCGCTCGATGTCGCTACCCTAAACCACGACAGCCCCTTCATATGCTTGAGCTATGATTAGCGTTTCCTTAAGCTAATTGACAATCTCTCATTCCCGAAGTCGTTTGAATTTAGCTGCATTCTCTTTGCTCCCTTAATTATGGACACAGTAGTTTCTGGATCATCTACGAGCTCTCGCTATCTTTGTCACGTGGAAGATTGACAACCACGCGGAACAGTCTTAGTCCATCACAGACCTTTCAGGCCTGCACGGCGGGAAACGTTTTAAACTGGTCAGCCTGCCTGAATTGAGTGGGTCGACATTTCACGGTGTCGACGGATATGTCTCCCGTGAAGGACGATAACGCGCTTTCGGAGTACGACAAGGCGCTGAGACTACTGAAGGATAATCCACCAGAACAGCGATTAGACATCTCATATGCTTTACCCCCAGTATTTGGAATTGGAAGGGGGGAGAAATTCAGACGATCAGTAGTATAAGCCTTGAGATGCATATGTGTTCCCAATTATGACTTTGAATTATTCAATATAGGTACCCATACTTGGTATACAACAGTTGTGCCGAGTATGTGACTGTGGTTACTGCCCCACGTTCTCTCCACGAAGATGCAGCCCTTAACCTCTCAAGAAGAAATTTTGATAAACCACAGAAATGTCTCTCTAGTCATGGAGCCGATGCCAGTTTATGTTCTAATATTCGCGAGACGGGATCTCAAGGGTTCTGGGTTTCAAGCAAGACAGACAAGAAAACAAGATCCGATTCCTAACTACTAGTCGCACTCGTCGATTCTGCCCTAACCCGATACGAAGAACAAAAATATGTCCTGGTGAGTGGCGCGCTTACGAGTGAGTTAAGTAGTCGAGGACTTGGGCCCACCTCAGTCTCTAAGCTAATGGCTAAGCTCCAACCTGTCCAGGTGCGGCTCGGGAGTTACTGAAGTTAGAGAAAGCACTGCGGTTTCGAGGCAGTTCCAACTTGTACGACTCGTTTTTCATTGCAGAAGCAGTGCAGTCCAAATCCAAATCGCCAAACGTGTTCCGAATACGAATATTCGCAGTAATCGACTATATTCGTATTCGTTATTCGCAAATGCCGAATAGGGCTTCTCAAGAGCTCAAGAAGGGGTTTCCTGCTTCTGAGCTATATAGCAACTCCGCGCGAACCGAAGGGGCAGCGCAATGGCAGTAGATTCGGAGTCGTGGTGTTTGGACTTCCGAACCGCTACATCGCAGGGAAATTCGGGATTGCTCTATACACAGCTTGCGATTTGACTTTTGAACAGGCAATGCCTTTTATTATTGTTACATTCTGTCTCATGCAGATTACTGCGACTACAAATTATCTAATATTAAGATTACCATTTATAACTTTACTAAAACCTCAAATTCACCGAAACCTTCCGATATGCAATACCCAAATGCAGTGGCCCAATAATATACCAAAACATACACATAGACATAGGAAATGCAAATCCGGATCAAAGATTATCGAATCATCTTGGCAATCTTACTCTCCCAACTTCTGGCACGCTCAAATCCGTTCGCGGCGTTTTGGAAGTCCATGACAGCCTCGTAAATCTTTTCCTTCGACACCGCAACAAACGGGCCATACTGAACAACCTGCTGATCCAACACTTGGCCAGCAACGACGACAACATGAGCGTCCTTTTCGTACTCTGCTGGAACGCAGAACTCGACGCCGTCACCATCACGATCGAATACAATATTGTTATACTGCTGAGCCTTAGTTGTTCCGCAAAGCAATTCGCCATCGAGAACGTAAGCAAACGCATTCCAGCCCTCGGGCAAAGGCTGGCTCATAGATCCACCGGGTTTAATGGTCGCATCGATCATCCAAACCGGAGTATAGGCAAGATCCTGCACGCTCTTGACACCATATGATTCCCCAGAAATGACTTTAATCTCAACCTTATCGGAAGGCTTCACAATAGGAATTTCCACTTTGCGCAAGTCGCGATATCTTGGCTCGACGTCCTTGAGCTTTTCAGGAAGATCAACCCAAAGCTGAAGGCCCATGACAGGGGATCCGTCCTTTTGCGGACGAGGCATCTCGGCATCTATAATTTGGTTAGGAACGATCTCAAGCAAAATGATGAATGTGGGACGTACGCATAATTCCTCTTCCTGCAGTCATAAATTGCAAGTCACCTTCGTCAATGGTACCCGTACTGCCTGTGAAGTCCTCATGATCAACCTGTCCGTGAAGCAAATACGTAATTCTAAAATATGTTGTTAGAAGATATACAGCATGGTGACTAGTCACGTGACTGACGTTTCCTGTCCGCGATGTGGATGATCTGGAAAACCGGCCTTTCCACTGACGAAGAAGTGATCAAGCATTAAAAATGGTGAGAAGTTGCGAAGACGGGCAGTACCAACGGAGCGCCTCACTCTGGCACCAACGCCTTCGGACTGCTCAATGGCAAGAAAGAGCTTAGAGATTGTTCGGGGTTTCGCAATTGCTGATAACGACATTGCTTCTGGTGAAACTGTGAAAGTTGGACTCGTGTTGGTTGTAATTGTGGCTGTTCTTATTGCTGCCGGAGGCTTGCTGAATAGATGGATGTGATTGAGTATTGCGTAGGCAACTAACACTGGTAGCAAAAGAAGCAGGAGAACAAATTTCGTAGACCCTCGGCGTCTTTATATATTCAATTCCGCTTCACAAATAGTGGTGAAGAAAGCTCGAGAATCCTGAGGAGTGAGGAGGGCGGGATCGATGGCTTTATAATTATTGTCAAGCATTACTTCACGCAATTCACACAGATTATACTTTAAAGTGCCGTGGTTATCCGTCGTGCGGCTGCTCGGAACATGGGACATCATGACGCAAAGCAAGCACGAGCCAAGCCACACATCACAATGGCGAGCTGCCGACATCCCGAGCAGCCGCGCATCAGCAGTTACGTCATAAAGAACAGACGACTTAGACCGTCAAAATTTAGTAAAATATTAGGGCTGTTGACGATATTCGAATAGACGAATATTATTCGACCGATTATCGGCGTCGGATACGATATCGGCCAATCCCCCGGCGTCGAATACGAATATCGAATATTATTCGAAGCATTCTTCGACCATCGAATCGAATATTCGACATATCGTGCCGATATTCGATATTCGACATAGTATTACATAATCAACCGTAGAGAAATGAATACAGTGGGATTTCAAGCTCGAGAAGCCCTAATCCTGACCCTAACCCTAAACTAGCCTGTAATAGGAAATACTCTAACTTATTTAATTAATATCACGTGATTTGGACCGATATTCGATCGAATACGAATATTCGAGCCGATATTATTCGACCTAAACCTTATTTGTCGAATACGAATATCGAATATTATTCGAATGCCTTTCAAGAGTCGAATATCGAATACGAATATTGGGAAAAACCGCCGATATTCGTATTCGCAACAGCCCTATAAAATATTTAGGCCTGTTTCGAATACGGATATTCGCAGTAATCGAAGCCGACATGTTTCCAATAATGCACTATCTAGTAGATCTAGATGAGAGGGAATAGGTCTACTTCCAAATTAGCAAGCAGAGAACGGTAGCGACGATTTGATCGCTCTTCTATTGTATTGGATCACTCAGTCGATTGCTGATAAGTTGAATTGCCTTTTGTCTGTATGAGATTGCACTCACGCGCACCTGGGCTAAGGTCTCCAATGATGCCGAGCAAAGGAACAAGGATGCGTGAAAGAGCGTAGGATGCATCATTGAGGTAGGAAGTCACTGAATTTAATTATCAGAGTGTGTGATTATTATCTAGCGTCGCCATCCGACAACAAAGAAGCAAAGAACCAACATAGCAGATGTTTCGTCACTTCATATTCAGATATACTTACAAATCACAAGTACCTCTGGCTAGGCATAGTTTACATTGCGATCAATATTTATGATTCAAATGCCACAACTGCGCGGATTCAATGCACAAGTAAACCAAAATATCAAATTTATAGAGCCACTTCAATACATAAGTTAGAGGAAAGTGCCCAAGGAAGTCAATCACTCGACACGGCAAAAACTTTTCACGCCTACTATACGCTAGACACAAATGCTGTTTCTTACAACAACGACATCGCTGCGACGACGGCCATGGCAATCATAAGCGCAGACGAAAGCTGGACAGCTCCGGCGGCGTTGACATCAGTCCACGGCACAGAGCCATTGCCGCTGAAGTTGCCGCTTGAGTTGGTCGGACCGACGCTTGCCCCACATTGTCTGTCCTTGAACAGCGTCGCCGAATCGATCACTGATCCATTGGAGCTGGCAATGAACTCATGTGTGAGATGAGTGCAATTATGTATCGTAATCTTACTCCACCCATAGGTCGTGTTCTGAATATAACGCAAGTACGATGGGAAGGGCTCGACCCACTGTGATGTGCCGTGGTAGTGACCACCGAGACCGTTGAGAATGTACCACGGTGCCGAAGGGTTGTTGAGCTCATTGGGGTCCGGGACTCCGTTAGCGATTGGCGCATTACGCTCATACATGTGGATGTGGCCGTAGAAAACCATGTCTACGTTGTATTTCAACAAGAGCGGCTCAAATGCAAGCTTGCAGTTCCAGCAGATGGTGTTGGACACGTTGTTGGCAGCGGCATACCACGGACGATGACCAGAGACGATGACCCATGGTGTCTTCTTGCGGTCGACCGAGGCAAGATCCTTCTCAAGCCAGTCGATCTGCTCATTGGGGTACGAGCCGAACGGGCCAGAGTCCATATCCTCAGGGCCGTTGACGTCGTCTTCGCCAATGAGGCCGTTACCGAGATCAGTCTCGGTGTTGATAGAAACGTAGTGCACCATTCCGTGATCAAAAGAGTACCAGAAATTGCCGACACCGCCCGACTCTTCCGAAGGCATGCGGAAGTGGTTGATGTAGCCGGTGAAGTTGCGCTGGCCCTCAACACAGAGAGAGAGATCGTAAGTAATGTTTCCATCCTTCGTTCCACCCTCGTCGCAGTTCGACTCATGATTGCCGGGCAGAACCATATAAGGCTTGTAAGCGGTGAAGGGTTGAAGCTCATCGTAATACTGGTTCAAGAGGAAGTTGTAGATCTTGTAGCTGTCCTCGAGCGAGACGTTAAGATATCCATCTATCTGCTCCCGAAGCCAGCTGTCAGCGTACGCAATATCGCCCGCTAGATTCCTGTTAGACGACAATCTTGTATCTTGGCAAGTCTCATAGTATACGTACGGTGCCATAGAAAGTCGTAGCCATCAACATAGCGAGCCAATGACTGCATCGTATTGCTATCGTTTGCGGTGATGATAGGATAGTCACTCTCGACCGACTCGCCATACGGACCCATGACGCCCATATCGATAACAACGGCCGCCGAGTAAGGAGTATGATCGCCCGCAGGACGTGCAGTCGTGAAGGTGTACGGCGCAAGCTCGCTGCAGTTGTAGCAGTTGGTATGAGAGACGATGTAGTGGTAAGTGGTACCGGGCTTCAAGCCGGTGACTTTGACGTGATTGCTCCAGGTGAGCGAAGACTCGTATGTAATCGAGATACCGGTCGCGGTGGACGAGAGATCCCAGACATTCTCACCGTAGTAGACAGTGGGGTTCTCAACCTCCGCATACGTGTTCCACGACACATACATGCCCGTAGAGCCGGCATAGGAAAGACGATGCTGCAGCGGCTCGAGCTTATTCTCAGGAACAGTGCCTGGAACGTAAATCTGAGCGAGCGCGGAGCTCGCCAAAGCGAGAAGAGAGGTGACGCCTGCGAACCGCATTGCTAAGAGATGGGGATCTGATAACCTGGCGATTCCTGATAACCTGGCGATTAGAGTGAGCCAGGGGGTGAAGGACTATTTAAGTATCTGACATCCGGATTCCGTCCTGTCAACACCCTGAACGCAACAAACTAAAACCCAAAACGAAATACGCTGACATTGAACAGAGGGCCATGAATCGGGACTGCCGTGCTAGTAATGCCCTTGCGACTGCATGGTCTTCCCGATCGTGGCCGCGAATCACAATCAAGCAATTAGGCAGTGTCGGTGGCAGGCTCGGCGTCTCACGATAGCGTCTGGCGACACGGGGCGTCTGAACGGCTGACCTGAAGCCGCCTGGTAGCGGGTGAGTGCAGCATGGCCGGCAATCGGCGAAGCAATGCCATATCTGGGCCGACCTCTCGGCATGGCAGGCCAATGCGAAAGCTTGGTTTGTCGGCCAATATGTCGGGGCGCTAAACCCGGGGCATCGGCCGTTGTGAGCCGCAGAGCCTTTAAGCTTCCCAAGACTGCCCCACGTGGTCGGATCTCCACCGATGAGGATTTCTGTTGGAGGAAGAGACTGAGGCTCCCTAATAATTTGCTTCTCGCATTCCCGAAGTAAGACGTACTCAAGTTATTGCACAGACAATAATGTATTCTCAGAACTGCACCAGCCATCCTCAGCTCTAGCCATTCACAAACAGAGTGTGAGTCACACACTGCCTCCCGTGATCTTATTCGACTAATCGCCTTGAAATGCCGACCTTAGGGACCGACCGTCCAAAATGGTTCCAATCGCCAATATTTCGCAGCTCTGTTCCGAAATGGCACCGAGTCAATGAGCAAGTTGTAACTGGCTGAAAAAACTGTGATTTATGTCGCTCATAGCAAGCTAAAAATTTTATACCTACACTAATTAGGACAGTCGAACATGTGATGGCAAAACTGATGCGGCAATCTGTTCCCAGGTGCTGGGTTACAGTTCTATACTTAACCATAACTTGAAAGGAAAAGGGAGCCCGTCAATCATCAAACAACGTGGCTATGACCACGAACTTTATATTCTCACATGAAGCGGACCTATATAGCTGCACAAACAAAAACTTCGCATAGCAATATCAAACACAACTGTTCTGTAGAGTTCGCGAAAATCCCAAATATTATTTTGGGCAATTAGACGTTTGCAAACTCGACCAAGATAAGCCAAGGCGCTTCATTCAAGGTATAAGACCCTTTTCTTGTTCTCGATGCTATATGCTTCCCTAGTGAAACTCTCTATAAAAGTAAATCAAAACCAATAGCTGGAGAAATCAGCAAAAATACACACAAGTTTGCGTAGAAGTTTCAGTGACAATCCGCAACTCTCCGTAGATCGTAAGGTAGAGACGATAAGGCTGCTGCGGTTCAGTTAGGAACCCGACATCCCTAGCCTCACGATGCCGTGCCTGCCGCCATTGACATTCAGGAATGACCACGAATGCAGTTTTTGCTGTTCCTATTCGCAATCGTAGCTGGCAAGCGTTGGCGTTTATTCGTAGCGAATAAACCGTGAACGCCATGGTCACGTAAAGCTTAAGAGAAATAATATACTGGCTCTAACCAAAATGAAAAAGTGAACCAGAATGCATGCTACATGCTTAAGCATTTGCAGAAATCCTTCTGGCTTTCATCCTGCCATATACAAGACCACCATCTACCCCTGCAATTGCAAAATCATAGTATCCACCCGCGCTAGGTGTCCATTTGTTGCCATTGCTCGCGAAGTCCTTCGCTATGTCATTCGCAAACTTTCTGACAACCTTTCCGATGTCGAATTCCAGCATGTCAAGGTTGTCGGCTTCTTCTTTACTTACTGCTTGTGCAAGCTGCACCTCGACGGTCGGGACACTTCGTCTTATCATCCTGACGAGTAGTACCAGAAGTACAACCCCGAAACAATTTGCTAATGCCAACACAATGGTTGATATAATAGATGACATAAGGGACAGAGTGACCTTATGGTGGCCATCCCCTTCATTGAAAATCACTTGCGAAAGGCCTGACAGAAAAAGGGCACAAATGCATGGTCCATAAAGTAACACTTCCTTAGACCACTTGATCGCAATCTGGATCCTGTCCGCTGGATTAAATAACGCGAGTTCCGATGAGGCCATCCAGTTCTCCTCCGTAGTATTGAGATAGACAGTAGCACAAGCAACATCTTCCTCTTTGAAAGAGCTCTTCAGAGTCACGATGCCTATGAACAATGATATTGTAATGAGGATCAACATGATAACGGACAAGACAGTCGAGATTAGGAAGCTGATGTCACCTTCGGCATAGCCACTGATGACTGCTGGTGCTGGCAATCCGACCATAAGACACCATGCAATAGACCATGCTGCGTCAAAGAGTACCTTTTTTTTCTGTCCGGGAGTTCGGGTGCCGGTAAGAAGAGATGCAAAATATGGTGAATTCTGATATGAGAACGAAGAGAGAAGACTGTCACTATTTATCGAAACCTGATATTTCGAGCTCAGTGCATCTGAAAGAAGACATTGAGCAGTGTAAGGTCCCTTGACGGAAACTTCAGACGATTTCAGATGCCGACGACAAGATCCAGTACAAGGAACGCAATGTGCAATACAGCCACTGGCAAGGAAGATAGTTCCGGCCACAATGATAGCCAGCATGATGCTCAGTCTCTGGAGATAAAAGTTCACGCTAGGATTTATTTAAAACGATATGGGGACAGGTGATGGATATTTTCGCGAGGTCTCGATGCGTTGCGTTATCTTCTGCAATCGACTTCGCCGAGCAATTAGCGCATTGGCAATTTAATGTCCAAAGCATAAGAACGCCAGTCCGAAGGGCGTCCTACAACTCCGGCGCATCACCGAAAGTACTTGCACCGCAGGGTACGAACCCCTTGCTATATGCCACTTCGTTATTGTGGCTCAATTCGCGCGGAAAGACGACATGAGGAGAGTTGTGTGGGCAGTGAGTGGATTACGGGCAAAGGGGCGCACAAGTTTTGGTGGTCAGTTATAAATCCACGCGATGAAATGTAGAACAAGCGGGCACTGGAGAGCACCACGAAATTGGGAATTCAAATATTGGATAGAGGGTGAGAGCGAGAAATTTCATCTACAAGGGAATATCTTGACCCCTTTAAACTCCGGACATGAATTTGGCTCCGGGTGCTCAGGAGGTAAACGCGAGACAAAATGGTAGCGAGGTTGAAGTGCATTTCTCTCGTACGTTGGGCCTTATTCCTCCCAATATTACGTCTTTTAACCAAACTGGCCAAAGCCCACCGTGCATTCTTCGATAAAGACGCCTATCTTGTCCGATTGTCCGCGTGATCCATCTGATTGTTGGCGCCAAAGTGCCAGTATAGGACAAGCGGGTGTTTCTTTAACCCAGTAGCTGGATTAGACTAGCGGCGGGATCGCTCGCAAACTTTTATAAGATTGAAACAGCTGCAGCATCAACATACCCTCGATCGACCTTACCGAGAAGTTTCCATCCCTCGCAATTGACAAGATATACAAAACTTGGTAATTTCTCTGCTATTCAAGATCGTCATCTTTCATATGTCTCCCACGGTTGGTGAAAAGAACTTGTCTGTGCTGTTGTCGACTCTAGACCCGACTGTAGACTCGGAGGTCTTTGTGTTTTTGACGACCAAAAAGTCGATCGACGATCTGCCTCTGAAGTCTCTTCAACCGCAGATGCTGTTCCAGGAATCCGAGGGCACCACCATTATCACTACAAAGGCGCTGGCAGAGTCCCACGGATATGACGACTACGTATTCACCTGCAAGAAAATTACCATCTCCGTCCACTCGAGTCTCGAAGCGGTTGGGATGACTGCCGCAATCGCGTCAGAATTTACGAACCACGGCATTGCCTCAAATGTGGTCGGTGCTTACTTCCATGATCACATTTTTGTTCCATTGGGAACCGAGGATAAGGCTTTGCAGGTGCTTAAGGACATGATGGTCAAGGCAAAATCGACAAGTTTCGAGATGGTTTGATACGATAACTCTTCCAGGTCCTCGTGCAATTAACTGCCATTTAAAGGTTCTTCGATGGCTTAATTCGATATGTTAGCATGTTGCCATCCTCGAAATATCGACTCTATTGTATTAGACTCTGAGAAGATCTTTGAACGAGGATGGGATCAAGCTGAATTTTGAAGGTGCGTTTCTGGTTCCTGGACTTCAGCTAGAGTTCCTGCCATGGCTCTACTTAGATGATGTGCTTGGAGTGAGATAAGAAATAAAGAACCATTTTTACTGAATCTGTTGTAGAACTTATCACTCATCTAGCGACCAAAATAAATATTTGCAGTAACTGCTCCTCGAAGGAAACTTGAAAGCGAAATTGTCATTTGAGATGCTATTTAAAAAAGCAACTCCTGCGACTAGTTTATGAATCTAACTACTTCTACGCGTCTGACTGGGAAATGATTGGTGAAATGCCGTGAAGTGCTCTTCTGTATCAGACATTCAATAATACTGTCAGCTCATTGCGAAATGTAGAACACAGAATGCACTTATTCACTATCTAAATGTAGAGTATAAGGTTGTCGTTTCAACAGAAGTACTGTCGTATCTGTCGCCGAAGAGACTCTGGAAACAAAGCCATTGGTCTCGACTGGCATGGACTTTCCGCTCGGGACCCTGATCCTTCCGACTCACAGAGTTGTTCGCCTATCGTTGGCCAATGCCTGTCTTTCGATTGATTGTCCTCGGAATTGAATACGCTACTGAGTCGGACTCCAAGCCTGACGATGTTAAGCTGCCTAAGCTCAACGCTGTCAAAATCGTTCGAGCTAGAAAATACAAGTCCTTTAGGAAGGAGCAGCAGATTTCTCGAGACGCACCATGAAAATTGGGGTAAAAACGAGCAATAGACCAGATCTTTCCCAGAATCATGCCCTATGAAATCAAATTGACTTGACAAGAATGGCTAGATTGGTGTGAAATTCCAGATATTCCTGGGCAAGCTCGAACGCTGTATAATGGTGCCTGTCGCAGAGTCAGGGATTCTATCGAGCAGTCGCTGGCCACATCAATCATCTGTGGGTTGGCAAAAATGTATTTAGCAGAGCATATTAGTCTGGCGCGTCGGCGCACGCATGACAGAGCACAGCAGGTTGAGTGGTCGTGGAGCTTGGCCGGGCGGCCGGGCCGAAGAGCTCGTGTCGAGAAACCGACGGAAGACCGTTGACGGCATTTTGGTAGATGCAAAGGAGCGCCTGAGCGGGATGGTAAAAATTCGGACATTAAAAATCCGGGACATATCAAAGATTGCCGCCGATCCCCGCCAAAGTTATCTCCCCGGAACCGTCGCTCGTCTATGCCCGAAGGTGAGAAAACTGTGGACCAGAAATTCATATGAGCGTCCACTGTCTTGGGTTGTCTGCGAAATTGACGGGTACGAAACATGTATGTCACTAGTTCCGCCTGGTGACCTTGTTCGCACTCAACAGTAATATATTAACTAGGGTTGTCCGAGTCGCATTTTCCACAGTTATAAGTCACTGGCTCAGACCATTTGCTGGGCGCGCCTAGAGAATAAGCGGCAAGAAGAGCCTTCGGCAAGATCTACGAGCTTCACAACAGAGCTCTCAGTTTATCTATTTCACAATCGATACGCTTGATATATGTAATGGCGTGGATTTATCGCTAAAATCTAATAAAGACAGCGAAGGTACATACGACGTGATCAAGGTAACACGAGTCCGTCCACGGTCCGCACGGTAAGGCAACCGTCTCCATAAATGCACACAACATTAATGATGAGCACATTCTATGCATTGCATTACCATATAAACAACAACTAGCAAAAACAAAATATCGCGCAAAATCGAAACGATCCAGTTACCATTTGCCCGCACATTTTAACGTGCGAAAAGTTGATTCGCCAGCGAACACATGAAACAAACTTTCTAGACCGTGACCTCAACACGACTGCTGCCGCCCAGCGAGTCAACGCTTGGGAGAAGGTATGTGATATCATCCCACGGGTGTCTGTACAGGCCAGTGCGCAGACGCTTCTGATCTAGGTAGTGCGCGATCAAACCAATGGATCGGCCGAGGACGAACAAACCGTTGAGGACTCCCATCTTCAAGTAGTCTTCGGCTTCCTCGGGGGTGAAGGCACCGCAGTGACGGATCAAGTCGATGAAGCAGACGGCGACACAGCCGTCAACGTTGAGGATCAAGTTGTCCTTCTTGGAAGTCGTGACAGACTCGACTGCGAGAGCGTAGTCGAGAAGCTTGGTGGATGGGAAGCTCTTGCGGGCAAACTCCTTGACCAACTCGACACGCATGTCTGGGTTGTTGCGGGACTTGATCTTGTGGCCAATACCGGGGATGAGCTTATTCTGCTTACGCATGGAGTCGACAAATTGGCGCGGAGAGAGACCCTTGTCGAATGCGTTGGTGAATTCCTGGGCGGCACCGTCTAGCGCACCACCGAATCGCTCGCCAATGGTCAACAGACCAGAAACAAGAGCGGAGATCAGGTCCTTGCCAGCACGGGTAGTGATGATGGTGTTCATAGCGCCCGAGACGGCTGGACCGTGATCGGCAGTGAGCATAAGAACCATCTCGAGGAACTTGGACGCGTAGTCGGGCAGACGACGACGGAACCACAGAAGCGACATGACACCGCCAATACCAATGTTCTCCTTGAAGACGTCGGTAATGGGCATGCCGGCGTAGAGCAACTCCTGACCACGGTCGTCGGAAATAGTCGAGATGAACGCGGCGGGCTTACGGATGAGGCCGAGTTCCTGGGCCCAAGCGTAGTCGATAGGGATCTTGGGAGGCTCGGGCTCCGGCTTGGGAACAATGACGCCCTTCTTGACGAGACTCTTGTAGAGATCGCCCAAGACATCGGGCATGTCCTCGAAGGTGTCGGGGACATAGAATCCGGCAGCCTTCATGGCGGCGTTTTTAGCCTTCGCAGTCTCGAGCTGGGAGTTGGCGAACGAACCAGCGTGGCCAAACTGAACCTCGGTCGTGAACATGGAGGCGCAAGTACCGATAGCCCAGGCAACAATGGGCTTTGTGATTTTGCCAGCCTTGACAGCGTCAATGACGCGATACTCTTCGACACCACCAACCTCGCCGAGCAACACCAGGATCTTGCATTCGGGATCGGCCTCATAGCGGAGAAGGTGGTCGATGAAGGTGGTGCCGGGATAGCGGTCACCACCAATGGCGATACCCTCGTAGACACCATCAGTAGTCTGGGAGATGATGTTGTTGAGCTCGTTAGACATACCACCAGACTTGGAAACGTAGCCGACAGATCCAGGTCGGTAGAGCTTGGAGGCGACAATGTTGTCCATCATGCCGCCGGTGTTGCCGATCTTGAAGCAGCCGGGCTTGATACCACCGACAGTAGCCGGGCCGATGATGACGACACCCTTCTCCTTTGCCTTGAAGAGAATCTCGCGAGCACGGCGCTCGGGAACACCTTCGGCAATGATCGCGATCGTCTAAGTAAGTTAGTACAAATTGAGCCATATGTCAATCAGATAATCGAACGCACTCTGATCTGGGGCAATTCGAGAAGCTCCATGGTGGACGAGTAGACAGATCGGGAGGACGCAAAGTTAACGACGACATCGACCTCGGGATGCTTCTCGGCAGCCTTCTTGACGCTCTGGTAGACGGGGAGAAGAGTCTCCTTCGTGCCCCAGTACATTTTCGACACGAACTGGCCGCCAAAAGGGTAGATGATGGCGGCCACCGACGGGGTTGAACGCTTGCAGATGAAGTCGAAATCAAGCATGCCCTGGCAGGCGCGGGGCTGGAGACCGTAAACGAACGCACGCGTCTTGTTGTGGAAGAGCTGGTACGCCGGTAACGGCGACGCAGGCGCGGTTGGCGGAGCGAACCGCGTGATGTTTGCGTCAGCAGAGGAAACAGACATAGTGGGTGGTGGAGCTTGACGGAGGGAGAGTGGTTGGTGAAGTTGGAGGGTGCGGTTGGAGGCAGCAGCAGCAGGCCGCGTATAATAAATATGCGGAGAGTGTTGGCCGTCGACGCGCGAGTCTGCGTCGCACAAGCCGAATCGTTTGGGGCGGGCTTTGCAGCACGTTCTGAAATATACGTAGGCAGCTATTTTCAGCACGGCACCTGTCCGCACAGCCCAGCACGATCTTGCGCAGGCGTGAGCACGACGCCGCAGTAGTTCGCAGCACGGCGCCTGCCCCTTTGGGGTTACCCTAACCCTGGCTGCAACGCGTGGTCAACGAAGCGGCTTTTTAAGTCGTGAGCTTCTCACCCGCAACGACCGCCCCCCATCTTCACCACAAACCCACACCGACACATCCTATACACAATCTCACAATGTCCGCAAAGTCCATTCACGAGGCCGACGGCAAGGCTCTGCTTTCCTACTTTCTGCCGCGGTCGCCGCTGCTCACAAAGGAAGGCACGTCGACCGAGTTTGTGCCTGCTCCCCCGCGCCTCGCGTCGCTCACGTTTCCTGACGAGTCGCCATCGACGGTCAAGGCCGTCCTGGATGCGGCAGAATCGACCTATGGCTGGCTGCTTGCGCCCGGTGCGAAGTTCGTCGCCAAACCCGACCAATTGATCAAGCGTCGTGGCAAGTCCGGTCTGCTTTCGCTCAATGTCACCTGGCAGCAGGCCAGAGACTGGATCTCTGCCCGCGCTGGCAAGAAGATTGTGGTCGAGGGCATCAACGGCTATCTCCGCACGTTCCTCGTCGAGCCGTTTGTTCCTCATCCGCAAGAGACCGAATACTACATCAACATCAACTCTGTTCGTGAAGTACGTATTTGTTATTTGTTGAGTGCAGTCAGTGGACCGATCTAACGCGTGTGCAGGGAGACTGGATTTTGTTCTATCACGAGGGTGGTGTCGACGTCGGTGACGTTGATGCGAAGGCATCTAAGCTGTTGATCCCGGTCGATCTCGAGAAAGAATACCCGTCCAATGCCACGATAATTTCAACGCTCCTCTCCAAAGTGCCCGAGGCGCAGCACGCCACCCTCGTCGACTTCATCAATCGCCTGTACGCTGTCTACGTCGATCTGCAGTTCACGTACCTCGAGATCAACCCGCTTGTCGTGATCCCGACCGCATCCGGCGTCGAGGTTCACTACCTCGATCTTGCGGCCAAGCTCGACCAGACTGCCGAGTTTGAGTGCGGCGCCAAGTGGGCTGGTGCCCGCGCCCCCGCTGCGCTCGGAATCGGTGCCGTGAACGGCACCTCGACCACGAACATCGACGCCGGTCCTCCAATGGTCTTCCCTGCCCCGTTCGGTCGTGAACTGTCTGCCGAAGAAGCCTACATAGCCGAGCTCGACGCCAAGACTGGTGCGTCGCTTAAGCTAACCGTTCTGAATCCGAACGGCCGCGTGTGGACGCTCGTCGCGGGCGGCGGTGCGTCCGTCGTTTACGCCGATGCTATCGCGTCTGCCGGATACGCGAACGACATTGCTAACTACGGCGAGTACTCTGGCGCGCCTACCGAGACGCAAACCTACGAGTACGCAAAGACTGTGCTCGACCTCATGACCCGAGGCGCACCTGTCGAAGGAGGCAAGGTCCTGTTTATCGGCGGTGGCATCGCGAACTTCACCCAGGTTGGCTCGACGTTCAAGGGCATCATCCGAGCGTTCAAGGACTACCAGGCCCAGCTCCATCTCCACGGTGTGAAGATGTACGTCCGCCGTGGCGGTCCAAACTGGCAGGAAGGTCTCCGTCTGATCAAGTCGTGCGGCGAGGAGCTGTCGCTCCCAATGGAGGTCTACGGACCAGACATGCACGTGTCTGGCATTGTCCCAGTCGCGCTGGTCAACAAGCGGCCGGCTGGCGTCTATCCGTTTGGCTCGTCTGCCAGCAGCAGCGCTGTCAGTGTGCTGTAAGCGCAGGGCGCTTACCAGGGGGAATGTTGATGTTCAATAGTGGTTGTTATTATGAATTAGGATTTGGCATTGCTGGCAATTCTTAGACCTATGCGTTTATTATTAATAAAATCCAATCGTACTATCTGTGTATATTCGGCATCCTACGCCGCCTTTCGTTGGTCGGGAGGTGCGGCGTGCGGCTCGGTGTTGGCACCTTTCGTTGGCCGTTGTTGGGTGGTGTTGGCCTGACCCCGCTTCGGCCGCAACAGCCCGCGCCGCGCGAATAATAACTCCCAAACCGGCACTGCGTCGTGTGCTCAACAAATCAGTGGCCAAGGTGCCGCTGTCGCCATAACAACGCGTCCATACACTCGCCGAGGCAGACTACCCAACACCATCGTGCGAACACGTCGATACATTTCTCCGCTAGTTAGTCGGTCAGTAATCACGCTACGGACCGTATTTACGTCTGCAGGAGCCTAGCCCAATGCGACTTGCCCGACATGCAGAACACTGATTTAATTGGTCATCTGGTTTTACAGACTACGACCCATTTGCGTATTTATTTATGATCGCATCTGCAGCCATGAATAATTAGTATTATCAGCGCTCTGTTACAAACACCATCCACTACATTTATAGACACATTAGTCTGTCAACAACCGGCGCGATGGTCCGACGACAAATTAGGGCATTCGCGATTAATCCATAAGCATGATCCAGTCGCACCTACCACGGACTCAATCCGTAGAGAATATCTCCTTAGAAGGAATATCGAAGTCCTCCGTAAGCCAATGGCCAATAATTCCTAGGATCGGAAGATGGTTTTCGCAGACCCTGCCGAGGTTGTATCAGCCGCTTATAAATTCGATAAAAGTACGAGGAAATATCGGCATGCTTTTTATTTCACCGATATCGTATCGAACTAGGGGTGTAAACGAATAAAATTTTATTCGTATTCGTTATTCGTATTCGCAGGATTCCGCTAAGCTAAGGGTTAAATGGCGTATATTGCATACATTACTAAGTATTCGTTGTGAAATCGAAGATATCGCATTGTCAAAGGCCCTATTACAGCACAATCAGTAAATGTATGGTCTTGCGGGATGACCAGGTCTACTTACTAGGACATAAACCCGTGAACAGGTGTGGAGTACAACTCTTGAATAGCTTATCTATTAGAATACCTTATATTTTAATTTCACTTATTCGGCCAAATACAATCTTGAGCCGTAAATGAGTTTTGCTAGGAACTGCCGCCTTTAAACTCGTTAGGCTGTGCCCTAGTGGGCAAGTGCCGTCCTTTCTGCGGTCTTGGGCAGAGCAAACCACCCAGAGTCGTACCTGATGGATTTTCTGTTTGCTTGCGTGAGTGGAGATACTTGCTTACTGTAGAAATGATACATATATCGAAAGCCTCATTGTCATGATTACCATAACAATTTTAAGACTTTCAAAACTATGGATGAATAAAAAGTATTGTGCCTAGAAGATATTAGTTGCGGACTTGCGGTAACTGCGGAAAAATCCGCAGCAACGGTGCTAGCCTAGCTAATCCTTATACATCAGGGCGAGATAAAGAGTAATGTCGAGAATTTACCTCGGATCCCGTGGTTTCCGGTGACGGCATAGGCTTTGTTGCGCGAGTTGAACATGAGCGAACGATATTTGGCAGGTCGGGGTTCGTGGAAGTAGTTGTCTTGTTTGAGGTTGCCTCCTTTTTTCTTCCGAGCCCGAAGGGCGAGAAGTCGCCAATTTATATTTCCCGAAAAGAACATCGCATGAAGAAGGGATGCAGCGTGTCAATCCAAGAGTAATGGAAGAAATTGAACGTACGCGTTTGATTTCAGAGCGGCATGGAGGACAAAATGACAAAATCTCGATGAACGTAGAAAGTCGCTTTGAAGAGGAATCACAATTACCTTAAGATTTTACTCTTAAGTAATGTCCATTAACAATCAATATGCAACCAAGCTGCTACATAACGTTATCTACAAAGTATTCAGTGCAGCTAACATTATGTCTAGTTTTATTCTTTCTGTTGAACCTCGATTGTCCCATCTGCTCCTTCAACTGCTACAGTCGTGGAATAACCATGCAGTCGAGAGAAAAGTTCCGCCTCCATCCGCTTGGCCGCCTTCGGACCATTGAGAATCTCCCCCATCATATCAGTTCCAGGTGGAAAGTCAGTCTCCAAAGTTGGCTCTCCTGCCCCTCTCATATTTGCCAACACTGCTTGACGAAAGTGCCATCTTAGCAGTTCATCACTTACACGCCGATTGTCACTTGGATCACGACAAACAGGGTCGAGTATTTTCCCACCTATTCTGAGAATATCTTTATCGAAACAGACTATCTTGTAACCATCATCGGGGTTGATGGAGAAAAACAATCCATCAAATTTCTCGTGGACATTGGACTGCATAAGCAAGCCATTCTGGCACGAGTAAATTCCCGTGTCATGTTCACCTGTCCTGTTCGTAATCCACCTAGGAAGTCCACGCTGTATGAAATAATCTTCACTGGATAATGGGAAGATATGCGCGGCCTGAAAACCACTCCATTCATCACTATCGGCCTCATCGTTGATCAGGCCAGTCATCACACACCTCCCATCTCTCTCACGGACTTGAGTTCGGAATGATTGGTCTCCGCCAGTAGATGAATGTGAGAGTATTCGCAGTATGCATGGCTCGTCTGTGATAGAGATTGTGTCTGGGCAACTTCAGCAGCCGCTACAAAGAAGGGATCCCAGAATAATACTTACCTTTGCGAGAATATGGCCTGATATCATAGTCGCCTGGCTGGAGAACCTCGTCAGTTGCGGTTAGATCGCATCCTGTGCTTCGCGAGATTACGTGATACGGACCAGATGCAACGACGAGGATGCCGAGCATAGTGAGAAAGGTTTTTTTCGTTATGGATGGATTCAATCTCAGTCCGCCGAGCTCCGTATCAGGTTCCGCAAATTTGTAAAAATGGACATTTCGACCGATTGCTCTTCTACCCGCCATGCACTGCTGATGTCTCTATCTTCCGTCGCCGCCGATGCCTCTCCACATAGCATTCAGTACAATCGTGTTCAGATGTAACTGACCTGTTTTCTATTAGTGACCTTTCGTACACAGATGGCCATGCCGTGTTATAGACATATTGACGTGCCACAACCCAAGAACGGAATATGGTGCGGGACAGTAAAAACCGACACGCCGTTAGAAAACCGCCAAATTTTTGGATCACCCTAACCCCTACCTAAATGCACACGGATTTGTGGGCCGGCTAACCTAATTAGGCTATTATTTGGACTTATTCGATCCAAGGCGTAGTAATGTATAGGTTACAAGGCGGATTTATTCGACAAGATGACGGATGACGTGACGGATGACAGATATAAATCCGCCAAACTTGCGAAGGCGGACGGCGGATACGCTCAGATTAGCCGGATATCCGCATTCGACACAGCCCTACAATACGGAGGTCCTGTAACTCATATATATGTGTAAATATATGTAGGTGGAACTTGCCCACAATGGTTAACGATACATAGGTATCGGTAAGTATCTATCATGCAAGCAATGGTACCAGTATTGTACTTAATATACTTTGAATTACGCTCCCTAATGACACAAAATGGTAAATATGAAAGAGCCGGCAGCCTCAACGCCTAGACAGTTTGAACTTTCCACTTATCCTTCACACGCTCAATGGCAGTTTGCACCATTGCAGAGCCAAAACTGTCTTCAAATCAGTCTTGATGGAAAATATTAATAGGAGTTGCTTCTTGTGAGAGTTCTCTTGTCAGGAACCCTAAATACTATATGGACGTGAAGGCTTGCCGATATATTTTAGAGTATCAAGTATCAACTATGACGGAGAGTGGGTATTAACCCTTCGTTATATATACTTCTCCGGCATCCATCTTGCAACAAAGGCTTTTAGCCTCGGACTAAGCCGGGCGCACGAAACAAACAAGCAAACAAACAAATCACTATTCATGTACATTGACATCATCCTGCCAAAGACCCAAAACGAAAGGAACGTCAACTCATGACGTAATATCGGAAGCAGACACGGAGAAAAGATTTTGCAGTCGTGACGTCAGGGGCGCCGTCTGCGGCTTATTACGTCATCCATCGTAGTATCATACCAGATCCTCAGGGAGGATTCCTGACACAAACGAAGCTATGAATTTGGAGATTTAATGCAAGTACGCTCAATTGCATGACTTGAGGCGACCGTGTCATTTTGCTGAACCTTGCTCAGGCGGCGCAAAAATATAGCCGGTCATGTCAGGTACCTATGTCAGAGGCCGGGAGAGAGATGGATAACGTTCGGTAAGCATACTTTCTATACTTTTTGGATCACTCTCAAAGCTAAACGGCAATTGCTTCATCAAGACTCCTCGAAAGTTTCTATTCTAGATTGCTATCGGGTCATCATTATGCAACGTCCGCCGTCTATGTCGTGGTGCCATATCGACTCAATTTGCTCATTCCCTCTCACGGATAGCCACACGACTCAACTGCAACGTCAAGTACCAGCACTCGAATGACACTTAGAGTTCGCATCGCACAGCTTCTGGCATGCGTGCTGAAGGAAATTAGGTAGAGCATGGTGAGAATAAAGCGTTGATCTGAACCAGAAGCGGGGCCACCTCTCATTCTAGTGTATTATCCTGGCCTAGCCTTCGAGACCGTCACTGTCTACCTGGTTGATCTTTGCTATAGATATAGCATACTGGGAACCTGAGGTTGCGGAGGCTGTGTGTTGGACCATGTTCTATCCCTAATCCTGACTCTACGCTTCTATTTATAGGCAGATATATAGTCTAAAATAAAAGCTTTTATTCTCTAATATAGCTTATTGATTCATATCAAGCCACTCACCTTGCGTCCAATCAATCGTACTCATCCAATTCAAATCATCTAAATCATCCATCCCTACCGCTAATGACTCATCCTGAATAACATCACTATCTCTATTATAACTCCCAAGTGAATCAAAGTACGTTTGCGACTGTGCCTGCTGCTGCTGCGATTGGATCGTCAGAGAAGGCGCATTTAAAACGCTGTCCACGATCCTCTTAATAGCCTTACTGAGCTTCCAGCACAGCTTGTAGTTACTGTCAGTCGGCCGAATCCATTCCAAGAATCCAACGAACATGGTGAGAGACTGGATTACGTCTGAGCGGAGGAAGTTGAGAGAGGCTCCGCCTTGATCTTGTTTAGTAGACTTAATCAACTCCTCGCAGAGGACCCCTGATGAGGGAATACCCAGATACACAACCTATGTAACATTAGTTTTATTTATATTGCAAATCCAAAGCAGCTATTTAAACTTACAAGCGCATCGAATGAGTAGTTGAAATGTAGTAGCTCATCCCGATTGAGCCAGAACCAAAGCACTTCTTTCATGATCTCTTGCGCAACATCTAGTAGCGCTTGGCCAGTACTATAAGAACGTGAGACGTTGAGCCTCTCGATTAAAAAGCGGCAGCGAAGGACATCGAGGTGGATCCAAGTGACGATGTAGAGCTCGCGTGCGGCTTTCTTCTGGACCCAGTGCTGGCGGTTGCGGTATTGGATTTTCGCAGGGTACGAGGCTACGACTTCATCTAGTTTTGTATTCAGATTGCTGACAACGCGTTAGATGGGGTAGTAATGAAGATAGGAGTTGGAGAGAAAGAGGATAGTATACTCTATTTGCTGTTTTGTAAAATGCACATTGACACCAATCGCCAGCTCAACGATTTCCTCCCGGATGGGTATTTGCAGACACTGCGCTCGCACCCACTAAGTTTGTCAGCAGCTGCATAAAAATCTCAACATGAACAACATACAGTAGTCGTGTGTATCCGGCCACTCGTATCCCAGCCATTCGAGTCCAACCTGGCCTTTCCAGAAGCAAACTCTTCTGGAGTTCCATAAAGATCATCTTCGCTCAGATCAAGTGGAAGACGATAGATGCAGTACTGGAGAGTGAGCATCGGAGGCCGCCCATTGAATATGCTCTCGCTCTTGTCGAGGAAATAGCCGTATGCGGATAAGGCGGTCCGATGTTCTGATAGAGGGGTTTCGTCTGTGACCAAGGCGAGACGATGGAGGCCTGCTGTTACAGAGGCACTTATTACTACACCGGAACAGGGTTTCATTTCGTTGCCTAAGGCATAGCTGTCAGCTATCTATTCCAATGTGTACTTAGCTTTAAGGTTCTGGATCTTGACTTACTTCCTTCGGGGGCAATCATACTATGCAGCTTCCAGGTATTCTTCAAAGCAATGACCATAATATCGTTCATCTTCGTGTCTATATTCTCACAGACCTTAAGACACTCTGCTGCACAAACTCGCATTTTCTCTGCGGCTGTATTGCGATCCAAACCTTGCAGCTCCGGCAGCTCAAAAACTGGGTCCCACTCCTGCAGGCATTTAAAGGCAAGCCCAAAGTAGCTGTATAATACCGCAATCATCTCCCATCTTAGATATGGACCCCCAAACCAGTTATACCAACTTACCTCATCGCTGAGGACGATCGGCGATTTCCCGTTCTGGCACAGATCGCTTGACATCTCCATGATTCTTTTCGTAGATCTTGGATGGCTGAGGTGGCAGCCATATTCTGACCACACTTGTTGCAGACATTGACGTATCATTGTTGGCGAGACGTGGATATCGATGGTGGTGTCTAGATGTTGAAGAAGCACTTCGCATGTCTGGGGAGTGGGGAAGGAAAGCAGGATCTTGCCAGCTTGCTTGACTTGAGCCCTCTTGGCTGCATCTCGATCAGTGGTCAGATTGAAATTCCCAGCGGTTACTTGACTAGCTGGAATGTCTTCGTCCAGTGTATCAGGTATGACGGAGTCAAAGCCGGCTTGACTCGCGGAGAAAACGGCCGAAAGGCGAGTCGTTCCATAATGAGTAGGGGCCTTCACGAACACAGAGGTTTCAGCAGGTCTGTGGTTGACATGAAGCGATGGTTGTTGTTCTTTGAGCGTTAGACTTGGATTGTACGAATATGACCTTTTTTTGGGCAACGTCTCTATCCTTGACGTTGTATTGCGTGATCTGGTCATTGGCGCGGAATGGTAGACGCATATTAAACCGCGGAGGGCACATCGCCCACATACAGGAGTGGCATGATCGCAACGAATCTTCGACAATCTGCAGACTTCGCAGGCCTGCGATTGTCCGTTTCGACGTACACGTAACTCTTGGGGCATTGCAATGTACCTGAAACTGACTGCAAGTCTGGATCCCTAGTTGGGCTGTACTAGTTGGCTGCACGTTAGTTGGCTGCTTATAAAGCCCTTCGGAGTAAACAGTTGGCTTGTCTCTTTACATTTCTTCTTAAAATCTTTTTGTTTCTCCGTAGGGGTTTGGCAAAGATGACATCTTCAGATTGGTAAGTGTCAATAAAATGAAGAAGATTTACTAAGCAGCAACTGCTCAAACATATTTGATGTCCGAACAGCCTTCGCGGCCTTCTAATTTGGGTTAGATCTCGGAGTTCAGAGGTAAGTTACCTACTAGTAGGTAGCTAGCTCCCTTTAGCGAACTCCGAAATCTATACCGGATTGGGTATAGGGCATAACTTCCGACTACTCCTCATTATCATTGATTAGATAGTCATGCTTTGACTTAGTGCATTCATAAATCGAGAGGCTCGAAATAGAAAGTAGACCTTATATAAGGATCCTTAGGTAGGGACATGGGGTTTAGGGGACAGAATCTTAAGGATTATCCTGAAGAACGGGGTTATTTCTAATCTCACTGATCCTTATATCGGGGGTTACTGTACTAAAAACCCTTGCCCTCCGCACCGCCTCTCTCAGTACCACTTGAAAACCTTCATGGTGGCCATTCTCATTCTCGCAGTAGATGACAACGTAACATCCGGAGTTCGAGGGCTTCTGCTTCTACCGACGTCAGTCGGTATTCCATTCACAAGGCGAAATCGCCTTGGCCTCAAAACTTCGGACAAGAGAAGAAGTCTACAGGTGCCGAAATGTGTAAGGAATGCTGAATGGCAGTTGGTTATTGTTTACTCCGAACTCCGAACAAACTATGACCCATCATACCATAACAGTAAAACGCCGTTGGATATATATAAGAGTAAATTTTTTTCGAGTTTATATCTTACTATTTTGACTTTGTCTTCCAATAATTTTACTTGCTCATTGCTAACAAGAGCCAAGAATGCTAAGCCACTCTGTTGTAAACGAAGCCGTTCCTGGCGTGAGTTCTTCCTTTATTCTCTATGCATATCTGGAAATCTTCAACTTATCATCACAGATATCCTACTTCACCCCAGCACAGAATCCACCATCTGGAACAGCTTCAGGTACGTTGCACAATTAGTTGCAAGTAATTGTTCTGATCTTTAACACCTATTCAAAACAGAGCCACAACCCAATGGCGCCCCTCTTCCAAAACTCTTCACACGGCTCACCCTTCGCGGACTTACTCTCCAAAATCGTATCATGCTCTCACCTCTATGCCAATATAGTGCCGATAATGGCCACGCGACACCTTGGCACATGGCCCATCTCGGTGGCATCATATCGCGTGGACCGGGTCTAGCCATGAGTATGTACTCAATTTTCTGAGAGAAGTCGCTTTCATGTCAACTCCTAGTTTCTAACTGATAGTACCCTTTGTAGTTGAAGCTACTGCGGTAGTCGCGGAGGGACGAATCACGCCCCAAGATCTCGGTATCTGGCTCGACTCTCAAGCAGGGAAACTGAGAGAGATTGTAGAGTTTTCACATAGTCAGGGACAGAAGATTGGTATCCAATTGGGGCATGCAGGACGTAAAGCGAGTACGTTGGCTCCGTGGTTGAGTGCAGGGGCATACGCTTCCGAGGAGGTATAGTTCCATTCTCAACCATCCATCCAGGTTTCACTCTGGAAATATGTGCTGGAGAACTCATCAGCTCTGGAAGCGGTGAATATGTGAACCTAAACTGACAGGATAATTCATAGGTTGGCGGCTGGCCCAACAACGTAAAAGGCCCCTCCACCATCCCCTTCAGCCCGGATTTCGCAACCCCAATCGCTATGTCCCTCGCCGATATCACCGAGCTAAAGGCCGCCTGGGCAGCAGCAGTTCGACGCTCTATCGCAGCCGGATTTGATGTGATCGAAATCCACGCAGCGCATGGTTATCTCCTGCATAGCTTCATGTCTCCAGTGTCGAACGCACGTACCGACCAGTACGGCGGCACGTTCGAAAACCGCATCCGGTTAACCCTTGAGATCGTCGAGTTGACACGTGCTAATATGCCGCAAGACATGCCGCTCTTCTTGAGATTGAGTGCCACTGATTGGCTCGAACATGGCGATTTTGAGGGAGACAGCTGGAAGTTGTCGGATACTATCAGATTAGCACCAATTCTTGCGGAATATGGTGTTGACCTACTTGATGTGAGCTCAGGAGGTGGGCATGTTGCTCAGGCAATTGCAGGAGCGCCCTTTTTGTATCAAGCTGAGTTCTCCAAAGCTATCAAGAAGTCGCTGGGAGAGGGGAGTCCCATGAGAGTAGGAGCTGTAGGGCAGATTAGGACTGGGACGATGGCAAATAATTTGCTGGAAGGGAAAGGACATGATGGAATTGAGTTAGATATTGCTGTTGTAGGGCGTCTCTTTCAGAAAGATCCGGCACTGGTTTGGACATGGGCGGATGAACTGGGGGTTGAGATAAATGTGGCTAATCAGATTCGGTGGGCTTTTAAAGGACGGTTTGGCGCAGCGAAAAGATGAAGCTGATTTAGAGGGACTGGAAATAGCAAGAGAATGAGCTATTCTAGAAGATCGTAATGAGCTTCTAGACTAGTGTGTTGCTTGACAATTTCACTCTTTGGCAAAATTATGCAATGAGCATGAAACTTCATCCCAACCATGTTGATACAAAACGTGGTAGTATCTGATTCTATCTCTATCTCCAGAGCTTCTATGAATAAAATGATTAATTCAGATCCAAACAGCTCAGAGAAGCATTGCATACCTGCAAACTCTACCGTGATAGGCAGGCATATTGACTGCAGTGTGGGAATCCTAGCTTCGGCAGTGCTGTGGAGGCCCCGAAACAATTCCTCATTGGCGAGGTCCGCATAGTACTCTACAGCGGCAGTTTCCGAAGAGCAAAGTATGATTGCTCGATAACCGCAATGAAAGCGCTATAAGCGACCATATGAGCAACGGTGAACGCTCATTTGGATGGCTCTTGTTGAAGTTGGGGCCAAAAAGCATCTAAGGCTGTCTATAGCAATGGTTGTGATAAGTGATCATCACATCCTTCAGAACATCCAGTGGCGGAAATTTATCGAGCTCACAATGCGATTGGCTAGATAGCGATTCTGGTGTATGTTGGTGAAACTGTGCTTCACTATTGCTACCCTGATCGGAGGATTCAGCATCACTGCTCTTGTCTCCACGAGCCTTTGCAAACGCAGCTCCAGTATCAAAGGGACCGTCATCTGTGGCAGGGAGGTCGAAAGCGATGGATGAAGAATCTGAGTCCTTCAATATGACGTTAGTATGCTGTAGCCAGTAAAATGTGCATACGTGATTGGTCAAGTTTTGATTCCAGGCTCTGCATGCGATTGTGGACATCAGTCCGTACCGGGAATCAGCCTGGTATGCTCTCATCTCGCTCATTTCCTTTGAACCACATTTCTCCCCGGGGCATTTGGTCTTCCTCTGACTGTCACCAGCGTCATGGTAGAACTCGAACTGTCACCAGCGCCGGTCTCTACAACTAAGAAAGATACAGGACACAAGAAGTGTGGTATAGTTGGTCACAGCGGCGTTGCGGGTTGTGGCAATACCCTAAGCATTAACGTTTCCACCGAGCCACTTGCTAGCTAGCAATCGCTGGAGAGCATAGCCTGCCGAGATCTTAGATCCTAGACATAAGACCGAGAAAGATGTTTACTTACCGTTCCAACGATCTCTAACCCCCTCAACATTGGTCCCGAGACCTGTTGGTTGCGGAGTCGGAAGCTAGGTGCGGGGAAGACATCCCACGATGGACATGCGGGATGGTCTTGACAACGCTGTCGAGACGCTAACCCTTTTTGGTCATATCATGACATCCCCCCCTCTAAGACACGGGTAGGGTGTGGAGCATCATATTCGTGACTGAGAATAAGAGAAGATAGAGTATGGTTAGGAAACATCCATTTGGACAAAGGCGTAGGAAAACCCTCCAGGAAACAACAAAACCCAGTGGGAAAACAAAGGATCCTGAAGGTACTAACACTGTTCCTTAAGACGACGACGTCCGTTGAGGCTGTGACGACACAGGATATAGGAAAGACCTAACGGTAGGTAATAAAATAAAAAACGCACTAGCCGAAGTGTCAGCATGAGTAGTAGCACGAGCTTGATTAGCACGATAGAAGCGAACGTCATTTTTTCGTAGAAACCCAAGAATTGTGTGAGATGTCATAATTTTTCCACTTGACCAAATACTCGTTCGTTCGTCCTCGTTTTCGATCAGCGATGATGCCGTCAATTTCGTAGACGTCTTCCTCAAGTTCCTCTGAAGGTAGCTGAGTAGAGTTGGCTGGCGGGTCGTCATGATACCTCTTGACGCGAGAGACATTGATAATGGGGTGAAAACGAGCCCCTGGAGGACGGACGATCTCGACGTTGTGCATCCATTCCAAGTACACGATACGGACCATGGTACGAATCCGAAAGTGTAGTCTTTTTGGACGAACGGGTACGGACGAGAACAAGATCACCGGCTTTAAACTGAGGAGCTTCTCGACGGCGACGGTCGGTGTCTTCTTTTGTCGGACTTGGCCTTCGTGCATTGAGTCTTTGGCACGGATCCAGAGACTCTCGAGTTCCTCGGAGAACGATGCAGCTGCAGGAACGTCACCAAAGGTTGTCCGATCGAGACCCTTAGGGTGGTACCCATAGTTAGCTTCGAACGGAGTCATCCCGATCGTATTCTCGCAGAGTCATTATAGGCAAATTCGAGTAGAGGCAGACATCCATCCCAAATGATCGTTGTTCAGGTTCTGCCGGATCAGTTGCTTGACGGCCTCAATCATTCGCTCACTCTGGCCACCCGTCTGAGGGTGTTCAGCGGTGGACATCATGGGTTGTATGGTCCAGATTTTCTCAAGTGCTGTCCAGAAGCGACTCGTGAGTAATGGGTCACGATCAGAAACAATGAACTCTGGGAGCCCGTGATAGGGGAAGACCTTTTCGAGGTAGACTGTGGTAAGGCGTTCGACGACGACCATGATACGGTTGTGACCGCGTTTGGTGACGGGAAGTCTGTACAGAAATCGATTCCGACAGATTCCCATGGACGGTTGGGAATTGGCAGTGGCTTAAGTAAGCCTGTAGCTAATTGTCTGGGAATCTTGTGGCTTTGACATGAGTCACAAGAACCAATATATTTAGAAATATCAAGGTATATTTTTGGCCAAGAGTACCCACGCGCGATTTTCTTATGCGTCGCCGCGATACCACAGTGTCCAACTGTGATATGCGAGCCATTAGATGACTCCGCACACCCCTGTCTCTGACACAGAGCCGCCTACTTTCGGTCCCAGAAGTCGAGCAGTCGAGAAGGTCGTCAATGACAGCGTACCTTTCGGACAATGCAGCGTCTGTTGGGTGACGTAACTCGTCCATTATTGTGCACCAGAAATCTAAGGAAAGTCCAATTGTACTACATTTAGCAGCTGATTCCTCTTTCAGCTTTAAAAAGATACAGTGCAAAGTCTGACTCAACCCGACGTTGTAAAGTGCGTCGAGATCCAAACGGTAATGTAACGAGACCTGCAAAACTTGAGCGAAAAGTTGGTCTTTCTATAGTGCTGAAAGGCTGCGACTCTGTTACTGTCCATCGGAGGAGATTATTGATGTGAGAGCTCATCGGTGTACTGCCAAGTAGCACTAATTGTTCTCTGTCCCGATTGCGATACGGTAATGCTATTTGCAATACTATGCTTTTGCAGTGAAGTCTCGTATCACCAGTTGATGTTCCATAGCAGAATTGAAGGTCTTCCAGGTAAATTTACTGACGGCGGATCTCTTTCTCTTCTTCCAGTTTTAGATCACGTATTGATCCACTAATAATCCGATAATACTGTAACACAAAAGTATGCCGAAAGGCACCCTGTTGCAGGTCCCGGTCGCAATTTTGCGGCTGTAGTTGAGACGTTATCAGCAGATGACGTGTCTGCTAATAACTGAGAAGCAGATTCTTCAGGGAAGACTTCTGTGGCTGCGACAATATCGATAGAGTCATCAACTGCTGATTGTGCGGTCGATCGGGGTCTTTTAGGTAGGCGATCCTGAGGTTCTACTTCTTCGTCACTATCATCATTGAGACAGTAACAGTGAAGTTCACGACCGAGACAGGGAGGAAGGCTATTAAGTTCTTGACTATGGATTTCGGTGTTGGTTGTACCTTGGCCCTAACCCGCAGATCCTTTAATACTTAACCGAGCCTGTGCGGCTCACTGCAGGTATGACGTCAGAGAAGATGGTTCGTTGCCGAGGCGGTCCCAAACTTGTATGGACTGTTTAAGGCAGAAGCGGATCCAAATCGCCAAACGTCTGCCCATCACCGTAGATTTGAACATTCTCGCTTTTGTAAATCCGTAGCATGCCTGGAGCGCTGAAAACACGTCGGCCTCTGGCCACTTATCTCCATGGTCCAACTTTAATGATGAGCGCGATCGGCGATCATCCTGGAGCGTTGCCAGCCACAGGGTGTGATCCAGTCTCCAAGCCATAGCCTGGCCACGAGAGCTGCTGAGGCCGTCTTGTCTGTCGGAGCATGACGCCAAAATACGCTTATGGCTCATTCTGAACTATTAGCCACTGTGAGACGCCCCCTTTCTCCAGACACCCAAAAAGAGGCACCGGCAACCAGATCGGAATATGAACGTGTTCAGGACATTCTCGAAGAAGATGACGCGAAGTAAGTACATATCACTATATGACGGCGGTTATCGACAATGAGGCAAAGTTACTGACAATTTCAAGATTTCCTTCACTTCAGTACGATGGTGTTCGAAAAGTAGCGATCGTTTCGGCTGCCCCTAGTCCGCTTCATTGCGACATGGTGGGCCAGATGCTCAGCAAGATCGCTGATAAAGTCAAGTTGATGCCAGGACTCGATGCAAATATTAAGCGCGGTCTTTTTAGTGCCCACGACAGCAGAAATTACACGGACACTGGCGACACATCCACAACAAGGAATTGGGATGGTGCGTTAAAGTACCTCTCTAGTGGGGGTCGCAGTCCAAGTGGGCTTGTCACAGACCTATGCGAGCCTGAGAGCAGCCATTTCATTTTCTGTTTGTGCCCTCCGCTGCCGAATTGGAATTGCATTGTGCATCAATGAAGGGAACCGTGATACTACGCCAACCACCCGCTACTACGGGACACGTGAGGAGAAAAGGGCCGCAATACAAGAAGCAGAGCGCACCTTACGGTCTCAACTGCAGACTAATCCATTTGGACCGCTGAAATAGGGGAAGACACCTGGTTTGGCGAAGTCGCGAGTGTAGTTCTTGAGATCTACCGCCTGGAAGATGAGACCCTTGCGCCAGAGACTCTCCTCGACCCTACGCAGTCTTTTGTAAGTACTAACCATGCCACATATGTAAAATATGTGAGCTAATATAAAGTGTATAGATGATTGTCGAAGATGGGCTATTTGTTGGGGGCGAGGTTCCACCAAACCTTGCGGAAATTTCGCTTGGGGATTGCATCACCACACATATCCTAAGTGGCGACAATATAGAGGCCACTCCCGTGAATTTCTTCCATCAGGATTGGTTCGAAGACATCTTTCGCTTTGCCATGTTGAGAACTGCCATGGAGCGTATCGAGAAAAAGTGTAAAGTGCAACGGGTCTAGGTCGCGGGTTACAGTCTCTGATTGAGTTTTCATATGCAACATTTTGTATCATTAGGGGATAATTCGTTGTATATATTACTGATAGGCCATTGCTGCCTGATTCGAAGATACTTGTCTAAGTAAGTTAGGTGATTAGGTGCACCTGCTTGAAATGAGTCGCAAAAACCACAGTTTGCAGAATATTACCCGGACAGATAGCTTGTAATACTCTGAACCTTAGTCTGCTGTAACCTCCACCAACTGCGTGGACTTAGATTCATCAGTAGTCGAGTTGCGTTGGCCCTACCATGCCTGCAACTCCGAACTATTTTTTTGTGTTGACCGCAACGAGTCCGGGCCAGCTCGAGCTTCAGACATTGCTGTTCTTTGCATACGCTGCCGAGGCAGTTCCCAAACTTTTTATAATATCACTGTTTTCGAGTAGCGTAGTCCGAATGCAAATCTCCGAAACTCCGCCCATCATTGCAGATTTCAACATTTTGTCCTTGTAAATCCGTAACAGGTGTGAGCCGAGCAAGTGCATCTGTGAAGCTAAGCTAGGCAGCTAATATGTTGTCAAAAGTGAATATTTAATCAAACTAAACTCAAGACATTTTAGGCTATTATTTTCCTCCAATTCCAGATACCTGTGTCTCTTTCGGAAGCCGTTTCATATAACGAAATGTATAAAGACCCCATTTTGGATCCCCGTCCCCATCATCACGAGGTCTCGGAGCATACTTATCCAGATCAACTGTTAATCTTCCGACTTCTTCAAAGCCCTTTTTCGCAAATGACGTGTGAGCTGCCTCTGAAGCATGCACCCAGCAAAACAAGCCGTCAGCATCCGCTTTCCTTGTGCCCCATTGTATCAACGCAGAGCCCACACCGTGCGATTGATATGCTGGAGACACAGTGATTGCGACGATATACATGCATTTCGTGGTTGGCGTTGGCATAAAGATCTTCTGCCAGCGAGCCATATCCGCATTGGTGATTGACTCAAGAACTTGCAACGGATCCTCTGACCGTTCTTTTACCGCTACTTCCGAGTCTACGCTCGAACCTTTGATGGAATCTTGCGGCGGCTTTTCAGTCTTGGCGTTTCCCCCGCCCGGTTGCGGAGCAGTGTGTGGCTGCTGCTCGTCTCCACGTCTAGTAGCCCAACAAACCCAGCCAATGATCTCGTTAGTATAGTCATCTGTGGCCTTGATAACTGAATAGCGATCGGATTGTTGAATCCACGATGCGAGGACTCCGCACATCAGACTCTCAAGGTAGTCGGTCTGGTTTAAGGCCTTGACCCGGGTGTGGCGATCGGTGCGGAATGCATCGTCGGAGATCTTGGCAAGGATGGGAACATCGGTTTGGGTCGCCGGGTGGAAGGAGAACGACATTCTGGAAGAGCTGGGTGGCCAAGACAAGTCAGTTCGTGGTGATTCAGTGGTGCTGCGCAACTCCAAACTGTCCTGGGTCAGCTTGAAGTCACGGCTAGATATGTCGCTGATAGACAACAGATAACTACCCGCAATATATTAGAACATTGGAACCCTGGGTTCCTCTTTGGGACTAGCCTAGGTATCCCTCCGTACCTCGCTCGACCTTGTGCCCGGTAACCCCGTTACCGCACTGCCACACTAAAAGAACAGTTATATAAGCCTCAAATTAATCCACTTAGCAAATAGATAGATTCTGATGTTAATGATAAAGTGTTCGGCAAGCGAGCGGATCACTAAAACCGACCATTCCATTTATTTTCTAAATAGCAATCCACAGCAAAGTTAAATAATATAATAGCGAATAAAAAATTATTCTTTATCCGGTTTACATGTACGAGAGTTATGTCCGACCTCTTTGCAACGCCCACATCGTCTGCTATTACTCGTTGCATCTAGATCTGGGGTGCCCTGGTTCTCGCCCTGGACCATTTCTTCCTGACGTGGTGTCTGCCGTTGACCTTCTGCTCCGGTCAAAATAGTTAATAGTATTCGAAGTAATATATGACTTAGGAACTTCGCGTTTTCTTTTTTGGTGTTGTACAGTGTCCTGCAGTTGTGTAAGTTTGGTCATCTAAAACCACGGCCTGATAGATTGCTATTTCCGCGCAATTCTTCATCTGATCAACTGCGACATTCGTTGGACTTGGCTGACTCACGGTGGTGCGTCTTAGATATTTTTTAATTGTCTCTGCCTGACGTTGTAACTGGACTATTGTCTTCAGCGTCTCAGGCACCCATAGCTCTTAATGAGATCCTTGTTGCTGAATACTCTGCGGACTAGGTGTATGAAGAGAGTGACAGGTGACTTAATACCTGGCTTGGGTCATACGGAACTAGCCCTGTAGCTCTAAATCCACCCTGAATATTTGAAGAAGATAATGCTTCTTGTCTCGCGTTTTGATATAGACCCAGGAAATCTAACTCATCCACGTGATTTGTACCTGCCCTTGTTCTCTCCTCGACTTGGCGGCCGTACGATCGCTTAAGCGGCTCAAAACAACCCACATCGAGCGGTTGAAGTAGATGTGATGAATGAGCTGGCATATATAAGGGAATAATCAAGTTTTGTATATAATACTGATCGAATTCGACAGTAATATGGCTTCCGTGCCCGTCCAAAATAAGTAATCGGTACATTCCCTTTGTACGATTCCGAGTATGCTTATCGAAGCTTGAATGCCATTGTAGGCCAATCTCATTCGTAGTCCAACCGTTCTGGCTCACACCAAATGTCCAATAGTGTGGAACGTCGCTAAATGAAGGTGTTTGGAAGACCTTGCCTTGAAGATAACCATAGGTGGTAGAGTCCACCTAGAAGAATGCACAGCTTCAATAATAGTGACCCATTCACGATTCCCCGGCTGTTTAAGAAATGGTTTCCCTTCGCGTTCGGCAGATGTGACGGCCTTTGCGGTTCCGATAACACCCATTTGGAAGCCTGTTTCGTCAAAGTTATAGATATCGTCGGCCGCAATCCCATACGTCTGAATGGTATTCTGTACGAGAGCGAACCATTTCGTAATAATCTCGGGATCCTTGCTTTTTGCGCGTTGATGGCCATATCTTCGGGAGAGATCTTAAAATTTCCAGAATATTAGCTTCTACCCGCTCTGATTTGCTTGTGTTTCCATTTGTCCGCTACGCAGCCTCGTTAATTTTCGTTCGTGTTACAAGCTACTTTCAGAATCCTGGCATTTTATTATTATTATCTTCGCCGTAATTTCATTTAAGAAGCCTTAGGCATAAAGATCAACTGTGGCTGGGCGCTGGATTGAAATAAATATCTGCCTAAGGTGTTAAGTAAGACCATCCGAAAAATATGAAGTAATGGAAGCTCGGACACCATCTAGATTGCTGATCGAAGGTAGTTTTGAGATCCTAGATTTCTGTTATCCACGTTCCTGTTCCTTCAACTTCACCCTCAGTGACGAGAACAAATCATGGCTTAATCGAGCGTACATTTCGAATATCTTGTGGTAAGCCCGAGCGATTGGCAGGTCTTGCGCGCTTACAGTGCATAGAGATGCAGAGGGTGCTATTGCCACGAGGCTGCTGCTCAGCTGAGTGCATATTAATAATATAAATACTTTATTTATTTGGCTAGGAATTACGAATTAGGCGCTCGAAAGTGCGGCTGATGACAAACTCATTTTAGGAGGACCCGCTATCATCCAACCGACATCAGCGTGCATCAACTTACGCTTCAACCAATCATGACGGCCAAAGGTGGCCGTTAGTCTTAGTCTCTTTCATAGGCCTACGCCTTAATTATTTCTCTCTCGCTCGTAACATTCTCCTGGATCTCACTCCTCTACTTCATGAGACACGCAGAATCCTTCGTCATGATTTAAGTCACCATAGTAACGGTCCAGTAATGACAAAAAAATCACGCCTTGGCGCTCGGGGGGTTCGGAAAGTCAGCACGGGATGTTTGACATGCAAGTGAGTGGGCTCCGCCCGTAGCTAGTTGAATCAGCTTGTTAATCTTGCAGTACTGTAGAACCAGGCATAAGAAGTGCGATGAGGCCAGGCCAGCTTGCTCAGCCTGTATTAGAGCGGGCTGGAAATGTGACTTTGTCTCGTCGTCTCCCTCTAAAGCACCGCAGTACGCGATGACTCCGCCTATCCGTAGTCTGCGATACCCTTCTGCCAGGCCTTTACTAGATGGCGAACATGAGCACATGGAGTACTTCCAAGTCGTTTGTGCTGGGGAATTCTCTTTATTTTTCGAGCTCCCCGCATGGGAAAACATTATCCTCCAGGGCACTCTTGCCGAACCAGCATTGCATCATGCGGCCCTAGCAATCGGGGCCTTGACTAGCAGCCGTTACTATCCTGACATATGGCAAACACCCCGGGCGATCGCGTTCTCAATTCGACATTATAGCATGGCCATCCAGGATCTCCACTGTCGGCTTGATGAATCTTCCCAAAGTCTAGAGGTTGCTATCTTAGCGAGCGTTGTCTTCAGCTATATCGAGTTTCTCCTAGGACTCGATAGCCGGGTCGAGATGCATATCCAGGCTGGATGTGCCATACTTGAGAACCTCTATATGAGGCCCGATAGGATACTCGCGGTTTCTACTCAGGCTGAATCGAACTGCCAGGTTGGCAGTTTATCTACTAGATATGATCTACTTGCCAGTGCTATGTTTCAGCTCACTGCTCAAGTCAATTACTCTGTGGCATTTCGGTCGAACAGCAACAATTAATGAATAGATAATTTTTATTTAATGAATGAGATGTTAGTTCAGGCCGACTTGTAGATAAAGGGCCTCTTACAGTGCGATAACACCAAACCGAAAATACCCAGTACATGATCAAGAGTTGCAACGATGTACATAACCTAATGTAGGTAATGCAAAAACATCTATGTACTTCCAATACAAGTGTTCGTATTACAGGAAGACACTACAACCAATCGCAGTCTTCAGAGCGTATCAAAAAGTTTTTTTTTTCAGTATCGCACTACAGCCTTGTTGGGCCAAGATATCTACGCCTCAATCGCTAAAAAGCGCATAGAAGCCCATGCTCGTCATAATGTCGGTGTTCTGCCATGTTACGCTGGAGCCAATAACTGTAGGCTGAGTGGGCCCTTAATAGGCTTAGCGACTCTATGCCTGGCATGCCAGTACTTATCTAGAATGACTCTGTATCCAGGGTTGGAATGTAAGGACTTAGTGAGACATCTGGTTGTCAAGAGAGTGAGTTGCTTCCAGAGTCTTAGACTCTTTATCTAATGGACTAAATGTATATAAGTCAGTTTCCCCCTCACCTTCGTCAGAAGCTCATCGTATAATAATTCACATTCCACCCAATAAGTATAATCAACCATGGCCTACCCTCACTCAACCTACACCACCGCGCGCGCACTCACCTACTCTTACATCCATATCCCACCCCAATCCCCCAACACTCCATACATTCTCTTCCTACACGGCTTCCCCTCCAACTCGCACGACTGGCGTCATCAGATCTCTTTCTTTGTAGCAAAGGGTTATGGAATCCTAGCTCCGGACTTACTTGGGTTCGGGGAGACGTCGAAGCCGAGTGAGTTAGAGATGTATAGGGGTGAAGGTATGGCGAGGGACATTGTTGAGATCATGGTCTCAGAGGGCGTTGGAGTGGTGGTGGGCGTGGCGCATGATTGGTATGTTTTGCGATTCATTCTGTCTTTCTGCCAGTTGTCACATTCATGTGGTTCTAATCGAAAGGAGAGTCAGAAGGTGTGCCGAGTTAGCATGCAATTATGCTAATGCTTCTTCCACCAGGGGATCTTTCCTTTTGTCACGCCTAGCGAACTATCATCCAGAGCGCTTTTCGGCCTATGCCTTCATCGACCACGGATACGGTGCCCCTGGCCAAAGCCTCACCCCCGCGGTGATACAACATATCAATAGCTCGGTGCAGGCCAAGCTTGGTTTTTCGATCTTCGGGTATTTCCTATTTTTTAACGAAGAGGATGCTGCGAAGCTCCTAGATGAACATGTAAGTTCCTTCCAAACTCTGCAAATTCTGACTTGCCAAACATTGACCACACTGCAGTCCGAATCCGTGGAATCGCTCTACTTTGCCACCGACAACGAGATCAACAAGAAATACAAGGGCGCCCCAGGCGGTTTCCGCACTTGGTTGACCGAGGGCAAGACTGTGGATTTGCCAGCCTATCTGACATCAGAAGTAAAATTTCTAGCTGTGATGCATGGGGTTTCCAAATAAGCTTACATGGAGAACAGGACCATAAACATTATCAACACGCCTTCTCCCTCGAGAAAGGTGGCTATGGCCCTGCGATCAACTGGTATAGGGCTAGTCTGCGTAATATCAATGAAGAAGATGAAAAGAGTATGTACCACTTCCCTCTGTACCTTGTGTCTCCCTTTCTTTCCCATTCAATCTCTTTGCCTGAAACTTGTTCTCTATTACCTACAATTTCCGTATCCTACTAATATGCAATACAGAAATTCCCACGCCCGCCCACACCTTAACACACCCAACCTTGCTAATCGCCTCTACCGGTTACGTCATTACTGTCACGATCAATTTTCCGGAGCAGATGCGGCCACTCGTCCCTGATCTCAAAGTTGAGAATGTGAATGGTGGGCATTGGCTGCAGTTAGAGAAGGCGGATGAAGTCAATAAGATTCTGGAGGAGTTTATGGAAGAGAAGCGACTAGTTTAAAATATGAGTGCGCAGAATTGAGAGCTTATGATGCAGAAATATCAGATATATATCAAAAGTCTGCTGTAGACCCTTTGTCTAGCGAGTGCAAAGATGTCTACATTTCGGGCCTCCCCTCGTCTCTATCAATTATTAATCTATTTGACCATTTTACTATCATGAGTGCCATCTTGCCACGGTACATATCTTTAGCATTATGTGGCTTATTGGTTCCGAGCCTCCCTTTGTACTAAGGTGATGAGGGCTGCCAATTTGTAACTTGGCATTGTCTATTTGGCATTGTCTGGAGCGCAGGCGCAGAGGTGCAATGAGACAAGTGATTTTATCGTTCAGGATAGATTGTTGTCTTCTAATGAGGCCATCGGGCTGAAGAGTTCTATTAAGATTTATCGGTTTGCACAAGCTGACGAGTCCCGCTTTCCAGATGCGAGTAATGACTAACGAATCACAATTCTGCCGACGACACAGCGGCCGATTATCTTTCTGGCACACAGTCTACTCTACTCTTATCTGGAACACGACTTCTAGAATCTTCTAGAATACTCATCAGCCACGGCCCTGAAAGCCACATGCTTAGAGCACAATTATTGCTCGGATGGTCCGCGCTGTGATTGGCCAACCGAGGAGACTGTTTGTCTAAATACAGATAGGGCTTAATCTGGATCGGACCAAGAAATCAACTGCGAAACTCGGTCTTTCCGAAAGTGGGATACCTAACCGGTCCCTATTATTATTATTCGAAACACTTGCGACGCAAAATCAGCCTGCGAGGGGTCCGGGTGCCTGGTTACTAGTCTTATTCGGGAAGTCCTTTCGACACTTAATGAGTTATCCCTGTACGAAAGTAACTGCGAGCGACGTTTACTTTAACCCCAGGTAGTAAAACCGGTACATTTTGCTGCCATCTTAGGAAATACACGCACCTATATTTACTGCACAGCTCCCATTTTAACAACTACTCCTCCTGTTTCCTCTCACTTCTTTCGCCTTTTCACAGTAAACTTTTAGCAACAACTATAACATATCTCACAGCGTTGCTTTCGTACCTCTCACTGTAGGGCTGCAGGCGGATTGGCGGATTGGCGGATTTGGCGGATAGGATATCCGCCGCGGATACATATCCGCCATACTTTCTATTGGCGGATGCAGATGGCGGATACAAATCCGCCAGGCCTCACTTCGACGGATATCTTATCCGCTATTTTGGCGGATATGGCGGATACGGCGGATATTGGGTAATTCTTAGACAGAAATTATGGCAAGGTGTCAAAACTGTTGCTCAGGGTAACAATGTAAGACTTTAAGTCAACCGATGCCACAATGAGTATTTTCGGATGGAATTATATTTTTATTAACTTAAGGAAGAATAAGTTATAACTCTTGTACTGCAAGTGATCCTCCAAGCATAATTCGGGTCCTTTTTGCCCGCCGGAGCTTGCTTAAAATTTCATTTGCCTTTTGAAGTGTACGGACTTGGTGGCTGAGGAGCGTGACCGTATGAGCTAATGCTTGCGTCCCTTTTGCAAGCCGTTCGACAGCATCATAAATTGGTGTCGGTGAGCTATTTTGATGACTGGCAATGCGACTTTTGATGAATTCAGATTGTGACACAGCCTCTATAGGGCTGTGTGGCGTCTGGAGATCCAAGGGTTGCCAGTGGGGGAAGGAAGACGCGGAGGTGATGGAGTCCGTACTTTGACATCCAATTTGGATAGGACAACTTCAGGGTCCATAAGTACTCAACCTGACCCTCTGAATCCCGCCTTGATATTCTTTTCGTTCATACACTCGAAAAATGCGGCTCGAAATGCGACGAGAAATTCGACCTTTGTCACGTGGTTAATATGACACTTGATGAGCTCCTCGATTTGGCGACCGTACGCCCGTTTCAGTGGACTGAAGCATCCAACGTCTAGCGGTTGAAGAAGATGGGATGAGTGAGGAGGCATGCAGATTGTGATAATATCCCTTTCCTTGCAAAATTGGTCGAACTCCGCCGAACGGTGACTCGTATGGCCGTCAATCACTAACAATCGATATCCGCTTTTCTGCGATGGTGGTATGTCTATCAAAATGTCGAATCCATTCAAGGCCTGTCTCGTTGTTCGTCCAGCCATTATCTGTAGGTTTGATGACCAATCTGGCGGAGGTTGCTCTTCGAGTACCAGTTTGCGAGGTGGTAGGCCCCTTGAACCACGATGAACGGCGGGATAGACCACCCTTCTGCATTAACTCACTGAATCACTGTGGTGGCCCATTCACGATTACCTGGTTGGACTGTCTTCGCTTGCCCAACTCGTTCCGCGCGTGTAACTATCATGGATGACGAGATAATGCCAATTATAAACCCGGTCTCGTCGAAGTTATAAACATCTGCGTCAACGATCCCGTATTTGGCCCTCGTATTCCTAACAAGATCAAACCCCTCCTCGATCTTCTTAGGATCTTCGCAGAGCGCTCTCTGGTAATCGTATCCGCGATTAAAGTGTGTTTTAAGCATCGGTTGCCGTTTGACGAAGTTCATTGCCCAACGCTTGCCCACGGATCCCGCGTCGCGCTCTGCGAGCAGCAGATTAGCCATATTTTCCACATCAGCGAGCCTGGGCGGAAACCCGCGCGAATCCAAGTCCAAGACATGCTCCAGAATAGCATTTTCTTCCAGGTCCGTAAATTTTCGAGAATTGGGAATAAGGTCGCGTCGCGACAGTCGCCCGTTCATTCGATCGCGTAAGGTGGATTCGGGTACATTGTAGATCGTTGCAGCCTGTCGAATGCTTAGCTGAGCGCGTTTTTGGGTAGTTTCGAGGGCTAATAAAAGTCTACGTTCTTTAGAAGCGCATTCCATGTTTTGTTGTGTAAAAATGTCGTGTCAAAGTTGATAGATATACGTTAAGTAGAAAATGCGCGGCTCGCTTGTCTGCGCGGCTCGCTTATCACCCACGTTATTATATTTTTATTACAATTATTTTTGCACACCATCCATCAACATCAACATTCTCATCGTTTCGCCTTTCATGGCATATCTGCGTACCCCCAGAATATCTCTGCCTATGTTAAACATCTCTTTGGATAGCTGATATATGGAGTCTTATTAAGAGGGATGCAGGAATCTTCAAAGATTCTTATATATTCCAACTTCTCCCCACAACCTACACAGCCAATTAAAAAATTCTTAAATAAGGATAAGCAAGTCAACTACAACATTCTCATTACAAATGACCCGACCACCCGAGGGGGGGTAAAGGTGTCGCACCAGACCGAGTCCCGCTCAGCGATTCCTTTGGACAAAACCGAATGACAACGCGGCTATGGCCGAATGTAAATATCAGACCCCAGTCGTGAATGCAAAGCAAGCGCTCGCATAGTACCAAGCAATCTGTTCAGTCTCGACCGAGAAAAGTTGTTCGAGCAGCGTATATGCCTTACTGGAGGCGCCGATGACAGTCGAAATACGTGGCATATTCTAGTTGAGGCCTTACCTGCTCCATGTAGGAAACTCAAAATCGATATGTTAATGACTTCCGCGAATTTTTTCAAGGCGGATTGGCGGATTTGGCGGATATCTGGCGGATGAGTATCCGCTATACTTTCAAAAGGCGGATCCAAAAGCGGATACATATCTTCCACCTTCAAAAAGGCGGATGGCGGATGCGGACATGGAAAATTTTGGCGGATATCCGCATCCGCTGCAGCCCTGTCTCACTGCTCCCTGTGTATATATCCCAGAGTTGGACCTTTTGCAAAGCCCCCGCTAACACCAAGCACAGCCTGGTCCAGAATACCCTCTCTCATCCACTATGACCTTCACCATTCTCATTTTCAGCTATCGCAAGGCCGGCACTACCCCGGAGGAGTTCCGCGTCCAGTGCGAGGGTACTCTCCTGCCTCTCCTGAAGGAGATCACCGGCACGCACTTCCCTCTCTGCCATACGCGCCGCTACATCCAACGCACTGTGAGTGCTTGTATTTCCCAAATCTGTCTCACAGGTTGACTCTCGAGGCAAAAGGGAAAAAATAAATATAAAAGACAGCTAACACAAAGCTCCAGGAGGGACCGAAGGCCGACAGTAACACAGAGCGTAACCCGACGACTCCAGCCACTGTCTTCGTTGGCTCCCAGGCCGACTTCGACTACGATGCCATTGCCGAGCTTACTTTCGCAGACCAGGCTGCGTTCGGACGGTTTATCGGTCTAATGCAGCAGCCGGATAACGCGGCCAAGATTGCCGAAGCAGAGGGCAAATTTACGGACAGCGGCAAGACCTCGATTGTTGCCGTGGGTGAGACTGCGGTTACGAGGAACGAGTAATCGCTCGAGTTGGAGTTCGCTTTTTTTACTTGATTGTTGCAGATCAGTCCGATGTATGAGCGCTTCAAGAACCCGTAACCTAACAGAAGCTGACTTAAAAGTGAAGCGGCAACGAGATCTTGGGAGTGATGAGACTTTTCTTTCTTCTTTGGCCAGGTAAGGGGTTGTGATCTGGGCGACTTGGACCCTTCGACAAATTACATGTAGTACTAAACGTAGTTTTAAATAGGGCATTTACAGTTATCTTTTCTTTACTGGGAGGAAGTACGTAGGTAGACCTATTTAACTCCTGCATAGATCGCTTTCAGAATATTTTTGAAGTAAAATAATTCAATAGTGGAAGTAGTATCGGCAGATGCATATGTTCTGCAAAATAATGGGATTTGCTGGTGGTTACCCACCCAACTACTAACTGCAGTCATTCCTTTGGTGGATGTCCAGGGTGAGAGATAGGTGTGCCGTTGCTTCTATGTCGCGACTAAGGGTGATTATTAGGGTGAGTACATGATCAACAGGGTGAGGCAGCGCAACCTCAGCTGGCCCACCACCATGTGTCTGTATGGACGATCAGTATATACTACTAACAGAAGTTAGATACAGATGACTCCGATCGAACGTTTAGGGTGTGAAGATAGTACGCCTAACAGGAGTGGCGGCAGACACGAGCCTATTAGCAGGAGATACACATGTTGGACGCGGTAGAACACATACATAGGAGACATGTTCCCAAAATCCATTTATATGTAGTTTACGCTCCGTATCCTTTCTTCAATTGTTATTATAAGTCTTGTACTCCTTGAAGCTTGTTCCTGTGGCTCGTGCTCGCCAAGGTTGTGACACTACATACATAATGGTGGTGTCCCACCGAGCCTTCGTTGTCTTGCTTGGCTTCCTCGGCCACGTTCAACTTGCTGCAGCCGTCTGCTACTATCCCAATGGCCTCAGTGAGTCGGATCCTGCCTACCAGCCATGCAATCAAATCCAAAGCTCAGTAAGCATGTGCTGTGCGACGAGTCGCACGAATCCTCCAAGTGGTCCCTTCGCCAACGGGTTGACTGCTGATACCTGTCTACCAAATGGAATGTGTCAGAACATCGTGCAGTGGACCAGCCCAGGAGGACAGGTGACTTATAACTATAGCTATTTTCGGGACCAGTGTACAGACGCACAGTGGTCAAGCAACAAGTGCCTGAATGTTTGCAGAACGGGACAGGTATGTACGGATGTGTTTTTCATCAGCTGGTCTCGATCTCGATGTTAGGTCCTTCTAAAGGTGGAGGGCGTTGCATCGCTGACAAAATTTGCATATGTTAGAGTGACGGCAGTACGGCCGCCATGACTCCTTGTGACAACACGGCGAATTCTACGCAATGGTGTTGTGGTAGAAACAACACCGCTTGCTGCAATACGCCGGATGCGATTACGCTCGCACAAGTCCTTGGGCTTTCCAGTTCCACCTCCAGTTCGATTTCTGCAGCAACAGCAACATCAACATCAAGCCCGACAACCTCATCAACCAGTGGTATGTCGCCTGTTGCCAGCTCCGCGTCTTCGGGTCTCTCCACGGGCGCAAAAGCTGGAATCGGTGTCGGTGTCGGTGTCGGAGAGCTCGCACTGATTTTCTTGCTTGGATTCTTCTTCGTACGACGGCAGAGAGCATCATCTGGCTCACCTCCGACTGCTCGATTGCCTCCTCCAACCAATGATGCCACTGCCGGCAAGACAATACATGAGAAGTCGGCGGGTCCAGAAACTACGAGATATGAATTACAAGGGGAATAATAGGGGAGACCCACCAAACAGAGCTACGAGCGCGAGTTAAGGCTAGGAGCCTGCGTTATTGTCAGATTGGCGAGAGGGATCGTTTTTTGTAAAGCTGCCTGGGCATATTCCCATGACTAACGACATCTGTGCCTTGACTAAGCAGCATTGGGACTATCTTGTATTGACATTTCTAGATATATTCCCATGAGCATTGATATCTGCCCTTGGTCAAGGAGCCTCTGGACTGTATTGTCATGGCCATGATATGACCAGCATATCTCCGAGGTTGACCGCCTAATGGATACGGTCTCCAACGGCGTTTCGCGGGGTCAACAAGAATTAACACTCCACATCTCACCTGATCTGTTCAACATGTATCAGGATCTGCATCTCGAGATCGAATTCTGGCGCATGTGGCTGTCCCTGCCATGGCTTCCAATCTTCGGAATCTTCGCATGCAATATAGCACTGCATTGAAACTCTTTACGGCCTCGTCAAGACGATTCGAGATCCTGGGCACCGTGCCGGCCGAGCCCCGACCCATTGATCTCAAAATCCTGTACGTTCTCGACTCCTCATTCAACCCCCCTACGCTAGCACACATGAGAATTGCGATCTCCGCCCTCAAGGACACCCCGCACTCCTCGTCTCGGTTGCTGCTTCTGTTGGCGACGCAGAACGCCGACAAGCCGTCCAAACCGGCATCGTTCGAAGATCGCCTGGTGATGATGACGCTTCTCGCGCGAGATCTGCACTGGCATCAAATTGAGAACATAATTTTAAATGATTGTAAACACCATGCACCAGGGCCGAACCGAAGAAATGGATAGTATTTTGACTTCAACTCAGGATGTCTACTGATATAATTACACACCCCTTTCTCACCGACTTTAATGGGCTCTTGGGAAGCTGATTCGGCACGCTTGGTAAGAAGTAAATCGGCCATTTTTCGCACGTCCGCAACTCTAGGAGGAAGTCCCCGCTTATCCATCGTAAGAATCCATTCTAGAAGCACTTCCTCTTCGTTTTGAGTGAGTTTTCGCGCCGGAGTGATAGAATCGCGTCGTGATATGCGTCCGTTCAAACGGGAGTGAAGCGTAGTGTTACTAGCCTTAACTCTTGTGCTTGCTCCCGTAATATAAGAGATGTAAGGGGTTGAGGGTAAGTCTAGACTAAGTCAGGCAGCCGGGAAGGCTGAATCATAAAAAGCTATGCAAACATAATTTCATCATCTGGAAGCTAAAATTTTGTACATTCTATACAATAGAATAAATGTAAGGTGGTGTTTCTGTGGCCTGAACGGAACAGCCTCTAGTAACGAGCCGCACAGCCTGAGGCAAACTTTCCTCCCCCTGTTCTCTATACTCCCTAAGAAACGACAGTTCTCAATCAATGCAATCTATAACTAATGCCAGCTGAGTTTCGGGGGGCTAGAGGGCACCCTTCTCCGACATGAACAAAGACAGTATGACATTTAATCAATGTCCTCTAGGAAGGAGGGGACTTGACCAACCTCCGCTAGACGATTTAGTAGGATATGGTAGTTCCACCAATCGTATCCGTCCATTGCCTCATATGCTTTATGGCTGCGATCGCGACTGGCAATTTGTTGCCGCACCTGCCGGACCCAACCTGCTTTGACCATCATCAAGGATACAATCCCGTACCTATATCTACCTGCATGGACCAATTAAGGTGTCCACGATGTGCTCAATCTGCTTGATCGATAGGTGGTATCGCGATCAATATTCTATCCGCCCCCAAAGGCAATTGAAATTGAATCGAGCTGGCGATTAAGAAATGAAGGCCATCTTAGCAATTGGATTTACCAAAAAGCATATTTGGGCCCGCTCTGAAGATCTGTATCGACTCTTTAAGACGGCTGCACTGGTCAACAGCAGGCAATCGCTCAATTTTTCGGTCATTAATGTTGGCTTCAATATTGTATAACGTCTTCGAGACCTCTCGGTTTGTACTCACTGGTGCTTTGATATATGAGTAGGTTCTTTCCCTACTTCTTCTTCACCGCATAACCATGAAATTTATATCGCTGGTTATAGCTGCGCTGTCCCTTGGGCAGGCAGTTCTTTGTGCCAACTCGGAGGTCCACGGCATTTACGACTTGGCTGCCCGTCAGCTTCCGCAGTTCGCAGACAAGTTTGAATTCGTCCTGGTGGCACCTGCGTCCACATCCAGCAACGACTCGTACACCATCTCAACCAAGGCTGGACATGATACCGTTGTCATCTCGGGTACGACCGTCAACTCGCTCGCCCGCGGATTCTACCATTATGTCGAGCAATGCGGTCGCGTCCCGATTTCTTGGACTGCGAGCACCATTAAAACCCTGGGCTCGCTTCCCAAGCTCTGTGGCGCCGGACATGGCGGGTCCCTCAATGGCGCCGCCGTCGTCGCGTGGCGGTACTACTTCAATACCGTCACGTTTGGATACACGACGGCGTTCTACTCGTGGGCCGACTGGGAGCACCTGCTGGACTGGGCCGCGATGCACGGCATCAACATGCCCCTGGCCTGGGTGGGCTATGAGCAGGTGCTGATTGATGTGTTTGAGGAGTTTGGATTTTCCCAGGACCAGATTGTGGACTTTTTGTCGGGCCCCGCTTTCCAGTCCTGGAATCGCTTCGGCAACATCCAAGGATCGTGGAACGGCTCCCCACCCCTTGAGTGGCCCAGACGCCAGATGCAGCTGCAGCAGAAAATTGTCAAACGCATGGTCGAGCTCGGTATGACTCCGATCTTGCCATCATTCACTGGTTTCGTACCCAGCGGCATTACTGAACTCTACCCCAAGTCTGCTGTCATTAACAGCAGCTCGTGGGCGGGGTTTCCCGTAATTTACACCAACGTCACCTTCCTCGAGCCTCTGGACCCACTCTTTACCAAGCTTCAGGTTGCTGTAATCCAGCGACAGCAGACATACTATGGCAACGTTACCCATTACTACACCCTCGATCAGTACAATGAAAACTCCCCGTTCTCTGGTGATGTGGGCTATCTTAAGAACGTGTCGTCCGGTACAATTGAGTCTCTCCGGGCCGCCGATCCTAACGCAGTGTGGGTCATGCAAGGGTGGTTATTTTTCTCCGACGCGTCGTTCTGGACCGACGAGCGCATCCGTGCCTACCTGTCGGGGCCTGATATCGGCCAGTTGCTCATCCTCGACCTTTTCTCCGAGGGTTCGCCTCAATGGCAGCGCACGAACTCCTACTATGGCCATGACTGGATCTGGTGTGAGCTGCATGGCTTTGGTGGCAACCAGGGACTCGAAGGCAATTTACCTACCCTCACGCAAGGCTTTACTTCTGCAATGGCCAATTCGTCGTCCCTCGTCGGAGTTGGCTTGACAATGGAAGGCCAGGAGGGCAATCAGATTGTCTATGACATTCTTCTCGACCAGGCCTGGAGCTCAAGCTCGTTGAACATCAGACGGTACACGAAGGAATTTGTCAAAGCCCGGTATGGTCCTATGACTGTACCAGCAGATATTATTGAGTGCTGGTACGACTTGGTTAGCTTGGTGTACATGAACAACGCGTCGTCGGTCGTCAATGTGGTACCAAAGTCCATTTACGAGTTGGCCCCAAACATCAACGGCCTGCTCAACATTACCGGCCATCACCCCACTGAGGCGTTTTACGACTTTTCTTCGTTGGTCACGATCTGGAAGAAGCTTGTGTGTGCCGTGGCATCCAGTCCCACCATGCTGCAACAGCCGCACGTGCACTATGACCTGGTCGACATCACGCGACAGGTGTTGGCCAACCAATTTCTCTACCTCTACGTCGAATTTATGGACTTTTACAATACCACAAACCCATCAACCTTCACTTTCTCCGAGGTCATCGACCGTGGCCAACCCTTGCTGGACGTACTGCGCACCGCGGACAGCGTGCTGTACACGGACGTCAACTTCCTGCTCGGCTCTTGGATTGCGCGCGCCCGCGCGCTCGCTGATGGTAACGACACCATCGCGGACTACTACGAGTTCGAGGCGCGCAATCAGATCACGCTGTGGGGTCCCACGGGCCAGATCAACAACTATGCGTCGAAGCAATGGGGCGGACTCGTTGGATCGTACTATCTGCCGCAGTGGTAGATGTTTGTGGAGACTTTGGCAGCCCAGCGCAACGTCAGCGCGTTCCAGCCTGTGACATTCCTGCATACCGTGCTCCTGCCGTTTGGGGCCCATTGGCAGTGGGAAAAGTGGGGCCAGTCTGAGAACCAAACCTGGGGCGTGCAAAGGGATTTGTTGCCGATAGTCCTGGAGCTAGTCAAAAAGTTTTAAAATTTTGGGTTGACAGTAAGACATAGCTGATGGGACGGGCTGGAAATTGGGACTCATTTAATATCGTAATAATAATGCCACTGGTTCCACTGGTTAAGTGTTTCAGCCTTAAACCATAGTCGCGCCTCCATCCTGTCACCATTACAGTAACAACAGCTCTTCGATAAGAGTTTGGTACTGATGGCACCCCTACCTCACTGCGGGTTAGGGTGGTGACAACAGGATATTCCGGTTGAAAAAACCCCTCACGACCGCTTACTCTGTCATGCTAATAAGTTACTCCCGCCGCCAGGTCAGTGCCCAGCTACTGTCTGAAAATTTTCTCCATCTGGGCCGTCGCTCCCGCCAGCAGCGTCGTCTTCACCGTCCTCCCCGTTCTCGCCTCCTCCGCCTCCCCAGATCGCAAACAACACTCACAAACTGCTGCATTGTCCTCCGCGCCCGTCGCTCCGTCATGAACCTGGCCCGGGGCATCTTCCGCATGACACGGCCCGCAGCGGCGCAGAACGGCGTCGAGTTGCCACCGGAGGTGGAAAGCTGGTCGGTGATTTCGAGAGGACAGATTCGATGGCAATGGAACATAGCCGGTTCAATAGCGGGTAAGCGGATTTGCAGATTGGGTGGAGGACGGATGCTATTAACACCTTGGGCATGAAATATAGTATGATATTGAGAGAATCTCTTTTTACCGGGCCTAGGAGCCTTAAAAACCGTCTATGGGATGACGCGCAAGAGAGAAAGGTTATCTATCTTGCCTTATATCGGCAAGCAAGGGAGGAAGACTGTTTTTTGCACATATGCACTGTTGATATAACTGTTGATGAATTTGATTAAACAGGTCATCTGTCAACCGGCTTTACATGGGGTTTTGGATTCAATTCACCCCAGCAAATATGTGGAAAATATTACAATTTCCCTGACTCATCAGATTGCCGGTAGCAATACGAGTCCGTCGACGCATCGCCTCCCTGAAGCCTGATTTGATGAACCCGCAGCCCTCTGAACTCCTCCCCATGAGGAAAGAAATCCTTGTCGAACGTTATCCCCCCGTCGGGATTCACGTCGAGCTTGACCATCCACGCGCCGACGCCGTCGGGGTAGAACTGGTCGTCCCACGACCCGTACAGGGAATTAGTAATGTACACACGCTTCCCGTCTCGGCTGATCTCGACCATCTGCGGCCCTCCGGCTAGTGGCATATCCGGCTTCGCGGGGTGTGCGGCGCGACTTACGATTCCGCCGATACGGACGGAGCCGACTTCGACGGGGTGCGCGGGGTCCGAGACGTCGTACTGTTTGAAGTCGCCGGTGGCCCAGCAGGAGACGTAGAGGAACTTGTCGTCGACGGAGAGATCGATGTCGGTGATGAAGGGCGGGACGGCGCCGAATGGCTTGAGTGCGGGCGGGAGGAGGTCTGGATCTGCGGGTTCGGCGGGAATGGAGATGACCTTTTCGGCCTTCCAGGTGTTGCCGTCGCGGAACCAGCGGAATACGGCCGCGGAGAGGTCCTTTGTGGAGATCACGACGCTAACGAAGCCCCAGGTAGCTTCAGGGTCGTGGGATGGGCGCACTTCGAGCGCCATCTGGTGCTCCTCACCCAGATCCACACGCTGGAAGTGTTTGCCGGCGGCGAGATCCCAGAAATGGATGGCGTGGCCGTACTTGTTGGCAAGGAGCAGTTCTGGGACCATGCCCTTCTCGATCATGGATGGGCTTCCCCACTCGCTGGATATCAACACGTTCTGATTCAGATGCCACCATGCGTCATAGTGGAAATGCTGCGGACCTCGTTCGGTTTCCCATGCTCCCACGACGTCAAAAGTGTTGTGGTCCAGCAGGGCGACACCGCCAGGTCCGTCGTCGTCGCCTTCCGCGCCACCTAGACAGGTCAAAAACACCCCATCAGGACCACAGTGAGTTGTGTGCGGACGAGAATAGCTGGCCTTCTTGGAGAGCGTCTTGCCATCGATCGTCTTGACCAGTTTTGGGTTACGTGGATCAGGGCCCACGTCAAAGACGTAGATGTTCGATGACCGGAGGCCAGGAACAAGGAGGTAGCGTCGCTGTAGGCCATGCATGTTGTGTCCTCCGTGCTTGTACGCACTGGAACAGGCATTCCATCCAAAATGGTGCAGCTCATCGCCTGAGGCCGCTGTATCAGTCCAGCCAATTACTCTACTGTAGGTTTTGGATCCAGGCTTGACATCGATCACTGTCATAGCATCGTTTTTCTGACCGGCGCGGTCGAAAGCAACCACGTAGGCCACTTGTTCTGGCGGGGCGGCGATGGCGTCAGCCGCAGTGCGGTAGAAGGTCTGATCCATGGTCTGTTGAACTTGTTCGCAAGGCTCCTCCAGATAATGTGAGGGCGCACCACTAATCTGGCTTTCCGGGTGAGCAAAGAATCTTATACCATTCTCTCCGCTCCGTGCCATCGGCACACGTGTACATGAAACGAACGAATATACATAAAAACGATGTACAAACAACCGAACGAACGTGCGAAAACGAATGTGAGCGTCCGGCGTAGTACCCTGGCGTCCGTACCCAGTGCGAGCTCTTCCCGATGCGATGCGCAGAGATTCCTGCAGAGGTGGTCAAGTGTCCTCCAACTCTCCGCTAAGCGAGGTCATGCCAGTCCGCTCCCCGTGACAACTTGCCACATGGAGAACCTTCGCACCGAATCAGGTGTTTGAGCTTCGCTCCATGCTGGACGTTAGGGGTTAGCACCGACGCACAAAGGAATGAACAGGAGAGCCGTACTCTGGCCGCTGGGTGATGTGTTAGTTGGGAGATACGACAATATTGTGTGGGAAACCGTCGTACCTGTCTGCTTACAACATATCGCGCATATTATGACACAGAAAAATATTAAAAAATCAGGCGTATTTTAGTTGCCTCACAGCTGGCTTATAAATAGTACTCACTCTTCAAGTGCCTGTATGGGGGGTGATAAAATAATTGTTCTCCTTCAGGTAATCGCAGCGAGCTGCAGGCTTATTCTGGTATATAGCCTAACGAAGCACCATCTATCACCCTCTTGAAAATGACGGGCAAGCGGTTAGACGCAATTATCAACTTCGGAGGGAAGGAGTCTGAATTCTCAGCTGAACACAAGGTGGCAAATATCTTTAGGGGTGGACACGAATGACGAAAATATTCGTAATATTCGTACGAATGCGAATATTTGGAAATTTCATTCTTACGAATGCGAATGCGAATAAAAATAAATTATTCGCAATTATTCGCAATATTCGCACATATTAATAAATACATTAAAAATCTCCGTCGTTGGCGTACATATCCCTTAACAAAACAAGCGTCCTCATGGTGTCCGGATTAGGGAGTGTCTACGTAGGCCCAGCAAATCCTTCCGCTGTTGAACAGTCTCTCGACTGCTACTTCTGATGCAGGAATCACTAGATAGTCTGGGTTGGTGAAACCCCAGGGCTGTAGGCGGATAAAAAGGATAGGATATCCGCCGCGGATATGTATCCGCCATACTTTCGATTGGCGGATACAGATGGCGGATATGGCGGATAATCCGTATATTCTTAATTAAAGTCTCGGCACAGAACGAGTGCAGGCAGTGAGGTCGAGATACCCATACTATGGCTTGATGATGTCCCTCTCGGCGAGCGCAATTTGGTTCTTCGTGACGGTATGCGCGGCGTGGATTCGCCTTTGGATCTATCGATCTTCGGGACTGATTCCTCGAGGCCTCGTCCACCGAGTCCTGAGTCTTGAGTCAGGATCGTCAGATACGCGTTCCGAATATAGTACTCCAATGGCTACTCCTGCTCCGGCTGCGGCTGGTTCTGCCAAGTCAAATAGTGGCAAACAGACTCAGCGCGCCTCGTCCCTGGTGGACTTGCTCACGTTGACAATGGAACAAGATCGTGAGGAGAAGAAGGCGCGCCCTGGCGCCTTACGAGGGTATGCCGAGGTAAACCGCATAGAAGCGCAACATGCGATGGCGAGTATCGAACTTGAGCGCTTCAAGTTAGAGTTGGAGCTAGAGAAGGAGAGATTGGAAGTAGAGTCTCAAAGGCTGCAGCTAGAGATTTTACGTCAACAAGCAGCAAATAAGTTGTGCTTGCCGGTCAATCAATTTTGTCCTCAAGCAGTTATTCGTATTGTCATCTTAATATTTTCATACAGGGCTGTGGCGGATGCGGATATCCGCCAAATTTTCCCATATCCGCATCTGCCATCCGCCTTTTTATCCGCCTTTAAAAATTTGCAAAATTCATTAATAGTTATTATATATCTAATTTCTTCAAAAATTTCGCAAAGTTCACTAACATGATATTTGAATTTTCTAAATGGACTCGCTGTTAGCGGACGCAACTTATTTGGTCGGTGATCCCCGCCACATGTGAGTGTTACGACAGTGCTAGAATGACCTCTTGTCGGACTACGCAAGTTAAGGGTTAGGGCTAACTGTGACCCTAACCCTGCTCGATTTTGACCTTTTTTCTACGGTATGGATTAAGCTCTACGTTAATGGAGTGTAACTGGCTAATGATCAATTTTATAGTTGCTAGTCCGCGATGGCCGGTTTAGTGTTGTGGGAGGGATAATGGATAATACGGGGCCGATCCCTGCCGTGCCGCCAGCTAATGGCATGACAACGCTTCAAGTTGCACATATTACCCCTTTCAATGCCAGTCGTCGTATTCCTTTAAGAGCTATGCTTTCTAAATTTGCTGGTCAAGATATGGAAAATTTACTAACTGGCCATGGTATCAATGATCCATCCAATGCATTATTGTTAGATGCCACGACTCATCTGTCTTTTGACGCATTTGAATTCGGGCTGGAATGTCAAGATGACCGGTACTTTCTCAGAATGCTAGTGCCAACATGGTCACAACCTCCAACAGTTTCTCGCCACTTGAAAGGTGATGAACTTTTCTTTGGCCAAGGACCTGAACAGGTTACATTACCTTCGGCTCTCCTTTGCAATATCCAGTTGGCTGTTGGCCGTGTATTACGTGCTAGCGGCGCAGCCAAAACTATAGATAAGATTCTTGAAGATGAAGAGAGTCTTAATTGCGGGAATCTGGAAGGTGATTATGGGCTTCGAGTGGGCGCCTCATACCTTGAGAGAGAATTGACAGCTTTGCAAGGTCTTGACGACTTGGCTATCGATCCGCAGGACAGTATTACGAATTCCGATAGCGAAGAAGTTCTTCCAGTTACTAGTCGTCATAGAATATGCACATAATATGGTATCCAGAATCTTCGTAGGGAATTATTCTGCGATGATGTCTCGTAAAGAATAAATATATATGTAGTGAGAGATAAACAGTAGTACTATGAAAATCATAAAGCGCGACTAACTTCCCTTAGTTAGACGTAGCCCACTACTGAGTGAGACACACCACCGAATTGAGACACTAAACCCTGCAAATAAGCTCTACCTTTTAACCAGTAGTCATAACGAATTAATTCAGCCAAGGCTTTTAGTTCGTTATATCGAGTGCAGACGAGGTTTTCGTTATATCAAGGACACTGCTATTTATTAATCCAACTACAAAAATATGCTCTTACTTCTGCTGCTGTTCACTAAGCTTTCTAGCATTTAAAACTCGCTCATGTTTAAGGACGCCTTTACGAAAGGGTGATTTTCAAGTTCTTCGACATTGCACAACGTCTTTGTTAGAACAGTCATGATACTAACAGGATCTCTTCCTGCCTCATATTCACTCAGAATATAGTGAATCCATGTAGCTTTCAATAAGCTTTTTATGTGCGGATAATCCCTTGACTAAGAGGTTGATATCTGCTTGTGGGTTGAGGGCGTAAAGCAGCCTTGTGGCTGCTTGGAATAGAATTTCGGCTGGGCATTGCACCCTCGATATAACGAATTTTGTTCGACACTGAATGGCAAGTTAACGAATGTCGTTGCATCAAGAAATAACGAACTTTGTGTGAGATTTTAATTCAGACAACGCATGAGTTTCGTTATATCGAGGAATTCGTTATAGCGGGGCTCGTTATAACGAGAGTTTACTGTACTGTCAACGCGAATAATTAGCTGTAACCCGTTCTGACGTAAGGTCACAAGACACTCAACATATAGTTGGCATCACGACACCCTCAATTTTCAACATATTTCGCATGAGATATTCGTATCATACAAGCTCTCCAAATTACTAGTCAAAGTACTGTCGAGAAACCACTCTAGCATAAGCGCCCGTTCCTTCTATTTTTGGCGCCGCCTTGACGAGATGTAGACTGCCATGTGCCAATAAGTGATTTGCCGCTGGGAGGTTTGTGTTCCGCGCGTCTAGAAAGCACGTGATTGGCCTGTTTTTTGCGATATTATGTTGCCAAGCGACCGCACATGTCGTGTGTCCGATCATTTGTCAACCTGGATTTAGAAGAATTCGCTCGAATAATTGCGAAAAGAGCATGATATATCATGTGTTAAGTCCTTGGATGATTTCAAGACGTCGTGTCGCACCGAGGAGCGTCCCGCGGCTGTCGATCGCTTGTAACTTCACTACCTGTTCAATATCGTCTCAGATGGATCAGCCCTTGTATACCTCTACCATTGACGCTGAGCCTCTTCATCGCTATCGGAAAGGTGGCTATCATCCTATCACCTTGGGAGAGTTCTTGAAGGATGGGAGATACAAGATACTGCATAAATTAGGGTGGGGAGGTTACTCAACAGTTTGGGCTGCAAGAGATCAAATGTTGTACAAATTGCATTGCTTGACTTTACTTCCTAGCTAAATGACACTAACTTACTTCCAGTGAAGAGGCTTACGTTGCTCTCAAGGTCTCTGTTTCGGAAGGAGAAAACGATGGGGGAAATCGAGGACTCCAAGTCATGAGGGAATTGTCACCCATTCACCCCAGCCCTCAACACGTTATGCTCATGCTTGACGACTTCGATTTAGAGGGCCCGAACGGAACCCATAAATGCCTCGTATTCGAGCTTCTAGGGCCTAGTATTCCTGACACAATCGATGCACGCTTTCCCGACGGGAGGCTCCCTGGAAAGCTCGCCAAAGTCATTGCGAAACAAGCTCTTTTCGGACTTGACACTTTGCACCAGCAAAAGATTGGACATGGAGGTGGGTCACACTCGCATCTTTGATCTTGGGATTAATTCGGAATAATTCTCACCTAATATAGACCTCCACACTCGCAATTTGGCTTTTACCATGCCTTGTATGGACGATGTACCTGAGGGGGAATTTATTGAGATTCTAGGCAAACCAGAAATTGGGCATGTCCGAAATAGCGACGGAAATGCCCTAGATCCTGGCATACCAGAGTACATCGTCAGGCCTGCCTCATATCGGACACATTCTTGGTCGTCGTCCTATCCCATCAAGATTGTCGATTTTGGAGAATCATTTTTGCATACCACCGTTCCTCGAACTCTTCATACCCCGCTACCAGTTCGGGCACCTGAAGTTATTTAGAGACCGCTTGGATTATCGCGTGGACTTGTGGAGCATGGGCTGTATGGTAGGTGGAAATCACCGGAAGCTGAAAGTCATTCAGAACGAAACTGACAGGGATGGCTTTTTGAGCTTTTCGTCGGTCAACCGCCCTTCGACAGCTTCTTGATAACGCCCGCGATCCTCGTAGGTCAAATGCGAGAGATGGCAAGTGATGCCCTACCTGAGAGATGGCAAGACTCATGTAAGACAATGGACGACAGAACTACCGCAGAAATTTCAGGGCCCGCATTGCAAGAATGGCTGGAAGAAATATATTTCGATGGTGAGCGTAACGAAGACTTGACAAAGGAAGATATAGTTAAGTTTGGGCAAATCATTGGAAGATTACTGCTGTTTGAGCCGTCTACCAGGGCGTCAGCGAGGGAAATTTTGAACGACCCTTGGTTTAGAGAGTAACCCAGAAGACATATATCACTTTTTCCCTCATGTGTCTCAGTCCCCAATGCATAGGGCCAGGAAAAGCAAGAGTGGCTAGGATGGTATGTCACACTCGGGATGAGGAAAGAAATGACGAGATATGGAAGACGATCCGGGGTTAGGGTCTCGTTAGACGGCCCCAAGCACGAATAGGATTCGTGGGCGGAACAATGACGGCCCGACAATCCAGGAAGCTGTTACCGTTTCGTTACATATCGTAAGTCCACTTCTTTGAATTATTTTTTTCTTTCTCCTATTGGCAACCCAGGCTCGTTCCTGTCTTACAGTTCCAGAAAGGGGTGACAGTGCATTGACAGCTGCTCAACGTGAGCCATTAATTTCACCAATTAGTTCTGAAGCTAAAGAAGACAGTGCTGCTATACGGTCTAGACAATAATGAATTTCGATCCAATCCCTCTCAACGGCCTTAGCTTTGTAAACTCGCTTGTGGAATACGCTAACGATTTTACCGAAAAGCACTAACTTTACCCTAATCCACTCGCATCGGCTACTCGAAAGAGGTCGATACTACACGCGATGAAAAGGTCTACAATATACGAAATTGACTTGGAATACTCGTATACAAGACTAATATATCGGACAATAAAATACCACTGCAAACTGACTTGCTTCGGCTTGAGACAGAAACCCTTGCCTTTGGCAGAGAATAGAAACATCGCACGAATGACGCTGCGGCCGGTCCAAATTGAAATGTGCGGTACATAAACAAGCAAGCTGTCTGCTTTCGAACAGCGCTCGCGAGCTTCCCTTACTGTCGCGTTCCCTTACTGCCGCGTTCCCTTCATTATCTCAATCACCACACAATATCAGAATTCATCCATTACGTCATGGATGCCGTTTGCGGAGGGTACGATCCACTAACGGGCGACCTTATTTCGTCCATACTCTGGCCAGGTGACAAGTAGCAAGTAACAGTGACACTAGGCTACATTCGTCGTTGCCATAGTAGATTTGTTAGTGTCAGCGACAGCAGCTTTTCCCATAGTAAGTTTACTAGCATTTTCTCGACGAAGAACAAAAATCCTCAGCAGCCCCATATGTTAGCCTATGATACCGCCGGCAGAGCACTGGCGATTACCTGAAGTAGAACAATTATTTTATTGCCCCCCATACAGGCACTTGAAGAGTGAGCACTATTTATAATCCAGCTGCGAGGCAACGAAAATATGCCTGATTTTTAGGATTTTTCTGTGTCATAATACGCGCGAATATGTGTTAGCAGCAGACTGTGGGTCAGGTACGACGGTTTCCCACACAATACGGTCGTACCTCCCAAGTAACACATCACCAGGCGGGCAGAGTATGGACGAAATAAGGTCACACACACTAACAGGCTCAGCCTCACGCGGCGTGGCGCCGGCGCCGATCATGACCTCCGCGGTCATTCGCAATGAAAGAAGCCGACAGGAAATGCAGTGCAAAGAGCCACCAGAACACCGGTTGGCCACGGTTCGGTAAAATCTCTCGAGATTAGTGGTCTCACGCGCAACAGTTATCCTAGCAGCCCTCAGTCAGTTGCCAAAAGCGTTGGTTTCACTTGGGGGACAGCGCCGATGCCGGTTATCCAATCAAAGGATGCCTCTTCTCCGCCGGACAAAGGCATGGATCCGAACTATAACAGGGCACTTAAACTCCTGAAGAGTAACCCTCCGGAGGGGAGACTAGATGTTCAGCTGCCTCGTGCAAAGTATATGCAACTAGAAAATGCATTTTTCAAATTATATCCGTTGTCCCTGGAACTGCGGTATAGTATACTAGTTGCATATTTCCTTGTTCAGAAATAGCTAACGGTTTTCGCTGTTATAGGTACCCGTCATTGTCATATGACAGTTTCACCGAGACGGTGACTGTGGTGACGTGTCCCGGTAATATCTATGAATCTGCAGCATTAGAACTCCTTGGTCCAATCCTCGCAGATGCTAAGCAATACCTGTCTATGTATAGTCAGGATTTAGCAGATAATATTCTGGCTTATGGATCCACCACCACTGACGACTTTGAAGGCGAGTTTGAGGGGAGCACGAAGCAGCCAGATGGAGGAGTGAGGTATGTGGGGGATGGTGAGAAGGTAACAGTCGTTGTCGAGGTCGGGTTCAGCGAAGACTATAATAGCCTCTGTAGAAGTAAGGACATGTGGATCGATGGTCACGGTGTTAATGTCTATATGTTGCTCTGTCTTACTGAGAAACCACGGTTCAAGAATCCTACTACTGAGTACGGGGATATCGGAGATGTGAAAGCTGCGGTTGATCTAATGAAGAGCAGTATGAATGAGACGTTGGGCTTGAACCTCTCGAACAACCGCCACGCTCTATTTTTGTACAGAGGCCACAAGTGGGTTGGGGAGCTGAAGGACGTTTTCGTTGAAATTTGGCGAGCTGGTACCAGTATTCGTTCTAAATACGTGAGTCGTATCATCAGATTCACTTTGTGAGGCTAGTTCTGATGGCATAACTCTGCAGTACCTGGTTCAAGATGGGGATGACCTCCCTACCACGCTTGGAATTAAGATAAGTGATTTCTTTCCGGATAATGCATGGCGAGCTGCAAACATCCCAGACAGAGTTATTCCATTTAATGCGACTAGTTATGTCCGAATACTTATGCGTTCCATGTACTCAACTGCAGTAGATCGCTGTAAGAAGTTCATCAGAGGAGGAAGAGGAAGAAGAGGAGGAGAAGGTGATGTGGAGGAGGAAGAGGAAGAGGGAGAAGGAGAGGGAGAGGAAGAAGGAGAGGGATAGCAAGATAATGAACATGAGCAACTTTGTGGCTACATTTCTGGTTTGGCACTGCCGTAAGTAGATGGCTTAATAACTGGTGCATACGGGCTCCGAAACTACGGTAAAGCGTTGGACAATAAGGATATCATTGCACAGTCGCCGGTAGCACCTTAGCCATGAACCAGGCTACCTGCACGGTACGGGTGTATGTTACAAGAGTTGGTGGGTGGAGGCGCCTGCCGCTCTCTTCCCCACCCAAATTCGTTGGTTCGAGCCTCGCGCGAGCCTCGCGTTCAACCTACCCTCACTTATTTTCCTTAACCTTGATAAAGCGCGCCACACAAGAGCAGGCAGGTACAATCTCCAAGCGACGGAACCACAGTTGGTTGATTTGACTGCAGCGATGTTATTTAATAGGGATCGGCACGGATACACGGATAACGGATATATCCGCGGATATCCGTCGCGGATACGGATACGGATACGCATAAGGTAATATTAATCAGTCACATCCGCGGATAGGAGTTAACAAAATGCGTAGACTAATAGTATTGGGAGAGTTCAACTGTGTTGCGAAATATTCAGTTGCATAGGGTCCAATGAATCCCGAGTTTGCCCTGGACTCAGAATATGAATCTGACTAGTAACTGCTTTGTACTGCCCGTTGCATTTCTACTATCTTAACTGCCATCTATAATATAATTTTTCTGCAACACTTTCCATCTCTGAACTCCTAGCATTTCCTCAACGCTTCTTTCCGTTGTTGAGCTGCTGGTCAGGGACCGCATCGTTGATGCAACTGCCACCGGGCGGCTCTACCTCACGGGCGACCTTAAAATTTCGTCCATACTCTGGCCGCTGGGTGATGTGTTACTTGGGAGGTACGACAATATTGTGTGGGAAACCGTCGTACCTGACCCACAGTCTGCGCTCAACATATATTCGCGCGTATTATGGCGCAGAAAAATCCTAAAAAATCATGCATATTTTCGTTGCCTCACAGCTCGAGTTAAATAGTGCTCACTCTTCAAGTGCCTGTATGGGGAGTATTAAAAATGATTTGTTCTCGTTCAGGTAATAGCCAACCCAACACAAGCATTCCGCCCCAAAAATGGTACAGGGTCACTCGACTTTGCCTGCAAATCTTTACAGACAGGTCTGTCGGCAAACACCCGAAAGAGTATTCGGGTTATGCGTAGCCACCATTGCTGAGTGCAAATTAAATTTGGCAACATAGGTGCGAAGCACGGAAAGTAACCTGTGATAAATTATTCGTATGTTTCAACCCAATATAAGAGCCTTGACAGCAAGCGTGATAGTGCGGAACCAACGGGTTCGATTGCAGAACTGAATATATTACGATCCGAACAAATTGCGGACGACACTCTATTCCTAAAGCTATTATGAACCTATCAAAATTTGAAAGCTGAACGCCTGAACAACGATTACAGGTCAATCTCTGTCTACTCGGTAACTTTGTCTGGCAGCCGGGTTTATTCCTCGCAAGACATCAAAGCAGTGCCTCTTGTGTGCTCGGCATTCTGTCACCAGAGCGTCAATATTCCCTTTCGAAATGCCAGAGAGGTAAGTATCCTGGACACTCTGAACAAGACGTCACGTTTGACAAAGTAAAACTGGCCTGGATTCGTGAAAGATTGTACTCTCAATGACCCAGTATATTTTACAGTGTGCCGCCATGGACACAACCTAAACATGGAGTTCTTAGATAATGCCGCAACGATCCTGTCATCCATCCCCGCGCTCACAAACCTACAAAATATATGCATCTAGTGCTGCGTAGTCCCTTATCTCATCACTCAGAAAATCCTGTGTCCATAGATTATTGACACGAATACCAGCATCTTTCGGAAGAAATTGTTCAGAACAACAGAGCACAATGTTTGCAGTCCCCCCTGAAATACAGTCAATACCATTGAACGGCACGAACTAATATTAACGGACAAAGCCAGGCTTTGAAGTCACCAGTTCCGGGGACGCGTACTCGACTGTGGGCACGGGGGATAAGGAACGGTGTTAGAATTTTCTCTATCACCATTATGTTCCTGTTATTTGTCTATGTATATGTATATGAATATATACATACATATGAGAGGCCAGCTTCTTGGAGCTGGCCGCTGTTGCTTGTGACCCATGGCAAGGCGTAACCACCAGACATTTTTGTTGTATTTCTTGCTAACTTTGTATGTCTGGTCGGCCGTCTAAAATACAAGTGTGCTGTGCTCCGGGTAAATCGTATAACCCTAACCTTCTCGTGCTATAGGCGGCCGTTGCAAACGTTCCCACGAGCAACGGAGATGAATCAATACCGGGGGCCCGTAACAATTGAAGATTATTGGCGTTAATTTTCAAAGTCGCAGTATTGGATGTCCATCGCAACTTGGATGTCCAGAGATGAGTATGTTCCGGGCGGTCGTCAGGCCATTGGCCCCATCGATACGCACACCTTTCCTTGTCTCAACTTTTCCACTCTCGCGAAATTTCAGAGTAGGACTAGAAGAAGGTACCGCCGCAATGTTATACGACCTGACATGCACGGATAACTGATAATCTTGTAGCGGACTATAGGCTGCATCCGCAGCTCCTAGCCAAAGCACAGTCTCTCCGGACGGAGCGTGACAAGCTGTTGAAATCACTCACTGATCATGGCTACGATCCTGCCAAAGCCCTCGAACAGACGCGTTTAGATGCGCTGGCCAGTAGCTTAGCCCGGTATGAGCAGTTCGTACCAACGCTCGACGACCTCCACAAACTCGCCGTCTCACAAGATCCGGAATCGTTGGAGCTCAGAGATGCCGCTTTGGAAGAGATGGAGGATGTCAAGCAGCAATTGCGCTATATTACAGGTAAAATCAAAAAGGCTTTGGTTCCCACTCATCCTTTTGCATCTTATCCTTGTCTTTTGGAATTTAGACCTGGCGTAGGTGGAGCGGAGGCGGCTATTTTTGCCAGAGACTTGATGGACATGTACATCTCATACCTCACTCTCAAGAAATGGCGCTACTCGATCTTGCACGTGAATGAAATATCTGGAGCGGACGGCATTACCGAAGGCATACTCTCAGTTGAAGAGCCGGGCGCGTACGAAAGGTTAAGATTCGAAGGCGGCATTCACCGCGTCCAGCGGGTTCCTACCACCGAGTCCAAAGGTCGCGTACATACTTCTGCGGCTGCAGTCGTCGTGTTACCGCAATTGGATAGTGGAGGTGAGGACTCAACCGCAGCGGAGCGATCATTCGCGCCCGGAGAGGTCAGGATCGATATTATGCGAGCTCGGGGAGCCGGCGGCCAGCATGTCAATACGACAGAGTCGGCCGTCAGGCTGACACATATTCCTACCGGTATTACCGTGTCCATGCAAGATAACAGATCACAACATAAAAACAAGGCAAAGGCGTTTATGATTCTTCGTGCACGACTGGCTGAAAAGGAATATGCGGAGCAAGTGGCCCACGAACGACAGTCGCGGTCGGCGCAGGTGACGTCTACTGATCGCAGCGATAAATTGCGGACGTACAATTTTCCACAAAATAGAGTGACAGATCATAGATGCGGGTTTACAATGTACGATTTAAATGGATGCATGGATGGAAGTTCACTAGACACGTTACTAGACAGTGTCGCGGATTGGGCACAGGAGGAAGAAATGAAGAATCTGGAAATTACTGAGTAGGACTTGTAAATATGTACGATATGAAAGATATGATGCCAATGAGATTATTAACGGTACAGTTACAAGTTCATGCTTTTATCCCATTAAACTACAACGAGCCGCCTATTCACCTGCACAACCTCTATACACGTCCTAATTCCGCCAATTCATCAACAAACTGTTTCGGCGTGCATAACCGCGTGCTTCCATAGACGATCCGCTTTCCAGATCGCTTGGCAAACTCTTGCAGGTTTCCATATTCCAAGAAGTTACCACCTCCGACCGTGAACACGACCGCCTCCGAGCATCCAGTGCGGTTCCGCGGTGGAGGACGCGTCAAACCGCCACGGGCCATTCGCGGGTCAAAATACAAATAATCCTCTGTCGTAGACGAACTTCCTGATCCAGGTTCCATGATGCTCTCCACCAATCTTGTAATCGTCAAATCCTTGCGTGATGGAAGAAAGTTTTTCACTCCAGAAATCAGATTTTCAAATCCCCCCGATAGCCCACCATCCTTTAGACGACCGGTAAGTCGGTTGGAAAGACTGCTGAATCCTCGAAGAATGTTGTCTGCCGAACCGCCTCCCACCGATTGGCCGGAAGATTGGCCAGCAGTCGACGGAGCACTAGTCATCATGGTCATTCTTGTGATCTCTCGCACTCTCTTGATGTATGCTAGAGGCGATATATCGCAACCAGCCGCCACTAGTGCATGCTCGTATTCAGACATATCAGCCGCCGAGATGGTTGTGTCGAGCGAGATGTAGTAAATTAGGAACAACCGTAGCTTGTCATCAGGATTCTTCCTCTCGGGATCGTTTATAGCCTCCAGAATAGCCTGCTTTGGCTGCCTTGTGATATTCTCTTCCATCTGAAAGAATGAGTCCAATCCGCGCTCCTTAATGCCTTTGAGCAGCGCGGTCGCAATATTCATGTGCATATCCAAAGTCTGTTTTCGTGCTGTCAATTCCGGCAAAGCGGTGATGGCTGTCTTCAAGTGCTGCGCATTGGCGTTCAAATCTAGTTGGTTTACATCTTCGATTGCATTAACGCCCGTTGCGGATGTAATCTCGCTCGTGTCATGCTTATATCGCGTCAGCTCAGCATCAATATCTTCAGCTACTTGTGGGAACGGTATGGCGGCGTTTCGCACCCAGAAGAAATCTTTTGGATCAAGGTCATAACCTTTCTTCGCAATGTTCCCGTTGCCGTCGTCGGTATCCACTCGAATACGGTTGAGTCGCATCTCGAGGACGTCGTGAATAAGGCATTGATATGTCCATGAATGTGAAATTAGAGGCACGAGATCGACGTTTCGGTCCAAAATGATGAGAACTAACTTATGTTAGTCCACTTGACACCCAGAGATAGCCAATAAGAATACATACCTGGTCTTTGCGAGGACTGACTAGGAGTATTAAACGTGCTATCTCGCGAATTTATCACAAAATCTCGTAACTTCTGGTCCAGTTTCTGAGCAATCATCTCTGCGGCATTGCCTCTAGGGCATCGAATTATCGGAATTTGGCCCATTGTCACTACGACGGAGAATAATCCGACCACAACTTTATCGATAATGGCCTCGATTTCCTCATCCTTGACTTTCGGGCTCGCAAGTGTTGAATAGACATTATCAAGTGCTAAACTGAATGAATCGGGCTCCGTGACAATAAAATTAAGATACTGGTCATACACCTGAGATATCATATGGGTGGTGTTGATATTTTGTGATGCAAAGTCCTCGAGCAGAGATCGCGGGATAGAAGAGATGAAATTGACATATACGGATTCATATAGATTGTGATTTAAATCTTGTGATATTCTTTTGACGTTATCGACATTTGGCGACACGAAATAGATTGCTGGAACGTCAGGAATCTGATACCTCTCCGAGTTGAGTAACCTGGACCAGTTACTTAGTGCATAAATCAAAAGATTGTCATCGATAGCTTACATATGAACCGTAATTCCATTCTAGAAAGCTATGTTAGCATCGGCGTTATTGCAAGCAAATGTCGATGACGCTTACCTGGAAGAGGTCGTTCACTCTCAATACACTGGAGATGATATCTTGGCCGAACTTATCAAACACTAACACTTTCCATATCGGGTCATCGCTATTTGTTGATGCTGAATTGTCGGATCCATTTGCTGTTGGCATATCACTACCGACATTACCGGCATTAGTTGGCTTATCCTTGTTTAAATTCAGGAACCGTTCAATCGCCGCTGCAGACACTAGTTAATACAAAGTGTCAACTGACTACAACTCTCGTACGAACCTATCTGCCGGTCACGAAGAGTCAGATTCTTCGTTGGTCCCGAAGTAGATGAAGGTGCCTGAAGCGCCATTTTGTGGATCGCTTTAACACGATGTGAAGCCCGACTAGTGCTGGTTACGTCGCTCCCGAGTAGAGTAGTGATCGCGTCTCGCACTCCTCGCCCGTTGACCTAACAGAATCAAACCGATAAATGAATACCGGGAGCACTAGAGATAAAAAGGCGACCGATTAGCACTGCAATTGTAGTAACGGGCGCAGTTGAGAGAAGATGTTGTTTGGAAATGTTGATGTGTCGTGTTAAGATCAGCCCTCCAGCGCCTCGAGACTTTCGAGTTGACCGCATCCCAACTAAGCCTCAACGTCGCAACATTCGCGACGTCGCAACCGACTCTAATTCTCGATCTAAAAACCCACCACTTAATCAGCAATCACATCCCACACTTTTGAGGACTACTATTGCAAAATGCGAATATTATGCCAAAAATGTACATTTATTACTCATTTTATAGTACAATTTGCTGACACGAATCAACAGAGCCCAAATAACTACATCGATAACCGCAACACTGTAAACCCGAGGTTGACATAGATATGATACAGAAGACGGGCAATATATACATATTAGTACAAAATTGTACGACAGCGAACACCCAATCCAATGCTATGCTAAAACTCTAAGCAATACAAGATCATTCGTAACGTGACCCTAACGAGAAGAGCCATTCCCGGCGGTGGTTCCAGAGCCGTACAATCCACCAGCAGCCTGCAACATCGCTGCCAGAGCCGTCAAATCCGGTATTTGTTGCTGCGCTTTCGGCTGAGGCGCTTGGACCTGCACTGGGCGCGCTTGGGCCTGTGCCAAAATGGGGAGTAGAGCCTGTAGAGCTGCAAATCCTTGAGACGTAGACGATTGCGCAGATTGAGTCGGTGGCGCAACAGCAGCAGCAGCTGCTGCTGCCGAAATTGTAGAAATCGGTTGAGAGGTGCCATTATTATTAACAAGCAACATTGTCCAGGCGAGCCGAGTAGACTGTGGAACAGGAATCTCCTTCATAGCAGGAGACTCATCCGAAACCAGGTCGGCTGTATGTTCTGGTTCTGATGGTGAGGGAGGTATATCTGCGTCGGTGAAGTACATAGCAAGGAGGACACTGGACTCTCGTTCCTTTTGAATTATTGCTTCTGCACTGTCGGGCTGTTTGCTGCCACCGTGACGAAGGATATTTTTCTCGAGCTCATTCGCACTAAAACGCTCGCATTTGACGAAATTGATATCTGAACCCGTTAAAAAGCGTTCAAACGCCGAATGATAGTCCATACTTACCAATTGGAGTATACCACGGAATTTTTTCATCCTCCTCCACCTCGTAGTCAATCTCCTCGATATGCTGACCCTTCTTGAAAGCAGCTCTGCCCTCAGATATATCGAGCTCTCTCGCATTCCGATACCGTTCATGAACGGCATCACTCACATTCAGTGCACGCTCACTAGGATCGGATTCGAAATATCTCACTTGCACCAAATCGGCCTCAGAACGCCACGAGACAGTCTTTTGTTTCTTCTTTGGACGTACTGGCTCAGGTGTTGATTTTTCTGATGTATCTTCTGATTTAGGCCCAGTTCGGAATGAGGTGAAGAGACTGGAAATTCGAGGCTGTGAAGCTGCCGGAACTGGGGTTGAGGACTGAGACGACGACATCGGTCTTCTAAACGATATCAGTATGATTCCAGCATGAACTTGAGAAATGGCTTACTTCTCCTCCGCAGGTTTAGGAGCCATTGGCTTCGCAGCCGTGGCAGGCCTTTTCTGTAAACTTTGAAAGAAGCTGGTATTACCAGTTGGCCGCTCAGCCTTGACAGAGTTCGCAGGAGTACTCCCGGAGGGTGCCTTCGAAGCAGTCGAGGTAGACGCGGTGGACGATTTCTTCGGAATAGTAAATCCAGAAAGAGTATTGCTTCGAGCAATCTGAGCCTTCTTGGCATCGGGTACTGCCTTGCCATCAGAAGGATCTACCCCTTTCTTAGGTGAGTCCGGCTTTCCAGAAGACACATCAATTTCTGGACTACGGTTAGCAATTTTCACGCTCACTAACGGCAGTGGCAAAATATCATACCTTCATTATTCTTCGCTCGACTCAAAATCTTCCCTGCGATTTCCTTGCATGCGGCATTACCCTTACCTTCATAGAATAAAAGCACCTTTTCCATTTTAACCCGCTTTAATTGCTCTAAGCTGATAGGCATTCTCGCTAGTGCCACCAACACCGGTTTCGCACTATCAAATCTCTTTGCCTTATAATCGTTCACCAACCAATTTCTAATACGCGCAAGACATAGATTGTTTTCCGACAGTACATTCCAAATGTCTTTACTGGATCCGGTCGACATTGTCAGCTGACTTAAATAGACCTCGCGCAGATCGAACTTGGTTGTCGTGCCGTATGCCTCCTCCGGAATTGACAGCATGATCTCAACAAGACGTTCGGTTAATAGTCTCGTATCATCCATCAAATTCCTGAACGCGGTTGCTACACGAAGGCGCAACGCGGTAACGGGATCCTTTTCGTGAAGAATAGGCAACTCCTTCGGCTCCTCTGGAACCGGAGGGGATGCGGTCGGTGCGAAAAGTTGCGGCTGGGTTTGTAAAGCAGTTGCTGTTGGAACCAGAACTTGGCCCATCTCTACTGTAGGCTGCACGTGCTGTACCAGTCCGGAAGAAATGTCCATAGATACTGGAACTGTTTGTGACCGCGCAACGGGAGTCGGAGCGGTAGCAGCCGTGGTCTTTTTTGTTGTTTTCTTCTTTGGAGGTCGATCGGTCGGTGCGGCCGTAGCACTTCGTTTCGTAGGTTTCTTCTCGGCCTTCACCACGTCAGCAGGCTGAGATGCTGCCGACGTAGGCATTGGTGGAAGAGGCCAATGCGGGACAGGCCCGTTGCCTGCTTGAGGCAGGTTAAGGGCCGGCAGTGACACATCGGCTGGCGAAATGGAAGAGATAGCGCTAATATTGTTGATCTCCTGCGAGACACTTGCTGCTGTCACATTGCCAAGTACAGAGTCAGGCAAATCCCGATAATCATTATAAATTTGAGGACTCAGATGCTGCGACGACCGCTCCCCATTCAGGAACGACGTGAAATAAGGTGTCCGGACTTGTGGCTCCAACTGTTGGTACGGCGAAACTGGCGCATATTGCTGCTGATTCGAACCGTTCAGACCTCCATAGAATTGCGTCTGATCGAGTTGCAATTGCGACGACGGACGGGGTTGCTGTGGTTGTGGACTGGGGAGAGTAATGTGTGTTTGTTGTGGTGTTTGGGATGACGACGTCGGACTCGACACGTTGTCGCCATGCTGCGGCTGCGGCTGCTGCTGAGGCTGGTAATATGCGGGCGTAACAGGCGACATAAAGCTGTACTGCGATAGAGGAGGTTGTGGCGCAATCGACACATGATGACTCATTTGAGGCCTCATGCCAAACGGATTACTCGACAGTTGTGCCGCAAAGGCGCCGTAAGGTTGCCCTTGTTGGCCAACGGTTGAGCTCTGGCTGCCGCCATAGGAGCCAAAAAATGATTGAAAGTGGGAGTCGGACAGGTAGTTTTCGCCGGCTCGAAGTATTTGAGACTCTGGGTCAGTGTACTGTGGAACATATCCGGACATCGACGTGCTGTAAAGCTGCGGGGGTAGTTGTTGTTGTTGTTGATGTTGTTGCGGTTGCTGGTGGTCCGTCTGCTGCTGCTGTTGCTGCTGCTCCTGCTGGCGGCGAAGGAAATCGTCGTAATTCGGATTGTCCATTGCGAATCCAAGTCGTGTTACGGTCTCAACTATGGCTGCACGCGTATAGGATAAACATCCAAGCTTGTGTTTCCTTGAAAGCGCGACCTGAAAGCTCTTGATCACAAGACCAATTGTTGGGTCAGGCCAGCTTCAACCACGAAGTCAATCTTCGCGACAACACAATCAAGGGGAGGAGCACGACTTGAAGTGATCAAGATAGAAAAAGTAAAAAGTGTAATCTTAGAAACCCTGATCGGGATCTCTCTGACAGTCGAGAATAGGTAAATTTACAACGCGGTTCGATGGCAAACCGCTAATCTAGTCCGTATCTTTTCGAGCTCTATCAATAGAAACTCACACGTGCATCATTCAGCTTCCAAACGAATCGCAAAAGAAAGTAAATGATAACGAAAGGATACAGCCCCAAAGGAAGTGTGTGGAGAAAGTAGATCGTCCTTTGGTTACAAGAGACCACAGGTGGAGGTGAGAACGTCGCAGCGCTAAAGTTGGAATTCCCATGCAAGGAAGACTCACTCCCTAACCTAACCCAAAACCTAAATGACCAGCTCCGTCCTTCGGTGACGACTACTAATATCGGCAAACAGTATGATTCATCTAGACTGGAGAAATGCCATTTACTAGTGCACCGAACTCGTCTCGTCGACGGCAACTTCCTTTGCTTGCTGGCTTTGTCGCAGCGACGGTGGTTGCCTCTGTGGCTTATTACTATTGGTCTGAATCTATCTCGGAATGGTGGACTTCAAGTTCGCGGCAACGAGACATATCGGAAGACACTGCTGGGGGCCAGACCGTGACGAAGAATGCCGGCAAGCGGAAGAAAGTGGCTCTTCTAATCTCGGAGGTATTGTGCGGTACCAAGCGATAATGGAGATCAAACAACTAATGATCAAAAGACTATTGCGAACCCAAAGATATTGTCTCCGTCGACACAAGAAGTCGTGGATTTGCTTATACTCTATCCCACATATTTCCCCGCAGTCGCATCAGTCCCTTCGGTGGAGGAACTTCAGCGTGCGTATGTGACTCATCCGACTCGCGTGTTCTCGGTGTCCAGGGCTGAGTCGGTCAAACCGATACTGCGACATCTGGCGTTAGACGAAAGCGATCCAATAACTATTGTTGTTGCGGACGGAAACGTTGATCTAGTTAAGAGTGATGAGAGTATTGCAAAGTATGTTGGTGACGTTGTTGTTATCGCTGGCTCACCCGAGAGTGCAGAGCAGCAGTGGAACCAATCTGTGTTAGGAATACCGTGATCCTTGCCGCCGAGGGATATAGGGCCAGTCACCGCATTCTCCACCTATCGTGGTATATGACACCGAGTTGCGATGAGAGATGAGAACGGTATTCACGGGAAGATTTCTTGGGTCGCACCCACGAGGTCAACGGCCGGTCGTCAATTGACGCCCGTCGTGGCAGAGTGCCTTCGTGGTCTCTTTGCTGGCTATTACTCTCCTGCTCAGGCAATGCTGATCGTAACTGACAGCTCAATGTCTACACAATTGACATCGAACGAAGAAGCATGGTTTTCAAGAAACGAGATTTAGTTTAGGCCATACGAATTAATGCTGCCACACGAATTTAGCATAGTTCGTACTTGCGCGTATCAATTGATCATAGTACATTTAGATAACGGAGCAGACAACGCAAATTTCAAATATGAAATACATGATCCAATTGTAGAAATTCTTGAAACACGAGAAATTAAACAAGTCGCGACAAACCTATAATAGCCTAACTACCGGTATGAATTTTAACTTCTCTAATCCCAGCGAGCCATTACTGCCCCTTTTTGGGCAAATCGCTTTGAAACTCCATTGCATGCATGCATCACCAATATATTAACAAATGATCGACATCAATACTGATAACTCTCGAGTATGGAGCCATCAATATCTGCCCAGGCTGTACATCCGATTCGAATGCATCATATCTCACAAATGCTACAGCCCATTCACCAAAACTTCATCCCGTAATCGCCTCGGATTCCCGCCTCCATAAGCTTTACTTGTTCTTTGCATTCGCAGCTGCTAACTTGCCGTTGCGCTCCTCAACGTCAACCTGAGCTAGGAGTTGCGCTGCCTGAACCATCTGGATGACATTAGTCAACTGCTTGCCGAGCCAGATGGGAAATGTAACGACCGCCATGATGGTTGCATATGATATAGGAATGCCGTACCGGGATCCAAAATACGGCGGAGTCTCTGGTGGGAAGCTGCACAAGTAGAGGGCAACGAAGAAAAGCTCGTTGGCGGCGCAGAAAATGAATAGGACCGTCTACGACAATTAGCACACCGCTGTACAGGCAAACTCAAGCTCACTCACCCTGTTCGTGTAGTATAGATTCAAAAACCATCCTCTCTCCTTTCCGACTTTCTTATGACTATCCTGTCCGCTGCTGAGCATAGCGAACATATGCATATAATGCGATGCCAAGTCTACGAACCTCATCAGCCTTGAAAATATCGGGGCGTAATCTCAGAGGTCCCGGACAGCTCCCTCCAAACACCGACATCTACATACCTAAACTAATCAACAGTTGGTAGAAGATAGCCCACTTAGGATACGCCGACGACAAGAAGCAAATCAGGCATGAGGTTGTGCAGCGATCGGTGACCATATCAAGAATTGCGCCGAACTTAGTTGACTGATTGAATTTTCGAGCAGCGAGGCCATCGAATGCGTCCAGCAAGCATGACAGGATATACAGCCATGTGCCTAATTGATAAATTAGCACCTTCTGCTACGTACTCACGGAGCAATTGCATATCGTCTGCTTAACTGGGAGTATAGCTGACGAATGACTTGCTTGGACACCTACATATCTTAGGATACCACCTCATGACGGCGAGCGACGACAGCGCGAGAATGACGCGTGCATATCCGATGAGATTAGGAATGAAAAGAAAAACAGTCGTCGTGGTAATCGGTTTCGGGGCAGCCATTGTAATCGATGCGACCGTCGGCGCAGTTAAAGACCCGAAGCCTGCGTAATTTTTATATACGTTATTCACTGCCGTCGAACTAATAACGATGATGGCAAGAACCGGTCGGCGGGCGCAGCGAAACCAAGCGCAAGACCGGTTAACGGTTTTGACTCAAGTGTCAAAGCACATATGCGCTTACACCGGTTCCGCGGTGCCCGAAATGCCGATTAGGCCACAGCAATCGGAAGCAGTCAATTCCCGTCCGATAAGGCAACATCAAGCCGAAACCCTCATTTTTTGAAGATCATTGTTGGCATGGCCGCGGTCTATTGTCAGTAATTGATCGTGTTTCCTGAGGATCTCTGACGAGTGCTAAATTAGCTTTCTCTATCGATAAGAACAGCGAATAACGTTCGAAGATAAAAACTGGCGGTTGCAAATATATATATATTCTGAGAGACAGACTGGGATTGCCATAATGACGCCGGATCATTAACTTAACCCACAACTATAACTAATTGACCGCCAGTATCTCAATCTAAGCAATACGCAATGACAGAATCTGACCCGAATTTCTGCGTGATCTCGGCCATAAGGTACGATCCATCGCTACTTTTCCCGGGCTCTCCCCCTGCTGTCGATGCGGAGCAGTTCGAGGATTGCAAAGCAGCCCTCGACCCTCGTCTGTTTTTTCTATTGCCGCGACACGTCTATCGTTTAAATGCAGCGCATGAGTTCTTCTGGCCCGAGATATCGAAAGAGAATGGCCAGGTGGTGACGCCTGACGCGTTGCTAACCGCTCTGTACAAAGCCGTCGTCGCACCGGATAAATGCTGGCGATTACGGGTGGTGGTGTCCAAGGACGGCCATATCGGGGTTGAGGCACACGAGACCGATCCTCGCGGCGATTTATTCTCTGGCTTGAGGGATGACACCAAGCCAGAGACTTCGTGGGTTGTATACCTGGATTCAGAAAGCACACCGCAATCGCCTATTACAATGTTCAAGACCACGAACCGAGATCCATACACAGCAGCAAGGGAACGAGTGCTACCGCCTGGATTCCCGGGCCGCGGGACGGTCGAGGTGTTGCTCTTCAACGAGAAGGGCCAAGTGACAGAAGGTAGTCTTACGAATGTTGCATTCTGGAGAGATGGCGGGTGGATCACGCCGTCGAGCAATGAAATCGGTGGCTTACGCGGCGCCGTCAAGGCTGAACTGTTAGATAGCGGTTTACTAAGGGAAATGAAGGACGGAGAAGCGGTATTCAAGGACAGCATTCAAGAGGGCGAAAAGGTATTATTACTAAACGGAATTCAAGGAGTCACGTGTGGATATGTCAGACTGGGTCCTTATCGCGACTAGTCTGCGTTACAGGAGCTCTGCTAGCTTGGGTGTATATCTCAAAATGTTTTTGTGGGAGTCAAAAAGCTTGTTACTACATTATATTTATAATGGACTAGACATTACAATTCGTCTGTACAATCACTTTTATACAACCAAAACCATAAGGCAGTCTTCCAATTCGTTCAATATGACGATAAACCTTAGTCATAGTATGGGTACGCAGCGCCATCACCACGCGGGTCACTGCCAGCACTGTGGACGGTGATGCCGTTATCGAGCTTCTTAAGTCTGACAAACTGGCCACGACCGAACAAGGGATCGTATCGCTTCTGCCAAGTGATTTCGTGGCCCATTTTCTTGAGCTCCTCGACGACAGCAGGGTCAATCTCGCCTTCGATGTTGACGTTTGTGAGAGTAACTCCGTCGACAACGCGTCCTGGAGTGATACAAATACGAGGGGCGTCAAGTGATTTCTGTTCATCAAGACCAAAGATAGAATGGTTGAGGAGAACCTGGAGATGGCCCTGGGGCTGCATGAAGCCACCCATTACACCGTAGGCGGCGTAGATCTCTCCATCCTTGGTCAGCATGGCGGGAATAATAGTGTGGTATGGTCTGCAGAGGAAATTAGCATGCAATAGAATATATAGATCAATTGTAAAGCTCACCTCTTGCCACCCTCAAGGCAGTTAAGAGCAGTTTTGTCCAAAACAAAATTGACACCGCGGTTAAGGAGGGGGAAACCTGACTCTTCAGGGACGATACCAGTACCAAAGAGACCAGCGACAGAGTTAATGAACGAGCAAGCGTTACCGTCCTTATCGGTAACAGTCACGTATACAGTGTCAGAGTCGTTTGCTGTCTTACTAAGACCAGGAGAATATTGCGGCTTGGCCTTGGACGTGTCGAATTCAGCAGCGCGCCTCTTGAGGTAGGACTTATCAAGAAGCTCCTTAACGGGAACCTTGACGCGCTCAGGGTCAGCGACGTACTCCTCTCCATCACGGAATGCGATCTTGAGGGCTTCGATGATCATGTGGAGGTAAGGGACTGAGTTAAGAACCCACTCCGATGGGGGAGGGACAAGCTGGTCCTCGACTAACTCTCTAATAACGCCGACAGCGATCTGAGCAAGAAGACCCTGTCCAGTAGGTGGGCATTCCCACAGGGTGAGACCGTTGAAGTCGATCGAGATCGGTTCTACGAAGGTCGAGGTATGCGACTTCAGGTCGTCAAGAGTCATGACACCACCTTTCTCCTGAACGATCTTGACAATGCGCTCCGCAACAATGCCCTCGTAAAATCCAGCCTTGCCGTGCTTGGCGACCTCCTTGTAGGTATTAGCTAGGTACTTGTTGACCCAGAGGTCACCAGTCTTAGGAGTGGTCCCGTCGGGCATGAGCATATCCTTGCCATTGGGTGAGTTGGAGGTAATAATTAGGTATCCCCGGTACCACAGCCCGGCGGATATCTCACTTATGGGCACCCCGAACTCTGCGTACTCAATTGCAGGAGCAAGAGCATCCGCGATCGTAATCTTACCAGAGCCCCACGCCTCGATAGCGTCGACCCATGCAGCGGGACCTCCAGGAACGGTAACACAGTGGACGGAGTTGGGTGCAAGCTTGTGACCGGTAATACCTTTAGACGCGAGGTAGTCGATGCTCAAAGCAGCAGGGGCACGGCCGGAGCCGTTGAGACCTTTAAGGCTGTTGTCCTTCGCGTTATGGTAAAGAGCGAAGACGTCACCGGCCGGAGAAACCATATGAGGTTCGAGCACGGTGAGCGCGGCAGCGGTGGCGACAGCAGCATCCTGTTCATTTATTAGCTCTTGAGTAGCTGTACCGAATAAGAAAGTCCTTGTAGAAGCGGTGCGTGCCAGTCTTTCCCTAGCGACTCAAAGTGGGCTCTATCTATTCAATTGACACATAATAATGCCAATTACTAGAAACAGTCACCATTGCCAGCGTATCAAGGTCCTCAGAGACAAGCTGCCGCAGAATGCGACATTGTTCGGACGCACTGATAAGAACTCTCCTAGGCACGCGAACGTCCCCGCACTACCGGTCCCGACTCAATAGACAGAAATACGTACAACCGCATTGCCTCCCATTCTCAGAATCTTCAGACCAGCGGCCGCAGCCATGGGCTGGGTGCAGGAGACAATGCCCCTGGTCGAGTGGACGACTGACCGTCGCGAGCTAAACTCTAGACAAACCGTCAGTCATTGACATCATTATCGTTACCATATCACTTGGCGGGTAACTACTAAGCTCGTTGGAGTCGTCGATTTCGAGGAATTGCTGGTCGAGAGACATGCTCATACGCTGGTGAGATGTGGAGAGAGATATAACGAGAGTTGTAATTTTACAAACTAGAGGGAATTAAGCTACGTTTTCGAGTCGTGGGCCGATGGCAGCGGAGTCGAACTTAGACCGGACCTCACTTTGCCTCGAAACGGCCGCCGGGCTCTCGGCCAGAATATCAAAATTTCCGCCTATGACACCACTTCGTTTTTTATTCGCGGCTCCAAAGAGGCGCGTGCGCATCGAGGAGTCAAACTCCACATGCACAAAAATACGAAAAGATAAGAAAAACTATTGAGTCACAGATCACTCCCGGATCACAATTCCTGCCCGTCCGAGGAACACTGCGGATATGATATCCAAGTCCATGAAATTTAATCAGATAGTTGAACGGCATAAACAATATTCTAAAAGTATATCCAAACATTCTATAATCTACAAGGTAACATTCCACCACTTGACACACGCGTCCGCTCCAATACTAACAACTTTGTCGTCGCTAGCCCAGGCAACGCCATTAACACCATCCTTGTGCGCTCCCAACGCCTTCACGTTCTTTGCCGGCTTGTCCACACTGTAAACAAATATATTTGTATCTAACCCGCCAGTCGCCGCATACTTTCCATCTGCGCGCCATGCGATACTAGTCACTCGGGCTGTATGGAACGCCCATCGTGTTGTAATAGTTCTACCATCCGTGGCATTAACAACTGCTATCTTGCCAGTCGAGTCGCCGACCGCCAGTAGCTGTCGTCCCTGGTCATCGATGACTGGAGAAAACGCCAACGCACTAACAGATGCGCGGGAATCTGGAATCTTGGTCGATGCTGGCTTAAGGTCAGGCACAGTCAACAACTCAATGGAGCCGTTTTGCGCTCCAACAGCAACAAACGAGTCTGAGGCGCCGAGCGCCGTAATGGTGTTGCCCTTGTATGTAGCTACTGATTTCAAGTCGGTCGTGTATGTATAGACCGCGTCTTCAGTCGCAAGAACAAGATACTCGCCTGCTACAGCCAGTCCTTTTGGTTGGGACGGCGTCGATAAAGACTGCGATGTGAATTCGGTACCAGTAATGGCCTTGAGCGTGTCGTCCCAAGCAGCTGTAAATATCCTTCCGCCTGTCTCAACGATGCCAGTGACGAGATTACCGTGTCCTGATCCAGCGACCACCGTCGACACGGCCGTCGCAATATCCCACACCACTAGCCGGCCATCATAGCTGCCGGTGTACAATTTCTTACCATCAGACGACACTTTCAGTGCTGTAATTGCTTTCTGGTGTCCATGGATGGCCTTTGTCGGCGTCGTTGCTTCAGCGGACAGGTAGTAGATGTCGCCAGACAGTGATACGGCAACAAGCGAAGTTGGCGACGTGAGAGTGACCCCCACCAAATGCTCACCCGCAACAACATCCCAGGTATACAGCTCTTCAATAATGCCATCCCTGTATGCCCATAACTTGACTTTCCCATCCGTTGACGCAGTCGCAAACACAGACGTGCCGTCCTCTTTTTTCCCTGCCGCGAGTCCCAGAATCCCACCTGCGTGGGCATGATCGACTTTCGCAAGCACATCACCTTCCCGACCATCATACACAACAATCTTTCGATCCATTCCAACACTAACCACATACGCGCCATCAACCGCAAACTTCACGTCCGTCGCAAAATTCGTGTGCTCGCCCCTCACTGCCTTGGCAAACTTGAACGGCGGACCAGTCAACCACACAAGGGCGCTATCGTCAGAAACTGTAGCCGCCCGGAACGGGCGCACGCTTCGGATGTCTACCGCATTGATCTGCGCCGCGTGCCCCGCAATTTCTCCGACGCTGTTGCCGGTGTCGAAAGTAAAGCAGTGGCCGTAGCGTTCTTTGCCGTCGCCAACTGCGATAATGCGTTTACTATCTGAATCCCACGCCAGATCATTAATGCGGCCCGAAATAATCGCGAAGCTGCCCTTCACAATTTCTGGGTCTTCGGTCATGGACGACGAGTCGAGAACCTTTACCGTACCTGAAACGTCACCTGAGGCAATATAATATCCCGACGGTGCGAACTTAGCCACGGTAGTAGCCACAATGTGACCAGTAAATTGAGTAGATAAGGCCGGCTTTGACAGCGAACGAAGGTGGACCGATTTATTGCTGGGATACACTAGCCGATCAGATCGAGCGTCGTAGGAGATATGCAATGGTACGCCCTTTGCCGTGGACGGCAGTGCCGCCCAAAGTGATTCTGAGATGGTTGCCGTTAACCTACTAATCCAAAGTACAAAGGAAGTTACTTACCTCTAGTAATGGACATTCTAGCAAGTGAATCTATATACGTAGTAAGGAATTATTGAAGGCTGGTGGGATTTATCGAGGCGCAATCGTGATCTAGTCGTCGACGACGTAATCATTTCATTTGTTTGCGTTAGTCCCTTATGAATCACGTGATGATACTGGCGGGGCTTGCAATCCTAAGCCAGTAATGGCTTTAATTCAAGGAAATTTCGGTAAAAAAGCAGATGCATTTGCTAAATACATCATATAGATAATATTGGCATATTTAATGTTTAATAAGAATAGAACAGCATCAACATCCTTATTAGCATGATCCCTACGTCTACACGTCTTTGGGAATACATTTTGTTACAGCAACAGCTCGCCTCCGTTTGTAGGGATAATGCTACCAGTCGAATTGGTGTCCTTCATCAGATAGATATACGGCTCTGCCGCTTCCTCCACGCTGCCCACCTTACCGAGGGGCATTTTCTGACTTAGGGCTGCAATAATTCCATCCGGATTAGGGCCCCAGAGCTCCGTGAGTACTGCTCCGGGGCTGACCAGATTGACCCGGATCGGCTTCAGGTCGAGCGCAAGGTTCCGAGTCATGCCCTCGGCTCCGGCAGCATACGCCGTCAAAACAGTATACTCGGGCATCAGCTTGTTGGCGACCTTGCCACTGGTCAAAGTGATCGACGAAGACCAGTGATTCTCGACAAACCGCGGGGCGAGTTTCCCGATAAGCAGCGGCGCGACAAATCGCACCATCCCACAGCGCTGGATAAAATCAAGGTCGATGTCCTTCGTCTTGCGATGTTCGATCGAGTTGCCTGCAGTGAAGACAATGTGGTTGAGCGATTTTTTGTCGAATCCATTCTTCACTTCTGTCAGAAGCTTCTCCAGCTGGGCTTCCACGTCGGGTCCGCTGAGATCGACGGTGTATCCCACGACTTTCGCGTCGTCGGAGTTGGTTGCCTTTTGCAGTCTTTCCACTGCATCTTTCACGCGGGTTGGATTTGATGAGGCGATTGCCACGCGGAGACCCTGTTCGAGGGCAACTGGGCGACTCCATACCCCATTCCAGAGGAGCCCCCGACGACGAGGAGCGAGTGGCCGGCGATGGAGGGCATATTGAATGGTTTGATATTCGTGAAGACTAGAATGATTTGAGAGACGCAATAAGTTGAAACTGTTGATACTTGTAAAAGACAACGATAACAAGGACAAGCTGTTCATATATGCGTGTAACACAGCTCTAGACTGTCATCTCCGACCCTCCGCTCTGTCAATTGTAGAGCTCCGATCCTCCGCTTTGTCAATTGCACAGCTCTTGGGTTACATATGCAGCCCTCGGACTTTGCGGATGCTTACTCGAATGTCTTCATTCGGATTTACTGGCAAATGTATCATCGGGTTGGGTTTTCATTCTTCCTTACCTGATCTACAAGTTCAGGCCTACAAGTGACCACTAGTACTTGCCAAATTCGACTAGACCAAGAAGAGGACGTCGCTTATAAATTATATTGATATTATTAGACATTCTATAGTCGATTTAATGGCAGCGTTTTCTACATTTGTTTGAGAGTTGCAGCTATAAATTATCTATCTTTACAACATCTATTCGGAGGTTCGGTGAATTTAACGTTTATATCAAGTTAGATCAAACGCAGCCCAGCCTTCAGACTGTCGAGCTATATCCTACATAGCAGCATTACTAGTCCAATCATGAAGGTCCCATATTCCCTAAACAGCCTTATTAGCGAATGTCCGCAGACCTGGGCATCACCTGCTCTAGATGGGGCCGGATCTCAACCATCTGATTGGCTCCGATTGGGGCCCTTCGAGCTAACATGGGCCGTTGAACATAGTTGCAGCGCGTTACTCTAGCCACTAAACAAAAACCAACACTGGTTACTGTTAAGGCTTATTTGTCATCTCACCTGGGTTGCCAACGAGCTCAGCTTTCTAAGTAGAGTACTGTAATATTCACCCTCGTGCTCTCGCTCTATAGCTTAAGATCTTCATTATATATATTCTTTCCGAATCCATGCCAACCCCCACTTTTGAATAATCTCACCATCCCAATTTATGTAGAAATTTTGTATCTCCCATCTTTCAAGAGATCTTCCAGGGCTGTAGGCGGATAGGATATCCGCCGCGGATACGTATCCGCCATACTTTCGATTGGCGGATATGGCGAATAATCCGTATATTCTTAATTAAATTGAAAAAAGGTCAAAATCGAGCAGGGTTAGGGTCACAGTTAGCCCTAACCCTTAACTTGCGTAGTCCGACAAGAGGTCATTCTAGCACTGTCGTAACACTCACATGTGGCGGGGATCACCGACCATATAAGTTGCGTCCGCTACAGCGAGTCCATTTAGAAAATTCAAATATCATGTTAGAGAACTTTGCAAATTTTTGAAGAAATTAGATATATAATAACTATTAATGAATTTTGCAAATTTTTAAAGGCGGATGGCGGATGCGGATATGGGAAAATTTGGCGGATATCCGCATCCGCCACAGCCCTGAGATCTTCCAGTGGGATAGGGTGATAACCTCGTTTTCGGTAGCGTTGAAGACGCTCAACGTCCAAAGGTACAGACATATAAATCTTGCCTGCAGCGAGTCACAATCGCTCACTGGTGACAAAGGATGTCCGCGCAAGCTCTGCCAAGTGGGTCCCTTATTCTCACAACTAGTTTCCACTTATTATATGGGGCCACGCCACTCCACCGTCTTTGATTAAAAGTAATAATCCTTATTAACATATACTAAAGTAAATTCACTCGTGCAGGTTGAGAGGCAATATGTTTTAGAATCCTATAGATCGACAGTTTGATTGACCTCACGGCAGACCTTAGCAATTACGATGCGCTAGATCATGCTTTCTAGGCAGTGATGAGGCTTCTTTAGCAACTGAAAATCTAACTATACAACGTATCCGGAACACCTACTAGTATAACCCTGGAACTAAAGCCACCATAAGTTGTCTATAAGATATCGCCAGGTAGTCACTCGCATGCAAGTGACAACAACTTCTTAATTCAGAATCCGGAACTGAGACGGTCATGGTCGCAACGCGCCAGAGTCTCCATTGCAAGAAGACGACTCTGCAACGATCTCCAGTTCTTCATCACTTGAACTCGAGCACGACGGCGAGGACTCGGGTCCCATGTCAGTATTGTTGTCAGTATCGATACCAATTAACGGATATGTCGAGTCCGCGTCGCTGTCGTTATCCTTTAATTTCACAAATGGTAAATGTCCATATCGCTCTTTAAATGCCAAAAGGCAAACTGAGAAAATCACGGCCAGCCAATAGAGGTTATACGAAACAACAGACCCATACGTCGCGGAGTTCTGCCAACCTGCAGACGAACATTAGCGTCTCATATGCAAACTCGTGCGCTCAAATGCGTACCCAAAAGAGCCTGGAAGATCATCCACCAGTCGTCTGTCAACGGATTGCAGCAATTGACATGCCACACGCTTTTTCGAACGTCATAAGATCCAGGACCACTGCCAGTTTCCGCGACATCCCCGCCAACAAGCAGCGACCACTGATAATTCTCAAAGTACCAGACCGCACGTGAAAGGAGCGCTGCGGCAACTATATATAGGAAGCAGGTCGAGACAATTAAGAATACTTGGATCTTCACGTGATTTCCCCCTTTGTAAATAAAATATCCTACACCAGCACCGCACATTACTCCTGCAAGAACTGAAAGCGGAATAGATGATGGCGGAGCGGAAAGCGACACGCCGCCAATGAACACGATTGCTTCGATGCTCTCTCTCAGCACTGTAACGAGCGGGAGGATGCCCATGGCATATCTGCTTGAAAACGAACGGACCGAGTTAGGGTGGGCAAGCGATTTGGCAATTTTGACGCGCCACTTTTCTTGCATTTTATTCAGCCTCAGCATGGCCAGGCCCATAATCGAAATGAGAACACTCGCGACCGTGCAGAACGCGCCTTCCCAGATATCCTCCGTCGCGCCCCAAATGTCTTTGCCGAATCTATACCACGCAGCAATGCACACGGCCCCTAGGCCCAAGCAAATCCCGAATCCCACACCGGAACCGATCCATACTTGACGGACTAACCGCTGATAGAGCCATGAGTCTTGGGATGATCCGCCGACACCTTGCTTAAGGAATGTGAGCAATACGGAAATAATTATCGATACCTCGAGTGTTTCCCGGAAGATACTAGACCAAGAGAATGTCAGGCATACGCACGACAACAGGCATCCTTGAACCAGCCTACATGAAAAACACCGACGCATCGAAGAAGTTGTTGCTGCTGTTTTGAGCCATGTGTCACGCGATCGGTTCGGGTTCTGCGCCCACTCGTAGCCACTGCGACAATCGAGAATTAAGAACCGATCATATATGATGAGTGTGGAGGGAAAGACGATCACCACTTTTGCCGCACATTTCTGAGAAATGGAAAGGCCTGTCACCGAAGACTTGGCGCGTCTGGTCGCACAAGGTCAACATTGATGATTCCAACTATCTAAGCCCTTACCCTACGATTTTGCCAGCAGTGCACGGCGAACAATCTGTGTGCAAGTACTCCGCATCCATTTGAGTGTTGATATAAAGTCGAGAATAATAGTTTGCACTAGTTGTGCCCTGGCATCTTAGCACGTTCGTATTCTATTCCAATCACCAGGCTGGTTTGGTGTTGGCGATCTTGCAATTTCGGAGCCCCTGGATATATGTTGCAACATTTTGGCTGTCGAAGAGCTTTCAGCAGTAGCTGCATGCCTTGCGAGGTCGAAACAACAGGTTCAGGAATGTAGGCAATTAATTCAAGTTATTTATAAATTAATCAAAATATAGCCATCGTAAGAATAGTACTCCATACCCATGAACCAATAAAAAGTAGAAATTCGCTTGAAACGCCGACCCTATGAATCCAAACCGCGGCAACAAAAGCAAAACATAAACATAAAGCTGTTCCCTAGACCTACGGCTACCAATTTCCCTTTTCTCTCTTAGAGTCTTGTGATTTCCGCTTAGATTTGCTGGATTTACTTGATCCCGACGGCGCAACCGCTTTGTTGATAGTTTCCTTGTCTTCCTCGGTGAAATTGATGAACACGGCTGCCGGACTTGACTTTCTTGCCGGTGGCGTGATAGGAGTGTGTGAATATGTCGAGTGAAGGGGCGCCATAGTAGCCGCGGCGTCAAAAGTCGAGTACTCTAAACCGGCAGACTGCATCATGTATATGGCAGGAACGAACGGTTGCTCATGCGTTGGTAGGGCCGGAACGGAGGGGATATCGACACGGGCGACTGCTTCCATGTCGTGCACGGCGTGTGTAGGATCATTTTTAGCCGGTGGACCTTGCGGGCAGCGAGCAGACGATGTGGAACTGGTAGCGGAAGCAAGACGGTCCATTGGCCGACTATTAATGTCGCCAATCAAAGTTTCCGCACTGGCGCGGGTTGTGAGAATCTGCGAGGAAGCAGCACGGCGAATGTCCCGATCTCGAGCGGCAGTGAGAGTCTGTGCGGACGCAACACGACGAAGTTCCCGGTCCCGAGCGTCTGTGAGTGTGACTTGGTCGTCATCAAGAACAAAATCCTCGTGTGATCGCTTACGTGCCGATTGAAGACCATGTAGATTCATCTGCTTGTGGAATTCGTCGAGGGAAACTGTCTTGTGCAATGGCGGGTTCTTTTGCAGACCCAGTTGGTTCTGCAAAACTTCTTCACTGCGCTTTCGCAACGGTTGCTGCTCGTCATAAGACTCCTGTTTCAGAAGTTCGCCCTGACGCTGGAGTATGGTAACAAGCTCATGCTGGTCTCCCAAGTCGATCGCGGAATGGACATGGTGCGAAAAATAGGATGACTGCTCGAGCATGAAAACAGGGTGGTACGAATAGTCCGGCTGAACAAAGTCGTGCGAGAAATCGATATATTCGGCCGCGTAGTCCTGTCGTTGAAAAAGTACCGATGCGCTTATGGGTAAGGTTGATGACCCGATATCAGCATCGTACTCTGGAGTCTTAGCGTAGGTCATGGAAATGTCAATGTCGGGAATAACTCGGGGAACTGTGGGCTCGGTTTCTGGAAATACTCCGACTGGCACTCGATGAGTGTCCATAAAATCCGACGCATCAGGGACGGTTCCACCGCTGTCACGTGCAGAGAAGGTATCCGAGCCAGAAAACATCACTTCGGCATGCTTATTGAAATCCATTGCCTCTTCTTTAATCACCGAACTAGATTGTTTTGCTGGTGACGCAGATCTGCGAGCTTTCCGGGATGTATTAGAGAACAAGGGACCAAGACGATTAGCAAACGACGAGAAGAAAGACTTGACGTTCGCGGTCTTTGTGTGCGAAGCTTCCCGGAGTTGGTCGGAAGAAGAGACATGCAGCAAAGCGGGATCGAGGGATTCAACGCTGGAGGTCGGAGACGGAACCGAGACGGGAGGCGACGGTTTCTTCATAGGAGAGGACTGATTAATGCCTAGTCCGGCGGGAATTGGGCTCGACCCTGACCCCGGCGATGTGGTCGCTGCCTTTGTCGATTTCCTTGTTTGCAGTGTCGAGGCGCGCTTTGCTGTGGTTCCACGGCCAGCGGCCGCGCCATCCTTACTGGCGGAGTTGCTTGCATCAGTTGCTGAGGAGGTATGTCGCGAACGCGGACTAGTCAGTCGGCGCTCAGTTCGGAACGGGTCGCGCATGTTTGGATGCACAACAGCCAGCATTATCTGAGAGAACACAACGACAGAAGCGACGATAAAGAAAGACTGCGCCCAGAAGACGAGGGAGGAACAGCGCAAATCGACAACTGCGCGACGCGACAATTTGCGCCACTTTATATCTTGAGTCTTCGATTGTTCGCCCAGCCTCCCCGCGATGGTTCTCGCTATTATTGGTGCCAACATGGTGAACAGAAGGTCAGATAATGCCATCGCTGTGCGGCGCACCACCTGCCTATCCTGGCAAGTGCGCCCGCCACTTCGAGCCGCACTACCGCTTTGCGCCACGCAGAGTGGCTGGTTGCCAGCTGTATTTGGAGGCTTCGCCGATAATACTGCGCCACTCTGCCCCTTCTTCGACGTATCCAGCCACATTGTGGCTGGCACCTGCCTACACATTAACACATAGCATTCCAGAAAGCACGGCATGATTTATGACTCCAAACGAAAGGACCTACGGAGACTTTCGACTGGCGGTACTCGTATCTCTCAAAGAGGCTTACTGAAGTACCCCCACTCTAAGGCTGCGTCGAATGCGGATATCCGCCTTATGACCCTATCCGCCTTCCGTCATCCGGCATCCGCCATTACAAGTTTGGCGGATCCTCATCCACCATCTTGTCGAATAATCCGCCTTGTATCCGCCTTGATCGAAGAAATCCCCTAATGGTTACTCTAGCCTAATTAGGTTAGACAATTTCCTTTCAGAACCGAAAAATAAGTGCAAGCAACCTGTCTCGGTGAAAACTGGGACGCCGTCATCGATGCAACTATTATGACGTGAGATCACAAGACCCTCAGCATTTAGTTGGCTTCGTAATCGATCAGGCCATCCATACTGTTAACCCAGGTCACATTGCTCTGAAAATGAGCCGGTATGAGCAGGTCTAATATATGTAAAAGATCAGCTTACATACAGGCAACATAAGCTGTTGTTATTGATACGGTTTCCATATTTCGTGCCCAATTTTACGATTGCTCTGATCGACTGATGACCGCTGGATCTGATGACAAGAATTAAAATTTACTAATCTAATTTGTAATTAAATACGAACTATGAAACGAGCGAACAAATAAAAATAAGGCTTAAAAAATAAAAAAATGGATAAATAATAATTAAAGCATGAACATATAATTATGAACATTAAAAAACACAAAAATAATACAAACGGACTATTCCGACATATAGGAGCTCTTAAGCAGCGTCAAAAGCCTCATAGTCTCCCCATTCATTCTGTGCCGTCGCAATCCGAGCAAGTCTCTTCCCTGGCTGAACAGCCGCTCACATGAAGCTTCAGAAGCAGGGAGGGGGAGGAAATCGCGAGCAGCTCTCGCCATTTGGGGATATTCTCCTTTATGTGTTCCACCACTCAAACAGCCAGTTTTCGTTACCTTCAGTATTTGCGACACTAATGACAGCATCGTCAAAGTACCGATCGATGTCGGACACATACCTTGACTGCGCCTGTACTTTTCGCAACAGGCGCAATTCTGTCGAGGTGGTGGGATGGTCCGAAGGTTGAGCAAACGATTGCCGCGGCTGCAGATTTTGCTCCGGGAGGTAAAGCTTATGGAGAAGCTCTCGCATTTGTTTGATGAGGAAAGAGGCGTCCGCTTTATCCGCAATCTCCTGTTTCAAGAGTTCGCACTTAAATCGAGGGTCCAAAATCATTGCGATATAGTAAACGTCGATTTCGTCAACGAATCCAAAGTACTTTTCGTACTTTTTTAATCCGGCTTCAACAGCATTACGAGGCTAAGGTCAGTATCTTCGAATAGTCCGTCGCCGTTCTTCGCATCTTGGAAGAACTCTTCTAGCTCATAGTACAAAGCTATCGACAGACTCAGCTGAGGCTTAAACTTCGAGACAAGCCGCGTAAACTGGTCAAATTTGTCAAGTATATTCTTTAATTGTCGAAGTTGATCCCAATCTTTCGCTGTGAATGATGGAATACCCATGTGCAACTACCATGAAGCGCTCGATCTGTTTGCGTGATTCAAGACTTTCCATCAACAAGTGATATGTTGAGTTCCACCGTGTGCTTACATCGTATGGAATAATTTTCTCGGGAAGCTCCTCGACCTGGCATAGCTTCTTCCATCGGTTACGTCGTTGCGGACTTCGGTCTATCCAAAGGACGATTATGCGCAATTTAGCCAAAGGAGACAGGTCAGGATCAAGGTCCTTATTGGCTCTGAGATCATCACAGGCCCGATTCGCGCTTTGGATATCTCCAGCCTTCAATGCGCTCAGGATGTCGCCTACTATCAGATTGAGTACATGCGCGATGCATCTAATGTAGCTGGATAGTCCCTCGAACCGCATTACCTCGCGCTCATTATGGCCAGATGGATTCTCAGCAGTGGAGAATTTTGCTAGCAGGTTTTCGTATAATTCGGAAATCATAACCTCGTTGTTTGACGCATTGTCTCCTGTTGTCGTTAACAGTTTGGCGTTGAGTTTAAGCTCCTCCAGAAGGTCGCCGACAACCATGGCCATGTTCTCTCCGCTATGAGGTCCATCTAGCTCTTTGAACTCCAGAACACGTTCCTTATAAACGAATTCCGGTGTCAGCCAATGACCCACGACACCGAGGATGGAGAGATTATTTTTGCTGGTCCATACATCCAGCGACAATCCGATGGTGATACAGGTTGATTTTAATTCACGCTTAAGATTTTCTCGACTCTCTTCGAACCTTGCAACGAGCCGGCGCTTTACCGTACTTGCGGATTTGAGGGGTAATTCGATACCTGGCAGATCATGGAATATTCGTTTAAATGATGGAGCATCCACGCTCGTAAAAGGTTCTGATTCTTCAACTATCCAATGCACATGTTGTCCTCTAGTCGCTCTGCAACTGACCTACTGGGCCTATTGAGAAATGACGTGATATCGCTTGAAGCTGAAGGAGCGGGTGCGCCAGACTTCCGTATCCCGTGCCTTGATGAGAGATGTGTGATCAGATTTCCTGATGACCCTTGAAGAACTGCCTCCGTAGTAGACCACGAGCAGCGACTGCACACAATCAGCTTGTCCGGGCGTTCCTTGTTAGTTGCCTTGTAGATATATGTGGTTTCGAGCTCAGTAGTATGGAAGTGCTGCCAGACCCATGACTTTGGTGGTATGGGCTTTCTTTGAATGACTGGCGAAAGGGAAGGATCCATGTCTGCATCGCTTGCGAGAACTTGGGACGCAGATTCATCAGGGGATATAATGTCATCCGAAAGTGCGGTATTTGTCTCACTCACTTCAAGGCGACGACGCGAACAGGATCGCGGGCCTTCGTCAGAGTCGCCTTCACTATCTGTGCCGGTATTCAGCGCATGATAATCAAGACGCTTCGCTCGATGGGGACGCTGTTGTGTATTCTGAGATTCAGAACTTGAGTCCATATTACTTTGGAAACGACAATGATCTTGATCCATATGAATTTCGGCCTTTTCGCCGTCTTATATATTACAGACTTCTCATTCACTATACTGTAGAAGGAAGTAATTTTACATCGCTCAAAATCCTGAACCGTTACTACTTATTCTAGCTTATTTCCAAGCAGTTCCCAATCACAGGATTGGGATCCAACCTATGACGAATCAAAACCGAGAAAGGAACACTGGGGTGCATATGCAAGGTCCACTTTTGGACCAAGTGCGATAGGTAAGGGGCAGGCAATAGAAATCCACAACCGAGACCAAATCTCCGGATATCGTCATTCGAAAATGGCAAAAACCGCGCAAAAACAGAACGGAAGGGAATACATATACAGGATCCAGGTTTGGGACCGCAGCGATAGGTAAGGGGGTGCGAATATTGAGTTTATATCTACCACCGATACCCCTTCCGCGGATCCGGTTACTCGATACAGCGGCTCAGAAGCTGAGCTGCGAATGCCACTACGTTCTTCGAGAAAAACGATTGCGTAGACTTAGTTGCTCACAGGGACCCAAGCAACTACACGACTTACACGAGTTGATACACTTGGTGTATTACAGTAAACTAAATAATCTACACTAGAGCGTTTCTGACTAATCCACTACATACATTTGAAGTTCCACTGTTCCAGTGTACGTGGATTTAGTGTATGATATTCGTACGAATACGAATATATTCGTCATTCGTGGACACCCCTATAAAAATGGGCCTAAACGATACAAAAGTGAAGAGTACAACATTGTAGACAGTTGCGGCTGCTGCAATTTAATTTTTTTTTGGTGTGTGTGTGTGTGTTCGTTAGAATGTTGAAGGATCGTTTAAGCTTGCTAGAGAGCTGGGCCCGTGGCCATGTCCAAAATTTGAAATTTGCAGGTGCAAAACTGGCACTTCAAAACGAACGCAACGAGCTTACGGTCCAGAAGCCAATCGTTCTGAATATTGCAATTGACGGAGACATTTCTTGAAAGAGGTATATGTTAAAAGATGAAGTTATGTATTGGATTGTTTAATTCTTTTGTTAGTAGTGTGACATGGACCCAGAGGGTTGTAGTTGTAAAAGAAAGTCCATGCCTGCACGTTGATATTTAGTCCGAACGTCGAACGCCGAACGTCGAACGCCGAACGCCGAACGCCGAACGCCGAAAGGCTGTATCGTGACAGGGTTTCATTGGTTAATGGGTAGTGATTCAGAGTTGTGCATCCCGCTTACAATAATAGCACCACCTGCCGTTTGTTGAGTTAGTGGATGTTGCGGCTCTACGAAAGACCTTGTGGGCTGATGGCCGGGGGCGACGCTAACGAACTAGTAAAGGCTGGTTGGTTTAACCTTTACGTAAATTACTAGTACGAGAAGCCGTATGGACATTGGACTTGGTGGACTCTGCTGCTTCAATCTAGCCTACAAGCCGGGTCTGATCGTTCAGGACTTGCGGTCATCATTGGTGTATCAGGTGCCCAAAGCGGCAAGATGGCATCAGCAACATCAACTTTACATTTCCCCTGAAGTTAGGTCGCCGGACGGGTCCAATGACCGCAATGCCGACGCGCCGGGCAGTCCTGGGAAATCCTTACCGGAGTTGATCCGGAAACCACTTGTGAAAGTCATCCGATGCTTTCGGTGATAAATCAGTGACTTAATTTTTGGACCTTTAAGTTAGTCATCACAATCGCGATCAATCCCGTTGGCATCGATGGATATGTGCATAAATTTCCCCGGATGGCTTCATATAAGAAAGATACAGATCTGGTTGTTCGTCGACTGCCTTTAAACACACTTCTGGATCACCGGTATCCAACTCAGATTCATAGCGGGCAAAATGTCAGAAATATTCAAACCCGCAGCAGAGCCTCCCACCGAGCTCGGCCGCTACCGCATTCTATCCTCAACCGCGGGCATTCGTGTCTCGCCACTACAACTCGGAGCAATGTCCCTCGGTGTTGCCTGGTCTGGCTTAATGGGCACCATGGACAAAGCGGCGGCTTTCAAGCTTCTCGATGCCTACTACGATGCCGGCGGAAACTTTATCGACACTGCCAACAACTATCAAAATGAGGAATCGGAGACTTGGATCGGTGAGTGGATGTCGGAGCGCAACAACCGCGACCAGATTGTCATAGCCACGAAATTCACAACCGAATACAAGGGCTACAGCCTGGGAAAAGGGAAAGCGCCGAATCATTGCGGCAACCACAAACGAAGTCTTCACATGAGTGTTCGTGATTCACTGAAAAAGCTGCAGACGGACTGGATCGACATTCTCTATCTTCACTGGTGGGACCACACTACGTCAATAGAAGAGATAATGGACAGCCTACACGTACTAGTTGAGCAAGGAAAAGTTCTTTATCTTGGTGTCTCAGACACGCCGGCATGGGTTGTAAGTGCGGCTAATACTTATGCTCGTGCTCACGGTAAAACGCCATTCAGTATCTATCAGGGTCGATGGAATGTAATGTCGCGCGATTTTGAACGTGACATTATCCCGATGGCCCGTCATTTCGGAATGGCCCTTGCACCATGGGATGTACTTGGTGGAGGTAAATTTCAAAGTAAGAAGGCAATCGAAGAGCGCAAAAAGAAAGGCGAAGGACTGCGCAGCTTGAGGTCTGGAGATCAAACCGAAGATGAAGTGAGAATGAGCGAAGCGCTTGCTAAAGTCGCATCGGAACACGGTATTGAATCTGTTACGGCAATTGCACTCGCCTACGTCCTTGCCAAAGCTCCAAATGTGTTCCCTATTGTGGGTGGAAGGAAAGTCGAACACCTTCATGATAACATTCAAGCGTTGAAGATTAAATTAACGACCGGGCAAATCGAGTACTTGGAGGGCGTCAAACAATTTGACGTGGGGTTTCCGAATAATTTTATTGGCGAGGATCCGAAGGTGACGGGCCATGTGAGCTTTTTTCTTCTTGCTGCATCGGCTCCTTTAGCGTTCGTAAAATCTCCAAAACCGATTGGATATGAGTAGCGACTGCACTGATTAGCCACAGCGATGCTGCGGGTAAACTGTAAGGTTTTTTTCGAAAAGAAGATGTTCATGTAATACAATATTATTGCTAAGTTACACTAATTATTTCTGCGTGGTCAAGTCTTTGATCGTCGTTGTGGGATCCTACCTTTGAGTTGCATTTTATTTCTCAAATTTCCTGCAATCAACTTCTAAGAAACAAATGATTTGATTTGGACTAATGAGACGAATTTGCCAAGAGTTTAGCCGCCAATGACAAAACGTATCTCACCGATTCATAACGCATAATGGGCGCGGTTTACTTCGTTCTTGGAGGTCTAGCCTCAGTGACTATATCACGTTGACTCCGAAAGTCACAGGATGCCGGCACAGGCGCGCCCTATGGTGGTCGAATGTCTCGTTGGCTAGTGCTAAAAAAGGTGGCCCAAAATCATAAACGGCCGGGCTTTTCATTCTTCTATTCGCAAAACTGCCAAAACATTCCATGAGTCGTTCGCAGTGTATAGTCATAAAAGTTTCCATTTTATTATTCACTTTTATTTGGGTAAGAGCTTCTTTCCCACGTAAGATGGCTTGGATTCGCTCTATTTGAGGCTTGTGTGCCATGCAAGGTCGAAAAGTTCGCTACCGCTAATGACCCTAGACCTCAAATGTTAACTTTCGGCCCAAGGACGGCAACTCCCTACGGTGCGAAATAACCCGTACCCGGGTGGTCAGTATAGCAGAGTGCTGAATCCTCTAACATGAGGATGCTAAGAATATACACTCCTCAGCTACATTACTGTGAACCATTGGGCCTACAGGACCCGACCTTAAATACTCCACGCTGAATTACCATCTCGATCTTTCCTAATTAGGAAATTATTCGATTATCCGCCAATTTGGGACCTGACGGGTATTTATTCGATATCCGCATCCGCCAAATTAAAACGTGGCGGATATTTATTCGCGCGGATAATTTGGCGGATAAAATATTCTTCTGCCCCGTCCCTCTCCCGATACAACTTCGTTGCCGCTCCAACGCTCGACTCCTCGTCGCCGCTCTGGACAGCATGAGCATCGATCAGTACGTGCCAGTGCCATAGCTCGTGTGAAAGTAAGTCAAGATAGAGACGACCACTTCTGCCACAATGTCGAGAATCTACCTACCGCAGTTCTTCATAATAGTTATTGGGGCGTGCGGTTTGTGCCATATTTAACCAACAAGTTCATTTGTACATAAGTTAGCAGTCCTGGACATTGTCCAGATATATTTCTTGTAACTATATATTCAGTAACTAATAATTATAGGCCGTGCTGTTGTGGGTCCTCTTTTCTCGCAAGCATTCTCATCGAGCCCTCAGTGGGAGCGAACAAGCATATGATTATATGTCTGCATGGTCTTTGAGTATGGTCGTCGAGTCTGATGGCCCTGGATGTATTTGAATTGCCTATTGCGAATAATATCATTTACCACAATTTCAGTATAGAATGTAATGGTGCGATCAAACCCAAATAGTTACACCGAGAGAGCCCCCATGTAGCAGCCTGTGGTAAAATTGATGTACCATGCTCTGCGGTTTGTCGTGGAACATCCTATTCGAAACAAACGTACCCATCATTATTGGATCCCTACACATACTTTGTTGACAAACACCAAGTGACCCAGATTTGAAGCTGTCAATACAAGAGCTTATTCCCGGCACCGATCCTGACTGGTGAGGTGACAAGCACAATGCTCGGCCTTGCCCAGCACTTACCGCATCTCTGAACGCCATTCACAATTGTATACCGAAACTTCACACACGCACTATTTGCCTTGCAAAATACAATATTCTATGAAAACATGCATGCGATGTCTCAATATGGTTAATTATTTCAATCCGCATGGCAATGATCGAAAAATTCTCTCCCGTGACGTATATATTCCCAATTACAAACAAATAACTATCAGACATATAATGTTCACTATAAAGCAATATCCTGTAACCTTCGATTCATCCTGCCAAATCCGAAATTTCGTTTTCTCCTTTCCATATTGTCTGATTGATGGCAAACGTATAATGATACAGTCGCAAGCATCGCAGTTAAAAGCATATCATATTGTGTAGTAAGCCAACCTCAAGTAAAAGCGCATATCGTATAATTTATATGTGAATGCACTCTGACCTTGTTAAGTTGATTAATCCGTGGGGTTGTTACAGGCAAGTAATTGTAGTTCTCGATCCTGTAAATTGTTAATTGTCGAAGCGTATTAGCTAACATCAAAATCGCTATGAGCAGAGCAACCAATAAGGGAATGGACATATTATAATATCTAGACGCAATGTACAATAAATGGACACAAGCAACGACACAGCTGGATTGGAGGCTATTCTTAGTAGGTGTGTCAGACTTGTTGCTGATCGCACGGAAGTGATTGAAAAGTTCGAGATGCCTTTCGAACTCTGAACTTTTGTAGCTTATTACGCCCTGTGGGTGCACAATTAAGCGGTAAATATTTACTAGAGAGATTTAGCAGCCTGATGCATTGCTGATTATGCGAATTAAATTAGCGAATATTATTCGCACTGTTTTGAATTGCAATTACGAATAACGAATATAGCGGATATCTGCGAATATTCGCATTCGCAACAGCCCTAATAATATTTTCCTTTAACTTAGCCGTATTCATTAGTATTCGCAGAATTGGCTTTATTCGTAACGAATAACATTCGGAACGTCGAATACGAATAACGAATATTATTCGTAATTTTGCCAAGACGCTAGTGCAGTGTTCAAACTTCAATTCAGCCAATCATGACGCGTCAAGGAGTAACGCGTCAATGAATAACTGAACGGCGCGTCTTATTCTACTAATTTTCAATCCCATGGAGATAAATCCAATATTCTATCTTACAACAAGATGTCTGACAGCCATTGTGAGATACAGGGAGAGACCTTCTAGGCTTGCGGAGGACTCGTTGAATGGTGAGACGAGGAGAAAGTTGATGTTGTTGAGGATAGTTTATAAGGGTGGGCACGCGAGGGAGGCGATATTTCATATTGCATTTGTATGAAAGTTTACGAATATTACGAATAATTTATTCGCGTTAGTAAGCAAGAAATCTTCAGTTATTCGTATTCGAATTACAAATATTCGTACGAATACGAATATATTCGTTACTCGTGTTCATCCCTATTTTTAGTGATAAGAATTTGTGTAACAAAAAAAAAACACTATAAATGGTGAAATGGTGAAATGTTCGGCTTGACAAATTGTAATTGCGTTTAGTTGAGGTGAATTTATTCCAGTCATTGAAATTATTCACCGTCACTATCAGGATTCAACTTTTGTGACGTTAGCAGCCATGGCCCAAAACGATCAAAGTAAGGAAGGAAGAATTCTCTTAGCAATTCAAGCCTATGAAAGAGGCGAAATTTCAAGCGTTAGAAGCGCCTCGCGTTTGTACGATGCCCCCTACGCTACGCTTCACGTCCGTTTAAACGGACGCATATCACGACGCGATTCTATCACACCGGCGCGAAAACTCACTTAAACAGAAGAGGAAGTGCTTCTAGAATGGATACTTTCGATGGATAAGCGGGACTTCCTCCTAGGGTTGCGGACGTGCGAAAAATGGCCCATTTACTTCTTACTAAGCGTCCCGAATCGATCAGCTTCTCAAGAGCCCATTAAAGTCGGTGAGAAATGGGTACGTAATTTTATCAGTAGACATCCTGAGTTGAAATCAGCTATGACATCAACGAGCAAAAGCGAGGATCCCGAGATTATTACGAAATGGTTCAGTCTCGACAGAATACCATTCAGACGTATGGGATTGCTGACGACGATATCTATAACTCTGACGAAACAGGCTTCTAAATGGGTGTTTTCGAAACCGCAAAGGTCGTCACATCCGCCGAACGAGAAAGGAAACCATTTCTTAAACAGCCGGGGAATCGTGAATGGGTCACTGTAATTGAAGCTGTGAATTCTTCTGGATCGACTCTACCACCTATGGTTATCTTTCGAGGCAAGGTCTTCCAAACACTTTGGCTTAGCGACGTTCCACAAGATTGGACATTTGATGTGAGCCAGATCGGTTGGACTACCAATGAGATTGGCCTACAATGGCTTAAAGAAGTCTTCGACAAGCATATTCGGGACGCTACAAAGGGAATGTACTGATTACTTATTTTGGACGGGCACGGAAGCCATATTACCGTCGAATTCGATCAGTAAACTTGATTGAGCGTGAAACCTGCCGCACACCAAGGTACGCGTGTTACCAGAAGATGCTTTATACTGTTATCAGGATTTCAGAATGCTAGATGACAGGTTAGATTGCAGGTTATCAGTATCTTCTCGCAGAAATGCAGGGGTGGATGAAACGTCCGCCCTTGTGTTCGAGATGACGTCATGTACTCTTGCGGATCACCGGCGCCTGAATACTGCCAACGCTGGCCAACCTTCTGGTTCCGCAGATCTGGACACCGTCTTCACTCACCAATACATGCCTCCCCATAGCGAATTTCTCCACTTCAGTACGACCGAGGACAATGCCGCCCTGGTTCTTTCACAACGCAACGGCGCCGCTTGACGACCCGTCTGCACCGCTTCCCGCGCCATCGACCCCGGCCGCGTCCACGATCCCGGTCGAGAAGGAGTCCGCGTGGGTCCCATTCACGCCGGAGGACAACACGCGTCTCGAAGCCGCATGGCACGCGATGTACGTCTCCACTACCCACGTTGCTGCGCGCGACGAGGCCATTGGTAAGGGCAAAGGCAAGAGCAAGTCGAAGCAGCCGGCTGTCAGTGTGATCGTTGGCAAAGCCCGCCTGTATGCGGTCCAGTTTGTGCCACCGCCGCCAGAAAACGACGACACGCACCATAAAGATGGATTTGACCCGGACGAGGTCCTGGGCCCGTGTGTTGCGAAGCTGACGCCAGTCTACTGGCATGCGATGCACGACACGGCCCATGTTTTCCGCGCGACGTGGTTCTACACGTCGACACTCGGCACGCCAAATCCGATGCAGCACGGTGCTCCGCGAGGGTCCAGGTACTCGTCTGCGCCGATTACCGACCTGTCCATGGTGGCAAAGTTGGAACGGGGCTTCTTGCAGATGGAACCCTGGTCATATGGGTACATATCCGAGTTGAAAGGCGTCAGACGGACCGGTCGCGCTGCCGAAAGCAAAATCAAAGTCGTGGTGACCGACGGCTATTCCGCAGTTTACTGGCCCTTACTTCCTGAACGGCCTCTGGCTAAGCGATCGATAATAGGAGACCGTCGGGTGGAAGAGTTTCGTCGTGATATACCAAGACATCCTGACAGGCCCGGTGTCGAGGATAGCTACGCCAACAGGCGGGAGGGGTTCGCTGTTTTGATCCCCGAAGCAGTCATAGTCCGGACATTCGCCGGTCGCCGGTCTGGTGTCGGCAGAGGTGTTGGGTGGGTGCTTGGTGCTGTGCCGCGTCGTATTGACCGCATGGAGGTGCGCATGCCTGGTCGCGGTGTGGAAGGCGTTGTCCGCCGGGGGTTTGATTATGATGATTGGCTGCGAGCGGGCGGCAAGGGACCGCAAGGCCAGTGGAACGCGCAGGATATTAAACATCTAGTTTTGGTTGTCCACGGTATTGGCCAGAAGCTCTCAGAGCGAGTAGAGACGTTTGATTTTACGTATGGTATGGCCCCCCCCCCCCCCCCCCCCCCCCCCCCCCCCCAGTATCGATCTCGTGTATTGAGTCCGGCTAACTCCCGCAGCAATCAACGCGTTCCGCGTTCTGATGGCGAAGCAACACGAAGTCATGTCGACGTGGCATCCGCCTTCGGCAGTGCTCCCAATCAACTGGCGTCGCAAAATCAACTTTGATTACGAGGACGCAGCCACGTCCAGCTCATCTGACGAAAACAAAGCGGCGCCAGTACACCGACCGTTTGCGCTATCTGACATCACGCCCAATACTATTCCCACCGTTCGCAATATTATCTCTGACGTTTTGCTCGACATTCCGTACTACCTGTCTAAGCATAGGTCACGGATACTGCACGCTGTTGCGGCGGAAGCGAATCGGGTATACCGATTGTGGATGCGGAATAACCCCGGCTGGCAAGGAAAGATTTCGGTCATAGGGCATTCATTAGGATCAGTCATCGCTGTCGACATATTATCTCGACAGCCAACCGTGCCACCGCCGCTCGGTTCTCAGAACGAGAACTCGAGCGAGGAGGACGAGTTACTGCTCGAGTTTCCGGTGCGGAATTTATTCCTAGCCGGGAGCCCGGTCGGATTCTTCTTATTACTTAATCGCACCAATTTAATGCCACGGATAATGTCAAAAGAACGACTGGCCGCGATCGCGAAGAACATGCCAAATTCGGATGATGATGACCTAGACGTTGATGCCCTCGACCCGGCCGATCTCGACCCCGACAGTATTGGCATAGACCACGGTGGTGTGTACGGCTGTCTTGCTGTCGAGAACATTTACAACGTGGTTCACACTTCGGATCCGATTGCGTACAGACTTAATCCGTGCGTTGATCCAGAGTATGCTGAGAAATTGCGGCAGGCAGTACTGTCTGTGCCGATTATTCGCAGCGGAATTTTCGGAAGGCTATTTTCGAAAGACAAAAAGCCTGCCAGTCCAGTTCAACGCCATGTGGGCGATGCCAAGGATAGCGTGAAGAATTCCATTCGCGCGGCGGCGACTAAAACTGGCCGGATCGTGATGCGGGTATTCAGGCCTAGTTACGGTGCCGGTGAACGGATCGAGCAGATTCAGGACGCATCTAAAAAGAAGAAAGTAGGCGTTGCTGATGACCAGCGCGGAATACTTGAACCAGAGAGCGACTTGGATGCGGACGAGAACGGGAGCCAGATTAGCAGCCGCGGTGACGATTTTGGCCAGCCCCCCCGACGAAGGCCTCTACCGCCAAGGAAAGCCACGTATTCATTCACGCGGGCCCCGAGTTCGTCGTCGATAACTCCTCAGATTGAGCTCGAAACGAGGGATTTTGGATACGAAAAGATTGTCAAGACACGGATGCATTGTCTGAACGAGAACGGGCAGATAGATTTTGTGCTGCAGCCAAGAGGGGCGTTGGAAAACCAGTACATCAGCATTTTGACCGCGCATTCGGGATACTGGGAATCAAAGGAATTTGCGTACTTGGTGGCGTACGAGTGCAGTCGGCAAGAGGGTGTAGAGCATACGATGAAGTCATTCAGAGCTGTGCGGATATGAATTAGCTGTAGTTAGTTATCGGAGTTTGGGCAACGTATTTATTACGATTTTATTTTTTTGTGAATAGATTTGTTAAGAACGAAGACAAGAATAATAATGTCCTGGACTACGATTTAATCTGATAATGAATGATGAGTCTGGAACACTAGTGAGTGGAAGTATGTGTGTGGATTAGGGTGCACAGCCCCGAACGCTGCGCCGGAGATCGGCGTGGCTGGACGCTATTGTTAGAACAAAACTCAATTCCCGCCGCGTTAAATCTTGCAGCATAACTGTGGTCGACATACATACCGCAAGATGTTGATATAGAATAAAATAAACAGAATAGAGCAAGAACCAATTTACTACAATATTTTAGAAGAGCCAGAACTGAGTTGATTGTGTTCCAGTTTAGACGTAGGCACACGTGAGTGTGAGTTGTGTACACGAAACCCTGCCAAAATTAACTCCCTGAAAAAACAGGGGGCGGTGCCGCCTCACTCAATGTTCAATCAAACGCTACTGCTGTCCGCCCCCCCTCGTCACATACTTGGGGGTAGTTATCTCAGGTTTATTTCTACCTTTGCTCGACGATTTATCAACACTGTTCGCAGATTCGGACGTGTGACAACTGGCTATAGAAAGGGGCCGATTCATATCAATATTCTCAAAATGCATTTGGTAGCCGCATTCACCGTACTGGCAGGGGCGCTGTTCGGTGTGGTCAACGCGAACGGGATCACAGTTGACCTGACCAATGAAGGTATGTATGCTATGCCTTGATTTCGGGGTCAATACTTCAGAACGGGCAAAAGGCTAATACTGTGCCCTTACAGCGTCGATCAAGTCGGCAGCGCGGATAGTGGCGGATGGTCTCATGAACTATTACCATGGCAATGAAACAGGCAGAATACCTGGCATTTTCGACGGAGGATACTACTGGTGGGAGTCTGGTGCTGCGTGGGGTGTATGTTGCTCCTATTTCGTCCTTGAGACGTCTTTGTTGTGCTAATCGGATCAGAGCATGTTGGATTACTGGTTCTTCACCGGTGACGATACCTACTCGGAGGTCTTCACCGACGGCATGCTTTTCCAGGTCGGCGACAATTGGGACTACATGCCGGATAACGAAACACTTTCTCTCGGAAATGACGACCAGGGCTTCTGGGGAATCACGGCCATGATGGCGGCCGAACGAAACTTCACCAACCCGGCGTCTGACCAGCCCCAGTGGCTGGCCCTCGCCCAAGCTGTGTTCAACTCGATCGCGCTCGTTTGGGACCCGCTAACTTGTTCTGGCGGTGTGCGGTGGCAGAAGTTCGTGTTCAATAACGGTTACGATTACAAAAATTCGATCTCGAACGGTGTCTTGTTCCAGCTCGGAGCCAGATTACAGAGATATACAAAGAATGAAACTTATGGAGAGTGGGCTGACAAAGTGTGGGATTGGCAATCCACTGTAGGACTGATTGATAGTGCCACGAGCTATGTCTACGATGGAGGCGACGTCGGTGACAATTGTCAGGTCCTGAACAGGATCCAGTGGACCTACAACATGGGGATTTTCATGGCCGGCGCGGCGTATATGTACAACTACACAGAGTCCGATACCTGGAAAACACGACTAGACAACTTGATCACCACGCTTAATGTTTTCCTGTACAGCGACACTAACATCATATACGAGCCTGCATGCGAACCTTCGGAGTCGTGTAACGTGGATCAGCAGTCATTTAAGGCGTATATCTCTCGGTGGATGGCTAGTACGATCCAACTTGCTCCCTATACATACGACACACTATTTCCAATCCTGACAACTTCCGCAACGGCTGCGATTAGTACATGCAATGGCGGCTCGGACGGTGTGACCTGTGGCTACTCGTGGCTAGCCGGCACCTATGATGGGAAGTATGGATTGGGTGAGCAGATGGCCGCGCTTGAGGTGCTACAAAGTCAACTACTACCGTTCTCTGTCACTCCTTATACCGACGACACAGGAGGCTCGTCTGCCGGCAACCCCAGTGCCGGAACGGGCCTGGTCAGTTCGGAATTGTCCAAAGAGGCCTCGACTACAGGAGACAGGGCGGGCGCGTGGGTCATTACGGCCCTCTTATCAGCTATCGCCATCTTGATCAGTATTTGGATGGCACTGGATGGCAAGGGTGAAACCAAGAAGTTGCAAGAATGGATCAGGGTCGAATCGAACTTCGCCTGATCCATGGTGGTTTTGCTTGATTTTGGTTCTATGCATTGCTGTCCAGCTGCGGTTGCGGGTTGCGGGATTTGGAGTCATTGTGAGTGCTTGAGTTTCCTAAACTTTGTACTATGGTATATAGTCTGTTCTGCTTTGTATATATACAATGTATAGCCATGTGGTGTCATATCGATGAGGCCGTCATGTGTTTGTCAATCTATTCGTTTCTATGTAGTCCAACCTCGCAACGTTCTCAAACAGGTGTCTAAAAAGACTTCCAATCGAAACTTTGTTCCCAGGCGTACGCAACTTTGTAGATGTCGAGCTCTCCAAACGACTTACCAACGATCTGCATGCCGACCGGCAGCATCAACGAGTCGTCCTCCCGGGACGACATCATACATATGGGCAGGCTCATTGCCGGATTGCCAGAAATGTTGAACGGCGCAGTATTAATTGTCGTGCCGATCGCCTTCGACATCTTGGTCATGATATCGTCGTCAAGCGATGACGTGTAATTTGCCGGCGACGGTGCGCACGGCGTGATCAAAACATCGTACCGGTCAAGCACGGCGTTGTATTCGTCTTTTAGTTTTCTCGCGAGATTGATCGCCTTGTCCGTCAAGCCCGGATAATTGTCCTTGATGACCTGGCCACCCAGCAACGCGTTCGTGGCCGCTGGATTCTTCAGGGCAAGCCTATCGAACATTTCCTGATTCCATTTCGACAGCGACGTGTTCAGGCCCGCGTCGTGCACTCCGAAACGAACCGGGTTCTGCCCGCCGAGGCCGTGTTCGGAGAAGCCTTGTCGGGTTGCGATCGTCCAGATCGCCGGCGCTTTGGCGTGCATGGGTACCGAGATTTCTTCGACCGTCACGCCGACACCAAGGGTCTCCAGTGCCTTGGCTGCTTGCTTGACTTTGGCGACAACTCGAGGGTCAAGGCCTGGCATGTCGAATGATTCCACGACGAGCCCGATCCTGGCGCCCTTTGCTGCCTGCTTCGGGTCGTCCTTGTAATTTGCCAGTTCGTCGACATAGCTCGGAACCGGAACCGGCAAACCGATTTGTCGGTCATCATATCCGTCGGGGCCAGCCATAACTGTCAACATCAACGCGTTGTCCGCCACTGTCTTCGTCATCGGTCCCGTGTGGTCCACGATCGCTGCCAGTGAAGCGATACCTGTGTAGGGCACCAGCCCATACGTAGGTTTTAACCCAACCAGTCCGCAGTACGACGCCGGCACTCGAATCGACCCACCCTGGTCTCCGCCAACTGCCATGTCAACTAGTCCGCCGGCCACGAGCGCGGCACAGCCACTCGACGACCCGCCGGCATTATACCCGGCCGCGTACGGATTCTGGACAAACCCGTACGCGTTCGTGAACGACGTAGGCGACATTGAAAAGTTCTCGCAGGCGCCCTTGCCCAGGACTGTCGCGCCGGCAGCCAGCACGCGGGTCACGACAGTGGCATCGTATTCCGGCACAAACCCGCCTTCCGGGATCACGTCCGTGCCTAGCAACGACGGCACCTGGCCAATGCACACGTTGTCCTTGATCGCGACTGTCTTTCCGGCCAGCAACCCGCTCGCATCCACGTCCGAGGTAGATTTGATCGTAACTTTGTATGCCCACGCGTTGTATTCATTCGTCTCGGGCCTGTGCACGTTCTCGCGCGGGAACCGGACCAAGTCGAGCGGAGGCAGGTAGTCATCCTCGGCGGCAATTGCCTTTGCTGCTTCGTCAAGGCCGGACAGCAAGACCCGGTACGCCTCGACGTCTTTTTCGGGAACCGTGACGTTGAACACGGCGGCCGTCTTTTGCAGCTGTTGGGCTGTGAATGAGCTGATAAGGTCGGTTTAGAAATGACGGTGCGTGCCATGGCGCGATAAAAAGAATACTCACATTTTTTCTGGTAAACGAACGACTGACATGGTTATTGTTTTCTATATGTATCGATTAGGTCAAAACCGACGCCATCTTCAGGACCGCCTGCAGGCCAATCTCACAGCCGGGTCGCGACGAATTCCGATAAAAAGCCGCGCCAAAGCTTATCAGGGGGGCTACAGTTTTTGGCACCACTCTGAGTTCCGTGACTCCCAAATTCAGTGACTCAGGAACAAAGGAGGATATTGACTTTTAGGCCTGCTTCCAACGAATATACTTATATTGCTCCACTTATCGTACAGACCCTGACCTATAAACTTACATATAAAATATATAAACCAAATCAATCCCTCAAACGCGTCCACCCCTTCGTGAGAACTTTCTGTACACCAATCCTTTCGTCTTCTAATACTGTCAATAAGTCCCGCATGACGACACTCTGCTCTTCTTTGGCCTCCCGTAACCTTATTCCATGGCCTCCAGTAGTAGAGTCCTTCTTCGAGCCCCCTCCTACCGCTCCACCTGCACTGGGCGAATTGCTGCCAGACCCTCCGCTCGTCATCCACGAATACCGCTTCCTGCCGCCCGAAACCATCATTGCAGCCGTAGCATTCGCAGCCCGATGCATGACCTCCTCCGTAGCATGCGCCCCTCTGGCGCTGTCATGCGCCTTGCCACTCCCGTCTGCCACTCCGGCAGCGCCACTCCGAGCTTCCAACGCGGCCTGAGCAATCTTGTACTTGTCCTCCGCCTCCTTGTCCTTAATCGCGATCTGCCGCAGTGCCTTCGCAACCTCCGACGCATTAGACATGCTATTCCCCGACTCCCGGCGATATCTAGACGTGATAATCGCCGATGTCAAAATATTGCTCAACCACTCCTGGCACGCTAGCGAAATCAACACGAGGGCATCGTTATCCTTCGTCTCGGTGACTGTAGACGGCACGGTAAATGGCGGTGGATGAATATCGTTTTCAAGGGCAACCGTAGCAACGACTTGTCGTAAAACGTGTAGATCCAAAAACGGAGTCCGTCGATGTGCGTGTAATGTGTCATCTGGGGTCATATCGAAAGTCGACAATAGTTCATCGTCCGTCAGCGTCGGAATCGGGCCCAACAATCCGCCTGGCGCGCCTGCGCCTCCTGCTTTGAACGACTGCGAACGGATAGGAATCGATGACGATAAAAGCTGTTCTTCTTCTCGGAGATCGACGCCAGCAGATAACAAAGCGTCCGAGAAATCGTTCGGGTCTTCTTTCGCTCCACCGCCTGGAGTCTGTGGAAGTGTGTTTGCCCGCATTACAGGCGTGTTTCCACCAACCGGACTCTCACTCTGACGTCCAACTGTTGACCCAGCCATTCCTGGCGAAGACGGACTGTTATAGGGTGGCAGATGGTGCAGCACAGGTGATCCCGTCGGCGTCGTCGTCGGTGGTGGCATCGAATGCGAAACCGCAAGTTTCGGTCGCTTAGCAGCCGGCATCATATCATTCTCTGGTACATTTCCGGATGGCGGCGATGGCCGCTTGGTGGTTGTGGCATTGATATTGCTGGTTGTGCTGGTCATGACTGGCGAAACCGGAGGCGGCGGCGCACCGCCCGACACACCCGGAGTCAGCGGCGGCGAGCCAGACATTGCGAATATGTCTGCAATCCGGATTGTGACTTAAACTGACAGAGTCAAGTCGTTGCAATCGAGATGAATACAGACTACTGGCCGAAAAGGAGAAGTGTGGCCGCCATGGATAAGTTGTCCAGTGTGTGTACAGGTGAGCAAATGCTGAAATTTGAACACGTGACTCGTTGTGTTTGAGTTCCTGCTACTAAACCCACTGCTCGCAGTAAGCGAATTGACATTGACGTTGCCGGCCGAAATCTGTAGAGGTGGTTTTACATATACAAATTCAAGCGGCAACGGCCTGTAATCGAGGTATTAGTTAAAATTCTTCTAAGATTCGCTAACCCCTTCTCAGGGATATCGCTCTGCTCGCCACATTGACAAGCTATCCATGCACTGAATATATATCCCGTCACTCGTTAAAAAGTCATATATTCGTGAGCGGCCCCAATTATTTATCAGATTCATTGGTGCCCGAATATCCGGTCAGGGTTGACTCGATAAGTGAAGTGGTTATAACTTAGAAATTAGTCGTTATTTCCGACATTGGGCTAGCAGCACACAGCCGCCAAGAGATGTTTGTGCGATTTCATCGCGTTCGATCCATTAGAGTCATAACGTACCACAAAAGAAAGAGATAGCGCTAATCAGTTTGACCAACATGCGAAATTTATTGGCGGAGGTAGACCGTGACAGAGTCCTGGCGTTGCATGGAACGGGGAAAAGCTGAACGCACATGGATAGATAGATTGATCATCAGTCGGAACTTGAGGATCCTGCTCCGAGAAGGCGTTAAGCCACTGGATACCAGATAGTAAGAAGCGAAATTAGACTTACGTCTCGCAGCAAACCCATATCCTATCCGATTCTTGTTCCAGATGTCTTTTAGTAATCTCTTCCCATATTCCGACGAGTTTGAGTTCCACCGGACTCCACTCCAAGAACGCCTTGGAGTTCGACCATGTTTAAACAGGCGAAATCAGGTTTCAGATGCTTTCGGATGTGAGTCGCCTTCATTAGTTGAGTACCTGGGTTTACAGGAGTGATAAGATTGAGAATAGTTGAAACGTGGAATAGTATTGTAAAATACCAAAAAAGAAGTCAAACTTAAACAAATCTAACCGCCTCTCTGTATAAGAATAATCATGGCCGCCTGTATAGCATCGATCTTGTTGCCCAGATCCTTAACCTCCTGCTCAACTTTGGTAAAAGCGATTGTTATCCGCAGCATCTGCAGGATTGCTCGTCATCGCTTGGGTCATCCGATCCAATGCGCTAGCCATCTCTGACGCTGCAGATTCGAGCCCAATATCCACAGATATTGGCACCTTTGAGTGGCGGCCCCGTTTTCTCTGATTTTTCTGTTCCGCATTATTTTCCAAAGTAGATACATCGATTGCCCCATCTGTTTTCTTGCGCACTAATTTTTAGGTAAATTCCTGATCTAACGAGTCGGCGCTTGGTTTAGCCCCCGACTTTCCAGCGCTGGCTTCGGCATTCCTCGGTTTTGAAACGAACAAGGAATAATGAATCCATCACCTGTTTCAAGTAATCTTCCACACTCATCCTATTGCTTGTCTGGCCGTGACATGGATGGAGGTCTACAACAATTCGCATGCTGGAATACGCTGCGTTCGTGCCAGTCTACTAGGGTGACATAGCCCAACCACGCGCAACAGACTACTCACAGATCGACAACCGTGGCTATAGTCCTACTCCCATCAGCGACCAATCGAGTAAACATTACGGAAAACATTTTAGGTTGGACGTCAGCTTGAATCTACTACGCTGACAACTGATATCTCTAGTAGGATGGCAGTTTCAAAGGTAATGCATGATACTCATCGGTGTATTCGCGTTCAGTCTCCCATGACTGATACCGACGAACAGACTAATTATGCTAGATTTTCCAGTAAGTGCAAAAAGTATCGGTAGGGCTGTGTCGGATGCGGATATCCGCCTAATTTGACCGTATCCGCCATCCGCCATCCGCCATCGCGAGGTTGGCGGATTTACATCCGTCATCCGTCATCCGCCATTACAAGTTTGTCGGATCCTCATCCGCCGTCTTGTCGAATAAATCCGCCTACCTATCCGCCTTGATCGGATAAATCTAAAATAATTACACTAGCCTAATTAGGTTAGAGGGTTTCCTTTGATAATTTAGCGCCAAACGTTATTTGGAAATCAAAATTTCACCCGATTCGTTAATACGACTCTCTCACCTTAAGTAAATAATAAAATAGTCAGGATTACAAGACAATGTACTTGTCAGCAAACGCGTGCGGCATCGACGATCTGCATTCTGTAAGCGCGTCGACGAGAATGTGCAATGTTCTGCCTGAGAATTAATCCAGTCTTTTCAAATCTCGAATACAAACCTCGAAATCCATAGCTAACTCGTTCGGACATTGCGATAAAATATATCCTCGCGGAACTCTAAGCGTTTCGAGAATATACACTTCTCAGCTATATTACGGTGAACTTGGACCTGACCTTAAATACTCCACATCGATCTTTCCTAATTAGGAAATTATTCGCCTTATCCGCCATCCGCCGGCGGATACGGCGGATAAATATCCGCCAATTTGGGACCTGGCGGATATTTATTCGACATCCATATCCGCCAACTTAAAATGCGGCGGATATTTATTCGAGGCGGATAATTTGGCGGATAGAATCCGCCATATCCGCCCATCCCTCACAGCCCTAAGTATCGGAATGCATGCAAACGCCATCAGACCAGACTGGATCTATTTCCAAACCCTAAATGCTGGCGGTAATAGGGCCGCTGGGCGAAGACCAAGGTGGTCACAAAAGCGACGGTGACCATCAAGAACGTACACATGCCTGCTGAAGGCATTCCCTATAGGACGGAAGAAACTGACAGCTTATATTCCATCCCCACTACTCAACAGTAATATAGAGTCTAAACACCATACTGTTCCTTTTCCCCAATACAGTCCGTGGTCTTGATTGTCGCCTACACGCAGGTCTGACATTCAGATAGTAGGCAGTTGCTGGCGCGTCAAGGGCATCACCGGCGGCGCGCTCCTAACTCTGGCTGTGGAAAAAAAACTATGAAAATGCGTCTGAACGCTGGTCAATTTCAGTAGGGGTAGGGTAATATGAGGAATATATTCATCATTCGTATTCAACCTTAAATTCTATTGGCAGTTTTTCGCATTCTCACATTGCGAATCTTATCCGTGCTCAGCCCTAAAAGTTTTCATTGGTTTTAATTTGTAATTTGCATCTTTTCATCATGATAGGGGGTGCCTCCACGCCGTAGTCCGTCCTGAATCCTCATAGTTAATATTTCTAAAATATAACTTATCCCAGCTTGCATAGCGTATAATGACTCTAGATGTACAAACTTCTACTTCTCGCGCAGTGCCTCAACGATCCTGTTCTCCATCCCTGTAATCTATCAGACAACAAAGACTCGATCTATCACACCACTGATAATGAAATACGATGCAAGAACCACACCTTCAGCTTTTCGAACTTTATGCACTTGTTTAGAATATCTTATGATTACACTCAGGGGATCTGCTCAATATATATGCCCTAGGCCTGCTGCCGGTCTCAACTAAAAGAAAACAAACGACAAAGCTGCAAAAAAGACACACGCAAACGAAGCCTCAAACCAGGAACGAGTGTGGCCTTGAGAACTATACTCTGCAAAAATATCTTGCAACATTTCATTCTCGAACTCATCTTCCGTCTTGTCGCCAGTGTACATCACGTCAATCTCCTCTAGTGTGAGTAGCGTTATCTCCTTACCCCTTACTCTATCTTCCAAATACTTGACATAGTCCTTGACTGATATTTATCAGCATTTCGGCAGCAGTAGCAACCTTGGCCCACGACCACAATATTCAACAATCTTCTGGTGTATTGTTTAAGATACAAGCCTTGTCCTGTCTACCTTGCCTAGTCCTGCCTTGTCCTTACTTCTCTTGCCTTGCCTCGCCCCGCGTTGCCTTGAACCTGAAGCATCAACCTTTCCCCGCCCAACCCAGCCTTAGCCTTCTTGTCAGCCGCGAATTCATCGAAGCTAACACGGTAGGAACGCAAGAATTCACGTTCCACCAAGACCGAGATATTTAATGGTGCCACATTGTATTGGACACCTTGGCCGGGCTGGCCAAACCCTGGGGCAATAGGCCCAGCACTGACATTAAAGGGCTTGATTACCTGGTACAAGTGGTAGTCGTAGGGATAGGGAAGCAGACCCTTGGGCCAATCCAGATTCTGAGGGGGCAACGAACGCTGCATGTATGGGGCTCCCACCGGTGAGACGAAGGTGCCATATTCCCCGCCGAAGCGATCAAGAACTACACCGACAGACAGAGTGATCGTACCGTTGATGGTGTGGTTTCTCGTGTCGAGCTGAAATCCATCGCCTGTAGGATAGATCCATGAGCCCTTGCCACTGCTGTTGTAATAGGTTTGCAAAAATGGACCGGGGCATAGGCCCCCCAAGCGATCATAAGTGGCCACCAGGGTGTCCAATGGAAAATCCGTTGGCAAGTCGTTCGGCCCCAGACGCTCATCACCACATAGATATTTTGAATCCGAAAATTTCGTGCCACGGCAATAGGCAATATAGCCATCCGTGCTGGTAGGCATGGGGCACGTCGATGTCGGCGTGCCGCCACCAACCGGGTGTGCCAGGGCTGATGTAAGCCCAACCAGCATCATCAGGGCGCCGGCTTTGATGGCTTGTTTGACCGACGGTGGATTGTGTGCGACTGGATGATGCACGGTTGCTTTTTGTAATTTAGTTGAATTGCTCGTGTCGTGGGTAAATGGAAAACCCGGAGAATTGTGATTCATATGTTGGATCATTGTTCGACTCTGCGGAGACGGTTGTCAGTTGCAATGATCTAGGTTGAGCAGCACTGTAAAAGACCCCTTTGCATTGAGCTATAAAGACCAAAATAATACACGTAAGGACAGAAGAAATAATATCGTCACCTAACATATAAATATATAAAGAACGCATAACGTTGAGTAGCACGCGCCAGTGTGCTTATCACATACTTATCACACAATGATAGTCCTCGACGCATGACATTTACTGCATAACCCTAATAATCCTTTTGACTTTGACGTACGGCATATTTTTGTCAAAAACGGTATCAAAATGACGTGCCAGGTGTCCAAAAATGTGACCAGGTAATTCGGCTGTGTCGGGAATAGATAGCCATAAGGAGCAACCAAGGTTTACGCAGCAGTTTTGCGAGAAACGTAGTAATGTCGTCCAGCATTCGTAGCGCAGCTTCTGAGCCGCAGCATAGACTGACCGTACGGCTGGACACGATACGATATCGCCGGGTTTTGCCCATATCGCATATCGTATCGCCGGCCAGAAAAGTCTGGCGATATTATCGCCTATTTTATCGCCCCCTTGGCGATATTGTATCGCCCATAGCGTATAAAATACGATGCGATATCGCCAACTGGGCGATAAAGCGAGATGACGTAGGGTAATTAATCAAACGCTACTGAAAATGTGGTTCAGCCTTGCTGCCAAACCTCTCTGCCAGCAGCCTGAATAACCCTAGATCATTGTGCAGATCTTAATGTTAGGGATCGGCACGGATAAGAATTTTTGTTATCCATATCCGTATCCGTATCCAGACAACATATAGTTATCCGTATCCGTATTAATATTCATATCCAGAAAAAAGGGGCGTATCCGTATCCGTATCCGTCATATCCATGGTATCCTTAGGAATGACAAAAATATGAATGACAGATATTGTAGCCGTCACTAATATGAAATATACCGTTCAACTGGGCTAAAAGCGCTTTCTTGAGCTTATGAGTCAATAAGACCGTCGTACAATCGTTAAGATCGATCCGGCGATCCATACATATGAACCCGGCTCACCTGGCTCTGCACATGAGCTGGTCTTATATACGTAATGGATCAGGTTTATATTCAGGATATATAAGCTGTTGTTATTGTTACGGTTTCCACATTTCGTGCCCGATTCTATTATTGCTCTGATCGACTGCCATATCTGGAACATAAGAACTAAAATTTATTATCAGATTTATAATCAAAGAAGAAATACGAAATAAAATAAACATTAGTTAATGTTAAAGCATGAATATTTAAAGAGTTCTAGTACGGTACCATTATTAACATTATTACGAGAAGGAAACAAAGAAATACAAACGGATTTTATTGCGACCTATATGAACTCTTTAAGAGAGTCAATAGTCTCATAGTCTCCCCATTCATTCTATGACGGCGCAATCCAAGCAAGTCTCTCCCCTGGCTGAACAACCGCTCACAGGCAAGTTCAGAAGCAGGGAGGGGGAGAAAATCGCGAGCAGCTCGCACCATTTGGGGATATTCACCTTTATGAGTGTGCCACCACTCAAACAGCCAGTCTTCGTTACCTTCAGTATTTGCGACGCTAATGACAGCATCGTCAAAGTACCGATCGATGTCGGACACATGCCTTGACTGCGGCTGTACGTTTTGTAACGGGCGCAATTCTGTCAATGGGTTTGCATGGTCCGACGGTTGAGCAAACGGTTGCTTAGACTGCGGCTTGTGTTCCGGCGGATAAAGCTTATGGAGAAGCGCTCTCAATTGTTCCATAAGGAAAGATGCGGCCGCTTCATCCTCAAGCTCTTGTTTCAAGAGTTCGCACTTGAATCGAGGGTCCGAAATCATTGCAATATAGTAAATATTGACTTCGTCAACGGAACCAAAGTACTTTTCGTACTTTTTTAATCTGGCTTCAACAGCTCTTACCAACACTGGGTCAGTATCTTTGAACAGTCCATCATTGTTCTTCGCATCTTGAAAGAGATCTTCTAACTCGTAGTACAAGGCTATCGACAGACTCAGCTGAGGCTTAGCCTTCAAGACCAAATGGGTAAATTCGTCAAATTTTGGCGAGTAAATTCCTTAATTGGTGAAGTTGATTCCAATCTTTCACTGTGAACGACGGGAGACCCACGGCTTCCAACTAGCATGAAGCGCTCAATCGGTTTGTATGATTCAAGACTTTCTTTCAACATCTGATATGTTGAATTCCACCGTGTACTGACATCGTATTGAATAATTTTCTCAGGAAGCTCGTCCAGCCTGCATAGCTTCTTCCATCGGTTACGTCGTTGCCGACTTCGGTCTATGCAAAGGACAATTATGCGCAACCTAGCCAAAGAAGACAGGTCAGGATCAAGGTCCTTATTGGCACTGAGATCATCACAGGCCCGATTCGCGCTTTGGATATCTCCTGTCTTCAACGCGCTCAGGATGTCGCCTACTATCAGATTGAGTACATGTGCGATGCATCTAATGTAGCTCGACAGTCCCTCGAACCGCATTACCGGTCGCTCGTTATTGCCAAATGGATTCTCAACAGTGTCGAATTTTGTTAACAGGTTTGCATATCATATTCGGGTTACAAAGAATTCCATGCTTTCAAGTTCCAAGCCATTGTTACACCTGACGGCTTGGTTTTGTCTCTGACGGGGTCCGTGGAAGGGAAATTGAGTGACTGGATCTTGTGGAGATTATCCGGGATCGAAACAAAGCTTCGCAAGATCTTACAAGCCTTGCGAATGGAATGCGAAAAGTTACAGCGCGAAGCTAAGGAGAATGAAGACGACGCCATTGAGGCGAAGGAATTCGCTGCTAGGACTCCGGAAAAGCTCAGAAATCAGCAGACTGAGATTCAGAATTTACAGACACAAATTCAAACTCTAGAGACGGAGAATACTTGGTTTCGGCAGGCTAGAGGACAGTCCACAGGCTCAACCTTGAATATCGAGTCTATCCTTAAGCCTAAAGAATTTAAGGGCACCAAGTTAAATGAAACCTGAGAACCTGACCGGTTCCTCAACAAGTTGACCATGGACTTCCGACTCTTCGAACACCAATTTCTTTTCTCTTCCTCATCGTAGGATCCTGGCAGCAGCTTTTTGGATTGCCTACAGCGATGGGCCTTTAATGGGTTCAAGTATGGATTGATGCTCGAATCGTCGCCTGTTGCTGCCTTTTACATGGTCTCTATATTACTGACAAATATCAAGACATGCTTAAACAGGCGAAATCAGGTTTCAGATGCTTTCGGATGTGAGCCGCCTTCATTATCTGAGCAACTGGGTTTACAGGAGTGATAAGATTGCGAATAGTTGAAACGTGGAATAGTATTGTAAAATACCAAAAAAGAAATCAAACTTAAACAAATCTAACCGCCTCTCTGTATAATAATATTCATGGCCGCCTGTATAGCATCGATCTTGTTGCCCAGATCCTTAACCTCCTGCTCAACTTTGGTAAAAGCGATTGTTATCCGCAGCATCTGCAGGATTGCTCGTCATCGCTTGGGTCATCCGATCCAATGCACTAGCCATCTCTGACGGTGCAGATTCGAGCCCAATATTCACAGATATTGGCACCTTTGAGTGGCGGCCCCGTTTTCTTTGATTTTCTGTTCGCATTATATTCTAAAATCCAAAGTAGACACTTCGATTGCCCCATCTGTTTCTTGCGCATCATTTTTTCTCTAATTTTAAGGGTAAGTTCCTGATCTAACGAGGCGGCGCTTCGTTTAACCCGCGACCTTCCAGTGCTGGCTTCGGCATTCACAGTATCGAAACGACCAAGATCCATCACCTGTTTCAAGTCCGTGTCTGCTTCAGCAACACCAGACCTCTCTTTCTCAGTAGTGTTGCAAGACCTTAGTGACGCGAACTGGCCGGGTTGTGATGGTATCTACTCACAGGCATGCGTTTAGGGGATCGTGTGAGATATATAGGGACCACTATAATCGTACGCTTACCTGACCGCGTGTTCCTGCGGCCCTTGGGTCGCCTCCGGTGTTCGCCTACGCCTCATGCAGGACCATGTTATATGTATAGAGCGCTGTAAACAGAGGACGTTACTTTACTATTGTTCCAACATGAAGACCGCCATTAATTAAAATCGAAGATCAATTTAGTCACCCATTGACCCCGTTATCACAGCAAATATAAGACGTAACATATAGCCAAGTATATTGCTCACACTACATTATGCACAGATTAGATTCAACACAACAGCAAATCACAGCAAAATCAGTTACCACGGGCGGTACATGACCTGTGTAACAACAATCAGTACAAGGCTAAACATTTCTTTTTACGGAACCGCATGCCGAAACCTAAACTCCGCAGTATCAACAGCTCCCTCTTCCAGGTAATCCTGAAGAAGATTGGCATTGAAGCCTATTGATACTTGTTGAATGCCCTCAATATCCTCTTGACCAAATGGAAGTAGATCCTCAATAGTGAGACCTACATCAACAATGCCGCCTTGCAGTACCATATGCCCATTCTCAACCACTTGCTATTGAAGTTGTTAGTACCGCCTCTCAATACAAACATGTCTTGTTGTTTCGCTCACAATTCTTGGGAATTGATTTACCATGCCAGTAAGCGGATCTCGTCTAAATATCTCGATAAAAGCCGATTCCAATGACCCAAACCAGTTGTGCCCACGGTAGGGGTAAGGCCCAAACGGCTGATTGCGCCCAACCTCTACGATAGCATCGTGAAATGGATTCAGGTCATTGGCAACAGAAAATACATTCATGTCTTGCCGTCTAGGATAGCGGAATCTTGGAGTTTCGTTAAGCGAGAGAAGAATCACGATAATACTTGAGGCCCCCATCGGGTTTCTTAACTGACTCGCTGGATTCGTCGTCATTACGAGCATTACAAGTCTCGTCAAAAAGAGGTCTCCAACGGTTACCGAGCCCGTCCCTGCCTTGGTTAGTGAGTTCTGTGCGCGCCCCGTTTACAATCCATTCCTGTAGAAATTGTGCTGCATTCGCATGCAACGATGACTGACAAGTAATTATTGTCGCCGTTGAATCTTTGGAAGAGTATTCGACACGGGGATAACTGCTAGTAGAATTATTGCTGCCGTCAGCAGTTACATTTCGCGGTAATATACCTTTCCTCGTGGTAGCGTTTATGTGCCTCCTCTTGCAAGGCTAGAAAGCAAGTGAAAGGGAGGCGGGTATCGAGCCTTTGTTCCGGTCCATTCGCGATCAAAAAGTCAAGAGCGTTTTGGTATTCCTTTTTCTCAAAAAAACTGAGATCCATTTGCGAAATCGAGGGCTGTTGTAGTTCCTTGGAGGGAAGTGCATTTCTCTGTGATCTTTTGCGTCTTCTCTCGTGCTGTTTGGCTGAGATCGACAGATCATTATCCTATACGGCCGCGTTTCGTCGTTCCACGCGTCCTTGTGATCGCCGCCGTAACGTGAGGTACCCGAACGCGACGAGGATGCTGTTTACCATAAGTACTCATGATAGATGCTGCAAAAGAAGAGGTGGAAGCCAGAAAGAACTAAAGTGACGCATGACTATGCTGTATCTTACGACATCGTGGTGCTATTATTATTAGCAGTTACCAGAGTGCGCAACAATAGACGCCCATGGCCCGGCGCTTAGGAGCCTTGAAGGTCACGTGCACGTGCACCATGGTGCTTCTAACTTCAGTGTGTTTAGTTACCCGGTCTCCTACAAAGGCCTCGCAATACAGTAATTGGGTGACTAGCTGAATGCATTAGTCACATCGATGGTGCTATGTAGTTAAGTCGAGCGCCTCAAAACAAATCAAAGCCTGATTTCTCACCCGATGGCTCGCTCGAGTATGTGAAGTAGCCTTGTGAGGAGTCGCTGCAGCGGTTGGGTATCGAGACGATTGATCTATTTTACCAATATCGATGGATCAATCACTTCCAATTGAAGTGACTGTCGGTGCAATAGGGAAGCTAGTCAAGGAGGGCGACGTAAAGTATCTTGGCTTGTCAGACTGTTCTGCAGCAACCCTTCGACGTGCCTACACAGTGCATCCCATCACAGCGGTGCATATGGAGTACTCACCCTTCGCGATCACGAGGATAACCCTGAAACTCTTATATTATTTCTTATCGGAGCCAAAGATGGATGTCGGAACCGCGAATGACAAACTATACACATAAGGAAGAAATCAGAAACAGCCCAAATAGCGTAAAGCCCCAAAAAATCCTCGGCACAACACACACGCACTAAGAAAACCCAAAGAACAAACCACAACATGCGCGCAAACAATGACGAGGCGGCGCCGGCGCTGATGCCCGTTCCGGACACGCCGCACAACCTTAAGTCCCCTAACCGCATGGCACTATTGTCCGAGCTCCCGACGTTCATTACACTTATCCCGGTTGACTCAAAAGTCAGGAGACTATTCAGGACAGCAGAAAGTTCTTACACCATAATATTATTCTCTGAAGGGACATATATTGTTACTCTTTTTCCAGGGAGCGTAACATAGAGCGCAAACCCATCACTTCTCACAGCTGGATCACATCGATGGAGTGGTGGGCCCAAAGAGTTCACAGAGATAGTCTGCAATTGATGATATTCCTGCTTTCGAATATTTCAAGGGGCGTATGTGGAAGCGCGCTCGGCGCGGAAGTGCGCGTAATTACGGCACATGACGTCATATCCTAATCAAGACATTCCCGAGCGTGGTCGTTGTCCGGCCATTCATTCTCCACCGCGAGACAGAGCCCCGAATTCAGTTTCCTTTGCGTAAATCCGACTAGTCTTCTCGGTGAGTTCTTAACGATGATCCCCAATTAATTAATTTATTAAACTTGTATAAACTCGATACTGCGCTCATGGCCCTGGTGCATCATTCTCTGGCTATCTCCAATAAAGTAATTGGAAATCTGACGCTATTTAGGGGTCGTTGGCAATATCCCCAAGGAGCGAATGACTTGTTGGGTTTCCCAGCCCAAAAGGCTGCGGGTCGGAGCAATGGCGCTAGGAAGCGCTCAACTCCAGGCTCTTTGCTGTTGCAACAAGTGGAGTACCATCATTTGTCCGCTCACTTCACCACAGTAATGATATTCCACATTCGTTGGGTCCACTACGGGATCCAAAATTACACATACAGATCGGCCCAAGGTCGCCAATTAAATGTCATATTATCTTTATCTCTATTGAAAACGATCACAAATCTAAACCAACGGCCCAAGCATTTTGATATCCCCTTTTAAAAACCTGGAAAAGATAACAATAGTTATTTGAATAATCGAACATTAAAAACCTACATAGAAAGCATCAAAACAGTAGCCACAACGACAACAAGCAGTGCCGACGAAGCCTTCAAGGCCGAGCTGCCGTTCTCGTCAGAAATCGGCGTGGTGCTGTTGGTGCCAGTATAATTCGACGGTTTCATGCCACAGGTATGGTTCTTGTACAAAGTAGCCGTGTCCATAACAGTACCGTTGCCAGAAACGATGAATTCGTGTGTCATGTGCGTGCAGTTGTGGAACGTGAGCCTGCTCCATCCGTAGGTAGTATCCTGAATGAAGCGGACGTAGTCAGGCAGCGGCTCGTCGTACGTGTCAATACCATCGTAGTGACCGCCGGCTCCGTTCAGGATATACCATGGCGCGGAAGGATTGTCGAGCTCGTTCGGGTCAGCAACGCCGTTCGCGATGGGGGCATTGCGCTCATAAAAGTGGATATGGAGTCCACCTAGTTGTCAAGGTCTTCGTAGAATAGCCTGCAACACGACAAAACACTGCAGAATATATTATAGATATACATTATACACAAGAAAAAAAATTACAAGAAAAAAAAAGCGAGAAAAGCAAGAAACTGTCCTATCTTACACTCTGACCACCCAACTGCATTATCTTACACGTCTCCACCACTCAACTCCGCGAACCTGTCCTGGATGGACCGCCATGTGGGTTGGTCAAACAGAGTTGCCCAGTGGGTAAATCTGTCTGGCGAGGTGATGCATCGTACGATGGTAATCGCGTGGACAACGGAGGTCTGGTTATATGCCGTGGCATTGCCCTTAAAGGGACTCAACTTCAGTCCAAAATGTCGAATGACGTTGCGGACTTCAGTTTTGACTGCCACTTTACTGGCGAGCAAGGTATCCGGCGTCTTTTCTCGAAGAGCACCAAACTGTCCACGGAACGGAGATATGCACCGATCACAGTACTCCTCTCCGGTAAGTTCCGGAAGCGTTACCTTCGTTAGGGAATAGACACCCCTCAGCGTCGACTCGGACAAAGCCGAGTGAGTCTCAGAGGTCGAGGCAATACTCCACTATCGACACTCTATCCTGATGGGATGGTGGATAGCTGGACAGCTTGCGCCGTTTCCAGAACCGCTTATCGTCCCCGCCATCCCCCCGCCTCGCACAGGCAAGATCCAGGATGGCGACCAAGTCGACGAACGACGACATTGTCCCGTGGACAGACGATGGCGTCGTCGGCAAGTTGCTCCCGTCGCTTGCGAGACAGGCGGCAAGGTCACCTATATGAATTGGTAAGCAGGTCTTAAATGGGGTCTGGAATAAAACTCACGCTCTGTCTGCGCGTCCTTCACATTGTCGGCCAATGTCCCGACCGACTTCATGTGCGACTCCGCCACGTTGCCGATTTCGTCTATGAGTTCCATAAAGTCGTCGGCATAGTTCTCGTCGAAGGTCAGCCACCATCGCTTGATCGACGAGCTTGCAAACGTCTTGGTAAACTCGGTTACTATCTGGACAGTAATGCCTTCATCCTCGAGCTCGCCGATCAAGGCCTTCTCATCCAGCTCGACGATCTGCACCTGGCTCAACCGGAACTCCGTCTTATGAAGCCAGTAGCCCCGGTTGAAGGTGTCGGCCTGCTCACTCTTGAGTGGCACATATATGGTCTTGATCGTATTCACGAATTCGGCACCCCACCTTGCGCCTGACTTTGGATTCCACGCCTGCTCGATGTCAAACTGCAGACGTCGCTTGCCTGCTCGCTTTGAGTCGGCACCACCGGCCGGAATCCAACAGAATTTGTATTCTGCCATGTGGGCCCGTCCGATGTACCGCAGTCTCGAGGTGAACCGAAGTTCCTCACGAAACGACAGCACGCCTCGAAACAGGAAGTCGAAGGAGACACTAAAGTATCTGTCAAGACTGTGACCAGCCTGCAGGACACTTGTCGTGATCAGCACATCGACGTCTTCAACATACGCGTTAGGACGCGCAAGAAATCTTGCGATCCAGGCGTTGTCCTGGACACCGGCCCAGATACCTTTGACCCTGTCAGCGGCCAAGTCTCCGAACCTCTGCCGTGCAGTTGTGCGCAACAACGACGAGCAAGCTGGCGTGTGCAGCCTGCATTGTGAAAACGACCGTAGGCATGGTCGAGCGGCCAGTTGTGCGGTCGAAGTGGTTGACATACCAGCTAACAAGGTACGCAGTTAACGTCCTCATTCCGCTGTTGCGCGAAGTCAACACCTTCATAGGATGAAGCACAACGGGCGCGCTCACCTTACCGCGTACCACATCGCGACTGCCGGAGTCGGCCCAAGGTCCATGCAAGACATGTAGAACGCGATTGTGTTCTCCGGGATGCGATGCTGCATGCAGAGTACCCGACGCGCGTCCTGAAGAAGTTGCTGGAATGTCCGCAAGACCTGTGGGAGCGTTGTCCTGATTGTACCAGCGAGCAAGTGATACTCGACGAAAAAAAATTCCTTAATCACGATTAGGTCGTACTTCTCGAGCCCTGGACCCAGTTTTGCAACACTGTCGAGGCAGACCACACACCGTCTCCTCCGGTCTCTCGACGCCGGACTCTGGGGGCGCGTCCAGGTAGCAGTCCAGGTTGAGTTGCTGAGAAAGGTAGCGCGCCAGAGACTGACGAAACGTTACTGACAATACAGATAACGCCGGATTCGCCTTGAGGTGCTCCCTGACCGCATGTGTCTTGCCGGTGCCCATAGGCGCGTCCAATAAATAACCACAGCCGATAGTTACCAAAAGAAAATATCCTGTTGCCCTTCCCAGTTGATCTTGTGGTTGCCGCCGAGATGGACCATCTCGTCTCTCTCCGCAACGAATCCGTACTGATCCGCACATTGGATGACTACAGTGAGCGTACTGCAATTGAAGCAGTAAACGACAATCTGGCCATTCACGCGTTCAATACACGGCTGCACTCGGATCGCCGACGCCGCAATCGAGTACCCATTTGCCGACACTGCCAGCCGTCCTGTCCACCGTCGTCTCGCACAACGGGCAGTAGACAACCTGGCCGTCTGTGAGGTCGCGGCACAGGACCTTTCTCCCAGTGTCTAGAGCAATCTGCTCATCGTCGTCGATCATGTTGTACCCAGCGTCGGAGCGAGTTGGCACATCTCGCGCTCTGACGACTGCAGCATTGTTCGCTGGCTCGAGTTGCTCGTCGGCCGGTTGGAACATCCTTGCGTCAGCGCTCATGTCTACACGCTGGTTTTCTGGATCTCTGTATATGTCCCGCTGAGCGCGATGAACAGATCGCAGCGGCATCGCGGGATGTGGCCGGACGGATAGGAGTGAGTCCTCGACCAGTTCGGACTTGATCGTTCACTAACAGGAGAACAAACTCGCGTGTGTTCCGAACCCTAACTTGAAACACGCTAGTCCTATTGTGGTTACTTTGCCAATAACCCTGTTAAGCTGTAAATGGTAACGGCTGAGAGTAGCAAATGAGCCATTGTTATAATACGGTAATGACCCATAGAATTTTGTACAGTGGTGTTCTAAAAGTCTGAAACCCTCTACCTACCCGCCTAAGCGGGAAACGAGTTTCAAACTTTTGGAACACGACTATAGAATCTTCCATGCAAACAGCCCAAACAGGGGAGGGCCTGACGATCTTGCCAAATCTGGCTTTCTTTCCCTTACTTTCGTCGCGAGCAGCCTTCGTTCACGCCCGACTTACCTGATGTTTGAGGATGGCGGGGATGGAGGACAGGACCGTAGAGGCGGAGTCCAGGAACTCCATATTAAGGTTGTACTTAGTGTCCATATTGGCACACTAACAGATGTTCGTAGGGAGGGTCTAAGAAAACTCGCTAACAAAATAGCTGTACTGCTGGAATCAATAACTAAGACTGACTCGACAGCGCATACATCGACGTCAGGTGCCTTTCGCACCCTTCCTCTTTTACTTCTTGATAGGTGTCTATAGAACCCCGATTTAGTGAGTATCACTAACCCTGCAGTGGTCACTTAGGTCGAATAACCTTAGTGAGGTCGACTAAAACGCCTAGTGACGTGGTCACTAACTAAACTAGTCTTTGTGAACTAGAATAAAATGTCTGGCTTCACTGAGTCTGGTGTACCACTCACTACGAGAGATGAGTATGCCTGCTCAGTCCAAGGTAGACAAACGGCTGTTCTGACAGGTAAGAGGCAAAGCCTGCTAGTTCGCTGAATTTATTTGGATTAGTTATCCACAATAAATTTAGAGAGTGTCCCGGAACGACTACCGTCTCTTTATCCCGGTGACCTAAGTACGTAGAGGTTCTCACAGAGTGTAGTCACCTGTCGGTACGCAAATTTCCAAGCTAAGGAAATTAGGTGATGTCCGGTTGGGAGTTTAGACTTAGTCACTAATAAATAATTGGTTGTCACTAATGCTCTTAGAGCTAACTAATGACTACTATATGGAAGATTGATTTTGTTCAATGGTCTCCCATAAGGGGGACAACTGGTAGGTGTAGACACCCTCCCAATCGCCACTACACAAAAGGATTATTTTGTGCCCAAATGGTACCCGTGCATTGCATACATTATAACGACGTATATAGTCGTTTGTTAGGTACCTGAGAACCCGAAAATGAGTGTCAGCCACCTGCCTCAGTGAAAACTCGGCCGTCGTCGATGCAACTAGCTAACATGACGTAGGGTCACATGACCCACGCCATTTAGCTGGCACCACGACACCCTCAATTTTCAACATTACCTACAGTCAAAGGCTATGCAGGTACCATAGCGCACTGACATTAGTAGAATAATATGCTTGTTTGTTCCATGGCTTCTGTTCTCCGTTGCAATGTTCATTCGTTTACAGCTTCCGGCGATATCCACTAAAGCTAACACGAGCCAAAGATGGCTCATTGTAATTAGAGAGTGTCCTTCTCTCTATCCCATCCTCCATCAGTGTAATTAAAGAACCCGTATCACATCGATCACATATCTCAGTCCGAAGAGCTCGAACCATGGGAATAGAACTCGCAGTACGCCCCAAACTCCGGATGCTTTCGTAGACCGTACGCCACGTGGTCCACCCGCAGCCCCTCCCTGTCCTTCATAATTGAAAGTGGCATTGAGAACGCAAGCCAGCCACGTCATTACTCGCAAAATAGTTCAATTGTCTGAGTGGGAAGAGAAAGAGTGTGCGACGAGGGCCCGCCAACCTGTATTCACAAATCTGTGACAATTTCTTCTTATAACTTAAATAAATTGCCGCTAGCGGGGAGGCGGCCCTTCAGAAGCCCGTCGAATGTGCAATCTCTTTGGTCTGCAGCAAGGTTTCCTGCAGCGCGTCAACTTTGCTCTGGAGACGTTTATAGCAATCTGGTACGAGTGGCAATCGAAGCAAACTTCCTTTTCCAACTCCCATTCCGGTATCGTCCACTACTTCTAAAATCCTCTGGGCACATTTGACAGCATCGCCTGGTTGTGTCCCCTTGTTCGTTTTGAAAGCCTGAAGGACATTTTCTAGAGGGGTCCCCGCGTATGCTTTGTTCATGCCAGCGACAGGCTCGACATAGGCACTCCAAAAATTTGTTCGGAGCGATCCTGGCTCGACGACGAGCACTCGTATGCCAAACGGTTCCAGTTCTCGTGAAAGGCTTTCAGACATGCCTGTGATCACTTCATTAGTAAATCTCACAAGCAATCATTCGAACTTCAAGGTCGTCCAAAGCATAAAAATGCTCACCTTCAAGAGCAAATTTCGTTCCGGCGTACATCGCGCAAGTGGGCAATCCATCAATCCCGGCACTACTGCTGATATTCACGACAGTTCCAGACTTTCTCGCCCGCATGAAAGGGAGAACTCCCTTCAACACACGAACGGCGCCGTAAACATTTGTGCTAAATTGGGCCTCGATCTCGTTCTCACTCATGTCCTCGATACTGCCTAGCAGCGAGTACCCGGCGTTGTTGACAATCACATCAATAACGCCGCCAGCCTTGCTTATTGCGTCCTCCACTAGTTTCGTGGTGTTGGGGCTTGTCACGTCGAGCTCAATCCAGGTGCCTCCAAGCTTTGAGATCCGTGGATTAGCTTCGGCTGCTTTGATGCAGTTGCGAGCCGTGGCGATGACATTGTGTCCGGCTTGGAGAGCCGCCTCGGCCACTGCGGCTCCAAGACCAGATGATGCACCGGTGACAAGCCAAGTCCTGGATGATGTCATCTTGAAGGTGGGATGAAGTCGATCGGAATGAAACCTCGTTATTTTGGAATTTCGTGACGAGAAATTCAATGTGTTGTCCCAGTCTGGCTTACCAACCGTTCAAGGGGAAGTGTCCGGGATGTCTTAAATAGCCGACCTTGAAAAATGGAATTGGTCATTCCTGTTGTTTGCAGAGTATAACGCATGACGGCAGGACGCAAGGGCGAACAAGCGAAGAGCGAACAAGCGAAGAGCGGATTTAGGTTGCTATGCCGCTAGGACTGCCCATATAACGCCGCTAGCTCCGATCTTGTACTCAGAGATCAACAGCCAAAGCGTAACTCTAGTTCTTGCAGAACATGATTACGGAGTACAGTAGTCACATATGTAGTCGTTGCCAAGATTACGCCACAGACGAGGACCAACTGCTGGAGCCAGTTTCCACGCCCAGCAACAGACTTTTTTTCGATTTAACGCTTTTTGTCACACCCGAAACTGAAAACTCCATGCAGATCTCTACTTGCAACCTAGGTAGTGTCCCAATTCCTCGACCTAGCGTACCCGACAATCGTTGGTGTAATGCTACCCCATCGGCCGACACTATCCCGTCAGGGAGAGCGAGGTAGCAGGTGTATAGCAGTTTCGCGTAAAATACATCATGAGGGGTCTTACTACCGTCACGTAAACTACGTTAACGTCACTGATCTCGAGACGGTGACGAATTTGAACATGGAACTATTACAGTTTGCCTGGAGAAGATACATCGATGCGGTCATTTGAAATTAGACTCTGATGGATTCATTGTAGGAGTCATTGGTTTAAGCGTGACTCCTACAAAGAATGAGGTTTCGATTAATGGAAGAAGATTCTGGGCGTGGTGTGCACTGGATATACTTGGCATATTCGGCGCTCTAAATGCTTCAGGTGTTGCCAAGTCGATAGACCCGTCGACAAGCAAACCCATTCAGATTAATTTTGTCAACGGGGTTCTCCATGGCACTAGCATTACTGTATTCATCGCGGATCTATCAAATGTTGGCTCCATTTGTTGCGATTGGTGTCCAAACGTCAACTTCTTCGCTTCCAATTCGGCTGCAGTCGAATGGACCCAGGAAACTGGAGTCAGGGGTTCCTTGGTATCCGCGTATAACTTGGCCCATGTTGCACGGGAAGCTTGGTCTAGGTGTATTACAATGCAGAATTTTGTTGAAAGATAGCTCATTGTTGGGCTATTGTGAAAGTTGGGACAAGGCTAACCTCTGTGACAGTCGAACTCATTGCGAAAATGAACTGCTTCCTACAAGTTTAGGGTAAACCTTCGGCCTGGAACCCAACAGTTGCGACAACAACCAGCTACGCCTATAAGTTGCTAGCTGTCAAAAGCGGCAACATCTGGAATTGATTGAGTTGTCTCGGTGAGAGAAGGCTGCAGCACTCGTATAGGGCTGTGTCGGATGCGGATATCCGCCTAATTTGACCGTATCCGCCATCCGCCATCGCGAGTTGGCAGATTTACATCCGTCATCCGTCATCCGCCATTACAAGTTTGTCGGATCCTCATCCGCCGTCTTGTCGAATAAATCCGCCTTCCTATCCGCCTTGATCGGATAAATCTAAAATGATTACACTAGCCTAATTAGGTTAGAGGATTTCCTTTGATAATTTAGCGCCAAACGTTATTTGGAAATCAAAATTTCACCCGTTTTCGTTAATACGACTCTCTCACCTTAAGTAAATAATAAAATAGTCAGGATTACAAGACAATGTACTTGTCAGCACACGCGTGCGGCATCGACGATCTGCATTCTGTAAGCGCGTCGACAAGAATGTGCAATGTTCTGCCAGAGAATTAATCCAGTTTTTTCAAATCTCGAGTATAAACCTCGAAATCCATAGCTAACTCATTCGGACATTGCGATATAATATATCCTCGCGGAACTCTAAGCGTTCCCGGAATATTTCTTCTCAGCTACAATACTGTGAACCTTGCCAGTTGCCACTTTGACCTGACATTAAATACTCCACGTCGATCTTTCCTAATTAGGAAATTATCCGCCTTATCCGCCGTCCGCCGGCGGATACGGCGTATAAATATCCGCCAATTTGGGACCTGGCGGATATTTATTCGACATCCATCTCCGCCAACTTAAAATGCGGCGGATATTTATTCGAGGCGGATAATTGGCGGATAGAATCCGCCATATCCGGCGGCAAAGCCTATACCGGCGACGTGCAACCGCTTCGGCAATAATCATGAGAGCGCGATCATAGCAGTTGGGAACAATGGTCCTATAAACACGCCGACGAGAGAGACGCTGACGGCTGAGACAATGATGGATGGAGCAAGCCAAAATACGAGCTCAAACACGAGTGACAAAACCAAATAAATCGTTAACATGGTGTTCTCGCCTACTCTACCGGTAACGAAGCCAAGTGCCACACGACCGACAGTTAAGCCGGCCCAGAATCCGGAAGCCACAGCACCCATCTTTGCCGGCTCTCCATGACGCTCAGTTACCATGAATGTAACAATCCAACCCCCCAATCCGACTTCGACGCCCATGTAGAAGAATAAAAAGAAAGCCAGTATTATAGTGTACCTGTTCTTCAGTGCTTCTGCCAGTCGACCTTGCGATTCACCATCTTCATTGACAGCAGGCGGATGATCTTTCATATATTTTGCTGCACTCTCACCCCAAAATGCATACGCATTGAGAAAAAATATACTTACGATAACACCCAACATAATAAAATAGTAGTAACTCCACCGAGTACCGGAGGATGCCATAGCAGTAGAGATAAGTGGACTAACTGTCGCACCGACACCGTATAAACCATGCATCAATCCCATGATCTCATTCACATGCTGCAAGTCCGCAACATATGCGTTCCACGCCGCATCTATTGTTCCTATACCGAGACCGGCAATACCGTAAGAAGTGACAAGTACTGGGAGCGGAGGAGTCCAGCAGATTAAAGAGTATGCTAAGCAGATCAACGAAAGCCCTCCTAAAATAGTTCCCGATCTACCAAGTAAGATGTGCACATTTGAGTTCAAAACTGCCGCTATCATATACCCAGCTGCAGGGGCAAGAAAACAGAGCGATATCACGGTGTAAGTCTGGTGATAATATGACTCAATCTAGGCCGGTCAGTCTACTAACTTTCCGTATATAAAATGTGTGAAGAGCGCATACATATAGTAACAGGGCCTAAGACATTGTTATTAGCATCATTCATGTCAATTCATCCGATACTGGTATACTCACTCCTGGCGTGGAGTCGTTCATTCCCATTATTACGAATCCAAGAAGGATAGCCAACAATCGCCATTTGTTAATCGGTGGGTTATTCCAGGTTTGGCTATGTATGGATCTGGTATCGTCCAAGGCTTCGCTGAATTTGGTGTCAATTGCAGGCAGTGGACCCCTAACGACGTCGGCCTCAACCTGCGACTTCTCCATGGCCAGCGCTGTTATGACTGCATCGGCATCTTCAATATCTCCGCCTCCTGTGTAAAGTGTTACGGGTTCAGTCTCGACCATATCCCGGGTCTTGCTGAATTTTTATGGCATGGAACAGTGAAACTTGCCTTGTGAGGAATGGGAGCGGACATATGCATGATATTATATAGTATTGTGAATTCTCACGAGGATTGTGAAGGGGGCGCGCAACAATTTGAGGAGTACTCGTCTAGTTCCCTTCCTCCTAATTAGCGATGGAGTGCCGGTGCTGAGCCATCTGCTTGGTATGTTGTCAATGAACGCGGGGCCACATTTGAATGTGGCGCATTGCTTACTTACCCGTTATAGAATTGTATATGCTAACGCCAAGATCTACCATCGCGCTTGCGCTTCAACGATTTGTAATATACATGAACACAACTGGTATGGTTAATACATTAGAGATATTCACGCTGAAATAGATAGTCAATTTCATGTAGATCCCACGTATCATATTATTCAACCCACCCTGCCTGGCTATTTAATTTAGGCTCTCCGAATTCTAGACCGTTTACTGGGACGCTCTCGCTGTCTCTGGGCTAGCATGCTCGAAATGCTCGCCAGCCCCTTCTATGGCCACATTTAGCAGCAGTTATAAAACTATTGAGGTTTAGGGTTTATTCCAGGCTGATCTTGCCAAGCTCAGTCCCTTCGGCTGGTGTCTCCCTTCATGGAGTGTCTTCATACACCCACTATAACTCTTCCGGACTTGAGCATCCTCTCTATTCAGTGCTGGAACTGCAAGATAGACTGCGAACCCAGGCTAAGCATCGTGTTTAGTAAATGCAGCAATGCGACGATTTTATAAAAGAAGACAGCATGAACCCCATTGGAAGACTATCAATATTTTCAAGGATACCGTATTAAATCCTGCGGAGCGGTAAATGGAGTATGATTAGCTTCATGATGTTCAAATACAGTCAGTAATACAAATATACATTGCAAGTTCCATATCGCAAATCTCATGTTCCCGAAATGAACCTTTACATCTGTATGCTGTAATTACCTTCCGACCATTGCAACTAAATTACTGTTCGAAAAGACTTTCTGTTTGTCAGATCCTACGGCTGGTGATCCTTGTAATCACCTAATATCACAAAGGGTCAGATGTTCCGTGGACCGTGAGATAATCAAGACCTCACATAGGATCTATCTTTCCATATCGCTCAAACCGAATGTTAGATCATAGTAACGGCCACGAATTAGGGACTCACAATGAGAGGTAGCGTCGACTATTAGAAGGTTTTACATAGGACACAAGTGCCGGAAGTTATTATCCTGCAGTGAGGTTTTTAGCTGACCACTATTTATTGATTGATGCTAACGATTGAAAGCGATCATTCATCGTTCTATTTGTCAGGATCCAACTTTCTGCTCAGAGCGGGGATACGATTTGGTTCTACGTCGCAATTCGTTTCGAAAGCTTTTAGTGAGTGTATTAGTGAGGATAGGATGCCTACATACTGCTTCTGGTTCATTCATCTTGTGATAGGTACTGATTAGGAATACCTTCTGTTGCTCTAGTCGTGGAATGAACCGGCATTCGCGGCAGTGCATCACATCGACCCGGTGCGCGTCCTAAGCCGGAGCACGTCAAAACACGTGTCAATAATAAGGACATGCGGATCCTAACAGATATGTACCCGTTGTTATTAGATTTGTGAATTTGCTGATCCTCTAGTGATGGATGGTGTACTTCTTTGGCGTCCTTACCAGAAACCTTGCCATCATGCTGCATTTTAACGGTCTAATTAACACCTTATGTTGTCGTATATGCTAACATGTTAGAGTCTAGGTTCTATCTGCATGAACATAAACTTCTTTTTCTTCGCCTTCGGTCAAGTACGTCTCTAATTGGACTTGTTTCGCTAGCTTGTAGTAGATGCCAGTTGCTAATACGAACGGAAATACCCGCTTACTGTTTGAGCTGTGTATATTTCGTAATCGGCCAATGGTTAAAGATTGCTGTCGTCAACGATCTCATTTCCATTATCTGTTACTATCTCTCGTACAGCTGCAATTACCAATCGTACTTAGTCATGTTTTGTACTTTTATGCACTACGTACATCAGAATGATCAACCCAGTGGTAAATCTCTTTCCGTAGGGGGAACTGATGTGCCAATGCGCAACAAGTTTATGAGTAGTTTTCCAACGAACGTAGTCATATGGTCCGCATTAGAAGTGTAGCTTACTCTGAAGTCTGTAATATTTAAGACGGCGAGAATGCCGACAGGTTCATATGGATCAAGATCTTCTTGTCTAGTTGTATCTGGCGTATATGCCGTTGTGGCCTTGAGTGATGCAGTACAGAAGCGTTGTGGTGAGTACAAGTGGAGAGCGCCGCCGTGCTGTTGCAAAGTGCCGTGCTGAAACCAACGATAACCGTGCTGAAAGTTTTTTTTGGCTGTCGTGAAAAACTAGAGTGGTGCATGGCGCCATAACCCTGTTGTATCCGTACCTACCCCGGATATCCACACCACCCCCGGAAATTCAGCCTGAAATAATGGGTGTCTTCCCGTAGACTTTTTGGCACGACCAGATCCGCAAATCCACAGATCTGGTCGTTACATAAGCAACCAGATTTTGACCAGAATTTGCGAGGCGTTCCAGATGCACGGATCTGCCAGATCCCAGATTCACAGACCAAACTCCCAAACCTAAATCCGTAGCCGTTCGCCCGTTTCCACTGACCCCCATTGTTGCCGTTCTGTCTCACGAGATCATCATTGGCCCTATTTCCGTGTTAGGGTTATCAATTTACGGAAAAGAAGATGCTGTCCTTGCGTGGCAGTAACCTGGCCGCTCACTGCAGCTCAAGAGGGAAAGTGCCGGATAGCACGCGCGAGAGAAGACAACGATGATAGCTATTTTCGATGAGCTTATGTTGTTCAATTACTTTGCGCACATGTACTCCCATCGAGTTCGGGGTCGTCGAATGAATATGTAGAGGTTGAGCTCGGCATTTAACTGTCGGTAGATCCCTTGACTTCTGCTAAGTCTTGAAGGGTCTTGACCGAGGAAAGGGTAGCCAGTTGGAATCAAACCAGCCTTCATGATGATCGTATTTCTTGTGAACTTTCAAATATATTCCGCCCTTATGTATATGTATATCATATGGAAAAAGAAAAGAGAAAAGAAAGAAAAAGCCGACACTTGATGCGTTGGCACCGGCGACAATGAGCACTGGCGAGCGCCACAGGGATCGGCCACACGTGGCTGGAGAGGCTATCCCAGAACTAGATCCAGCCCAGAAGTGTGGGGTTAATTAAGCCTCATCAAACTATCCGCTGTCAAATCGGGTCCTCACTATCGCCGTATCTCTTAACGACATCACTCAACAACGGCCATGAACTTGACGATAGCCCGGACAAGAGCCAAATATCTCCTCAGGCATCTTGATAAAATTAATCCACAATCTTTTTCTACCGCAGACTATGCACTTGCGTAGTAACGAGCTAAATATAGAAGAGTAAGACTATTTAAGGTAACAGACCATTCCTCTTTGGGACAGGTGTTGACGTCCTGCACCTTGGCATACAGACTAAAGGAGCTACCTCTCCTTTTTTTCGCCCCCTCACTGATGCCCCTTTAACCGCCGATAATGCGCGCCGAGCCTCCTCGCCTACGAATCAAAAATCCTGCGGATCACTGACAACACTTAATTCTCAGCAACGCAGCAAAGCCTGAGCAGAGGGTGAAGCGACGTCTTGGCCCCAGGCGAAACAACATACAAACAATAGTGAGGTGATAGCCAAGAATCAGAAGCGATGGCCCGACATATAAAGCCTGGCCATCCCCGCGGAGAACCCAGTTTTCTCACCAGACAGCGTAGTCAAAGCTTCGCCTAGAACCGCCGACTATCAGTTTCTAGCATTTGACTCTCCAGTTTCCCATTCCTCACCGCTCGGCTTTTGCAATAATGAATTGTCCCTCGCGCACGGACGATTCTCTTGTCCATCCGACTTGGAACCAAAGTCCTCCGCACTTAAATAGTGATTTGACGACACGCCAGGATTTCAATGGCATAGTGAATCTCAGAGAGCAGAGGGAATCTGGAAGTAATGCAGCGAATATGCCAATTTCAGGCGTTGACGAGGAGGAGGACACCCCTCCACAGAAGCCCTACGACGCTATCGCAAAGCTAGCTTCCGATGGGGAGCGGGCCCAGGGCTCCGGGGGATGCAATGATTCTCCCTGGAAAGCCCATCTGGCTCGCTATTCCCGTCGGATGCTGCAAGTTTTTATCAAATATGCGAAGTTTGTTGGTCCGGGGTTTCTGATAGCGGTTGCGTACATTGACCCGGGAAACTATGCCACAGACGTTGCAGCTGGTGCTGAAACCAAATTCGCTCTGCTGTTCATCGTCTTGATGTCCAATCTATTTGCCATCTTCTTGCAGTCCCTCTGCATCAAGTTGGGGAGCGTCACCGGTCTCAATCTGGCCGAAAATTGCCGGGCCCATCTGCCCAAGTGGCTTACGATCATTCTATACATCTGTGCTGAAGCGGCCATTATCGCGACGGATATCGCTGAGGTAGGAAATTCTTCTCCTGGCATTTATCGTGGTGGTGTTGATATATCTAGGTTGTTGGGTCTGCCATTGCATTGAATCTCCTTCTCCACATTCCTCTCGTGGCTGGTTGTGCTATCACCTTGGTCGATGTTCTGGTGATCCTCATCTTCTACAGACCCAATGGGTCCATGACCGCAGTCCGCGCCTTTGAACTGTTCGTCATGATGTTGGTACTGGGTGTGGTTGTCTGCTTCTGCATTCAGCTGTCCCTCATGCCCAGTACCGCGGTGGGAGAAGTTTTTAGAGGATACGTTCCGTCTGCTGCTGTCGTTGAATCCAATGGGTATGTGGTCTTTTTTTTAAGTATGATGATAGTATTTCTTACTCGGTAGGTAGGCTGTACCTCAGTTGTGGTATCCTCGGAGCGACTGTGATGCCTCATTCTATATTCCTAGGCAGCGGAATAGTGCAATCGCGCCTGAAGCGATTCGACATTGATGAAGGACGTGTAGCCTCATCCATCCCTATTGGCAGCAACGAGAAAGACGAAAGATACCGTCCCTCTGTTGCCGCGATCCGAAACTGCCTTAAATACTCTATCATCGAACTTGCATTGTCACTGTTCACATTTGCCCTATTCGTGAACAGCTCCATCCTCATCGTTGCGGGGTCCTCGCTGTTTGAAAACTCCGAGGCTGGGGAAGCGGACCTTTTCGGTATCCACAAGCTCCTGTCGGATACCATTTCTCCAGTTGCGGGCACGATCTTTGCGTTGGCATTGCTCCTGTCGGGAATCTCCGCTGGGATCGTCTGCACTATGGCTGGCCAGATGGTCAGCGAAGGCATGTTGAACTGGAGCGTAGCTCCTTGGCTTAGGCGGTTGATCACTCGATCCATCAGCATCATTCCAAGTATCATCATCGCTGCTGCCGTCGGCAAAGAGGGACTCAATGCGACGTTGACTGCAACTCAGGTTGTGTTGAGCGTTATCCTTCCATTTGTGACCGCTCCTTTAATCTACTTCACCTGTCGGAACCGATATATGACCGTTGAGACTGGAACTCCGGCAGACGGGACCGCGGCTGAAGGGGTGAAGATGAGAAATCACTGGGCCGTGGCGGTGCTGGCCATCCTTATCTGGTTGGTCATTGCAGTCATGAACGTCGCTTTGCTGGTCTTGGTTGGTATGGGTAAAGCGTAAGATGATACAACGGTTGCGAAGATTAGAATCTTGGAGGAAGGGGGAAGGGGGCTTGATGCTCTGTGGTGAGATTGTTTGTGAAAATGTGTAGAACACTCTAGCCTACAATCGTTGGTTGTGGAATATTCTAGCAATGTGTAACGATGACGCAATTGGGTATTCATGGAATGTCTAGAAGGTTCCAGAAGACAGCGTCCAAAGCATATATAGAGGTCATAGGAACCTGTAGTTAATAAGTGTCTGTTAGAGTGTGCTTCAAAATAGTCATATATTACAACAGGTTATGAGCCCTGTTTGAGCGCAACCATTGGAAAGAACGAAACAGAAGAAACCTAAGGAATGTCAGAAGATAGGGACATTCGAGTCTGGAAGCTCGACGGAGCCGAAGACTGGGTGCCGTGGAAGCGGCAGATGACCCTCATCTTGAAGGGTAAAGGTTTTTTCAAATTCCTCGAGGGCAGTCCCGCTAAGGAAGGGAAGAGCCCAGAAGAACAACAGAAGGAGGAACGGGAGGAGATGAAAGCCTCCGCGACCATAATGGGGAGCCTGAGCATCAAGGTCCAGGCTCAGATCCCTGGCGACAGTCCCACGCCAAAAGAGATATGGGATCGTTTGCTTAAGCTGTACGACCAGAGTACAGCAGGTTTAAGGATGCAGCTCAAAGGAGAGTTAGCGAGCCTGAAGTACTCGGACTTCAAGGACGCAAATGAGTTCGTTCAGAAATTCACCGGCTTAGTGAGCCGTCACGCGTCAACGGGGAAGCCAGTCGATGAGGAAGAACAAGTTAGGCTCTTCCTTGAGGCAGTTGGTTCCGGTTTCGAAATATGGAAACGACTGAAACGTGCCGAAGTTCGACGGGGTCTTACCATCGAAGACCTCACGACCGATTTCCTAGAGGAATCTAGAAACGAGGAGAAGGAGAGCGCCTTTGCTATCCGAGCAAAGGGAGGCTCAGGACACGGCAAGAAGAAAGAAACAAGGACCTGTTTCAAATGCGGAAAGAAAGGGCATATAGCCAAAGACTGTTGGTCCAAGACTCCGAAGGATCAAGGACCGAAACTAAACATGGCGGCTTCCGCATTTAATAGCGACAGAGATCTTAGGACTGCATGGTTTATCGACAGTGGCGCAACAGCACATATATGCTGTCAGGCAGAATTGTTCGAAGAGCTTGACACTAGCTGGAAAAAGCCTCTCGACGGTCTGGGAGGTGGTGTGCGAGCCGAAGGAATTGGAACAGTGAAACTTACTGTCGGAAATACCAATTCAACACTTACCTTGAAGGATGTACACTTAGTTCCTAGTTTCTTCACCAACTTGATAAGTGTGGACCGTTTCCGATCATCAAAGGACGCGCGTTTGACCTATGACGGGTCAGATTGGACGTTGATACACACACCTACCGGGACAAAAGTCGGCAACATTCAAGACTACCGAGGGTTGTACGCACTAGATGCACAGGTAGTGCAAAAGGAACTTGTTAGTGCCGCCGTGGAACCAGTGGATCTCTGGCATGCGAGATTAGGACATATTTCAATGGAACGAGTCAGAAATACTGCAGGTCTCACAAATGGAATTAATCTAAAGAATGCGTCAGAAAGTGTTGCGATGTTTGAAAGTTTTATGAGCGAGTGGAAGTTGTGAACAACAATGAGGGGTTTGTGGTGATCCGTTGATCTAATTGATCATCCGGTCCCAAGGGAATTAAGAGGTCTTTAAATATACAAGAATTTGCACTTCAGAAAAATAGGCTTTCTGTGACCCAAATCTGGACGTCACCGATGATTGATCATTTGACAATCCATGTCGTAACTGCTGATCTTTAACTAGTAATGATTTTCGATTACATCAGCAGGTGATGTTACCACGCAATGTATCAGGTAACGATGATCAATCATCAGACTCTTTCTGACGTCAGTCAAAAAGAAATTAGGGCTGTGACGGATGGGCGGATATGGCGGATTCTATCCGCCAAATTATCCGCCTCGAATAAATATCCGCCGCATTTTAAGTTGGCGGATATGGATGTCGAATAAATATCCGCCAGGTCCCAAATTGGCGGATATTTATCCGCCGTATCCGCCGGCGGATGGCGGATAAGGCGAATAATTTCCTAATTAGGAAAGATCGATGTGGAGTATTTAAGGTCAGGTCCAAGTTCACTGTAATATAGCTGAGAAGTGTATATTCTCGAAACGCTTAGAGTGTCAGGAACCGCTCCTGAGGTTTCGTACCTTCGTTCCTGTCTCGGCGCTTGGCGCCCCACCGAGGCCCCACCGAGGCCCCACCTAGGCTCCACCGACTCGAGGCCGACACGTCGTCCGCGGATACGAAAAGTTTTGCTTATTTGTTTTGTAATTATTTAGTGCTTATTGGTTGTAGAGGCTCGGACCGGGCCGAGGGAGGAGTAATAAGAAACGCTCGTTCCCCGTCCGAGTCCTCATTGATAATATTCTAAAATATATCGTTACAAGCCATCCAGCTCCACGTAACATATAGTGCAATTCCTGTCAACCCTTACATTTAGAGTTCCGCGAGGATATATTTTATCGCAATGTCCGAACGAGTTAGCTATGGATTTCGAGGTTTGTATTCGAGATTTGAAAAGACTGGATTAATTCTCAGGCAGAACATTGCACATTCTCGTCGACGCGCTTACAGAATGCAGATCGTCGATGCCGCACGCGTTTGCTGACAAGTACATTGTCTTGTAATCCTGACTATTTTATTATTTACTTAAGGTGAGAGAGTCGTATTAACGAATCGGGTGAAATTTTGATTTCCAAATAACGTTTGGCGCTAAATTATCAAAGGAAACCCTCTAACCTAATTAGGCTAGTGTAATTATTTTAGATTTATCCGATCAAGGCGGATAGGAAGGCGGATTTATTCGACAAGACGGCGGATGAGGATCCGACAAACTTGTAATGGCGGATGACGGATGACGGATGTAAATCCGCCAACCTCGCGATGGCGGATGGCGGATGGCGGATACGGTCAAATTAGGCGGATATCCGCATCCGACACAGCCCTAAAAGAAATAAAGTCTCATGTCCAAAAGCACATTATCATGAGACCGGACTGGTAACTGTATTATCCCATCGTTCTGCAGAATTGTCTCAGTCATTGTTTGTGAGGCCGTGGCCTTTCTTACGATGGTGCGGCTCAAGTGTGGTTCAGAGTCAATGTTCAATAGGCTTCAAATGCCTAACTCGTGCTTTCCCACACGACGTTCAAGGTTTAGCCACATGCCATCAGCAAAGCTTCGATCGTCAGATCTGTCTTTGCAGTACCGAGTTATTCTTTAGTCACTGCAGAGTGTTACTCTCGTTATGTGCACCTATATTACCCTATTGAGTATATAGTTGATATTTCAACAAGAAAGAATTGTTTGCGAGACATGCATTGAATCAAAACAGGAAAGACAGATTTCACGCGACCGACCAGCGCAAGCAACGGAACCAATGGAATTAATCTATACTGACGTGGTGGGACCAATCAAACCTCAAGCATATGATGGCTCAAGTTGGTACCTCAGTGTCGTGGACGATGCAACGTGCGGCAAATGGGTCTACCCTGTGAAGACTAAAGGAGAAGCATATGATCGGCTATGCGAATTCTGCAATTGGGCAGAAAAGGCAACGGGAAAACCCGTTAAACGAATCCGTATGGATAACGGACTCGAGTTTGGTGGCAGTAGGTTAGAAGCTTTCTTAAAGGCTAAAGGGATCAAGCAAGAACTTACGGTGCCATATACGCCAGAACAGAATGGCAAAGGCGAGCGTCCTCATAAGGAGCTCAACAATATGGCAAGGACTATGATTGCCATGTCAGGATTAACGCAAAAGCTATGGCCAGAAGCTCTAAAGCACGCCGCTAGACTGAGCAATTTGCTCCCCACCAGAGCACTTAACGGAGAGACTCCTGTGAGAATGATGGAAAAGTGTCTCTACCCGAACGACCAACCTTCAAAGCCTGACGTCTCACATCTTCGAATATGGGGATGTAAAGCATGGGCACTGATACCTAGCGAGCGAAGAGCGAGGAGCGAAAAGTTTAAGCCTAGGAGCAAACCAGGTTATTTCGTCGGAACAGAAGCCCATAATATTTTTCGAATATGGATGCCTGACGCGGGAAAGGTAATCCGAGCACGGGACGTCACGTTCGTCGAAACTGCAAATAACAGCCAGGTGCAGCCTGAATCGACGGAAGATAGAGAAGACTATGCAATCGACATATTTGGCGATAAAGTCGCTGAACAGGTTACGCAATCAGAATCAGAAGAGCCTGCACAATCTCAAGAAGAGTCCGAGACCGACACCACCATTACGCTTGCTCCGCCACAACGATCGAACGCGATAGCACCAAATCAGACAGCCAGACAAATTGAAAGTGATCATGCAACGGTTTCTGGTCCTCCAAGAAGATCGACTAGGGTGACTCGCGGTCGCCCTCCGATGAGATACGGAAATGCAGCATTCAATAATGACGGAACAACGGAAGCTTCTGTCTTCGCGGTTAAATCGGCAGAGGACCCAGATCCCAAAACATTTCAAGAAGCAGTTAATGGTGCCGACGGTGATGAATGGATGACAGCATCTGAGGATGAGATTAAGTCGCTAAAGGAAAATGAAACCTGGGTCCTGGTTCCAAGAAGTCAAGCGGAAGGAAGGAGGGTTCTGACAAATAAATGGGTATTTAGAACCAAAACGGATTCCTCGGGAAACCTCCAACGAAGAAAGGCGCGGCTAGTGGTGCGCGGCTATGAACAAGAAATCGGGCAGGATTATAACCAAACCTTCGCATCTGTGGTAAAAGCAGCAACATGGAGACTATTGATTGCGATGCTACTTATCGATGGATGGTTTTGCCACCAAATGGACGTTGTGACAGCATTTCTTTACGGGAACCTAAAGGAACTGATCTATATGGAACAACCAGAAGGTTTCAACGAAGGAGAGGACATGATATGTCAGCTACGCCGCACACTCTATGGATTAAAGCAGTCGCCGAGAGAGTGGTACGGCAGATTTGTCGAAGCATTAACGAGTCGAGGATTCCAAGTTTCACAAAGCGATCCATGCATGTTCATTAAGCACGAGTTAATTGTGGTACTCTATGTCGATGACTTGCTGATATTTGGAAAAGAAATCAAACGTATCGATGAGCTGAAGCAAACTCTACAGGAGGAGTTCAAAATGAAAGATCTAGGACGAGTATCATATTTCCTAGGCGTGAATATTGAAGAGAGGAAAGATGGTTCAGTGAAGATTGCACAGAGTACTTACATAGAGAAGATCCTCTCTCGTTAAGGCATGGACCACGCTAAGACTGTCCATACTCCCTTTCAACCATCGGCCAATCTGGACGAGCCTACGGAAGAGGGTTATCAAGCCCCACTCGAGTTCCTAACGAGGTATCAATCGATTATCGGGTCGTTGATGAACCCAATTATTTATTCACGGCCGGATATTGCATATGCAGTGGGAAAACTGTCTAGGTACATGTCAAATCCCACGGAAGTCCATATGAAAGCAGCAAAACACGTTCTTCGGTATCTATCTGGAACAAGAAATCTCGGAATCATTTATCGACGCCAAAAACAGCACATCGGTGAAACTCACTTGATTGGTTTCAGCGACGCAGATTGGGCTGGGGACAAAGATACAAGAAGGTCGACATCGGGATATGTCTTTATGTTAAACGGAGGACCCGTTTCCTGGTCGTCGAAAAGGCAGAGCAGTGTGGCTCTGAGCAGTTGCGAAGCTGAGTACTACGCGCTAACTCAAGCTGGTAAAGAAGCAGTATGGCTCAGCCAACTAATGGCTGAGATTACGGGCAAGCGTCAAAGCCCCTAGTGATATTTTGCGACAATCAGGCAGCTCTAGCAAGCACCGAGAACCCGAAATTTCACGGACGGATGAAACATGTCGAAATACAACACCACTTCATAAGGGAACTAGTGAATGATAAGAAAATCAGTACCAAGTGGATTGACACTCACAATATGGTAGCTGATGGACTTACGAAGAGTCTAGAACGAATTAAGTTTGGAGATTTCGTTACGATGTTGGGTATGGGAAATTAGTGGGATGGTGCGACTACTCGATTAGTGCGAATTGGCAACGATCATAGGCTACGGGGGGTGTGTGGAAATGTGTAGAACACTCTAGCCTACAATCGTTGATTGTGGAATATTCTAGCAATGTGTAACGATGACGCAATTGGGTATTCATGGAATGTCTAGAAGGTTCCAGAAGACAGCGTCCAAAGCATATATAGAGGTCATAGGAACCTGTAGTTAATTAGAGTCTGTTAGTGTGCGCTTCAATATAGTCATATTTTTCAACAAATGGCATGAGTGCTACACGACCTCCGTAAAGATGTCTTCTTAAAAACCATCTATTGTTTCATTGATGTTGACACAAGACTATTATAGGAGCCAAGTATTTCTAGCAAGTGGCGCTCTCTATCCCGCCAAATAATGGGTCCGTCCTTGCAAATAGACTCCTGCGCGACTGCGAGAACATCCGGTGGTTCTTCATTCGAACCATCAGTTGCCGGCGTTAGTAGGTCGCTCTCTTGCAACAGCCGCGAACAAAACGATTCGAAAGCCCACTGTTCGCAATAAGCTCGACGACAGCAACTGCCTGTTTGCCAGCTTGCTCCGAGGTCTGTTACAGGTGTGATACAAATCTGAGCTCTTCGACAAGCGAAGCCGCATCGACAAGACCAAAATGTTCGATCGATTTGCGGCTGTATGCAATCCAATTGCGCCAGGTGTAATTGCAAACGAAAAGCGAAGCAATGCATGGGATTAGTATGACGTAGCCATACCATCGGGTGGAAGTAAGCATCGATCCAAAGCCTGCGACCAGTCCCGCAGTGCCATTGGTAAATGACTTTACAATTGATAAGTTTCTATTAACATTAGCATCTTTTTGACTTGCGAGTTGTTATTGTTAATAGCTATTGGTCTTTACTTCGCGAGGGTCTGGTATTCCCAAGAGAGAGATCGTTTGGACCGTCCGTTGATCCGTTAAACAGGACACGGGCCTTTGTTTCTTTTTTGCGCTAATACTAGGAATATTTCTGTTTTGTTAGAACTTAGGACCGACCAGAGAGAGGGAAGATTTATAGAGTGGGCCAGTTGGCCATAGGCAATTAGGGCCAAGGACTTGGTGCCGTCCCTATGTTGAACACGTACCGAACATGTATGGCAATTCGCGTGCCTGGCGAAAAAGGCTAGCATATTTCTATTCTCAGAGCAGCAGTGTCCGACTGCTCGGTGATGTGATTTGCACAACTGTGGTGTTGGCGTTTACAAAATTTTCGTATCAAGGCGATATATGTCATAGGTATATCAAATTTCGCTATCGCCCAGATACGCAGGACGGAGGCGATTATGGACTTCTATTCGACTAAATAAAAAAAGAGAAAATAATCAGAAATTTTGAATGCAAACCCCAAACTTTTTGCCATAACGCTTCATTATACTAGCAAAGTTTTATAAATAGTCGCACATAGGCACCAAAGACCCACACCTACATTACAAGCATCACTACAGCAGCCACAATGATCGCAAGTAATCCCGACGAGGCCTTCAACGACGCGCTACCGTTTTCAATTGTTATTGGTGCAGGGCTGTTGGAACCAGAAGCATTCGACGATGACATGTCGCAGGTGTGGTTCTTGTACAACGTAGCCGTGTCCAGAACAGTGCCGTTACCGGAAACGATGAATTCGTGTGTCATGTGCGTGCAGTTGTGGAACGTGAGCTTGCTCCATCCGTAGTCAGTATCCTGAACGTAGCGGACATAGTCTGGAAGCGGCTCGTCGTACGTGTCAATGCCGTCATAGTGGCCGCCCAGACCGTTCAAAATGTACCATGGTGCGGATGGATTGTCGAGCTCGTTCGGGTCAGCAACGCCGTTCGCGATGGGTGCATTACGCTCGTAAAAGTGGATATGGCCAAAGAGGACAAGGTCGACGTTGTGCTTGAGAAGGATAGGTTCAAAGACATCTCTGCATGATGTGCAAATATTAGCGCCTTGTTGGGCCGCATAGTACGGCCTGTGGGCAGAGACGATGACCCATGGAGTCTTGGTGCGGTCAACGGAGGCGAGATCATTCTCCAACCATTCCGTCTGCTCATTCATCCGTCCGAAAGGACCGGAGTCTTCTTTACCGGTGCCACCAGGCTCGGAAGGACCAATGTATCCGTGTCCGAGATCGGTCTCGGTGTCAATCTGGACGTAATGAACCATGCCGTGATCCCAAGAGTACCAGAAGTTGTCGACACCACCAGACTCGGCCGACGGCATGCGGAAGTGAGTGCGGTACGCGGTGAAGTTTGTCTGGCCTTCCATGCAGAGTTCGACAGTATACGTGATATTCTTCTCCTTGTCGGTAGTACCGCCGTTGTTACAGTTAGCTTCATGGTTGCCGGGACCGACCATATATGGCCGCGTGGCGGTGACGGGCTGCATCTGATCGTAGTATTTGTTAAGAAGTCTGTTATACACCTTGTATCCTTCTTCGACGGGAACGGGCTTTAGGTACTTCTGGACCTGTTCTTTGAGCCAATAGTCTGCGTAGGCAATGTCGCCAGCTGTCCTAAACGTTAGCAGAGTACATGCTAGTCTTAATGTGGAATTTACATACGATGCCAGACGAAGTCATAGCCGTCAATATATCGGGCAAGACTATGGATAGTGGTGTTCACTTCATCCATCGCACCCTCGCTGGTGGTACTAAGCCCATCCGGGCCCATAACACCGAGGTCAACAACGACGGCGGCCGTGTAAGGTGTAAAATCGCCAACCTCACGGGCAGTGGTGAAGGTATAAGCCGGGAGCTCGGAGCAGTTGTAGCAATTGGTATTCGAGACCACGTAGAAGTACTGCGTGTTGGGTTGTAGTCCAGTGACCTTGACATGGTTGCTCCAAGTCAACGAGGTCTGGAACGTGACGGACTCGCCAGTAGCGTAGCTAGAGAGGTCCCAGCTGTCGGTGCCATAGTAGACGGTGGGTTCATCGACCTTCTCGTATGTGTTCCATGAGACGGTCATGCCAGTCGTTCCCGCATATGCGAGACGATGCTGCAGTGGTTCGAGCTTGTTGACTGGGACAGCACCGGGGACATTGATTTGAGCCACGGCGGAGCTCGCGAATGCGAGTGCAATCACAAATGTGGAACGCATCGTGGCACACCGTTGGTTATAGACAGCTGCACAGAATCGTAGACGACGAGAGACAGGCTCTTATATCCTCGCGGCCAGGGGTAGGCGCTGCGATTGCCATTGACATTGCCGCAGCGCTCCATTGAGTGGTGTTTCCACCCACGTGTGAATGTGAGTTGCTAGCGGCCAGCATTACATGGAAAGGAGCGATGAGTAGAGCAGGTGGAAAGCCAACAGCCGACTGTCCGTTTCTCATGCAGAGGATTAGAGTTAGGATGTGCGCTCGATTGCCAATCATAGACTTCCGCACTAATCTGAAATTTCACTAGCCGCTGCTCCATGTGCCGCCATTATCACTGCAAGTCAGAAGTAACTCTAAGTAGTTTTAGCTACTTGCAAAAGTCAGGGCTACCTGTTGCACCGGGGTCGGCTGTCGGCGGGATTTCCCGGCTGTCCCATAGCTCGTGGACACTGCGAGCCTACTGGGTCGATCAAGGGCGGCCATCTGTGAGGCACTGAATATTCTGCCATTACTCGCATAGACGTTGCCTCTGGCGAACAAGGAAATTGCCCTGCATCCAAGTTTCTTGCCGTTGCTTATCCTCGTGATATCGCGAGCAGGTTGGTTGCCCCGCCAAGTCGGAGCTGCCGCGTCCACGTGCATAGTCCAGTTCATGTCTGTGGCAAGACAGGATTTTAGCGACACTTGGCGAGCAGCATAAGACGGTGCTTTTGCAAATTCATGACAGTCTATTGGTTGATAATAGTCAAACAAGAAAGCCGTTTCCACAGCGCGGCAGATTGTGCCTGAACTGTCAATTATGTCCGGCGGGTTTTGGCTAGATGGACATGCATCTCCGAGAATGTGGAACGTTATTGCCGTTAAACTCTAAGCTCCAAGTTGTACTTCGTCAGATCAGTTGGAAACAATACATGGAACAATAAGAATTTCATCCGTGAAAGTATTCGATCTATATTACAAATGAAACATAGCCCGCCTCACTGGTGCCTCAGGTCTACTTTCGTCCAACGTTACTATGCAATACATGCTCTTTCATCAAGAAGCACATGCCAGCGCACATCACGCTCATCAGGGTCGCGGTGACAAACACGGCCCGGACACTGTCCAAATACGATTTTACCACCAAATCTTGCATGTCGGGTGGCAAAAAGCTGACTTGATCGATTGAGTCCTTGACCCGGCTGATGATTTCTTCCGCGTCCGGCCCGGTGATGCGGGAGTACAGCTTCGCGGCCAGGACATTCTGGAAGATTGCGGTTGAGATTGAGACGCCAAGGGTGGAACCGGTGCCTTTGAACCCGAACTGAATGCTCGTTGAGACGGCTTGGTATTCGCGCGGAACGGCGGCCACAAGGCCGACGAGTGTTATTGTGAGGTACAGGCCGAATGCAAAGCCTGGTACAAACATGATGACCATGATCAGCAACCGGGAGGTGTCCGTGCCCACGAAGCAAAGAAGGAGAGACCCAAAGACCATGCAGAACGCCGCGAGGCAGGTCATGGGAAAGTAGCGACCAGTTTTGCGCATGTAATAGCCAACGACGAGAGACCCCAACGCATCGCCAACAATGTGCGGAATCAAGCTGGAACCGGACTTGGTTGGAGAGACACCCTGCACGGAAATCAAGTAGATCGCAATGTAGTAGATATGCGAGTAGTAAATCATGTTCATGAACCACGAGGTAAAGGAGGATCCAAACACGGTCCTGTCCTTTAACAGGAACAATGGAATCACCGGCTCCCTGGCAACTCGCAGCTCAACATACACGAAAATCATCAAAAACACGCCGGACAACAAGAGCGTGAAGATGACAGCTGGACTGTTCCACGGAGCATAGTTACCACCTATCGCAACGGCCAACAGAAACAAGACTAGTGTGCTGACGAGTGTCAATGAGCCAAGGAAGTCAATGCGTTGGAAGTTGCTGCCGTCGAACTCCTTGGCCGGCTGTGATTTCAAATTGAAGCAGATAGCCATGAGCGACAAGACAATAATTGGACCCTGTAATAAGAACGTCCAGCGCCAGCCAAATGACTCGGTAATCAAGCCGCCCACCACACCGCCGAACGCCGCCCCGCATCCATACAATACATTGCCCAGACCTTGCAACAGCCCACGCTGCCTGAGAGGCACAATGTCGCTGAGAGTAATCGAGGTCAGTGACGTCAGGCCACCTCCTCCGCAGCCAGCGACCACACGTGCAAAGACGAGGAACCACATATTTGGCGCAAGACCGCAGAGAATAGATCCGACGCCAAACATGACGTTACAAGCAATCAGCACAGACTTGCGTCCAAAGATATCCTAGGCCACATGTGAGTTTTCTGCTTTATTAACTGGCAAGCTGATATTCACCTACAGAAATTTTACCGTATAATGGCTGGAACGCGGCCAAGCTAATCATGTATCCAGTCGCAATCCATGAAATAGACCGAAACTCGTTAAATTCCGACGCAATATGAGCCAACAACGTAGCAACAATCGTGCTATCCAAAGCCGCCAGGAAAATACCGACATAAAGTGATATAAATACCGTAATCAGCGCTCGCGACGACAATTCCTCTTCTTCGATTTCATCGGCAAGACTGTCATCTGACAACGAATGCGCATCCTCCGGAGCAATTGACGACCGAGAGTCGTCGTTGAGAAGAGGCGCTGATTCCTCAATGACGTCGGGGTCGATACGCGAGTCTATTGAAGATGCAGATGACATTCCAGATTGCGAATAACGCTTCCTCTAACTGCTTAGCTGTTTGCTGGATGGGCAGGGAAGCAGACCAGCGGGAGAATTCTGCACGGTGCCCGTGCAGATGGATGGCGCTATGACTGATCTTATCGACCGCCGTCTTTCAGTGGCGCTCCACTATTCTCTAATGCAAAATACTGCCTTGGAGTTTCACATACCATTTCTTTCATGCCACGGCTGTAACATAAAATCAGTCAGCAGATATGTTGGTATTGGTAGATCTACAGGCGTCGCCACATGGCCAGCATACCGCCTTATCTCACTGCGGCTCGCCGGTCCGGAGGGCGCAAAATCGGCAGACTAGACTCTGCAGCCTCATTCCGGACATGAAATTCTAGGTTATCATTCCCCGTTAAGCCTCATGAAGGTAGGCAATCTATAAAATATAATAAACTGCAACTGAGAACCACAAAATTTCTAGTCCGTTAAAGGGTTTGGTAGTGCCTTTCGATAAGCAGTATTAAAGTTTAATTGTTAGCAATGTGCAAAGGCGCGTTGTCAGAACCACGGTAATGCGCTCAATCTGTCACACCACATGCCGGCCGATAACGGCGTCCTCGCAATCGTCCGGACTACAATTCCTCTCTGATCTTCCTTCGTTTTATCACCGACCATCCAGCTTCTGTATTCTCAAACCTTCATCCACCAGCGCTCTTAAAAACATATTACAACCTCGCTGAAATGTGGTTGGAACTAGTGCTAACTAGTTCCACTCCAGGTCTCCTGCCGTCTTACCGGTACAAAGGCGACGTGCTTGACGACAATACCCGAGAAACCGACCTTCACAATCATCACTACGTCTGAGTCTTTTGGTTCCACGACCGAAATGACGACCCAATCTACCTTCTCTATTTCTATATTACACTCTCCCTCTTACTCTCCGGCTGAGCAAAGACCGGCGTCACCAGCAGCCAAATTGGTTCACTTTGCGAATGCACAGTATACGGTCGGCTGTTTAGAGATCGACCAACACGAGTATGACCCAGTGCAGGAGGAGGTTTCGGTCAGCTATGCTGATGATGAGGAGCCCGACGAAGAGGACAATATGGCGGAGGTAATTCTGCCCAAGGCGTTCAAGAAATCGACTGGCCTTAATAATTTCGTGACCAGGACTAAGTGTTTCTTTCGCCGAAAGAAACGATGTCTTACCGGAGTGATACCGTTCAATGGCATATCGTACAAGCTAGTTGGATTGGAGGACTCGGCTTCGTTTGATCTGGCTGAGACGTCTGTTTCAGATGAGCTTGTCAAGACAGGTACTTCGCCTTTGAGAAGATTCGCCGAGTTCTTTAAGAAGCGACAGTTAGAGAAGGAGCTCCAACCCACTAAGCCATCTATCGCCAAACCACCGATCACTAAGAAGTCTGCATTCGACGAAGCCGCAGTTCCGCTAATGAAGGATGCTTCCCTCGCCGCCGAAGATGATTGCCAGGAGCCGGGTGGGAGAATCGGCACGCGCGTAGCAACAGCTTCTGCGGCACACAGCGCAGGCCGACGCCGAAGTGGTCGAAGAAGTCCTTCGCAGCGCGTATATGCATCTTCGGCATCTTTCCGGAGCTATCCACGAGTCTCGACGAAGACTGATTCAATAACCCTGTTCATAGGAATAGGATCACTTCTTCCCTAAGTGTCCCAGTCGGTCATTGCATGTCGTATCTAGCTCGTTCTAGCGCACCGACGCATATAACGTTCTTTCAATTCGCTACTTCGAGCATTTGAAAGTAGCCTGGCACAGAGCGCCGAAGGTTGGAGGACACAATCATTCACTACTGTTGTCACTTCTCTGACCCGTGGTGATGGAAGTCTCAGACGACGGGATATTATTTCTTGCTTTGTTGTTTGGATCTGGCCTGCTTGACCTTTACGACCTTGATTTGGTCTATATTACTCATTTTTTGGACTCCTTATTTTTGAGGAAATCTATATTTAATCCAAAGAGGCGAGATACGATTAAACTGAAGTTCAAAGTATGGGTACTTGTGGGTTGGAAGTCTCAGCAGTGGGACCATGAACTATATCCACTTCGCGAGGAAATCCGCGTTGGTAAGTGACGTCGATAGGTCATCTAGAGTGATTCAACTGTCGAGTTTCTTGTTTCGTGGTCTGGCGCTGTTATTTGCTATTAACAAGAGGTAATTAATCTGTCACTTCATTCTATTTGATATATTTTTATAGTTTATAGCACTGGGATAAATTCCCATTTTATACCCTGCACCCGTTCCTTGCTTATGTGTAAGCTTTCGGAAAGAAATGCTGAAGGAAGGGTCAGCAAAGGCTGCATGTTTTTCTTTTCTAAGGATAGGAGTTGATATAGTAGAAATGCAATAACAGTACATAGCAGCTGCTACATTTGTATTTGTTACTCGTATCCGTGGATATCCGTGGATATCTCGGATATAGCTAAGGATATCAATATTAGCTTATCCGTATCCATATCCACATATTCTCTATCTGTATCCGTATCCGTATCCACGACGGATATCCATGGATATATCCGTTATCCGTTTATCCGTGCCGATCCCAAGTAGTATGGCATTTGGTGATATTCAAGAAGGCGGCTGCCAAAATTGCGCATCACAAGCTTGTCAGCCACCACTCGCAAATATTCTCAAATTTTGCAGTTATAGAGACGAAATTGGGCCTGTGCACGAGGCAAAAGAATGCTTGTGCCATCCTACATCGACCATTGTTGAGGCGCTGGATGTCGTTCTTATTTCCGGCTATTATCGGCAATTATTTCTGCATTTCGACATTCATTTGCGCTATTAAGCCGTCCGAACTATGACGAAGCTTTTTTCGTAGCATCTGTCCGGTTGCTCCATTATTCTGTTCTTGTGGATACCTGGTTTCCTATTATCTAAATACCCCAAGCTTGCACATCTTGGCTTAATACCCGGCTTGCTGCGGAGTTCTATTCACTCATCTGTCTGTCCACAAAGAATAGTTTCTTTACACCAACTATGACTTCATTTGATTCTATATTTAACGAAACTGTATTATTCGCACCATGGCCCTAACGCAACGGAGTATCGACGACGCCACACAAGTCGGTGGGCCTCTACTGGTCATCGCCTTTTGAGCATCTGTGCGAACTTGAAGGGCCAGCGCGCCACGCGTTAGGATAGAATCCAGCGAAACTCATACTCGTTGACATATGGGAGAGTCATAAAAAGGTACCTGGAACGAGAATCGAAAGTTAGGATATGATTTCTACACGTACACTTACTTATATTTTTGCTTGTCACTATCGGATCAGGGCTCTGTCTCCACCAGGGCTGCGGCGGATGCGGCTATCCGCCAAATTTTCCCATATCCGCATGCGCCATCGGCCTTTTTGAAATTGGGAGATATGTATCCGCCAAATCCGCCATCTGCCTTCAAAAATTTGCAAAATTCATTAATATTATATATCTTAATATCTAATTTCTTAAAAATTTCGCAAAGTTCACTAACATGATATTTGAATTTCCTAAATGGACTCGCTTGTAGCGGACCCAACTTATTTGGTCCGTCATCCCCACTACATGTGAGCACCTACGCCAGTGCTAGAATAACCTCTATAGTCACCCTATTTCATTAACATGTTCATCATCTACTTTTCAGACCATAGGTTGACTTATTTGATATTGCGCTTCTTTGTATACGCGATTGTTTGCTGGGGATATTAGATTTTCACCGTTTTTAAATTTAATTAGAGAATATACGAATTATCCGCCATATCCGCCATCTGCATCCGTCAATCGAAAGTATGGCGGATACGTATCCGCCCAATCCGCTTATCCGCCTATCTGCCTACAGCCCTGGACTCTCCACTGCTGCTCATTATCGGTATAACGCGTTCTTTAAGGAATGCAACACTCGCGCTGCCACGTCTTCTAATTTATAAGCCTGGACGTGCTGTGGCGCACGCAGGGTTACTTTGGATTTGGCCGACGATACTGTGTGTTTGGTTAGCGGTTGAACCTTTAAAAAGTACGTAGGGCTGTGTCGGATGCGGATATCCGCCTAATTTGACCGTATCCGCCATCCGCCATCCGCCATCGCGAGGTTGGCGGATTTACATCCGTCATCCGTCATCCGCCATTACAAGTTTGTCGGATCCTCATCCGCCGTCTTGTCGAATAAATCCGCCTTCCTATCCGCCTTGATCGGATAAATCTAAAATAATTACACTAGCCTAATTAGGTTAGAGGGTTTCCTTTGATAATTTAGCGCCAAACGTTATTTGGAAATCAAAATTTCACCCGATTCGTTAGTACGACTCTCTCACCTTAAGTAAATAATAAAATAGTCAGGATTACAAGACAATGTACTTGTCAGCAAACGCGTGCGGCATCGACGATCTGCATTCTGTAAGCGCGTCGACGAGAATGTGCAATGTTCTGCCTGAGAATTAATCCAGTCTTTTCAAATCTCGAATACAAACCTCGAAATCCATAGCTAACTCGTTCGGACATTGCGATAAAATATATCCTCGCGGAACTCTAAGCGTTTCGAGAATATACACTTCTCAGCTACATTACAGTGAACTTGGACCTGACCTTAAATACTCCACATCGATCTTTCCTAATTAGGAAATTATTCGCCTTATCCGCCAATTTGGGACCTGGCGGATATTTATTCGACATCCATATCCGCCAACTTAAAATGCGGCGGATATTTATTCGAGGCGGATAATTTGGCGGATAGAATCCGCCATATCCGCCCATCCGTCACAGCCCTAAAAGTACGATGTATGCCATGCTACAAATTGCACCCTATTCTTAGAGGAATAAGGTTCGTTTAGGATGGCTAGTAAACAAAACCGTTGACGACGATGCGTGGGCTGAAACAGGCAGCAAGGCCAATATTGTAGACTGACCAGTTTTTCAATAACCGGCCGGAAAAGTAAGTCCATAGTACTTCGCACATATGTTGCTCAATACATAATTACATATTGGTCGGTGCTACACATACCGACAATTTCGCTTTTCGTCATTTGTAATTTTCACCGATATATTCATGTACCCGTCCCGTTCATTGACTGTCGACCGTATCTACCACGCCTTGCACACCTTCCACCTAGTCTAAGGTATATACCATGAACGGCATCAATCGCCGAGTCCAACCACATTCTGAAATATTAGTTACAGATGTAAGAGTAGCAGACAAGTCTGTCAGAAACAGAAGCCGACCCCACTGCATCCCAGCAATAATCGCTGGCTGTATTGTCATAGCATGTTCCTTGGAGAGAGCCATCTCCACCATCGACGTAGAACTGCCACGACGCGTCACCCTGCTTGTAGAAGTTTAATGCACCCATGCCACAAAGACCCGACCCGATCTGGAAAAATGATGATCCATTGATATCCTCGATGTCACCAGACGCCTCCACGCCGCGGTTATGGCCGTCGAAACAGTCACACCCATAGTAGTTTGATGGGCAAGCGATAACGTAGTTGTCATAATTGAATTGGCATGTGGCTTCTCTACCGCAACTTGCAATATCACCTTTGACCACTGCGGATACATGAAAGTCTGCGCGGCAGAGCAGGAAAAGGTTGAGGAGAACAGCCAAAGTCAAAGGACAGTACATTGCCTCAAATAAATAAGCGCTGAATAGTAAACAAGGCTTGTTCACTGCCAAACACGTCGACTTCTATTGTTGAATGGTGGAAGAAGGAGATATGAAGAGGCAAGAGTCTAAGCCGGCCGGGCTCTTTATAAGCTTGCCATATTGTGACTTCGGACTTTCTTCGGCGGCTGACTCCGACAGATGGAAAATCGGAATTCATATTCGGCGGCGGAATAATCACTCAGCCCCTATATGACAGCTGCTTGCCACCTGCAATCGCATAATTCGCTCATCGCAAGCGGATCGAATTCTGTGACCCTTGACATTTCGGACAGGTTCTAACCTTCGGCATCCTACAAACGTCTCTGCAATACGATGGAAAAGACTTGATCTGGTTTGGAGTCAAGTCGTGTAGGCTGATCAGGATTCAGGCATTCAGCTAATAACAGAATCGTCGAGCGATCTCGCGTGCTGGTCGGCGTCTTACTCGATGATGTTCAGACAAGCCATCGCTTCCCGGCTAGGCAAGGATTCGGCACTGTGCATAAAGATGCGGCTATCCATTCTTTTCCGAAGGGGCTGATCGTTCTCGCCGATCTCTGTACTCCTGCCAAAAAAAGCTTAGCTAGACTTAGTATCAGGGGCAAAAATAACGTTTACCTTCGGTAAGTTTTGGGATTATTTACGGGAGTTTCTGGACGGAACACCCGCTAAGCCTGTTTTGTCGATGGCGTTTGTATCCCACCGTACCGCTTTGCCCTAGCCCGTGTACCAATTTGTTCCAACTTAACTTAAACACACGCGTTAAACGAGACGCGTTCGCGTTCGAAACTGACGACATATTTCCATTCTGAAATCCTAGTCTACACTGCAGTAACTGCACCTATAATGGATCATACTACAGCAATTGCCAATGACACATATAATTTATGTGTAGGCATGGTACTGGACACTGATAATCATGCTAGAGAATACGTCCAACAGTACGCAGTCCAGCACAATTTTGTGGTTAAAAATGGTCACGACAGCAACAAACAGAAGACACTATTATGTGGATAGACATTTTGTATACTGTAGAAGACGCGAATGGAGCTGGAAGCGACGATGATTGTTAGATATTAATTTGTTTTAGTTGACGCGGTAATTCAGGGTTCCTCACAAATTGAGCTTATACCGGGTTAGGGCAAATTGGTACGATGGGATACAAACGCCATCGACAAAACAGGCTTAGCGGGTGTTCCGTCCAGGAACTCCCGTATTTAAAGCTACACCGTCGGCCGACGATTACTTCCTTCAGCCATTGTAGGTGAGGGCCCAATAACCTAAAATAATTCCAGCCAGTTGGTATCTGGCCTGTAAGACTGGTGTTTTGCAGAGCTGGAATTTTATTGCTTTATGAATATTAGAAGGAGCATTACCTCACCTTTTGTTAGATCTTAACGGCGACGAAATTGGGGGTAATAACGAATAATTGACGATTACTTGTACTAATGAGCTATCTTTATTCGCAATCATTCATAACGTTCGTAAATATTAAGCACAATGAATTTGAACGAGCCAACAGACAAGTCATGCCAGAGCTGAAGATCCCGTTCAATTTCATCGCATTACTTCTCGCCATCAACGTCGTCCAGTGCTCATCCTATCAATTCGGAGCAGAAGAGATTAATCGAGGCCATAAATACCCTATCTGACCGTTCAAGTTCTAACAATCATGTTTTGCGCTATGGGAATTATCAACCGGCCATGAAAAGAAAGCGGCGCCGTACGGATTCGACACTGAGGTGTTTTACGCTCGGCCAGTGTTCGGAGAAGCACAACGGAGGTTGATTTGTACGCCTTTTCAAGAGTGATTTTGAATTGCGGCGGCATTGTCTTTGTAAGTTGCGCGAATCAACGACACTGTGAGAGTTCACTGGACTGGACGCGAGCACTATATGGACAAGATAGTTATGCCGATATATTTTAGAATATCAACTATGCCGGAGAACAGGTTAAACCCTGCCTTTTATACAATTCTCCGGCGGACAACTCACTTCCAGCAATTACAATTAGAACAAAATGACAAATCAACAAGAAAGCCAAATCGCAATACAAATCCAAATACGAGAAGACCAAGGAAAACACGTTCCTTCCGCCCATACCCGAGAGACCAAGAGTCATCTGACGTAATCCTGTTCCGCTCCCTTCGAGAAGACCTTTCGGTCCGGTCTCGGTAGTGCGGCTTAGACCGTCACTGTGCGGCTCAGTACGAGACCCTCAGGAGACGACTCCTGACAGACACGATTGTTGTTTGATGATCGCTGGGATGGTGGACAAAATCGTTGAGACGCTGTCCGAAACCTCCATATTCAAATTGTTCTACTTCCAATCTCTTCGTCTCTAGCTCCGACTCTAACTTGAAGCGGTCAAGTTCGATAATTGCCATCGCATTTTGCGCTTCTCTGCGTTTTACCTCGGCATACCCTCGTAAGGCGGCGCGCCTTCTCCTCCTCAACGATCTTGTTCCATTGTCAAGGTGAGCAAGTCCACCAGGGACGAGGCGCGTTGCGTCTGTTTGCCAGTTGACACTTTTTGACTTGGCAGAAGCAGTCGCAGTAGGAGCAGGAGTAGCCATTGGAGTAGTATTTTCGGAACGCGTACCTGACGATCCTGACTCAGGACTCGGTGGACGTGGCCTCGGGGAATCAGGCCCGAAGATCGATAGATCCAAAGGCGAATCCACGCCTCGCATGCCGTCACGAAGAACCAAATTGCGCTCGCCCTAGAGAGACATCATCAAGTCATAGTATGATTATCTTTGTCAGGAGTAAGCTCCTGAAGGTCTCGTGTGCCTCGGCCCGACGCCAGAGCCAGATGGTTATCGGGCGCTCGACCCAGCTCTCCCCGAGTCGAAGGACATATGTTGTCCAAATAAATAGTTTTGCTATTGTATTATTTGTAATTACTTGGTTTACATTGGTTGTAGAGGCTCGGCCGGGGCCGAGGGAAGGAGTAATAAGATATGCTCGTTCGCCGTCCTGGACCTTGAATATTCTAAAATATATTGTTACAAGCCATCCCGCTAGCGTAGCATATAGTACGAACACCCTTTGATCCTCACAATCTTGCCCTATACCATTCCAGTTACAGTTAGAATTATCGCAACTTGACCACCTAAGTGCAGTGAAATACTCATCTTCCCGATTAGCACAATTGACGGCTTCCACGCGGGAACCGGTTTGTCCACGCCTGCCGTCTATTTTGCTTTCCAGATCCTCCAACCGGCGTATCTTGCCCCTAAAGACTGACGCGTAATGGAGAACACCGCGTCGATTTCATAGACGGGCATTCCAGCGAGGAGAAGAGGTAGTTGGGTCCAACCGTCCAAGTAGTCTAAACAAAACAAACCGAATAATCGTCTGTTGTTCTGGCTCTACCACAACTCTTTCGACTCCTATCAGCATGTCAGCCTCCACAACGTCTGACATTACTGCCTGAAAGGAAAAAAAATTGCCCACGAAGTAATATTGTTACTCTACAATGGAACTGTAATAAGACAAAAATGCGGTGCACTGTAGAAATAATAATGAATTAAATTATAGGTTACTAGTTAACTTAGTGTAGTTGTTATTGTTAATCGGTGGCCACACACACACACACACACATAATGACAGTTTCACCCAGACACGCAGCGGCACACACGAGGTCGAAGCAGAAAAAAAAAACCGGCCGAGTCCTGAACCTGTCCCGACGGGAGGGTAACGTGCGGATTTGTATGCCGAGCCTCGGCAGGGTAACCACTCCTCTCCAAAGGAGTTTACGACCTCTACTTATACTTCTAGTGTTTCATTGGTCACCACATTACCCTCACCCTGTATCGCCAAGTTGGCGATATCGTATCGTATCGTATCGTATTTGGACGATATAGGCGATACGATATCGCCAAGTTGGCGATAAAATGGGCGATAATATCGCCGGCCAGAAAAGTCCGGCGATACGATATGCGATATGGGCAAAAGCGATATCGTATCGTGTCCAGCCCTATATTCATCGTCCATATTCACACTCACAGCCATTTTTCACATCTTACAACATTTAAATTGTCGATACATGCTGACGAGTATTTTAGTGTGAATCTGGTCAACGGAGGATATCACCAATTAACACGTCTCTATTGACGTAGGACATCCAGTTTTAATCGAACTCAAAACTATCCGTATCTCTATAATATCAGATCCCAATGTCTAACAGATCCCTCCGCAGTCCAGGCACAAGTCACGAGCCGGATAATCTTCCTCCCCGTTTCCGTCGCGAAGTCGACTATTACCTCCTCAATGATGGTAGTGATGAGGAAGCTGTGCCTGAGGATCGACTTCCTAAAGTACCTCGATTAGATTCAGAATCAACGATTGATGGATCTGTCGATATAATGTCGCGCGCACAAATGTCTTACCTGAAGAATCTGCTTCTCAGATACTAGAAGACACGTCAGTTGCCGGTAGTACGTCCCACACATCAAAACGATTCCGAGCCAGACCTGTTACTGAGTGGCTCTAGGCATACTTCACTATCACAGAACTACCCAATAAGCATGCATTGGCAACAATTTGGTTTTGTTTTCTTCTTTGTCGGTTATTTGTTTGTCTTTCTATACGTACATATGGGGACCGTTCCCTTCTTCTGTTCTTCTTTTATTTTCGTTTAATTACGGGTCATTTTTTTCAAGTAATCCGCTGCAAAGTGCCAAAGTGTGTTAAAAAATTAGAGCCAAAGTCTTACTTGGCCGAACCCCGTACAGGAAGAGAGTCACGTGCGCTTTGAGGCGATACGATACGATATTCACCCATTATATCGTATATCGTATCGCCTTAAGCGATATTATAGGCGATATTATCGCCCAAAATATCGCCAGGAATTTTCCTCTGGCGATATCGTTTCGTCGGCGATACGATATGGCGATATCGTCTTGTATGCGATATCGTGTCCAGCCCTAGATGAATATGAAGTGAACGATAGAAGGGAGGCTGAGACTCTGATCTCGATGACGACCAGTCTCACGACTATTCTAGTCTATATATACATGAACAACACCTCGAACCGAGGTGACAAACTAAACTCAGAACTCCCCGCTCGCCCACCAACACCAGCCGAATGAACTTCCTCATTCGGCTAACTCAGAACACAGGGAGCTACGGCAGAGCCGCTAACCAGATCGGACAGGAAAGTGGAGAGTGGCCAGCTCTCCGCAAACCCAACTCCAGGATCGACCAATCTCCAGTGACCAGAAAGCGGGGTAGCTCCACCTCGGAAGGAAACCGAGAAAGAGACCCACCACACTGGAAGTGGAGACTGATCTACCTCTGCTAACACCGATCTCTCACAGTAAGACAGTAGAACTAAAATGAAGCCAATCAGGAACGGATATAAGAGCATCAAGCTGCTGACCCTTTTGTGGCTATCCTCCATTATTTTCGGAATCGGTCAAATGCAAGAACCCGAGAAGAAAGAGCTGCGAGGTACTCAATCATTCCTAGGTCCTTGAGGAGCATAAATTAACCTGCACCCCTCGCTTATTCTTTCACATCTAAAATCCCAATTCTAGAACCCAGTTCAAGCCAAGCAAAATTCATCATGGCATCCGAATCCCCCGCCCCCAGTGTCCACATTACCACGAATTCAGACTCGGAGGCTAAAACGTCGTCCTTCCTCCCCCTCACCGCACCACCAACCCAAGTCCTGGGTCCTACAACGTCACTGTCCTATGTCTACTCTACATTGCCCTTTTTCACCCTTACCCACAACGCGGACCTAACCCACCACGTCGCCGCCGCCTCGTCTGGCCCTCCATACGTTTCTTTCCCCGTCGCAGGCGGCAGCGCCATCGTCTATCTAAATTTCGGGCCTAATCCGGAGCAAGAAGAAGGGTTTTGGCATCGGACGCAGACGGTAGATTATATTGTGGTGCTAGAAGGGGAGCTGGAGCTGAGTCTGGATGGGGGAGAGAAGAGGGTGGTAAAGACGGGAGATGTGGTTGTGCAGAGGGCTCCGATGCATAAGTGGAAGAACCTGAGTCGGACGGAGGGAGCGAGGTATGTGGCTGTGTTGTTGGGAGCAGAGGGGGCGGTTGAAGGAGGGATGGAGTTTGGTGGGGAGAATTTGAACTAGTTATAAATATCTTATACGAGACTGTTTGACCTCAAATGGATAGATGTAACGTGCACCACAGAGTGGAAGCACGGTAAATAAAAAGGGTGAGGGAAGTTGTACGATAGCTTTTTGTCTTCACTTATTATGTTGAAGCCTGCCCCCTCACTCCCTGCCCTTGTGTAGACTATTTATACATGTAATCTTTAACACAATACACATTATCACATATATGACGACGGAGCGGTGGGGCGAGCCGCTTCCGTACGTACGTCATCGCGCCGCATCCGCACGTGTCTTGTGCTGCGTACGCAATCCCGGTGCCACTTATCACCGTGATGTGACGGGGCATTACAACTATCCCCCTTTCATGGCTTGGGTCCTCACAAGCCGAACGCCTGCTTAGTTCGCTGATCTCATTAAAAAACCCTGACATTATGTTGTTTGTCCTAGGGAAAAAGAGTATCACGAGACTTAGCTGCTTGGGTTGTCACAAGCCGAACGTCTGCTTAGTTCGCTGACCTCATTAAAAAACCCTGACATTATGTTGTTTGTCCTAGGGAAAAAGAGTATCACGAGACTTAGCCGCTCCAGACTTAACCCTTGGCACCTTCTTCGAGATTTTCCTCTCGTATGCCTTTATCCTGGTGACCATATCCACTTCGTTGACCCACTGGTTATATTCGGATGGCCAATTTGCCCATTTCACCAAGTAATGTATCTTTCCCTTGATGAGCGCTTTGCCTTTAACTTCCTCAACCTCGTACTCATCCGGTTCATCTTCCAGATCAGGCATGGGTAATAAGTCGGCTCCCTCCCGAGCATTGTACGGTTCCAATATTTGGACTGGAAAAACGTCATGAAGTCGATGATATTGACTTGGGAGTGCTAACCGATAAGCCTGTTTGCCAATGCGCTCGGTTATTCGGAAAGGTCCGATAAACTTTGGCTGAATCTTTCTGTTCTTCAGTTTCAGATTCGCCGTTGACAGTTTTATCAGACTTCCTCTCTTGAACTCCTTTGGTATATGACGCTGGTCATAATACTTCTTCTGATGTTCTTGGGCTCTCGCCCATTGAGCCTTCAGAGAGTCCCTGAGCTGTTGGAGCTTTTGGACTCGATCGAGCGCAGCTGGGGTCTTCCCGGAGACATCGCCCTCGATGTCAATGTGGAAATCGGGGTCATAGCCATACATCGCCTTGAATGGCGTCATCTTGAGCGTGTGGTTGTAACTGTTATTATAGGTCGTACATAGCGGTTGGCAATAATTGTGCCCAGTTCATTTGCTGAAGATTTGTAAAGCCTCGTAGATAATTTTCGACAATACGGTTAAGAGCTTCTGATTGGCCATCTGTTTGTGGGTGAAAAGCGGTGGAAAGCTTGCGTTTCACTACCGTATAATGGCACATATCGGCCCAAAATTCATTAGTTATCCGGGAGTCTCGATCACTCACAATTCCTGAGGGAGGTCCGAAGCGGCATTCCAACTCGCTATACAGCAGTTCGGCCATCTCAGCCGCATCCATGGTGTCAGTAACAGATAAAAAGATTGCCATCTTAGTATAGCGATCCACAATAGTTAAGATAGAATTATACTCTTGATTACCTTTCATTGAAGGCGGCAAACCTGCAATCAGTCCATGGATATCTCATCCCACGGCCGTAGCGGCTGTGGCAGCGGCTCTAGGCTGCCGTAAGGTTTGTGTCTTCTACCTGCGAGACCTTGGCAGGTAGGGCACGTCCGGACGTATTCGTCCACGTCGGCTCTCATGCCGGTCCATTTGAACTTCCGCTGTAGTAATTCAAGTGCCTTTGTCATACCCCAATGACCAGCTTGGGGAGAGTCATGATAAACGCTCATAAGCTCATTAATTAAGCTTCGTTGTTGAGGGTGAAGCAGCTTTCACTTCCTTGATCAGTCTCTGACTCAAAGGATCGGTTGCTTGCACCGCAGCAATTAATTTCTTCAAATCAACCGCTGGTTCACTTGAGAATGGCATTTCAGATTCAGTGGCTTCTCTGGCTTTCTTTCGCGTCACAATCTGTGCACGCAGAATATTCAAGAGGTGATCAGCCTCACAGTCTTCACCCTTGGGGCTACCTTTATTGACTGTCCTTACAGCATGCAACTTTGCATCTGTAGAAGGTGCTGGGCTAAGCCCGTTCACGGCACCCTGGTCTGCACTCCCCAAATTTTGGCGGAGAAATAAAACTTTCACTTTGTTCACTCTAGCTAACTTTATCTACAAGGGGAGACACGCTCCCTAGTAGATAGAAAATCAAGATTAGTTACACACATTTTTCATTCTCACTATCTCCGATGACGGAGACTCATTATCTATCCGACGAGGAGCTCCTGGACTTCTCTGACTGCGAGGTCGGAGGTCCGGACTCCTCTTGTTACATGGTAGCTAGCGATACTGAAAATGCTTTGCAAGCGTAACTAATGACTTGTGTATGGAAGGTTGAATGATTTTAGACAGACACCCTCACAATCGCCACTACACAAAAGGATTAGTTTGTGCCCAATTGGAAATTTGGAATGGATGTTTTGCATACATTACAACGCCGCCTATAGGCATCTGTTTGGCACCGAAAAATGAGTGCAGGCAACCTGTCTCAGTGCACAAGACCCTCAACATTTTAGTTAGCATCAGGACACCCTCACTTTTCAACATTTGTTTGGTTGCTGGAAGATTCTGAATGTCCTAGTGTCGACGATTAATTTGTCAATGGAGATACCTAGCATTGGCAATGATTTTGTGGACGGCATCCGGAGCTTTAGGCGGCTTCGACCGTTGCAATTCACCGAAAAAGCTCTCAATATTGACGGATACGGTTCCTGGATTCTTTAGTGTGTACGCCGCCAAGCATTGTGTGAATGTCACAACCTGTATCCGCGAGCGAACTGTATGACGCTCATCGCAACTAGGGAGCAGCTGGACGGACCTCTTCCCGCCTGCACGAACTGCGGAGCCAGCATAGCAGCAGTCAAGCATGGCTAAGACATCCAGATTTTGAATAGAATCAGAATTAGACGCTAGAAAGGGGTCGTGGATCTCGCTCCAAAGCATGTTCTGACTACCATTCTCTGAAATAAACTACAATGTGTTTGAGTCGGTGTCTATGATGGCGTGACCCATATAGGCGACGATCAATAGGGATCTGGCGGTCACAAGCCGCTTAACCTTAACATGGACCCGTTCGACGACATCCCATCGAGGATATAAAGGAATTCCTTTCGATGGCGAAGTCCTCAACATCCAAACACTTCCCGCATACAATCCGAAAGGTGATAGCGTCGCGATCAGCACCAGTAGCGTCATCCCCAAATCTGAATATAAAGACTTTGGAGTTTTGATATCCTGCACCGCGTGTTTGGACTGCTTCTTGGAGCTTTGAATGAAACTGGAATGCTCGACGAGGTCGGAGCAGTTGACATTATCTTGTTAGAGTAGTGCTGCGGCGGTATTGTCCACAAAACGAGTGGTGTGAAAAGAAGAGAGGGAATGAAGCCTGAAGTGCAGGTTTTAACAATTGCTGCGCGTGATGATCTGCGAATTTGTAACGTCTGATATCGCACTAGACAAGCTCGAGGTCAGTTGTAACGATCTAAAGAAGATGCGGTTTACCCGAGTTGTGCAATCTCTAAGCTCGCGGGTGCTGACAGATTAGTGCTGACAAGCGTCACCTGCCACCGCATAATAAATCACGTTCCTTGGTCGATCGTGAGAAGCGACGTTGGCAGGAGGTGATATGAGTGAAGAAATATTGTGAGGGTAGAGCTTGCACTTAAATCTGGCGTTATATGTTATTGTAGTTAACTACAATAAGTATAAAAGAGTATAAATCGACCACGTGATTCATATTAATAATATTGTACGTGTTAGCGGATGATCTGTGAGATGACATCGTTGCCCAGAGGCGAACGCGAGACCGCATGTCTACGTCATAGTGCAGCCGCACTCGGCGTGGCTCTGATTTGTCAGTTTCACCGGCGTCGCCCGAGGATCCGAGATCCCGATGTGTCAGACCGCGTTGCCGCGGCAATAAGAATAAGCTTACCATCGTTCATTCCCGCGCGATGATGCAATTCGACGTGGCGACGGCTGCGGGGCAGTCCCATTGTCCGAATCTTACTGGCACTTTCCGCTGTTAGCAACATGCCACGGGGGACCTTGAATTGCGTTTCGGCATTAGGGAGTTGTGGCTGGCGATTGTGTGGTGGCTGTGGCGGTGCGCCCGCCCTCGGGCTCGCTTACGAGGGCTTTGTAACAGCACCTAAGCTCTCAACCAGGGCCGCTAATTATGTCCGCAATGCCGAGGCTGCATTGTTCTTATATTAGACCATTCCACGGCTCCTCTATCACCATGCGTCATCACTCTCGTCAACATCAGTGCTATACAATGCAGTCCCACTTCATCCATCACGGCACCTTCTCTGCCGCCTCGGCCGTCTCGTACTCTGACCATCCTGTTGACTTCAGCACTCGCAAGCGCGTAGGCAAGGCCTGCGACGCGTGTCGGTATGTCCCGTGAAACGTTGCTTGCAATTGTGTCTAACGTCGTACAGAATTAAAAAATCGAAATGCGATGGCCGCAGGCCCTGTTCTCGTTGCATTGCTGATGACAAAATCTGTGTCTTCACCGAACGCAGACGCTCGACTGACAAGTTTTACTCCGCATCCTATGTTGAGTTGCTTGAGAGCCGGATCGAGATCCTCCAGCAGGGTATCGAATTGCTTGTCCAGCACATAAGTCGGGGCGACAGTATCACCTCTCTGCTCGACGACGATGGCAAGATCAGTATCAATAAGATAGTGGACAAGTTATCTATTGAGGGCGGTGCCTTTGCCGGCGAGAATCGATGGTCTCACGCCAGTGCCCGTGCTTCTAGTGTCAATGACGAGGACGAAGTCGACGGCCATAGCACTGAGTCGGATGGTGGGTTGGGAAGGAAACGCCGACATGAGGTTGAAGACGAGCCTGTCCCAGTGAAATCTGCAAAGTACGCAACCGACCACATCTCGCCTATTCCTGAATCCTTTTTCGACCCTCCTTCGTGTGGTCCGACCTCCATCCATCCATCGTATTCTGCACTGTCTGAGGCGCCTTCTCTCGTGTCGTCGCCGAGCATTGCCTCATCATTCTACCCGTCACCACGTCCCGACATTGCCAGTCTGACGTTGGAGCTGTACGGTCTGGATTTGCCCCAGCCATTTCTCACTTTTGATTCAGTAGACAAAACCATGGGCGGTTCAAATGATATGTGGTCAATTCCAACTATGTTTGAAGTTTGAATTTTTTGCTGCTTAATCAACGTTGGTGTTGTGTTTGCAAGATTTGTCTCGATACGGCGTTGAGGTGTTGCTTATTATTTGTTCTGGAGTCATGTGTTTAAAGAATAATGTCTAATTAATAGCACTCTGTGTGTGTCGGCTTAATAGAATTTATAAGTAAAAATTCGTGTCTACGATCGCCTCCTCGCATGGACGGCCCACTCCCAACCTTCCGATTAGGCCTGGTTGTGTTCTTCCTAGACCTCGATGCTCTGCCGTCATCGTAACGTGAGTCGAGGATAGCTCCGTCCGTGTTCCTAAACAACTCCACGTTAAACATATCGCCTAGGGCTGCTCCGAATATTCGCATTTGCGAATATTATTCGCCGAATATTCGTTAACTTATTCGCATATTTATAGGCAACCCCTGAAACCTTAAAGTGCTCATAGTTTATTACGGTTCCAACACAAGAAGAAGCAACTGCATTAAGGCACAAAACAACAAGCAAGTGAAAGGCGGAGGCATAGACTGCAAAACGAAAGATGCATACCACGAAACGCAGGACTGACGCACTGTAATATGTACCTGGTAAAAGCAACCTCTCACTAGGTCACAGAGCAAGAAAAGTGCGCAGCTCGCTATCAATTTACTCCTTACATCACATTGAGCTGGAAGGCTGTAAGGGCCCATATTGGCTCTTGAAACTGTGAATTAAATTTATTAGGGGGCATCCCCTGAGCACGTGATTAGATGCGAATATTCGGCGAATAATATTCGTTATTCGCCGAATAAATTACGAATATTATTCGCACTTCTCAGGATTTGCGAATAAAATTGCGAATATTATTCGCAGCGGTTGGGACTTGCGAATAACGAATACGAATAATGCCGATTACTGCGAATATTCGTATTCGGAGCAGCCCTAATATCGCCCCTGAATGCGACGTCTCCGGCTTAATGTCGTCCCTGTGATAATACCCCCCCACCAACCAGGCAGAATTGGCTATTCAAAAGCCAGATGTGCACTGGCTCTTGTCGCCACCCATGCCCTAACCCAATCACGACTGATATCGCGGAGCCATTTCCTAATTTGTGAGCCGGGTAATGATGTGCCCCCGCACGTAATCGCGTGGCACCAGCCCCCGAAAAATCGAAAGTATCTCTGGGGACGCGGGGGGAGCCGTTGCGTGCATGGCGGAGTCCAGCACCGAGCTGAGCTGTTCTTAATCTTATACTGGAAAATGTATAGCGTAATTTTAATAAACGTCTGCGCGGAGTGTCACATTGTGTAAGGTAGCGGGATCTGTGTGCCGGGTTTGGGAATTAGTCCTGTCAAACGGAAGGTTAGTTCTATTGTGGATCCTCCCCCGCAGTTCGTCGCCGATGTAAATCCTTGAACAACTTCGGCACAACTGGACATCGCTGCCACTTGTCGTTATTGCCCAATCTTCTCACTTTCATATTGCAGCTATTCTTTATGGACTATTCTTGAAAGCGTTTCCTTCTCAAAGCGCTTACCCAAGCATGGATCCCATGACCCCACAGACGCCAGGGAGTGAATCGTTCCGGTCGTCCGAGGCATACACATGGGTGCTGAAATCACGGCGGAATTTGCCAACGAGAGTCAACAATGCGTGTCAACGATGCCGACGACACAAGATCCGTGTTAGTATCAGCAAGCCTGACCTTGTATTGGATATTACTGACCCATTCAAGTGCGACGCCTATCGACCCTGCTCTTTGTGCGTCAGAGCGAACGTTGCCTGCGTTCCAGTAGCGGATGCCACACGTCCCCAAAAGTAAGACCGAGTCGCAACAAGAAGAAGAGGAACAGATCTGACCTGTCAACGCTCTAGGAAGATGAAGCATAGCAACGGAGCGGCCGCCGGATCGGAAATCGTACACAGAGGAATCGATATTTCGTCAATCATCGACCGCAATGAACAACTTCCTGTTTCAGAAACTGAGGTCGAGCTGGCGGCAGCAGATGTTGCGAAAGATCCGGGGACACCATTCACACATCAGTCTCATGCATTTTCGACCGTCGATTATCAGGAAGCGCCATCGGCCATGGGTATCACACGAAAAGTATGTGTTTCTCATGCGCATTCGATCTACAGCAGGTGTTTGTTGACGAATTCTTAGATATTCGGATTGCACGGACTGAACGTTGTTGAGAGGACAACTTTTGCAATTCCCGATGGAGAGGTACGCAGTGATGTCAACGCCGCGAATAGGGACTCCAGTTTGAAGCTTCCTATTTCCTTGATATTGGGCAGTTCATTGCCGTCTAAAGAGGTCATGGATATCCTACTCGAGGAGTACTTTGACTCAGTGCATTGGTTCTCGCTTGTCATATTCGAGCCCAGATTCCGGCCAGAATATGAGTCTGTTGTCGAAGGGTATGCATTTCAATCGCAAAAAGGTTTTCTAATACTGCTTGCCACAGTGCTTGGAATTGCAGCATGGTATCGATCAAAGAAGAGCAGTGCTGTTGGTAGCCCTCTGCTCCATGAAGATTGGAACAAATGGAGAGTGAATCTTCTCTCCCTCGCCGAGGCTCGATTCTTAGAACTGATGGACGAGAGCAGTCTTGCATCGATCCAGACATGTCTGTTACTCGGGTCATATTACGTTTACCATGGCCGACCAAATTCATCCTTCGCACTCTTGGGTGCTACTATCAAAACTGCGCAAGCAATGGGTTTGCACCGACAGCCTTCTCGAGGCGGATGTTACGAGATTGAAGAGCGCAAGAGAATTTGGTGGACTATTTACACTTGGGATAGGTAATGTGCTTCTCAGTCCACGTTGCTTAGTCTACCTTATCACTCAACCTACTTACCATCGGATAGGTTCGCTTCGGTAACGTACGGTCGACCTCTAGGAATTAACGATAACGATTGCGACGTGGCAATGCCGGCGGATATTTACGAAAGGGCGAGACCCGTATGCGGAAATACTGATGACGATTCCGCCATATGCTACTCAGTATACCAACGACAGCTCAACATGCTCTATATCATCGTGTCGCCATTGATCGAAACTATCTTTGGCTTGAGGTCTTCCGGATCTGGAAGGAGGAATTCTGCCCGCCATTATGCAGCTTCGCTGCAAGAAATCAACCAGCGTCTGGGTGTATGGCGAGAGCAAGTACCACCGAATTTACGTTTCAATTTTGACTGCGACATCCAACATAATGCACCTCTTCGAAGGAGAGCACATCAGCTGCAGGCACTAGCTCTACAGCTTACGTACGACAACATTCTGATTATTCTTCATCGACCAGTTCTTGTGCAACAGATTGACAGTCTCTGTCGGGCTGTGCCGGTGCAAGCGAGTGATGCAAACGCTCATTTGCCCAGCCAGGGTGGGCCGTCGCCATCGATCCCGGCAGTTGGCGACAATATTAGCACCTCCGTTACCAGCTCTCAGCAGTGGTGGAACGCAGCTGTTAGAACTTCTGGAGTAACTACACTGCCCAATACCACCCAACTAGCTACGGACAGTCACTTAGTCGCGTTTCTGGCCATTATACTTTTCAATGCAGCAATCGTCATGGTCGTTTGCGCATTGTCTGATCCCCTCTCAGATCGGGCTCAAGAGGCTAAACGAAACATTACACGTATTTTTCGTCTGGAAGAGTTTCTGGGAAAGCAATCGACGTTGTCAAGGCAGAGCAGTATCGTCCTGCAGGATGTCATTCAGCTTCTGCTGAATCGCGAGACTGAGGTCATGCTAGCGCCTGTTGCGCCCTCGAAGAACCGTGTCGCTGGCAGGTTGGAGGACGATTGCAACACGAAGTTGCCCACGTCTGTCACACTCGAGGATGTTCTTGGGGACGTTTTCCCTGAATCCAAAGTTCCCAACGACGATCATAACCCTGTGCCCATTGGGGTCAACGAAACGTTGATACTGAATGAAAGTCTAATATCGGTGCAAAAAGGTAAGAATCCTGCTTGCTTGCTTATTAGGTGCTGTGGCGCCTGAGCAAAAGCTGATCTCATAATAGTCTTTCCCGGCTTCAGTTCCGCACTTACTGAAACGAGCAATATTCGGAGCCTAGAACCGGACGAGAGCTCCGCACGCGTGCAGGGGTGGCAGGAGCAGTTCCAAGCAGACTCGAATTCGAGCATCACCGAACAAGCTCGAAATGGGCCTATAGATTACGGCGGTGTTGACTCTGGACTTTACTGGATCTGGGATATGAACATGGACTTGGCTCGCGTAGATGAATAACACACCAGAATATTTGTCTCCGGACATGCAATAGGAGCCGACCACTCTAGGCCACTTGACGTGCTCGAGCAGCGATCGGGTACTGTTCGAGAATTGTCGCGAGTTCAAAATTTGAAGGGTATATGTCTTATGTCGCCAACGTGAAATTCAGAGTGCTCATCTGGGACGAATCTCTCGAAGCGGGGCCACCGACCACTACTGCAACTAGACTATGCAGAAAGACGAAAGATCGTGGGGCCAATATTTTTGGCGGCACAGGAGCAACAGGACAAGGACGAGAATGTAATCGGTCCCGATGGAGATGTTGCAGCAAGGCAAACACTAAGTTCAAGCTGCAATCCGTGCGCCATGTTCTAGATTCGCTATGGAGATGTAAGCGGGGGCATTGGCGATTGTGAAGTTTACAGTTCAATGTGTCCAGAATGAAAGGTGGCGTTCGTGACATATCACCTTTTCTCTCAATCCAATTGCCGTCCAACAATGTTCGCATGGTGGCGTCCAAGCAATACACATGATACGCATGACTTTGCTGCACCAGCTTTGTAAATATAGTTACTTTAATAAATTTCTTGTCCAATGTCAGCGAGATAGCTAATGAGTACCAGGCTTAGGCCGGGATACCATGGATGGTCTGTTGGGGTTTGGCCGACGACGTTCGTCTCCATCGCGGTCCGATAACAGCCGGCGGACGGTATCCAACCACAACTCAACAACTCGCAATCATCGATCAACACCATGAAACGAATCTAGGTCAAGCCATAACAGGGCGACGCCCCGTCAAGTCCAAAAAAGTCATCGGACCTGTGTAAACCTGCATATTTCGTAGAACCCTATCCCTATTTCGCTCTTGACTGGGCGATATGAGCTTTTGCAGTGAAGTGAAGTTACCTTTGTTAGGCTAAGATACCTCAGACAGATTGTAAAATATCGACTGTTTGATCATGAGGTATGCAGCTTCAATTTTACATGCTACTACACTAGTAAATAATCTTTGTCACGTAGAAAGGTCAGGACAAAGAGCTGCCAAAGAAAGACATCGGGTCGACGATTCACATCTTGACAAACCATGCAGTGTTCATAATGGGTCACAAAGTCTGCTCGTATGTTATTCTCAGATTCGTCAAGTTCCTTAATCACAATATAGTGTTTATTGGCTCAAAGTAAATTTTGACAAGAATGATGACCTGCATTGTGCCGGGTATGTTACTAGATCGAAACATTCAGACTCAGGTCGGCTTTGGCTCTACTTGCAAGGTAGGCGAAATGATTGAGTTCTGTCAGCAATTTCGTTTCCTAAATGGGAGGTCTTGGTCTAGCGGTTGCATTCAATGGTAGCAGCAGGAGGACCACCACAATGTTGGGAGATGCAATCGCCAGCTGAACGCAAGACCAGAGCAGCCGCCTGTGGAAGGGATCCGATTGTGCTCTATGATACAAGTGCTGTCTGTAGACCATTCTAGTACAATACAAGAAGCATGCCAGACTTCCCAGCCACTCAAAGGATGTGAGATTGCTATTGAACATATTCTCCTGCTCATAACATTGCTACGCAGTCTTAATTGATCAAATTCGATGCTGATTATTACTGAATTTTAAGTTCTGGGAATCACTTCAGGCAGAGTCTCTCGTTTGGAGAAGGACTGCAGATGCGGGGGTTACAAGAGGCACCACGGAGAAGACGATAAGGATCGAAGTGCGCATTCGAATAAAGCGCCATGCAGGAGGATCGCACTTTATTCACGTAACTGCAATTGGTAGAATGAATACGTATAAACTCAGAAAAACAAGACAAATGCGAGCGATGGTTCCCCACAATTGCTTGTCTCCTCGTTTCCGATTACGTGCCTTCGCCGGCTATATCCTGCCGACACCATAGTCTTGACCCATATATTCAATCATTCTCCGCACTTGCCTGGTAGGGTCTGACGGGCCTCCATGCTTCCAGTCCCACTGCTTATATGTAATGCATGTCTTCATGGTAGTATGGTGGGCATCTTGGCAATCGAAGAGCCCTGGTATTCGCATACATGTTGTTCAATAGGACCGAGACCAAAGGATGACTTCCAGAATGTCACCCACGGCAATGAGATCTAAGATGCGCCATAAATTGAGAGTTCTTAGAGTTACTGTAATCGTTTTGGCCACCGTCGATGTATCTCACGTTGCTGGTAAATGTCTCACCGTCGTTGGGAATCGGAAAAAATTAACCCGGTCGTGCGACTTGGCGCCGTCGGTTCCGCCGGAACCTTATCTCGCTCCCCCCGCATCTTCCGCCAGTTAGTCTTAAGTCTCCTCCGGATGGTTAATCCAATCAGCCGCAATATTTCGTTCTAATTGCATTTTGCTAGAATGGGCGATTTCAGGCTCCGCTTTAAATTTAGTTGGAGAGAACAATGTGGCAAACGGGAGGTCTAAACTTCACAAAATGTCTGCTTTAAATGACAGTTGAGCTGTCTCATCTCAGGTCAGCTTCTAGCGCCGAGGGATTGGCTACCGGTTCCGGTAGATTGCCCGCCACGTTCTACGCCTCGCCACCAGGAAAGTGGCATGCCAGTTTTAATTTTACTTTGTGAGCTTTATTTTCCCACTTGGCGATTACAGGCGGACTAGTTTGAGGCTCATGTATGGAGAAACTACCGACGAAACCCCGCATTTTCCGCGGTGCCCACTTATTGTCTCCGTTACCTGATCCCCGCGTTTCCATTTCTTTATCCGCGAGATTCGACGACATATTTAATTGCCACAGAATCCTCTTGGTCCATTCTGAGTTATATCTCACACATTCTGGTCTCTTTGAATAGGAGCAATCACTGCACAGCATGGACACCACGACGTCGACCAAAGTCGGAAAGGGCCATGACTATCCTGCAATCGATACTGTGGAGGATTCTGCTCCCCCACCCGTGCTCTCGAAGTTAGAAAGGGTATTGAAACCGAAGTCCTTCTCGACAAAATACCCTGCATGGGTATCCTCAAGGTACTTGATGGCAGTTACATCTTTCTATTCTTCGCTGGGAGACTTCCTATTCGGGTTTGATCAGGTATGGTAGATATGGCTGGCGGAACGGGTGGCTATTGATAACACCATTTGTCAGGGAATCATGGCTGGGCTTTTGGTCAACCAAATTTTCAAAGATCGGTTCTTCAATCCCTATATGGACTCTCATGGTGCTATCAGTCCGAACATTACTGGTATAACCGTCGCCTGCTTGCAAGTTTCCGCCGGATTCGCCGCTCTTTCTTGCTCTCGTCTGTGCGATATTCTAGGTCGCCGGTATTGCATGCGAATCGGAGGATTGATCTACTTTATTGCAGCCTTCATCCAAGCGTTCGCTCCAAACCTACCATGCTTCATTGTCGGGAGAACTATACAGGGCTTCGGCGTTGGATTCTTGTCAATGACAGTTCCTGTTATCCAGAGCGAAATTGCTGCGGGTCACAAGAGAGGTTTGATGGTGGGAGTTGAGTTCACGTTCAATATTCTGGGTTATGCTACCTCGTGCTGGGTTGACTACGGCTTCTTCTTCCATCTCCCGTCAAACATGAGCTGGCAGGGTCCTTACTTTGTGCAATGTGGTTTCGCATTTCTCCTGCTGTCCTTGTCTGTGATTGTGCCTGAGACTCCAAGATGGTTAGCTGCTAACGGCTTTCCCGCCGAAGCTCTGCAAACGTTAGCCAATCTTCACTCGAACGGCAGAATCGAGCAAGACGAAGTTGTGGCGATGAATATTGAGATACAAGAAGCTGTGCTCTACGAACGGCACCTGGGCGTTGCCAGTTGGAAGGAAATGTTTACCATCTATCGACATCGGACATTCATGGCTATGACAGGTCAAATGTTTGCTCAGCTGAACGGAATCAATGTAATCTCGTTCTATCTCGCGAGCTCTCTGGAAACCGCCGGATTCAGCACGGAGAAGTCACTACTTTATGCCGGGTACAACTCAGTTGTTTACATATTTGCTACGTTGCCCACGTGGTACCTTGCAGATAAGTGGGGACGTCGACCGCTGCTTATGTTCGGCTCTATAGCTATGGCTCTTGCGCTATCAATGGTTTGCATGTTCACAGAATTGCCGTCTCTTTCTCCGCTGCAAAGAGCAAACGGTATGTTTGCCTTCGTTGTCGTCTACAATGCCGTATTTGGAGCCACGTGGGGTCCGATTCCTTGGCTGCTACCAGCCGAAGTCTTCCCTCTGCGAGCCAGAGCTAAAGGTATGTCCTTGGCGACTGTCGCCAATTGGGCTTTCAATTTTGCGATTGGCATGTCGTCTCCGGCCGCGTTTGCGGGTATCAAAGGTTATTACTACCTGATCATTGTGGGATTTTGCCTGATCAGTTTGGCGATGGTCAAGTATATGTATATTGAGACTGCCAAAGTCACGTTGGAGGAGATTGCCATTCAATTCGGTGACCGAGCGTTTGAGCATGAAGATCAGTTGGACTTACAGGAGATGGTTAGATCTCAGAAAAATATCGAGACCAAGGTCTAGAGATTATCCTACTTCGATAGATGTTTTACGCGTGACCTGCTCTTGTGAGGTGAAATATGTAGCATCGTTATATGAATATAATTTTGTTTCAAATATATAGGTGTATAACCGCTTGGTTCCATTGTAGCTACTAGGAGTTGCGCTAGGCCGTTTCAAGTTGCACCTCGCCCGTTCAGCCGCAGAGACCACCCTCGGCTTACCGCAGCCAATGAGTTGGATATTAGCAGGAATACATTTAAAGATGGAGATTTCTGCAGATCGATTAGAGGTCATCGCAGGACACGTCTTGGGCGACTGGGGTTTCATGCGCAGTGACGTCCTGCTTCCCTACTTATCGATCTTCCCGTGATCTCGGGCGCAGCCCAACAGCACGAATATTTCTCGGATATACCACTAATGGAGAAAATTTGGCCAAAACAGAAGCATGATGTAGAATTCCTCAACCATTTCACAGTCACGACCATTGTCCACATTTTCATTGCGCCAAACTCATTAACTTTCTTAGTTCCCGGTAGCGCCACTGCGACTGACGATACAATACCAGGCAGCATTTACGCAAAGTAATCACTAATGAGGTAGCTCCGCAGCTGTCCTCTAAATTAAATTAAAATTAATGGAAATATAACCATCCTTTGACATTTTATCCATGGTCCTACAGGTTCAATATTTCCTAAACCCGTCCACGGTGCGGACTTAAATAGAGTTTGCAAAGAATTTCGTCGGGGAAAGTTCTATCGGCCGAGGGCTGCGAGAAGACGAGGGCCGCATTGTTTGCAGAGACCTGTAATCGATCGGGGTTTCCAACTCGACCGGCCGAGAGCTTAATTCGGATCACATCGGCAGTTCGGGTCTAACTGGTTGCTCAGCCGCACCCAAGACCCAGCATCCGCCAATAATCATCGCATTGTAAGTCCACATTAACCTCAGGGGTAACACATATATAATAGTCCACAGAAGTAAGAAATCATTCATCAATAACGTGCAGTTAGCGTTCTCAATAAGCAGTACTCCACGCGCAGACCTCAACGTATCGTCTTAAGCATTTAGCATCTTACCAACCAGTTATCATGTCTTCTTCTTCTCTCGCAGGGAAAGTCGCCGTCATCACTGGCGGTTCCAAAGGCATTGGCCGGGCTACCGCTCTGCGTCTCGCCGAGGAAGGAGCCAATGTCGTGATCAACTACTCGTCTGACGCGTCCGCGGCTGAAGAAGTTGTCAAGATTATCGGTGCTGATCGCTCGCTCGCGGTAAAGGCAGACGCTGGCAATGTTGCTGAGCTCGAGCGACTTGTTACAGAAACGGTCTCACGGTTTGGAAAGATCGACATTCTTGTGCCGAACGCAGGTGTCATGCTCATGAAAGATTTGGAAACTACCACAGAGCACGACTTTGAGGCGTCGATGGCCTTGAACGTTAAAGGACCTTATTTCCTGGCACAGGTCAGTTTTTTTTGTTGCTGATCAGTAGAGTGGACTGGATATTAATATTCTTAAAGAAAGCGGCCCCTCATATGGCTCCTGGTTCGCACATTATCTTTTTCTCCACGACTTTGTGTGCCGCCTCGACGGTCACTCCAAACTACCTTCTCTATGTTACAACGAAAGGCGCAGTCGAACAGATGACTCGTGTGATGTCCAAAGATCTCGCTAGGAAAGGCATCTCAGTCAATGCTGTCGCACCTGGCCCGACCGGGACCGACTTGTTTTTTAGAGGGAAGAGCGAGCAGGTATTAAAGATGATCGCAGGATTTAATCCGCAGAATCGGATTGGTACACCGGAAGAGATTGCAGATGTTGTGGCATTCTTGGGCGGAGACGGAAGCAGGTGGGTCACCGGACAAACGGTAAGGGTCAACGGCGGTATGGCATAAAGTGAATATCTAGAAGTGCTATGAATATAAGACGCTCCGGTTCATAATTCGATGCATGTGATAGTGGCACGCTTCACTATCGTCGCCTACACTTGGCATGAGATCAATGTGGCTGTGGAAAATATTCATCACAAATTAACCTACTCGTCCTCGGGTGGAAATAGTAGTGTCTACTACCATTCACTAATGCCTATAGAATTGTCCCACAACTTAGTCGTGTGACTTTACTAGATTATAGAAACCAACTAACCCAAACCAAGAATAGAACTTGAAACGATAAAATGGGCAACAAAAGCTTGCATTCATTGAAGGCAACCAAATTGCCGCAGCCCAATTTATTGCGTTGTAGATATCCTTAGACGTGTCTCTTAAACTATCAAATAATCGTTCGTTATACAAGTTTTCTTGAACCCAACCTGCTGGTAAATGTAGTTTGAGGTTGGGTTACTATTATCTGCGAGGAGTGACACAAAATCATAGTCCTTTCGTAAATGTTCTGAGAATACTGCCATCATTGCTGTTGCATATCCCTGACCTCGGAACTCTTTCGGAGTATAGACTCCAGCAACGGAACAGCCATATTTTAAAGGTCTGACCAAACAAGCCATGGAGACGGGTTTCTTATCAAGTACCCAAAGATACAAATGCTCTGCCCGGACGCGACTCGTAATGTACTTGATCGCTTCTTCTTCACATAGGATCGGCATCAGACATTGCTCATTGTAGCTCATTAACCAATTTGCTAATATTTTCATGTCGTCATCAACTGTAGCTCTCTTCAAATTGCCGTGTGACATGATATATTGAGCTTGAACCGGGATGTTCACAGAAGTTAATCGATAAGTTGTCATAGATCTTTGGACGACAAAGGATCTTTTCAAAGCTGTTGTATATGCTTTGGCGAAGGTTAAGACGCCCGGCTCACAACCTTGAAATTCAGTCAAGGGCAGTGACTTCCTGGCAGCGTGTATTGCGAGCTTCGTCTGTGCTTCTACCTGACCTCCTTCCGGTGGAGACCAGGATAGCCAAAGATGATTCCCGGGTGCCCATGCGGCAGCGTATATCAGGTTGTCGTGTTCGTCCAAAACAGCGATGTAATATCCTCCTTGGACTTTATTTTGGTGCCAGAGTTTTGACTTAGATATAACTTGGGCATTCTCAAGTTCATGGTGCTCCAATTGCGGTAATAACTCTGTCAAAAATTCCTGTGGACTAGAATACTCTTTGACTTGCAAGTCAACCATGTTGTACAAGGATTGTGTTGTCGATTTGGCTTCATTTTACTTGCTATGAGTATAAATTGCGACCGTTAGTCATAGTCATTGCAGTGACTCATTACTATTTATCTGGAACTGAAATTCCTTGAGCCGCACATGAATCTGGGCTAAAATATTCGTTCGAAGCGATTACATAGTTTTCGGACAACACATGTTACTACTTCCTGAAAAGCAAATAACGATATATTTTAGAATATCCCCATGCGGATTTTCTGTAACGGATCGTCGGTGATTCTTGCATACCAGCGTTTGGCGCCGTTTGTATAGCAACTTTCTTTTAAGACAACATTTCGTGGCATTATAGTCATTCTCTTGTGAAAGCCATATAGTCAGCCACCCTGGTTTCATTTCGGGTCTAGCTTTTAAGCTTCTGTATATTGTCGGCTGGAACAAAACGTTGTCACCTTATACGAGAAGCTCGCCAGCTCCTTTCCATCTACATAGTTACGAGGAGAGCGCACATCGCCACTGATCACGAGATCAGACCGTCGAAAATATCAGTTGGAGACGGCCGAGCTTTGCCAAGTCCGCGCCGTGAGATCTTGATCAGGTAGGTGATGGCGACTGCGACACGGGCGAGGAAGATGAGCAAGGGCGACTATCGTGAACTACTTCTTGGTCGCAACATGGTACGGATGACAGATGATGAAAAGAGAAGCAGACTAGTGGAATACTTATGATTTTCTCGTTTATCCGGGATATCATTCAGTATATATAGATTCAATCAAGCACCCAATTCAGGAGGCACAACGATTCGGTGGTCGGACCTTTGGCATAATAACGGTTCACCATGCCGGGAGCATTCCGATTTTATGTATGATGGCAAGTATCAAGTTCCACGGTTATTTCATCGCCTTGAGTAGCAAACATGAACCATATTTTATGCCTAAAATTGACAGCTCATATTTATTTCGGCCATTATATCCGCACTTAAATAACCAAACTCTCTATTTTACTACATGCACTGTGGAAGCTTGCATTGCAACCGTTTATAGAACGGTATAGCCGCCGTCGATAAGAATATCACTGCCGGTACAAAAGGAGCTAGCATCGGATGCCAGCCACAAAGCGCAACCAGCTAGTTCTTCAGGTTGACCTAGGCGGCCCATGGGAGTGCGAGACTTCCATTCATGAAAATAACCTTCTTCGAATACGGTGTTGAGAGGAGTATCCATATAGCCAGGGGATATAGAGTTGCATCGAATACGATGCTTAGCCCATTCGGCGGACAGAGACTTCATGAGATGGATGACCCCAGCCTTAGATGAGTTGTAAGCACATTGTGGATTTGGCCAGTTGACGATAGATCCGGACATGGATCCAACGAAAATTATGGAACCTCCTCTGCCGGCAGCAATCATCAGCTTACCGGCAGCCTGAGCGCAGAAAAATGAACCGTTCAGGTTTATGTCAATCACTCTGTGGAACTTTTCAGGCGAGTACTCTTCGGCGTGGACTATGTCCGCAACGCCGGCAGACAGTATGACGATGTCAATTCGACCGAGATCGCGAACCACCGAGTCCATGGCGCCCTGGACGGCGGCATCATCTCGGACGTCGAGACGGTAAAATTTAGCATCGACGCCAAACTGGAGGTAAAGCTGCTCACAAGCACGCTCCCCAAGGTCGCACTGCAGATCAATAATAGCAATCCCGGAGAGGCCAGCAGCGCAGAGACCCTCAGCCATTGAGTAGCCGAGACCGCGAGCACCGGCGGTGATTACGGCAACTTTGCCGTCGAGACTGAACATGTCAAGCACGTTACGCCTAACACCAGCTGAGGCGGCGACTGGAGAAACAGCCCCTGAAGCATCGCTGGCAGGCACGGTCACGCACTCATCAAACACTTGCTGGGAAACGATGGCATCTTTCGCTGGAGTGATCCTGACGGAGACGGTGGCCATATCTGAGCACCGCGTAGACGTGGCGGATGATAGGTCGAGCGAAGGTTAGACCGAAGGAGAGAATCTGTCTTTCTTGTGGGCATATATGTGCAGCAGCGGGCTTATGGACAAGTGTTGTGCTTCTATATCTGGTAACCCGACTACCTTGGCGAGTTGGAGCATCAAACATTCATCACCAAGGGACAGAACAACGGTCAAAAAAGGTCCACGCCTTGTACCATGCCGGTAGCTAGACAAACACTTACGATCCAATGCGCTAAAGCTGACCCGCACGTGAGACCTTGACCCGTACCGTCCGGGGACGTGAGGTTTCCAACCCACCAGGTCTTAAGCCCGCTGAAGCTGAAGTGGAAAATGCACCGCCGCTCCAGCCGAGACATAGCCAAGTGGACTGACAACTTTTAGTTTCCACGACGGTCACCACAGGAATTTAACGTTCAACTTCCCTGAACAGAATATGCATGTGAGTGTGGCGCACATCCTGAAGATGGTCTGAGTGGTGCTGGCGAATGCTGTTAGCCACTCGCTACTGCGCATTAGCATGCCAACAATGAGGGTATGATATGATAAGTGTAAAGCTTAATTGGTATCCAACGTCCGCACCAAGCCGTTATCCGTACCCCGTCGACGTACCGTGCGCCGCGGGCGCTTACCCCCACCGCCGGGAGGATGACAGGGTGCGAAACACAAAATTCAGCTAGATTATGGCTGGCCCAATCGGTTACAGCTGCCTCTTCCGAGAGGCTTCATCGCCTGTGAGGATGTGTCTTGCAACTCGACGCTGGCGGAGGCGCGAGGTAATCTCTGGCGGCGGCTGCCATTCTCGGGTACTCATCTTTGTGGGCCCTCCACCACCTTAACAGCCATCCATCCTCAGTAGCGGCGACAGCTACTGTCTCTTCTGAGCTTTTCGGGGCGCCACTTTGAGAGCATGCGAGACTCTAAACCGGGCTTCTCGGCGGTAACTATTAACTCCATAGAATCGGGAATCTTTATGCAACCTGACTTTCATGGCGTTAACAATAAAATTCGCATCCTCCTCGTCTTGCCTTAAGCAACTCTGCTTTGAACCGAGGATCCAGGAACAAGGCAACGTAATACGCATCTTGTTCATCTAAAAAATCGTAGTACTTATGGTACTTTCGTAACCCTCGGCTACTGCAGACGCAATCCCTTCTTCTAAGTCTGCAAATTCTTCTTGTCTTGTAGTTACATTCTCTAGCAAATCCTGCAGCTCGTAGTATATACCAATGCTCAAGCTAATTGAAAGTCCTTGGGTAGATACCAACTTCATAAACTCGTCGAACTTTTCCAAAACCCTTGCAAGTTGCTCGAGATGCTGCCAATCTGATGATGTAAACGGAGGTAAGAGACCGATTGCACTGAGATAATGTCGGATCTGTTCTTTTGCAGATAGTCCATCTTGAATCATACGATACGTGGAGTTCCATCTGTTGTCGACATCGTACTGTATGTATTTATCGTTTAATCCATGTACGGAGCACAGATTCTTCCAACCTTCTCGACGCTGTGGAGTTCGAAGAATCCATAGGCTTAGGATTCGTAGCCTAGACAAAGCGGAGTGAGATCCAATGGGCCCACCTCTAGCAATTTGATCGCATGCCTCATTAGCACTGCTCGTATCTCCAGACTTCAGCGACTTAAGGATATCTTTTACAATCAAATTCAGCACATGCGCCACGCAACTGATGAAGCTCTCGCGACCTCGAAAACGCGCATCATCACCTTCTTCTTCTTCCAGCATCAAGTCTAGAGTTTCGACGAAGGTGCCATTGTTACTAGCATTGTCGGCCGTAACAGTGATAAGCTTCTTCGTGAGATCCAACTCTTTCAAAATGTCGAATACCATCTGTGCCATGTTGTCGCCACTATGAACGCCAACCAATTCTTCAAACTCTAGCACACTCTCTTTATATTCAAATTCTTCCGTTAACCAATGCCCAATTAATCCTAGGATTGCTTTCTGGTTCCGGCTTGTCCAAACGTCTAAGGACAGTGCTATTGTGCGATACGTTATATCTAGTTCTCTTTCAAGTTCGCGCAGCACATCTCAAACTCAGAGGCGATTCTTAGTTTCAATGAATTGCGTGAGGTAAATGGTAAATCCACGCCAGCTATATCTTCGAAGAGCCTGACGAAAGCTGGAGACTCAATGACAGTAAACGGTTGTCTTGTCTCCACGACCCAACGAATGAGATTCTTCTCGAACAATTCTGCAGTGCTTGCAGTCTCCTTCGCTTCCACATCGTCATGATCGTTGGCTGAGCAGATCGTTGCCTAAAGGCAAGCCATGGCTTTTCTGTAAATGATACGACATATTGGTTGTAGATGTTGATCTCGCAGAGTCCTTGATTGACCACTTCTTACAGTGTTTGCAAGTTATTAACTGATCATCCCGAAGCTTCTTCGACCTCTTTGGCCTCCACTGTTGGCTGAGGGTTGTAATTTCGAATTGTTCCCAATGCCAGTTATTCGAGGTCCCACGAGTGCGTTGAGAGCTATTGGAGCCTGTCTGAATCGGTGAGGATTCAAGATCGTGGACTTCCTCGGTAAATCCTGTAGAGACAGACTGAGAGGAAATCTGGCTGATAGAATCGTCGGGTCCCAGACCAACAGAGCTCTCAATGCTCGACTGGGCGGCGTTTGGCAAAACATTCTCCATCGGCTCATCTCCTTCGTAACCATCATTCATTAATAAATAATCAACCGCTTGCATTCGGCGGGGTCGCGCCGGAGGATCCATATTTTCTCAATTGTTAAGCGAGCGGCAAATGATAACTAACAGAACCAACTAGTTCCGAGTATGTTTATAAGACAACCGCGTTCCGCGCGTCGTCAGGGTAAACACGCCATACCTAATTAGGAATACGATTACTTTACGATTAGGTTCTCACTTTTGCGATTAACTTTAAGTTACGAATAATATAAATTTTTGACGGTACCGTAATCGTATCCACCCCTATCGGTGCTTACTAGATACGTGCTTGTTGAGCTTATCGGGACTCTCAAATGGAGCATGGGCACAGTGACCACAGGAAAACGCAAACATTTCGCGCGACGTTGTTAATTGCTACTTCAAAAGGTGGACATTCTGAAAGTCAAGCGGTGAGCGGTGAGCGGCAAGAGGTCACCGCTGACTTCGACATATACCCCTGGGATGACCCAGTAGTCAGCCTTATAGCCCGGTCTGGTTAAGCAGTTAGATATGGCTCGGTATAATAATTAGTTTCCACCAAGATTACGTCCAAACTAAATAAATATAGGATGAAGCACTGTGCGATGGGCGAACCTGCTCCTTGAGTAGCGGCGAGCCCGAGAGCGACGCAGGCATTCCGCTAGTTCCTGATTAGGCAAATTCGCGCCTCGGTGTGTATACTGACCGCCCCACCCTGACCAAGGTGCGACTTTTACCCTAGCCCCCGCGGCTCATTACTATGCAAAGTCGCACCTCGCACCTTGGTTCAGCCCCCTGAACTTCACATTATATATGTAGGGTAACCTTGCGCTATTTCGCTAACTAGGTGTCCACTAAATACAAGAAGGATGCGATGAAGAAAAGAAAGTAAAAGAGAAGAGAAGAAACACGAATCAACGATCGGCTCTATATGTACTAAGTCCAATATGGCGGTGTCCAATTATCGGAAATAGGGTTAACGTGTGGGAGTCCGTCCAATAGGGCGATGCCCAGTTATCGGAAATAAGGTTAAGGTGTGGGGGTCCTACAGAGCTTATCGAGGGCGAGACTTCACTGAAGTCTAGCCTCTCACAATATACCATCCTGTTGAAGTACACTTTCCCCTGTTTTCTTGTCTCTTCTTCGTTTCTTTTCCACCCCCGCCATAGAAAGTCGCTATTTTTGTCCTCCTGTCGTTGACATTCGTCCCTCAATGCTCTTCCTTGTACAATGGCCCAACTCGACGCCACTGGGCTAACGCCTAATCATGCAGGATCTGATTGGCTTGCATGGAAAGGAACACGTGCTCATTGGGCTAGGCAACTGTGGATCGCCTGCTGCCGCAAAATGCCTCGTTTCTGGCTGCCGCGTCGAAACTGCGGTTTAGTGTCTAGCAAATGCGTAAAATTTGCAGATCAGAGAGACCTTTACAGAGTTGTCGTTATTATGTTCTAGCATTTGGTGGAAAAACCAGTTTGTTTCGCAAAAATCAGTGTAATTCATGTAAGATTATGAGAAAAGCATTGGTTATGCTGTCTGAACTGCTCAATAAGAGATGGCAATTTACAATTTGGTCACCCATGCACCGTTCAGAAGGCCTAGAGGTGAACTATATGTACATATTAATTCATGGCAGATTACGTAAGTTATGAATAGAATAATATTCTGAATTTTACGTGAAGAATATTCTATTTATTGTATTTTATCCATCAACGACCGGGACAGACGTTTATAACTGAATCCGGTCAATCTCACGCCGTACACACTTGCAAAGATGCAAAGATGATGCCAAGATGCTACATGGCCTCCATCGCGATCTCGATGGTGGAGCCCAAGTCAGACTGCTCACTGATGATAAGTCAGGCTATTCCGGCGAGACCCAAGCTTGGACCGCGGCATAATTGCGGATGCCCGCCGACTGTGAGAATATCCCTCCATTTGGGAAGAAGAGAGCTGCTGGGCAAATGGCGAACGCTTGCGAAGGGCTGGTCCGTACCAGTAGATAATATACACCGAAACCACCAGGACGACGGAAATGCAGACTATTTGATTTGGTGTCAAATGGTTGAACCAGACTTGAGAATCCTCAGGAAAACTTACATAGAATGGTCGAAGCGTACTCTAGATGACGATCCCCGCCGATATCTGCGGTCTCTGTTAGATAATGTACGACAGGCAGGTTGTGGTAAGACATACTCTCGACAAAGGGAGTGGCCGGGATTGTGAGGATACCGGCCAGGATATCTCTGGCGAAGCCGTTGCCTCCGGTAGCCGAGGCAGCATATGGACCGTAGGCGCACACCATGTAGTCAATGGTGGTCATGTAGATACTGCAGTTAACAATTCCTACCATAGCTGAAAACACCATGGTTCCCATCCAGTGAACAGGAGGTCCCACGCTGGTCCAGGCAAACCCAATCAGGCCAATAGGCAGGAACGGCACGGTGTAGAGCAGCCACTACAGCCGGGATTCATACTGTGCGTGTTCATCGTCAGGCTTGCGGCGTCGCGCAGCCATGTTCCTCTGTATTACAGGGTAGAACGAGAGCCAGGCAATCAGGTAGCCCACCAGAATCGGTATGAACGAGAGGCCCAGGGCGACGGTATCAAATCCCCACTGGTCATAGACTAGCCTGAATGACTGGATGAACATAAAAATCAGCGCGTCGCTGAAACCGCTCAGCAACGACAGAGTCAGCACAATAGGTTCCGTCACGAACATCTTGAAGGGCCGGATCCATGTAATGCAAATCTCCTTCAGGGAGAAGCGTTCCTTCCAAGGAAGTATCTCATATGGTCCGTAGACATTCTCCCCATTCTTTCTTCTCTTCTTGGCAATCTGGCCTAGCATGATCGTGGTTCGGGTCTCAGGAACTACCAGCAGATGAACAATTTGGACAAACCCCCCAAATATCAGCTGGATCCAGATTGGCCAACGCCAACCCAGTTATTCCTCGACGAAACCGCCTACGAGGGGCCCGACGACAGACCCCGCCACCGAGGAGAAGACAACGCAAGCAACAGCATACTGTTGTGTGTCGGCGTCCCACATATCGGCCACCATGCCCAGGGTGACTGATCCACCGGCTAAACTGAGTCCTCCCAACGCACGGCCAACCATGATGGTGGCGAAGTTGGGCGCCAAAGCTACCGGTAACTGCCAGATGTTGACAAGCAGCATACTAAGTTGGAGGATGGATTTGCGTCCGAGCTCCTCACTCCAGGGTGCCCAGAGCTCACAACCAAAGGCATAGGTCACCAAGAAAATCATTGCACCGCACCGCGCTGCTTGCATGCTAACGCCGAATTCCTCCGAAATGCCCGTGAGGCCGTTGGAATACAAACTGGTGTTGAAATTCATAGACAACTGAACGAGAAAGATCACCGAGATACCGTCCATTTCTTCCAAGTCGGGAAGCAGAAGCCCAGTTCTTCGTAGCAGCTTTCCTCGGCGAGAACAATCTTGCCAACTGCCCCGAAGTGTTCCACTTGGTCCACAGTAGCCTTAGTAGCGCCGTCGAACTGATGGCGCCTCTCATGATCGGTGCAATTGTTGTGGCCGGTGACGCCCACGATGCCATGTATGTCAGCGGATGACAAGCCCTCGTACGTGTGCACCTTGTCCTCCGTTGTGACGAGCTCGTTGGAAGGTCTGTCGACCATCCTGTGTCTGTCGATGGATGGGTTCAAGGAGTCGGCAAATCGAATCCTGAACGAAGTGGACAAGAGGAAAGGAAAAGAAGAAGGGTATGGGATTGGTTGTATAGGTGGACGACCTTTTTCTTTATCAGCCGTCAGCCCAAGGGACAGCAACCCTGTGGAGACCGTTTCCCAAGGTAAGGTACTTTAACATGATCGTAGTAGCGTAATAAACTTAGATGTGGTGACCTAAACTCTCGCCAAGCCTTACGGTCCATGCACTTCGGTCTTGGCGGGGCTAGCCGCAGTTCTATTTCATCCGGGGGGACCGGAGGGGTTAGCATTACCAAATATCGTTTCCTGATGAGGAAACCTCCCCGATCCCGCGCTTCTCCCCCCAAACCCTCCCGAACCAACCCCCCCCCCCCCCCCAAAAAAAAACCTTCTCTGTCCCAAAAAAGAAAAAAATTCAAAATTCGAAACAAATCCGGTCAAATATGAGCATTATTGCAGCTAAAATCTGGATCAGGATAACGCTGAGGAGAGGCGGCAGAGAAGAACCAGTGAAAATGCAATGTCTGCACTATCCGTTTCATACGCTTGTCGTCCATTCGAAAGCACGTTCAGAAAAGCCAAGTTCATCTCCACCACTTCACAGGAGCCCCTATTTTTAACCCTGCCGCATCATGTAATGCTGTTTTCTATAAATTTCCCGGTGATCAGCAGTCAAAACCAAGGGTGACCCTGACAAGCCGCACTCGTCGATTCAGTCACAGCAAATCCTTCATCACTCGCAGGCTCGTTCTTGTCATTCATCCAATCTGTCTGATTATAATGGCACCCCTCAAGCTCAACAGCAAGAACCTACCGCAAATTTCGGCGGCAGATGAGGCGCAGGTCAAGGTCCCAACCTACCAGCGCGATGGCGCCGTCAAGGAGGGAATAGTCCATATTGGCGTCGGCGGCTTCCACCGAGCTCACCTGGCTGTCTATATAGACCAGTTGATGCAGAAGCACGGTATTACTGACTACGCAATTTGCGGTGTTGGCTTGCAGCCCTTTGACGCTGCTATGCGCGATGTCTTGAGATCGCAGGACCACCTCTACACCGTTATTGAGCGTTCAGCCAAGGGCAGCTCTGCCCATGTTATTGGCAGTATTAACTCCTACCTCTTTGCACCTGATGATCGCGAGGCCGTCATCGCCAAGATGGCGCATCCTGATACGCACATTGTATCACTCACTATTACTGAGAGCGGTTACTACTACAACGAGAACACACATGAGCTGCAAAGTGAGGACCCTGATATTCAGTTCGACCTTGACCCGGCCAACAAGAAGGCACCACGCACCACTTTCGGCTTCCTCTACGCCGCCCTGGAACGGCGCCACCAGCAAGGACTCAAGCCCTTCACTGTCATGTCGTGTGATAATATGCAGAAGAACGGCTCTATCTCGCGCCATATGCTTGAGTCATTTGCGCGCCTGCGCAACCCTGAGGTCGCGAACTGGATTACCGACCAAGGCGCCTTCCCTAATGCTATGGTTGATCGTATCACACCTCAGACATCAGCCACCGACAAAACAGCACTTGCAGACAACTTTGGCATCGAGGACGCATGGCCAGTTGTCACGGAGCCTTTCATGCAATGGGTCATCGAGGACCAGTTCTCTGACGGCCGCCCACCACTTGACAAGGTTGGTGTTCAGGTTGTCAAGAATGTCCACGATGTCGAGCAGTTTGAGAAGTACAAACTACGCCTGCTCAACGGCAGCCACTCAGCCTTGGGCTACCCAGGTCAGTTGGCAGGCTTTAAATACGTTCACCAGGTTATGGAGAACCCGCTGTTCCGCAGGTTCATGTGGCAGATGATGCAGGAGGAGATAAAGCCGCTCTTGCCCGAGATTCCGGCTTTTAATATTGATGAGTATTGCAACACACTTATTGAGCGCTTCTCCAACCCAAAAATCATGGACCAGTTGCCCCGTATCTGCCTCAACGCTTCTGGCAAGATTCCACAGTTTATCATGCCGTCAATTGCCGAGGCTATTTGGGTTACTGGCCCGTTCCGCCGCCTGTGCTTCAGTACAGCTGCTTGGTTCTGTTATATTAATGGCGTCGACGACAGCGGCAAGACATTCGAGGTTGACGACCCGATGCGCGAGGAGCTCCAGGCTAAGGCTCACGCAGGAGGCACCAACCCGGCCGAGCTGCTCAGTATCAAGAGCCTGTTTGGTGATGACTTGCGCGGCGACAAGAGGTTTATCCAGGAGATCACGACAGCTATGGAGGATATTACCCGGGACGGCATCATGAAGACGCTTCCCAAGTACATTGACTAATCATCATGGCTAGGAGCTGTTGGCTTGGTGAAAAAGGTACACCTGCGTCTGCGAGTGATGTTTAGGGTTTTCTTTGCATGTGTCATGAGGCTGTGACTTTACGAGAAAAGCAAAATGTAGAGATAGATGATGATAGACAAAATTCCTCAATTCTCACTTCATTGCACGTCCTAACTGATCCTTCCCATACTGCAATTCCATGTTCTGCGTATCTGAAAGAGTGACACTGGCTTCTGTTGCCTTGAATGCAGATTCATATCTGTGCACGACTCCGTCATGGCGAAAAACTATTTCGGGGGTATGCTTCTCATTTAGTACTTGACGGACCGACAAAATATTAGTTGCAAACCTGCTCGAGTAGCGTACGTTGCTGAGTTTCAAAATATGTATGTCCCTATTCTGATCTACCACTTCGATATCGGCTCGCCCAAGATTGTGAATGTCAACGGAGGATCCATCACCACTAGGACTTCTATATTGGTGGATTGCATATCATACATTATTGCTTTGTCTTCGCAATAATGGTGCGACGCTGCTGAGTCAAGAAACCGTTTTGACGAATCGGTATTCCCGGAAGTCGGTTTCTTGCTTGTGCATGTGGTATGCACTTCCTCTCTTGCGCTATGCTCGGTCTTGGGGTTTGGTCGATTCTTGGGACCATGCGGTCCATTTCGTCGAGTCTCAGACTGCTTTGCTGAGCTACCTTCCCCTTGGGTAACCTGCAGTTTTTCGCGAGGTGGGGCCAACCTTGCCACAATTGTAACAAGTAGGACTCTCGGTTTGCTTCACTACCATAGCTGATTCAGTTTTGTCGGAAATTCCCGACGGTTCCAATTGATGAGTTGGTCCTTCAAGCCCCACAATCTGGCAGAGAGCTTTTTGCCTATTTCACGGATCGGCACGTCACTGATATCTCGCAAGGAGAATATCGCCACTCTGTACTCGGAAGGCATGCTGTTAACCATAAAGTCCTTCCAGAAGTCTTCCTGATAGACTTGTAGATTGAGAAACTTTTTCAACAGGTCGCTCCACTCCTGAACCCATTTGTCTGGGTTAGCTCCGTTCGGGCACTTCCAGTTGACTAGTGCCAACTATCGGTACATCGTATCCTTCCCTTTTCGTCATATCCCCTATCGTACCCTTCCTTTTTCGGTAAGTCCTATCTTTTATCCTTATTCCTATCTAGCAGAAACTTCCCATTCAACAGTTTTTGAGGAGCTCATGCAACTCAGTATCTTCCCTGATCATGACGCCACCGTTGAGATTAAGAAATCAAGGATTAAACCGGAGTTATAAAAGTTAGCTCAATTTAAAAAATTGAGACTGATTAGCGTGGTAGCAATATCGGATTTTTGCTGGTTGAGCTAACTTTGTACCTTTGTCTATAACAAAACGATGAGATGAGACGGAGGCTAAAATTTGGCCGCGATGTGTATTCTCTTGGAAATAGATCTATCCACCGGTACTTTCTGTTAGGCCATGTGTCTATCTAGCCTAGTGCTAGAGCCTTAGAATATTTAAAGCCTTATTTTATTGGCTAGAGGAATATTCTAAAGTGGTCGGTTTCAGTTGCGTGACAAGTATGTGCATACCTCGGCAAGATCACAAGCGAGGCATCATCTTAAAGAGATAAGAAGAATAACAATAGCCTCAAGATTCCTGAACCCTCAATAACACGTTCTACTCTTCTATTTACGCCCCAATATTTACATCAGTATTCTTGGGTTAGGTTTCAAGGTTCAGCAAATCTGAATAGTCTCGAATGACGGTTGAACTTTAAGGTGGATCAATAATAAGTATTAATAACAAGGCAAATTTAGTTCTTTAGAATGCATAACTTAACTCCTAACGAACTTAACATGGACAATTCATAGTAAGTAGAGCTACCTACAATGATATAAAAAGTAAATCTGAAACCAAAATATGAACAATGAATTTTTTTCCATCTAAACCAGACACCATTAGCCCTGATCCGATCGACCTTGGTTATATACCAGCTATTTACAGAACAGTATAACCAGCATCAATAAGAATGTCACTGCCAGTACAGTAAGAGCTTGCATCGGATGCCATAGAGCGCAGGCTGCCAGTTCATCAGTCTGGCCCAAACGGCCCATGGGAGTTTGAGCCTTCCATTCATGAAAATACTTCTCTTCGAAAATGGTGTTCAGAGGAGTATCCATATAGCCAGGGAGATCTAATTGCATCGAATACGATGCTGAGCCCATTCTGCAGATAGCGACTTCATAAGATGAATAACACCAGCCTTGGATGCGTTGTAAGCGGATTGGGGATTGGGTCAGTTGACGATGGACCCAGACATGGATCCAACGAAGATGATGGAACCGCCTCGGCTAGAAGCGATCATATGTTTGCCAGCTGCCTGGGCACAAACAAACGAACCGTTCAAATTGATGTCAATCACTCGCGGAAATTTTCTGGTGAATATTTTTCAGCTTCGACAATGTCTGCGACGCCTGCAGAAAGGATAAGGATGCCAATTCTCCCGACATCGCGAATGGCGAAATTCATAGCGTCCTGTGTGAGGACTTCATCACGGACGTCAAGACGATAGAATCTTGCATTGACTCCATACTCAGAGTGAAGCCGCTCGCATGCTCTCTCTCCTAGATCACTCTGCACATCAAGGACGGCAATTCCGGAGAGGCCGGCAGCGCAGAGGCCCTCGGCCATAGAGTAGCCGAGACCACGGGCGCCGCTAGTGATGACTGCAACACGACCGTCGAGTCTGAACATGTCAAACACGCTGCGCTTACCACCAGCTGCGGATAAAGAATCTAATTTTGCTGAAGGATTCTCGACTGATGTGGTAGCCATTTTTACTGCTAGAAGTCGGAAGCGATGTACTGCAAGAAAGTCGCTGGCACCGACGAAAGAGGACTGCCTTTTATTCCTCAGCACAGATCAGGCGAAATGTAGTACTGTGCTACTAGATTCAGTATCGTGACTGCGGTGACGGATTGCTTAACCCATGCAATCGATAGATGTCGTTTCGGAGCGTCAAAACCTGATAGCAACCGCTAATTGGCCACTATTGCTAAATGACAGTTGCTTATGGCATCGCGCGACCGCCAGGGTCCCGAGCCAGCAAGCGAAGCGGTTGGACGACCCGTCCAGAGCCTTAACGATCCCGTCGGTCCATACGGCTCTGCCCCACCGGCCACGCAAGTCAGAAATTCTCGAGCCACCACAATACCCCATCAGCGCCAGTCGATTGCTGGTCAACGCTATTATGTGCATCTGACCTTGGCCTCGTATTTAAGCAATGTGGGATTCTAGCGCAGAAGAAAGTGTCATAACCCTCGTGCTACCGAGCCCATTCGTTTAATAGAGCAGGAATCAGTCAATCACGGCTCGGCTGGTGAGGGATTTCTTGTGTTTCTGGCTCTACTGTCTGTAAGGTTTACGTCTTGGCCTGTGGGACGCCGGTATTCTCTGATTCCGTGCTTGCATGTCATATATATCAGATTTGTCACTCCGCTGAGAAACTTTTATCAGTACCGTGCCAAGATCCGCGGCAATACTGCGGCGGTACGCCACGGTGCGGCTGGCGAGCGTCACTGTACCGGGATTCTGAAGGTACCTGAGGGTACATCAGGTCAAAAGCAACCCTAATCCACGCGATATTCTTGCGTCCGAGATTATCTAAAGCATGCGTTTCCTACGTCCGAACGCATCTGGTGTCTTAGCACGTAATGCTTTGAAGCATTTCCGTGCATCTACACGTCGAAAGAGGCGTTTCTCCGCTCGTCGCCACTCATCACGTCTAGATAGGCGTATACTTCCCTACTCTGTAGTGTTCCATCGAGTTTAACTTCGCCCCACCAACCGAACCCACGCTCCACACTCATCAAGTTCCACTATCCCCCGATGCCGCGAAAATCTGTGTAATCGTCCGCCAGGTGACAATGTAGCTGTTGTAGACTTGTAGGTGTATCTCGGAATGTCAGAACCTGTAAGGCGGGAGCTAAGGGTCCAAATGGCGAATTCAGTGTGTGCAGTAGTATGAGTCATATTGTAATACATAATAAGGGCCTGATTCTTTTTTTTAATGGCCCTCCCATTTAAATTCGAAAAAAAAAAAAAAAGAATCACCGCTTCTAATGGTACTCCCATTAAACGCAAAAAGCATCACCCCTTCTAATGGTACTCCCATTATACCCAAAAAGAATCAGCCCTTCTAATGGTACTCCCATTATACACAAAAAGAATCAGGTAACGTTAAATGGAGCTCCCATTTTACTAGCGTAAATTCAGTTCAAATGGAGGTCAGGCTTTTCCTATACAAAAAGCTAATAGAGGTCTGACCTCCATTTGAACTCCATTACGCTAGTGAAACACCACCCTTCTGACCACTCCTCACAGTAGCACGCCTCTACAATGAGCTCCCAACAGGAGATCAGAGGGAAAAAATTATTAGCCTGTAAAGACTTTATTATAACTTACTGGAGTCGCGTTACGCGGTTGTAGGGTCGCCCCAAATTATTTTCATTTAACGCGTAAATTTCGTGTCTGATCCGAGTCACGTGCGGATTCAAATGGGAGCTCCATTTACACCTACATGGAGCTCCCATTTAAAGCGCCCTCTGACGCGGATCTAAATGGGACCTCCATTAGAAGGAAATAATGGCCCCACCCTAAATGGAGCTCCCATTTAAAAAAGTAAATGGAAGGACCATTTAAAAAAAGAATCAGGGCCTTAGTAATGGGGCCCAAGATACAGCTACAATTTATTAAGGCGAAAAGAGTTTAACCTAAACCCGTGGTCAAATTTTGGTATGGCGAATAAAGGATCTTTGGCACTAAACTATGAAAGGAATTGTCTAACCTAATTAGCCAGAGTAACCATTAGTTAGTCCAACGGGCTCAGTCGGGGCGACGGAGTCACCTTTCTGCGCGACGACGAGGGCAAGATAAATATCAATAAGGTGCTCGACAAGCTATACTGCCTCCACTGCCTGGCTTCAACACTCTAGTCTCTAGGCATTTCAAATGACGGCTGGTTTCCTCCTCTCATGTTTGAACCATAGTTTCTTGTGTTTGCCTGGAACAGGTCTCCTGAGGGTTAGGGTGGGTGACAAGCCGCCAACTTATTTCAGTCAGGTGTCCTCCGAGGCGTTGGTTTCGGTGGTATTATTTTGTAGGATTTGGATGATTCATTCTAGAGATAATGGAGCGTAATGTTTCATATTCCGCTGCCTATACGCAATCTAACCTACACAATTTCGACACACGTAGACACTTCACGCTGCCCCAGCAGCCTGTTGCTCAACTCCGCTGGCTTGGAAGACCGACACAGCCTCTTGTCCAGTGGCCGAGGTAGCGGCTTCCACGACTTTGCCGTCCCGCGTGCCGAATAGTTTCACATCAAACATATCGCCTCTACGCGACGTCTCAAGCTTCATGACCTCCCTATGACATATTAGTACACAACTTATTCGCGGTAAATTCAACAATTACCTCAGAGCCATGGTCGCGTACTGCGACGGCCCAATCCGCAATTTCAAAACGACGGCGAGTTTGTCACCAGGTGAAATCTCCCCTTGATCGAGCACCCTCGCAGGCTCAACACCGGTGTCTTCCCGCACGCGCAGAATGTCGAGATCCGTACGGACCATTTGCTGCAACGGGTCCGAGTACCTTCGACACCACCATTCGATATCGCCCGGCATCACGAGCACGTGTCTATACGCGCCTGAGAGAGAGAATTCCTTCACGTTGTGCCGCATATTATACGGACTCAGTCCATCTTTTGCCATGATTCGCTCGTACGACTCGCGTAAGTCGGGGCGCGCAGGGTACTCGACATCGAACCCCGGAGATGGCATGACTACATCGAAAATAGTGAACCTGCCAGCCCGTACTTCCTCTGCCGTGATCGGTCGGGCTCTGACAAACCCAGAGCCGTCCATGACATCCTCTTCGAACTCATCTTCAGTGTCCTCATGGGTGGTAATTTGCTCAGCATCGTCAAGAACCAGATCGCCTTCAAGCACGGCCAGCCCGAACTTGGCAATGCGCTCCGACACGACTGTGTTCCATACAAAACTCTGATACGCATGCACGTACATGACTCTTAAATTCCTCGGAATCTGCATGATCGCGCCTAACCAGTCCTGGGGAGATCTCTCCAGACCACGCAGTATGCTTACCTCCGCCGTACAGTAACGCGGCATCAATTTCATCGCGGCATTAATGTTACCCGGATCACGCGCATACTGTTTCCTCGCGGCGATAGATTCCGGCACGACAAGCGGCTGCACGCTGAGCAGAAGCTGGGCGGCCTCTTTGTACCGCTTTTGCAAAAGATTGATTCCAATTTCGTGTGTCGGGACAGAATGAGTGCCAAATCGCTGCATACCAAAATAGTTTATAAACCCAGTTTTTGCCAACGACGATAGCGCTTCGTTCAGAATGGACTCAACGTCACTTTCTCCCGTCGCGGGCTGAACGTCGCGAATTGTGATTATGAACTCGTTGCCGTGGAGTTCGCCCAACTTGATCCGCTCTCTTTCATACCGGAAATCAGACAGTACAATGTCACGAAAGGCTTTGTTTAGTGAAACTAGTCGCTCGACAGGCGTATGCGCTATGCTTGCTCTCTGAACTGTCACACCTCGTCGGTCTTTCGTACCGGCAATTGTGACAGATTTGGGCTTCATGCGGAGAAACTTTGCGATAATGTGGCAAGCGTCCATGGATTCTTTATTTTCCTTATATATAGTGAAATGCGTGAATGAGCCTCTGCTCCCCATATTCTCCGCCACAACAGGGTCAAGGTTGGCCAATGCCTGATTTTTGCCGCGATTATCCCTCCTCCTCGTAGTGCTATTACTCGCCGCGAACTTGGTGAACTTGAACGAATATTCCGGTGTGGTTTTAGATTCGATCTTGCCTTTATATGCTATCCTAATCAACTGATGGATCTTTCCGCGTTCATCTTTATCATCAAATGCTTTGGACGACTCATAAGTTCCGCCAGATTTGACAACCTCCCGCAGCGCCAGGATGCCTTCCTCCCCAAGGATTGCCTTGACCTGCCCCTCAGCATCCTCATCAGGCACAAACTCCGCCGCATCATCGTCTTTCTTACTCTGCTCTTTCTTCGGCGGGAGGGACTGGGGAGGCGCCTGCACAGGTACATGTTTGACGTGTAAGATTTCGCCTGATGGTAATATTTCATTGACGAGAAAATCTGTGTATCGCTGTTTCAAAACACCCCTGAATCCAACGTGCGCGCCAAGATATTGCGTAATTCCAACGTCTGGCTCTGTTATACCTGCCGGATATTCGGCTGCCTTGGATGGCGTCGGTAGGTCGCCCGTGTCAAGACGGGCACGCTTGGAGGGCGGTGGAGCTGCCATTGTGCAGAGACCTTGGAAACGTTAGTCAGCTAACTAAGACTATCTTTAGACTGTCACAACGCACTTAGGCGATATAAGTGCCTGCAACACAAAAAGCGCGATCGAGGTAGTAAGGGTATTTGAAGTCGGAGTGTGCCCATCGACGGCCCGAACAATCATAGTCAAGAAATTTTTCGGCAGGAGATGGGTGCCATTAGTGCGGCTCAGGTTGCTCCCAGCAATCACTCTTATCAAGTCGCTCTTTTACTGACCGTAATTGCAAAATTTTACTAATGGCCTTCATTAGCGAAATAATTTTATCAGCTCTTTTTTTTGCTGTATTATTTGCGAAAAAAATCTCAACATGGATCACGTGGAGGTTTAGGGTATAGCATGCGGTTAATTAAGTTTAGTTGACAGTCGCGGTCTTAGTTCCTAATTTTTACGCCACAAAGAAAAATATTCGCCTTCTCAATTTGGCTGTGTCTTGATCAGCCATAAGCATTGTGGTCGACAATTGCTGCGCTCAGTAACATGGTATTCTCAGTCACACTGCGCGCGCTTTTGCGGAGCACCCAAGCGGCGACAATATCCTCGAAGACATCAATTGCCCGACCGCGTGGATTGACGCCGAAGACGAAGATATGGATATCGCGATGCTCATCCACGGAAGCCTCAACAGCGAAGCCGGTTGAAGAGAAGCTGCCTGCCCGGTTCGATGCGGTCCCAAACTTGAGCAAGCACATCCTTCGGTCAATCAGTCAGAACCTGAAGTTTACAACAATGACAGAAGTCCAGCAGCGCATCTTGCCTTATCTGCTTGCAGAGGAAACAAAAGGTACAAGCGCCCTCGTGCAAGCCAAGACCGGTACCGGTAAAACGGCCGCCTTCATGATTCCAGTCATACAACGTGTCAGCGAAATTCTTTCCGAAAGCGAAGATCTCGAACGGCGGTCCCGGAAACCGCTAGCCCTTGTGATTTCGCCTACTAGGGAGTTGGCTTACCAGATCAGGGACGAGGCGCAGAAGCTGTGCTCCATATTTCCTCTAGTCGAGCGGCCCGTTATTAAAGCTGTTGTTGGTGGCGTGTCGAGGCGATGGGAGGAGGAAAAAGTCTTTCAGAAGCAAGGGGTAGATATTCTTGTTGCGACGCCGGGCAGATTGTTGGATTACCTTCAGGAAGATCCCAAACGGTTTAGAAATTTGCAGATTAAGGTTTACGATGAGGCGGACAGGTTACTCGACCAAGGTTTTGCACGGGAGATCTCGGATATTCGATCACGGCTGGAGCGCGTCGCAAAAGTAAAGCAGATGCTCATGTTCTCTGCCACTGTGGGGAAAGACGTCGTGGGCATTGCTGAGCAAGAACTAGGTAAGAACTACAAACTTGTCCGCACGACCAGTAAAGACGATGTACCGACCCATTTCTCCGTGCCTCAGTCTCTGGTTCTTGTTGACAAGCTCAGCGACCACTTTGAACCGTTGGTCTCCATGCTACGAGCACATGTTGCCGAAGCACGGAATGGGTCGCAGTTCAAAGCCATCGTGTTCTTGCGTACGGGGAAAGAAGTCGATCATTACCATTTCTTGTTGTATCATATCTTGAAAAACTACGATATTCCTGTTATTCCAATTTCTTCGCGACTTTCCCAGACCGCCAGGAGTAAGAATTTGGGAAAGTTCAAAGCTGCGCCGACCAGTATCCTTGTAGCATCGGATGTCGTTGCCAGAGGCGTGGATGTTAAGGATATCACACATGTTTTCCAGGTCGGCAGGGCGATGAGCACAGAGCAGTATATTCATCGAGTCGGCCGAACCGGACGGGCAGGCAAATCAGGTAAAGGGATCCTCATCCTGTCGGAGAAAGAGAGGGATTTCTACAAGAAACTTAAAGGCCTGCAAATCAAGTTTAGTGATGAGTATAAGTACACGCCTGACCCTGCATTAACTGAGGAAATTTCAGAAGTGGCAAAAAGAGAGTTGGAATGGTGGAAAAAGCGGCGTCGTGAGGATAGGTTGCACCAACTGGAAGAAAAATATGAGGCACATATGAGGGGACCGAAAGTGCGGCAAGCATTGAAAATCCGACAGTCAACAGAGATATTTTCGAAGGATATTGATGTTGTCAGCACCATTATTTCACAATTTGGGTTCTATCGCGGGGTGATCTCGAAGCGAGATCTACCCTCCCGGGACATGCTACGTGAAGTTATCGCGGGAATCGGACATTTGGGATTAGACCCGAATGAGAAACCGACAATTGATCGCCAGACAAGTATGACGCTGAAAAGCAAGCTTGCACTCACTGATAGGGAAGTGAAGGAGTTCTTTGTCGAAGAAAAGTTTAGCAGAAAGGATAAATTGTCATTGTAAATGTCTGTGGCAAAATAGAGTACTGTATTTGATTAATCGCCTGTTGAATTATTTATCGGAACAGCTGCATGTTAGATTTTATTCATGGATGTTCGGGAAACAGTATGGACTTTGTATACTAGATTCTGTATATATCACAACTCCGCTTGCAGATAATTTTATCGTAGCTGTGCGTTCAACTGTATGTCCACCGTGATCACCATAGAATTATCGGTATGATTCTCACATTTCTTAATACGAAAGGACCTAACTACAGCATGTTACGTGTCACTGTCATGCACAATCCTAACTTGTATCGTCCAATAATCAAACTCACAGCTACTATTTTTGTTTAAAAATACCTCCCTCAGTGCCTCTTTAATTTGACTTATTGATTCCGTCCCAGCCACAGTTATCCAAACCCTGCTAGAGTTGCCTAAGTCTTTATAAACAGTACAATGGTGGCCAATATTATCGACTAAGTAATTGAGTATTATCTTATAATTACTGATGTTAAGATTGACGACTTGACTCATAAGATCGCCGTGTTCTCAAACAAAGTGTAAAGGCAGCTCCTATGGCTTAGACGAAATCAACGTGCCAAACTGGTTCAACCGGTGCTGAAAATCGTAGTCCACTGCCGGACATGTGTTACAGAACGAAGATCGGGATGCAGCGACAATATGTAAAGGTGGTCGTCAGAGCCTGGACACTGAGATGACGAAAGCTTGGAGAAAAGGGTGATAGCTGTCGATAGGATAAGTAAGGTGTGATGTGGATCCTGCTCGGATATCAACGGTGTGGTGCGAGGATGACGAGTATGGTGTCTATACGTTAGTCCCGACAGTCGTACCCACCTGACACACTAACATAATAAATTCACCAATTTTCCTGCTATCATACTAAAATTAAAATAACATATTAGTTAGATAAAATATTAGAAATTGTTATGCGCCGAATCGCGATCTATTCTAATCTAGCAAGTACCGTAAATACAGAAGGAATGAAAGAAATAGGAATAGAGCTCTCCAGTGCACGTGTAAATCGGGAGACCAGTGAGGGAAACTAGGAAGGGATTCGAGTGATCGATTCGTGCGTTCGAGGGCATATAGTAGTGCCCAGAATCTTTTGCGGGGTCAACCAGCAATATCAAGAGAGTTTCTGATTTTGTAGTTGGACTGCACAAACTGGAGACATAATAGTACGGCGAGTCTGTAATTGCTATATATCCTTGCTAAGATGTAAATTAAATCTTCTAAGCTGTTCGCACCAAATACTTACCATCACTCTCAACTTCATACTCGCCAGGCAGTAAAGGATCTTGAGTTCGCTGAATTTGCATACGGCCATCATTAATCTTTACACACGAAGAGGTAAGTCATGTGTAATCAGCACATCCAACGAGTCTAGAAACGTCCGCTTCTTGAAAGTTGGGTTTGTGAAACCGCCTCCAATGATGACTGTGGGATTCGAGGCAAGGTATATGAAAATGTCCCGTCCAAAACTTCTATTTGCTGCCATGACAACAGAGGTCGTGACGCGTACGATGCTAACCGAACTAACAATATATGCAGTGTTGCGGTGAGGCAGTTGAATTTGAGAAAGAGAAAACGAGCAGAGTAACGGCGGCTTAAGGTCGTTTCGTTAACTGGCTGGGGTGAGATTGCGGATATGTCGCACTCGACCATCCTGGATTTCAGGGGCAATAGTGCTCAGGCATACCCGTGCAGTCTTTGAATTACACAAGACCGCAGTCTGGACACGAACGTGGCGCCCTAACTAACAAGTCACAAAAATTCGGTGCACATTGTCATTGTGGGGAGTTCTGCCCTAACTCCTGTGACGGATTAGGCCATTCGGCCAGTCGATTGCCCGAAATGTCGCACTTCATTTTTGAAAAAAAAAGTCCAAGTACCACACCCTTAAGAAACTCATCTTCACGTCGAACATGACGCGTACCCCACTATTATCCAATTGCCGAATTCAGAAGAGTCGCTAATTCGGGATCTTGACTATTATCACTCACGACATGGACAATTCCAGAGCACCTACAAGGAGGAGAATAGGGGTGGATACGATTACGGTACCGTCAAAATTTGTATACTATTCGTAAAGTTAATCGCAAAACCGAGAACCTAATCGTAAAGTAATCGTATAGTCTACCGCAAAATCGTAACGTGATCGGCAATCGAGTGGATCGTCCCAGCGAGCGGATCGGTCGAAATTCCATACAAAGTAGCAATTTTTAAACATCTATATCTTAGCCACGCTAGCAGTTCTTACCTAAATTTTAAATTTTATAAACAATGGACTATAAATCATTAGGCGTGGACACGAATACAATTTTCTCTATTCGCATTCGCATTCGCAATTCGCAAAATAAATTTTTATTCGCAGCGAATAAAATGTCAGCTGCGAATGCGAATGCGAATAATATTCGCATATTCGCAGGGCTTCAAAAACCCAAACCCTGGCGAAACGGCCCCTGGTTCTATAGCATCAAACTAACATGTATTTTAATCAAAACCTCACCACCTGTATAGCGAAGTGAGAGCTAGAGACTATATCGCGATTCCCGCGTCGGAAGTGGCAGTCGAGAGACCGTTCAATAGCGGCAGGGATATGCTGGGCCTTCGTAGATACTCACTAAGTGGGACACTATGAGGAAGCTTGTTTTGTTAAGGGAAATGTACTCCGGCGACGAATGAGATCCAAGTGCGCGTTTGGTTATTTATAGCGTTATGCGCTGGGCCGTTTGTGGAGGGTGTGTGCCTGTGTGCCAGTAATATGTGCGAATATTGCGAATAATTGCGAATAATTGTTTTCTATTCATTCGCATTCGTAAGCATGCAAGATCCAATTATTCGCATGCGAATTGCGAATATTCGTACGAATGCGAACATATGCCTCATTCGTGTCCACCCCTATAAATCATTATCAAACCTCTTTTTTAGAGATAATCTTATTAATTACCCAGGTATCTTAAATTACGGCTAAAGGGTTTCAGGGGTTTACAGGATTTCAGTAAATATAATCATCAATATAAACATCAATCTTTTTTCAAAGCGATGATGTAAGTCGTCGATGTCTAGCTACTCTATTCTCTAAATTGAGCGTAATTAAGAAAGATTTCGTCGAGTTTTAGAGGTTTAATCGCTACTTTGTATGGAATTTCGATAGATCCGCTCGCTGGGACGATCCACTCGCTTGCCGATCACGTTATAGTAAACAGGGATCACCTAGGATCACTATCGTGGGTAAGGGATCAGGGATCACTCGGGATCACTATCGTGGTTAAGGGATAAAAGTGTGCCCTTAACCTTACGAGGGTGATTTGGCATTCATACGCCGCCCGACTCACTGATGCTTTGCAAGCGTAACTAATGACTTGTGGAAGGTTGATTGTTCTTTTCGATTGCTCTACCATAAGGGGACAACTGGTAGGTGTAGACCCCTCCAAATCGCCACTACACAACAGGAATATTTTGTGCTCAAATGGAATGCGTTTATTGTATGCATTACAACGCCACATATAGGCACTTCTTAGGCACCTGAGAACCGAAAAATGAGAGCCAGCAACCTATCTCAGTGAAAACTGGGCCACCGTCGTCGATGCAACTATTATGACTTAAGGTCACAAGACACTCAACATTTAGTTGGCATCACGACACCCTCAATTTTCAAAGATTTTTATTGCTTTGCGTTTTAGGGATCGGCACGGATACACGGATAACGGATATATCCATGGATATCCGTCGCGGATACGGATACGGATAGAGAATATGCGGATATGGATACGGATACGGATAAGGTAATATTGATTTTATAAGGTAATATTGATTAGTCATATCCGCGGATATATCCATGGATACGAGTAACATACAAATGTGTAAACTAATAATCCTGGGAGAGTTTAAGTGAGTTGCGATTTGCGAAATATTCAGTTGTACAGGGAACGGAAGTCCAATGAATCCAGAATTTGGTGCGCGCTTGGCTGTGAGCGGAAGGAAGCTTGAATCAGAACACAGATCTGATTTTAGTCGCAACTGCTTATATACTGGGTTAGGGTTTGTATCCGTTATTGAATGCTGGATATATAGCGGTTTGCAGGCCGATTGAGTGATCAATATAGTCAGTAATATCGTAGGATCATCCTCTTTCCATAGTCCTGGGCGCCAAACCAAAAAGACTGAGCAAATGCCTTCAAGGTCACGTGAGTCGTATCCGTGGATACTGCGGATACGGATACGGATAAAGCCAATATATCTGGATATGGATACGGATACGGATATGGGATATTTTACGCGGATACGGATACCGATACGGATAAGGAAAAATTTAGCCTGGATATTGTCCGTGACGATCCCTATAGCTTTTTACAACATTAATTTTTTTTGGAATTATTTGTTGTTCAGTATGGTCACTGGTCGTCAGCTCTTGCAGCTAATTTGCATTTAATGGAAGTATTATAGTAAGAAGTATATTCGGGCTCGCGCTCGCGTTGTGTACATTCTTTCATTGATTTCGTGTTATGAGTTTTGATTGTATCACGTTTATCTATATATTCTGCAACTTAATATGATGATGACAGGGAGCAGGGAGAGAATATGACGCCTACAGTATTTCAAGGTAATAACAACGTAAAACAGAGCGACGTAAAAAGCGAGATTAGTTCAGAAAGGAGACGCACGTCGGGGCAAAAATGCCTCTATCCGGAGTCACATTGTGTCCGAACTAGGATTTCTTCCAGCAGTCAACCGATAAGGCAGATTTCGATGAAGATCACCCTCACTCCGCATGATTGGATAGATAGGAGGCTCGAGGTGAAGGCAGCCCGAACGGGGAAATCGTATGGGGTACACATCCCGATCCAGAAAAGTCCGAGTATTTCCTCTTAAATCCGAGAATGTCCGAGTCTGTGCGCCATTATTTCCGAGTTCGTATCGTACGGTGGTGGTCCGGACAAACCCGCGGCATGGCAGGTGTCCAATTTCGGCGCTCTTCAGGGTCAGCCGAATGCATGAATGTTGTCCTTAACTGTATGTCGGAAAAGATGTAAATATTCAACTCCTCGAGGCACTACGGCTTGATAGTATTGTCTAGCTCGTACAGCCTGCAGCAGTGGAAAAGTGCATTTTCTCGCTGTGGCTTCCTGGATGTGTTGACGCACCTGATGACTCTGCGCTTGGTTAAGCCCGCCTGTGTTATAGGCAGAAGTCGAAGAGAATCCGCAATAACCTTACTTTTGAACTAGTGAAGGCTTAGCTTGAAAATAACCGTCAATCTCCAGAAGCTAAACGGCCAAAGAGATTTCTTCCATCCAGCACGTGCTTGCAAGAACCGCACCTCGCGCGGCTTTCGCTTGGCGTAACCAGCAGCGTTTCGCGATCTGCGAACTCTCGATTTGATAAGCATCACAAGCTTCCCAAGCGTTTGCGAGCACCAGTTATTTGCAAAGATGCCGCTAGGTATCTATTTAGTTCACATCGTAGAACAGAAATCTCAATGGGCGGAGTTTGCGCGACAACCGCGGGCATCACCCGAAGCACCTGTATTGCTCAATTGACTTGTTGCAATCTCGCCAGTGGCTTCAGCAAGCGCGATTTCTGAAATAACGGTACCTGTACGGCTAAGCCACAACAAGACGCCCTGTTAGAAGTTGACTACACAGTTACCGCATTAAGCATGGTAAGCTAAGAAGTCTCGCTAATTATATGCATCCAGTTGGAACTTTGTTTGATACGATGTCGAAAATGTCGCCCGTCGACCACCCGCACTCTAATCTTGAAGACAGCTGCAGTCAATTCCGCGCAGACGGCACACTAATTCGGCCCAATGTGGCTGTTACTTGATCTCGAGAAGGGAGCACGTGGGTGGGGCTTACTTGTATTCACCAGATATTCTCGTCGACACAAGCTGTCAGTTACCAATTATTCTGCTAAGGGAAACATGAACCGATCACAAATACGGCTAGCATATTTTGTATGCTGCCGGCCACGCCAAGATGAATTCAGTTCTATAAATTCTGGTCTTCCTCGTCTGTATATGTCAAGCGTCGTGGCCACTCCCTCTAATACACAGTACAATGCGTTCGATTATCCTAGGTGCGCTCGCCCTTGCGAGCTCTGTTCTTGCCCAAATTAATGTCCCGGGTGTGGTTCCTATTAATCCCGCTGAGCCTCTTCAGCACCATCTGGCATACGCCGGTGTCACCGGCATGACAGTTTCATGGAACACCTACGAGGAGATCAGCAATCCTACCGTCTATTATGGCACGGACAGCTGGGATCTCTCCAGTTACGCCACTGGCGAGTCTGTCACGTACCCGACTTCATTAACCTGGAGTAATCACGTGAAAATTACTGGATTGAAACCCAATACTCAGTACTACTACATCGTTTCGAACACCAACTGTTACAATTGCTCCGAGCTTGCTCCATACACTTTTACTACCGCACGTGTTGCTGGCGATCGTACACCATACACCGTGGCCGTTACTATTGACCTCGGTGTCATGGGCGATTTGGGATTGAGCACGACCAGCAAGGGCCCGATTACTTCCAACGACCAAACCACAATCCAGTCCCTTGCTCGATATATGGACGGCTTTGACTTTCTCTGGCACCGTATGCAATTTCGTTCTTTAATTTAAGTTGCTCGGGTTTTCTAATATGCAATAGCTGGTGATATTGCGTATGCCGACTACTGGCTCAAGGAGCAGATCCAGTCATACCTCCCAGCTGTGCCCATCGACGAAGGTTACAAGATGTACAACAGGCTTCTCAACACCTTCTACGACGAGTTGCAGCCTATCACTGCCCAGAAGCCTTACATGGTTGGTCCAGGCAACCACGAGGCCAACTGCGACAACGGCGGTACTACCGACAAGGTCAACAATATCACGTACACGGTCGACATCTGTATGGAGGGCCAGCGAAACTTTACCGGCTTCACCAATCACTTCCGGATGCCATCAGCTGAATCTGGCGGTGTTGAGAATTTCTGGTACTCGTTCGACCACGGCATGGTTCATTTCGTCCAGATTGACACTGAGACTGATCTCGGCAATGGCATCGTTGGTCCAGATGAAGCTTATGGTTCTGAAGGCGATTTTGACACGATTGGCCAGGATGCGGGACCATTCGGTACTAAGAACCAGCAGATGAATTGGCTCACGAAAGATCTCGCGTCGGTCGACAGGACTAAGACACCGTGGATTGTTGTCTCTGGCCACAGACCGTTCTACGCCGCAAGCCACGAAAATGGCAGATGCGATGAGTGTGTCACGGCGTTCGAGCCTATCCTGCTTAAGTACAATGTCGACTTAGTACTCGCTGGCCATGTTCACTTTTACGAGCGCAATGCCCCTATTGCAAATGGCACGGCTGATCCTAACGAGCTCAACAATCCTTCTGCGCCATGGTATATCATGAACGGCGCTGCAGGCCATTACGACGGATTGGATCCCATCGAGGGCAATCCAGATTATATTCGATATGTGCAAAACTCGACCTACGGCTGGAGCAAGCTTACGTTCCATAACTGCACCCACATGACCCACGAATTCGTTATTTCCGGTAACGGTACTGTCCTCGATACCGCGACTTTGTACAAGAACCATGGCTGCCCCATGTCGAACTACACTGGCACTAACAGCAGTGCGCCGATCACGGATCACAATGGTAGCGCCAGCTTGAAGGCCTCGGCTGCTCTCTTTGCCGTCGTTTTGGCTACAGCTTTGATGATTGCGTTGTAAGATAATGGTATTCAGTGGCTGAACTACTTTTAATACCTTGGTCTTTCGTGTGATGTAAATGTGTTTTTTTAAAAGTGTTTTTTTATTCCGTGAGTGTCTCCGGGCATCATGGGGTAAGGGTTAACTACTGATAAATGGAAGAAAACCTGTCCAACCGTAAAATCCTAAATATCTATCTATAATCTATCCAAATATAATACAAAATCATAGTGGTTTAACGACCCATCCAGCCACCGTCGACGAGAAGAATATCACCGCTCACATACTTGCTAGCGTTGCTAGCCAAGAATACTGCCGCACCCTCGAAATCCGACGGATTGCCCCATCGTTGGGCAGGTATCCGCTCCAAGATCTGACGAGAACGGACGGGGTCGGCAATGAGAGCCTCGTTCATGTCGGTCGCAATGTATCCGGGCGCGATAGCATTGACGGTGACTCCTTTGGAGATCCATTCGTTTGAGAGCGCCTTTGTGAGCTGGCCTATCCCCCCCTTCGACGCTGCGTAGGCCGGGACGGTGACGCCGCCCTGAAAGGTCAGCAGACTGGCAATGTTGATGATCTTGCCCTGTCTTCCGTCTTCGATGATATGCTTGCCGACATCGCGGCACAGAATGAAGCAGGTCGTCAGGTTGACCTGTAGAACTTCCTCCCACGCGTCGTCGGGGAAGTCGGTGCTAGGGAAGCGGCGCTGGATGCCGGCGCAATTGAGGAGAATGTCGATCTTGAGACCGAGTTCCACAGCTCTGGCAACGATGGAGCGGACTTCCTCCTTAGATGAGAGGTCAGCAGTGATGATGTAGCACTTTCGACCAAGGGCCTCGATCTTCTCTCGGGTGGCGGGGTTGTCGTTCCTCTGAATCAATTAGCTTGCAACTCAAGAAGCAAATAATATTAGTGCGCCGCACCTGAACGAGAATGATGTCTGCGCCAGCCTTTGCAAGCGCAAGAGTCATATTCTGGCCGATGCCGCGGGTTGCGCCGGTGCATAGCGCAGTCTTGCCCGCAAGCGAGAACAGTGATGCGAGGTACTCGAAGTCGGCCATGGTAATAGTACAGGAGATCGGACTCGATATACAAGGTCACTGCCTGTCAGGATATCTCAGTGTGCCTGGAGGTTTGATTATAGAGTGAAGTGCACTCGAGCACACCGCGTTATATGATGGCGGGGATGGGGCCCGAAGAAGCGTGGGGGGGCACGCCTAATCTGGTACTCATTCCACCTTCCCCACCATGCGCGACTAATTCCGAGATGGAAAATATAACCCGGAGCTTTCCGCATCACCGCAATGCAAAAAGAATATAAAATGACTGTGGTTTATAATTCGCCTATGTAAAATATCTCCCTGCGTTATCTTTATTGAAACTCGTCGCTTCTGATTGGCTGTCCTGGAGGCTAAAGTACATGCTCGGCCAGGTCGCCTGTGCCAAAACAGTCAGTCCTATTTCCCCCGCGGGGTGGCCCCGCATTCAAGCGGCTGCCCGGGTATATGCCGCCATTCGCAAGCCAAAGTCTCTTAAGTTCCGGCTCATTTCTTGTGTTTCATTGTTCTGATCGTTTAGTTGTTCGTGTTCTTGATCCTATCCATTCACTGATCCTACTACGGTCGCACATACTGAACGCTCACACGATCGAAAGATGACCAAGACCCAGACAGAGGCTATCACCGCTCGGGCGTCCGAGATCGTCGCTGCCGTGCTCTACGGCAAAAAAGACATGAGAATTGTAGGATTGTTGCTATTAGTCTATTCAGCCGCACACTGACAGATACTGGTAGGAAACCAAAGTCATTCAGCCACCAGCGTCTAGTGAGCTCCAGGTCATCGTCACGGAGACGGGGATATGCGGTTCGGACTTGCATTATTACCACCACGGACGGAATGGTGACTTTGCCCTCCAGCATCCGCTATCTCTGGGTCACGAATCTGCTGGCGTCGTCACCGCTGTTGGATCCGCCGTCAGTGACTTCAAAGTTGGCGACAGGGTCGCCTTGGAAGTCGGCATTCCGTGCTCAGAGTGCAAGCGGTGTAAGAAAGGCCGCTACAACCTGTGTCCGGCAATGCGATTTCGCAGCTCCTGCAAGACCGCTCCTCATTTTGACGGCACCCTTGTCCAGAAAGTCAACCACCCCGCGAAATGGTGTCACAAAGTACCTGCCGTTATCAAGGATCTCTCGCTCGCCGCGTTGGTGGAGCCATTGGCGGTCTCGTTGCAGGGCATCAAGCGGTCTGAGATGAGTCCAGAAGACGAGGCAACCGTTCTAGTATTGGGTGCTGGTGCAGTTGGTTTGCTGACCGCCTTTGCCGCCAAGAAGCGTGGTGGTGCGAAGGAGGTGGTGATTGCAGATATTTCCGCGCAGCGCGTGTCATTCGCAGTCGAGAACGGCTTCGCAGATCAAGGAATCGTTCTCAGCGGATCCAAACCTGCGGACGTCGACAACCCACTTTCACCCGCTATTGCCAGCGCCAACTTTTTGAAGGAGAAAGCAGGAGCTGATGATGGATTTGATGTCGTGTTCGAGTGCACAGGCGTCCAGATCTGTGTCCAAACGTCCGTCTTTGCTGCCGGTGCAGGTGCCAAGGTTGTGCTTATCGGCATGGGCACTCCTATTCAGACATTTGCTATCGGCTCCGCCGCCACCCGTGAAGTCGACATCATCGGCGTTTTCAGGTACGCAGGAAACTACCCGGACGCGCTCGCCATCGTCGCCGAAGATGGCGATACAGTCGGCAAGCTTGTCACTCATAGAATGAAACTTCAGGAAGCAGTAGACGCGTTTGAGGTTGCAAGTACTCCAGTGGACAAGGACGGAAACTTGGTTCTAAAAGTCATAATCACGCAATAGTCTTATGCCGTGCAATTACTTGTCTGGGATTGTATTTCGATTTTATACGGTTAGGGTGAGCAGGCTACCTTGCTTAATAGAATCTAAGTATGGGCTGAAATTTGGTTGTACTTCCGTTATCCAGTAAGCAAGTATCGATACGGCAGGGTTGCAACTTCCTTGCATCAATAGGAGGCGTTGGTGCCGCAGTCCCACTTTCTAACGTTCCATCTGCAAAAAGAATTTGGACTGCATATACGATATCAATTGAGTCAGCGGAAAATGAGTCTAATCTAAATACATAAATTCATATGCTATGTACAATCATTGAATACAAACTTATGACGACAGAACATAAAGAACATTAAAATTCAATGACGATCAATATGCAAAATCGAAAGAGAGACAAATGGACGCCGACCCTAGGAGAGTAGCAAAACGAAAGCTGCAACAACGACCTCTTCAGAAGCCGGCCATTTGGCCCCATCCATATGGCCTTGGCGGTACCAATAGATTTGCGAACGATAATCCCACTTTAAGGTCGCGATGATCCTCGAGAAGCCGTCGACGTATTGTGAAGCGGAACGCTTGCCTAATGCCTATGGAGATTCTGTAGCGGTTAGTCGTCAGCTTTCGTCCATTTTCGTCGCGAACCACTTATATGGCTGTCTCCTGACGCGAGGCAAACAACTAATAAGCATACCGAGGGAAACCACTCCTCATTCCCACGGCTCCTCGTCCTGTTCAAGGTATGTAACGCATAACGAGAGTTTCCTAAGTAACAACGCAAGCGGAGCACTTGGACTGCTTCATATGCCAGGCTTCCCGCTCCTCCCCCGTAGTTATATCTTCTTTATTTTGTTTGAAAGCCAGTGTATTTTACAAGCCATGTACATGCATGTACTGCCGAGAAAATTTAGGATTAGGGTTTTAGGAGTTGCGCGACCTATGTGCCTGCTATCACACTAAATAACAAGCTTGAAGCGGTGGCTCAATGGTAGAGCTTTCGACTCCAGTGAATGCCGGTTAATCGAAGGGTTGCAGGTTCAATTCCTGTCCGTTTCAAATTTTTTTTACTTAAGAATTTTGTTGATACAGGTAACAGTTATTTTTTATTGAGAATTTAATAGATAATTTTCTTGATACAAGTAACAGTTATTTTACTTCTTTGTTACTGTAGTTTCATTTTGTTCGGTACAGCAGCCAGACATTGATGTGTAACAGTCTGCGGGACCTCTTAGCAAGCCAACTATTGTTTCCCAGCGATTTCCATACTGCAATACCAACACCGCCAATTCGTCAAGATCGACGCCTCAATTGACAGCTGTGGATGGCATGGTGTTCCCGGCGTCAGAATATGCTGATATCCGATTGATATCGTCGACATTCGCACTCGTGAAGGGGATACTGGTCATCATTCCTCTGTTGGTTCTCCAGCAATATGATACGTCGTCGCAACTGCTGTTTACATCGCCGGATGTGCCTCCACTACTCAATTACGTGCTTTCGCGGTTATTAGTCTGGGATACGGTATTTTTTATAAAAGTTGCGCAGAGGGGATACGTATTTGAGCAGGAATGGGCGTGGGGCTGGTTGTGGATTGGCACGATTCGCGTGGTTGCCAACTGGGTGGTGTTGCCGCTTCTCACAATTGTGTATCCACCGCTGGCAGAAGGCGAACTTGACGACCTGGGGAATCATGTTGGGAGTATATATGGATACGCTATTGCCGCAGTGGTAATTGCACATGTGGGCCATTACTTTGCTGTGTTAACCCTCTACGTCACGTCGGGCAAGATCGAGCAATACATCCGATCTAGATCATCTAATGACACGAAATTGCAAAAAAATACACCGCAATCCGTGTTTCCGGTTATCTCGGCATTGTTGTACATTATATCCCCTGGTGGAATCTTCATGTCGGCGGGATACGCCGAGACCCTATTCGGATTGTTCTCGTTCCTTGGTATCTACTTCCGCGAGACTGAGCAGCATATACTCGCAGGACTCGCTTTCTTTGTATGTTGCGGTCTCAGGGGAAACGGTGTGCTCTGGGGTATTATTTTCCTTGACGACCTTTACGAAGCTGCCAGAGCACGCAACTGGAAGAAATCAATCGCAATTATAATTGGTGGTTCACTAGTCGGCATCGGGTTCCTGTCAGGACAGGTATATGCGTATTTCCGGTACTGTCCCGGTCGTGAATGGTGCAATAATACCATACCGCTGATTTACGGTTATGTTCAGAGTCATTATTGGTATGTCAAGTCCTGTGTTGATTTTGCAGCATTGTCAGCTAATAAACTTAGGAACGTTGGATTTTTGAAGTATTGGCGCACATGGCAAATCCCGAATTTCTTTTTCGCGTTCCCGACGTGGTTTCTGTTCTACCGATCATACCAGAAATACAGATCAATCCCGCGTCTCCGACCGTACGTCATTATCGAAATGTCGATGTTCACAATGTCCCTGTTCTGGTGGCATGTCCAGATCATCACCCGTGTTGGAACCTGCATGCCGTTATTGTACTGGTACATCGCTGAGCGGATCTTTGCTGATGCGCCGGAGGAGGAAGGTGTTGTTGTTGAAAATCGGTGGAGTTTGAAAGGCCTAGTGAGACGTGCGAAAGAAGATTTTCGACGACATGAGGGGCTATGGGCGGTTAGGTACATGGTTACGTGGATTGGTGTTCAGGCAGTCTTGTTTGCTTCGTTCATTCCTCCTGCGTAGAGTGTCGCATTGGGCAGTTGTATTATTTATTCTTAGAGCAGAGTAGTGATAGATACTGGGTAAACGAGTGTGTCCATAGTCTAGCTAAGTTGCGCGCAGAGCCATCCTCGTTCTGCTCGGCCTTAGCACCTTGAAGTGTCTCAATTCTGCCCCAGATTAACATCATATTTGTCGAACCAACGCGTGGGTTTGAACCGTCACAATGAATGCGTCGATGTTTTGGCCATTTAATCCCCAAAAGTGCGGCTCAAATACTTCGTGTCTCCCCAAAAGTGCGGCTCAAATAATACGTGTCTCCTTTGTAACTCTGAACTAATCGACATCAACTGTATCAAGTATTCATCAATTTGAATGCCGTGCAAAGTACTAGTAACAACCGGCGCGACATACCCATTCGACGGTCTCATTAAGCTCGTCTTTACGCTGCGTGTTCTCAAGGCGCTCTCGACCCTCGGTGTCACACATCTCCAGATTCAATATGGAAACACGCCGACTTCGCGAATAGTGTACGAAAATTGTGTTGAGAATTGCCAGACCGTGATTCAGAGCACGGGAATCAAAGTGAATGGTTTTGGAATGACAGAAGATATGGCGACGGAAATTCGGAGTAGTTGGCTGGTAATATCGCATGCTGGTACGTTGTGGGTGCAAGGCAAGCTTAGCTGGGTGTTGGATTTGGTTTATGTTAACTGGGTATGTTAGGAACGGGTACAATTTTAGACACCCTAAGATCTCCTTCGCCGAAGCCGCGGTTGATTGTTGTGCCAAATCCTATACTTATGCACGGCCATCAGGCTGAAGTCGCGGCAGCCATGGAAGACATGAATTGTTTACTGTACGCCAAATCCGCCACCGAAGATAGCATAATATCCGCTCTTGATAAACTTGACAGACAATTCACCGAGTTGCCTGAAAAGAAGAGTCTTGCTGGCCTGATAGATTACGAGGCTGGAGTGTTACGGCGTGACAAAGCCAGAGTACAGAAAGAACAGTAATAGACTTTGGTCAAATCAGAAATTTTAAATTAAGCCAATTAGACACTGAAACAAAAGAAATTGAATGTCGTACAAAAACATGCACCTGGCCGAACGATCATTACCTGTATCTTATACCGACATCCACGAACATGAGACTACAATGAAAACTACCACCATGCCAGTAACCAGACTCCAGCATCAAAAAATACACCTTGTAGATCCCACTTTTCACAGTGACCGCGGTGCCTCGGTGCTTTGGACATTTAATGCGCGATTCCATCCAGCCCGAACTCCAACTCCTTTTCTAAACTTCCGTCAGCCATGACCTGGCCGCCGGCGTCAGCACTCATTTCGCTTGGCTTAGGAACGTCTTCAGTCGTGTCCATCTCCTCTGGAATGCCAACCTTCTCCTGCGCCACTTGCTGTTGCTGTGCATTGGCACGGCCCTGGCCGCCTAGCATCTGTTTTTGCATCTCGACTGGCTGTCGAACTAACTTGCGAAAGTCGACAATTTCTCGCATGATCATTTCCCGCATGTCATCGACTGAATCGACGGCCTCGAACGAGAAATCGAAAGTAGTCGGACATTCTGGTTCGTCTGCGGGATCGTGCCAAACCGATAAATACGGGTGCTCCAATGCGTCATGAACCGTTATTCTCTCTGCAGGATCGAACGCAAGCATCTTTGATAGCAGATCAAGAGCTTGTGGGTTTGCCGTCGGGAACAATTTCGAGAACGGCACACGAGGCATGTATGGCAGGCTCCGAACATACTCCTGTGCTCTCTGCGATCCGATTCGGGATAACGTTTCACTGGATGGTGTCCCCAAGTAACGTAAAATCTGATTAAGCTGGTCAACGTAGTCGTGACCTTTGAAAAACGGCTTGCCCCCTAGAAGCTCGGCAAGAATGCAGCCGACCGACCACATGTCAACTAGGACACAAATTAGGTTATGTTGACTGAGAGATAATTGATCGACCATCAAAACTTACTGGCTTTTGTATAACTCTGGAATGACAGCATTATCTCCGGTGCTCGATACCACCGAGTTGCAACATATTCTGTCAGAAACCCCGCATTTTCGGCGGGATCAGTTGAAAACCCTCTAGCAAGACCAAAATCGCAAATTTTTAGCTCGCAGTCGGCATTCACCAACAGATTTCCGGGCTTTAGGTCTCGATGAAGCACATTGGCTGAGTGGATGTATTTTACCCCGCACAAAGTCTGGTAAATAAACGATTGGTAGTGCGAATCCGTCAGAGGCTGTTGTGAACGGATGATTTGATGCATGTCACATTCCATCAACTCTTCGTAAAGGTAAACCTCATTGAAATTACTGGTGTCGACGATGTCCATGTCATATAAACAAGCAATCTAGAAAAGCCATGAGGAGCTGAGCAAATCGGCACGGCGAATGGACAGACAACTTACATTTTTGTGGCCCCGGAAATGTGTGAGTAATTTCAGTTCTCGTAGTGCTCTCTTCGCCAATATTTTCTTTGAGAAAATGTTCGTCACTTTCTTGATCGCAACACCGACCGCCTGGTTGGATTCCGTATAACGAGCGGCGCAAACAATACCATAAGCACCTTGACCCAGCTCTTTTGTGACCTGGAAACGACGATCAATGGTGAAATCCTGGTTCAGCACCCTACATTCAGTCAGAGAGATCCAAATTTGCCGTCGGAATCCGCGTACCTGTACGTATGGCGCTCGATTTGGATCATTGTGATATCTGTTCAATTGAGCGAGAGTGACAGACGGTCAAGAGACTAAAACTGATTCATAAAATTATATCTATGCAGAGAGCGGCCGTCTACGTAGAACCGTCCTGAACGGCGAATGCGTCGGTAAAGTATGGAATAACTAAAATGCAGCGGATATTGGGGACGTTGTTGTCGATCGTAATACGGTGAGCCTGGCTAGACTGTTTACCCGGCTGGCCAGGGGCGCGCCTCTTCGCATTATCTATTTTCAGACTCCCCCTGCAAAGGATGAGCAGCAACCTTCCTGAGTTTTTAGTTTCTAGACAAGTAAATGATAAGATCCAATCTACAGTAGGTTATGATACGGATTCTGACTGCGACTGCCGGGTTGAGAAAGAACCGCTAGCGACTGGCTGTTGGCGATTGTCGGGTGCTAATCAATCTACGTTACGCACTCGCTGCGTACACTCAACATTGACACGGATTAACTGTCAAGGCCATCCATAACCAAATTGCAAATTCATCAAACCCGAACTAGCTCAGATGATATCATATTGAGCAGAGAGAACGTTTAATGTGGGTAAAATACGACACCCAAAGCCAACCCGGCAGTGAATTCATACCTATAAACCGTTGCGGTTGATGATCTATCCTGTTCTTGTATCAATTACAACGGAAACATACATAACTCTAGGACACAGACCGATATAGTTGCGATGCTGTCGTAGAAAAGTAGCCGCTGTTACGCGTTGGATTCTTGGAGCTTATTACCGTGCAGCAAATGCGAGTGGAGTCGTGGCAAATTAAAAGCGAGGTCCGACCGGTTCGATTGCAAATACAGGCATCAAAAGGCTGCTCGTTCGTATGCTTGTGGCGGCATGGGCCTAACTATTCTGGGAAAAGACGCCCGAGGTGATCTTACGATATATGGCGCCAGATTAAGGAACATTGCGCAAGCTGGCGTTGAGTCAGTATTCTGGGTGCGTACGCTCCCAGGAGTTTGGACTCGAACTGTCCTAGAGAGTGGTAGCGGCAGCAGCGGCTATTCCCTCGTATGTAAATATATCCCATCCCCAGGAACAAGTTCGAGCCACCCCTTTTTGACGTGTTCGTCCGAAATCCGCGAATTCGCTCCCACAATGGAGACTCTCGAGATCCATTCAAAGGCTTTCTTAATAAAGTGGATTTTAGTGCCAGACAATTGTTCAATACAATGGCAACTGAAACCGAACAAGAAGTCGATGTATTAACCTCTCCTTGATGAAACGGAATATGGCAGCTAATTCCCATTTTCTAGCAATTTTGGCATATTCAGACGGCCAGCCGGGTCAAAACATACCGAATCTCGTTCTCCACTGGTTCAGTCCGCACAATCAGGCCGATCGCGATCTTCGTCCGTCGCGACAGTTGTGCAATTGTCGCCGATGACTGGGGCCGGTGCAACGACAAGCTCGACCTCAGTCTCAGCAGCGTCGTTCGACGAGAAACTAGTGCAATCCGGGCTTCACCCGGTCTACTGGCTAGGAAAATGTCACGCAAATGTGATACTAAAGGGATCATATATAGTCGCGTCGGGATCGGGCGGTATGTTCGCGTTCGTATTCGACAATACCTTCTCAAAAACTCTGTCGAAAACAGTTCAGTTCGCACAGTCGATCCTCTCAGTTAAAGACGCTGATTTGCTTGCGGGACGAAGTGCAACGACAGTAACCGTTCCACCGATAAATAGAAAGAGAAGGAAAAGTGTTGTTCCCGGGGTTAAGCAGCCTCCGCCGCCAACCAATCTTTCTGTTCATCCTGGAGGTGACTCCTCAAACACGACTGAACAGGGCTCAGTACCCGCACCTGGGGTGGAACATCGATATCATAGCGGGATTTTATTGAAGAAGCGAAGAAAGAAATTACAAGGCTATGCGAAACGGTATTTTGCGCTCGACAGCGATAGTGGCATGCTGTCATACTACCACGACGTCTCATCGTCCTTATTACGTGGTTCGATTCCGTTGGCAATCGCGGCTGTATCAGTCAAGCCTCAAACAAGAGAAATTTTCATCGATTCGGGAGCTGAAATCTGGAATCTTCGAGCGACCTCGGTAGATGATTTTGAAGGTTGGAAAAACGCCCTAGAGAAGGCGCGAACTCTGGCCCTTGCGCATGAACTCACGCCCCGGCTAATTCGCCCTTCATCTCCTTCTACCCTTTCGCCGACAGCAACTATTCCCCTCACTGACAAGGACTGGAGCCGAATGGAAATCATAGGCGAGAGATTGAACGAGGCACTGGTGTTATCGCGGAAATTAGGTGGTTCACCGTACTTGGGTCCAGAAGATCCTGCAAGGGGAAGTGAAGGTTATTTTGCTTTTGACGCCATGGTCGAGCATATCTCTTTGAACGGCACGCCATTGACAAGTGCGGTGTCGAGCGCCGCTACATCTGCAGCCAGCACAGGGACCACGACGCCTGCAGTTCTGCCGGCCGGGCCACTGCCGTCTGGGTCGACATCGTCTTCGTCTACCGTCAGCTCTCGCCGACATCCTTTCTGGCGCAAGAAATCGCGGGAAAATGCTAACGCTCCGTTGAGCCAGAATACGCACTCGCATGGAGGTGCGTCGCCTGTACTAGCGGCTTCCAAGGCTCATGTGGAGACCATCGAGGAGCTGCAACGACTGTTGGAACAAGTAACGGGAGATTATTCGAGTTTTTTGAAAGTATCGCGACGCAAGTCGTTTACGTCGCAACTGCAGGCAAATGTATCACAGGACGGCATGTCTGTATATTCCGACTCAGAATTCTTTGACGCCGAAGAGAATCCTGCTATCCTCATTTTGGCGGATAATGACGACGTTGTCGAAGATATCGTGGTCGTGTCCGATGATGACGACGAAGAAGCGCGATCTAGCTCGTCACTACGCCGTATCTCGTCCAGTTCGTCGTCGGTAGTTCTCACGCCACTTACGCCAAACAAAGCCGTCAAACGTGACTTATATCCGCTCCCAATATCAGCACAGATCAGCCGACGCACCTCCATTCCACCGAACTCTGTATTACCGCCAAGTTTAATCCAATTCGTTCGAAAGAACGTTGGAAAAGACTTGTCCACAATCGCGATGCCGGTCACTGCGAACGAGCCTCTATCGCTCTTGCAACGATACGCAGAAACGATGGAATACTGTACTCTGCTCGACTCCGCGGCGAAGGCACCTGTCCAAACTGGAGATCAGATCTTGTATATTGCGGCCTTTGCCATTTCGTGCTTGTCAAATACACGATCAAAAGACCGTGCGCTCCGGAAACCATTCAATCCCCTTCTGAACGAGACTTTCGAGTTAGTCCGGGAAGATCTCAATTTCCGATTCATCGCGGAGAAAATTTCACATCGACCGCCAATAATGGCGACCTACGCGGAGTCGGAAAAGTGGACGTACTCATACTGTCCTCAACCAGCTCAAAAATTCTGGGGTAAGAGCGCGGAAATCATCAGCGAGGGACCGATCACGATCAGCGTTGAGGGAACGGATGGCGAGACGACGACATATAGCTACGTGATGCCGACGACCTACTTGCGCAACGTTCTTGCGGGTGAGAAATACGTTGAGCCTGCGGGCCAGGTCACGATTATCGCATCCTCGGGCCACAAAGCTGTGGTTGAATTTAAATCGAAGTCAATTTTCTCGGGGCAGCGCGCTGAGGAAATATCCGTGAAGTTCTTTAAACCGCAGAATAAAGAACTCCCAATTGGACTGCAGGGGAGGTGGACCACAGAGCTGATCCGCACGCCGGACAATAAGCTCGTATGGGAGTCGGGGGCACTGTTGCCTGAACCACGATTGCGTTACGGAATGCCGAGCTTTTGCGCGCCGTTGAATCAGGTCACCGATATCGAGACAGGAAAATTAGCGCCTACTGACAGTCGACTACGGCCCGATCAGCGCTGCTTGGAAGAAGGTAAAGTCGATGAAGCTGAAGAACTGAAGAAAAAGCTCGAAGAATTCCAGCGAGAAAAGCGAAAGCAAGGGAAAATCGTGGCAGAAGGCGTGAGTAGCGTCTGGTTCAGAAAGATCGAGGACTGTGTTTGGGTGCCTATTCAGGGTGAAAACGGATACTGGGAGTCTAGGAAACGAGGGGACTGGAATTCATGTCCAACACTGTGGTAGTTTAACGCACAAAAGTGTACATTATATATTGCACATCGCATTGGTTTGTTGGCTATAAATACTATGTAATATATTATTCGAGTGGCTAAAGATATTTGGCCGCTTGCAATTTCGCAAGTGTCTTGCCATTGGTCCAAATCGAGCAGTTTCTGACTGAGAAGGATAGAATTGCGTCAAAAACTCGCCGTCGCTTGGTTGAATGCCGAATATTGTCTAATTCGAGCAGCGAGAAAGAGTAAGAGGCTTTGGGATAGGGACGACATGTGTCAAGACTTTTTAAAGTTTATTGACCCGTTTCAGGCGTGAAATTGAAGAGGGAGTTGATCAAAATGATAGTGTTACTAGCAGCTAACGCAGGCTGTTCTACTGACGATACTAGCTGTATCGAGTATTATTAAGCGAGGTAGATTCAATGGCGTTAATGAAGACCGCATATTTGCTGATAATGTGCAAGTTGACCTCGATAAGAAATATGAGCAATGGTTCTATGGGTTCGAGAAAGGAACGACGGCGACAATTGTGGACGTGGGAGCAGTTGTAGCAGCAATAGGTTTTTATGCAGGAACAGTCATTGGTCTGGTCAGTATTGTGGTTTCATTAATGTCAATATTATTTTGCGGTCGATAGGAGAGAAATACGGATCAGTCAAGTACCCGAATAGCAGTAGTATGTGAATGTTGAGGAAGCCGAAGGACGAGGGCACTGTCACTCATAATCAGTTCACTTGTTCAATTGCTCGTCGCTTCAAGTGCGTTGTACGGACATTTCGCAGGGTCTTTGTCGGTGTATATTCATTTGGTTTTCGGTTGCCTCTGCTCCTGGGTCTCTTGCACCTCCATATAAGACTGTTGCATCATTAACTGTTGTTTGACGAGTGTAATGAATATCGGAGCTCGGCCCATGCGGTTAGGGGACTTAAGGCTGTGCGGGCTGTGCGGCGTGTCGGGCACGGCCATCTGCGCCAAGTCGGCGACGCCTCGTCGATGGAGTTGCACGCTTGTTGGGGTTTGTTCTTTGGGCTTTCTTTGTGTGTGTGTGTTGTTCCGAGGATTCGTTGGGGTTTTCCCTTGTGGTTTTACTTTCTTCTATAGTTTCTTCGGGAGCCGCCGGATCTGTAACATAAATAGGCACAAGCGAAGCGACCGGATCCCCAAGCACGAAGTCTTGTATTTTCGCAATATAGGTTTGTCAAGTTCTGTCCCGTGCAGTCCGTCCTCGTTACAATGAGCGCGGGGACGGAGGACAAGATCGTGGAGTCACTCTCCGAGAAGCCCATATTTAGGTTGAATTGGTGTCCATTGTGGCACATTGACATTTGTAGGGCGAAGGCTTAGGGAGACTAACTAACAAAATAGCTGTATACTGCTGACATCACTCTCTAGGAATAACTCGACAGCTCATACATCGACGTCAGGTGCCAGTGTCCGCCGGCTCTCATTTTCCTCAGACGACAAATCTTGAATGTTTTGACGTGATGAATGACAAATCATGGTCTCCTTACTGACTTGTCGGAGATTACATGCTCCTATAAATATAGATTGCCCTCCCTTTGTTACGCACGTGGCCGTTCATAGAATTACATTTCACGTCGTTTCTATATGTCGCCAAAGAAAAATTAGGAAAATATGGGTCGACATGTACAACCAAAGATGATGACGACTATTATCATGTGAAATGATAGTCATGGTTTCGCTATCGATCCCGATAGCAATTGTAGAGCTGTGTGTTTACATGGGAGATTCTTTCAAAATCGATTGGCAAAATACAATGACTCCATGTGTCGACCGGCATGAGATTCTTAGATGGCATTTCCGTCAAACAAGATTTAGTCAACATGAGAGAAGACAGGAGAGCCCAATTTCGAAATGGATATTGCCCACGGAACGTGAGTGACATTGTACGTCTCTGCAGACTCTGTTCCAGGTTTCAACCCCCAAAACACAAAACAAAATTGCAAGTTTATGTTGACGAAACAAAATCACGGCTCTAAATGACCGCCACGGACTTTAGCGCCCAACTTCTCGTCCTCAAAGTATGTAACTAGAACACCGAATCCGTCGTCGTCCTGGCCCGGATTCGCGGTCTCGTACTGCAGGAACTTAAGTACCTTGTACAGTCCAGCAGCGAGGACTGCGCTGAGCATGGGACCGAGCCAATAGATCCAGTGGTAGTATGGGAAGCTCGGGATGGCGACGCAGGGCCGAACGAGCGGGCCGGGTTGACGCCTGCGCCTGTGAAGTAGACGCCGACAAGATGGGCGATGAATAGCGCGAAGCCGATGCCGAGAGGGGCTAACGGGCGCGCACGGTGCTTCTCGGCTGCGAGCATGAGGATTGTTATGCACAGTTGCGCGGTGAGGAACATTTCAATGAACAAACCGCGGGTCCTGGAGACATCGCTACCTAATGCATTGGCGAAGCGGATTTCGCCGGGAGTGAGGGCGTTGACCACGGCGGCCGCACAGATGCCGGCCAGGATTTGGGAGACCGACAGCAGGGCAGCACGGATGGGAGTAATGGCCCCCGACAAGGGCGAGGGTAAGTGAGACGGCAGGATTGAACAGACCGCCGGAAACACGGAAGAAAGTCCACACGTTCGCAGCCAGTGAGAAACCAAAGCCGAGCGAAATCATGACGAGCTGGCCGGGGTTTGATCCGGCCGTCGTCAGATAGGGGTCCGAGTTGGCGGCCTGGGCAGTGGCAAAGGCGAAGAAGTGAAAGAGAAAGGTCCCGACGAATTCGGAGATCATGGCGATGAGTTCATTGCAGGCGTGGTCGGGCAGGCCAGCAACGCGATTTGCGACCGGCTGGAGGATACCGGCGCCAGGGACGATTGTTTTTTCCCTCTCGAGAGTGGATGAAGTGGAGCCCGTGTTCGGCTCGACACTTGGTAAGACTCCTTCGTTAGACATTTTGTAAGAGTAGATGGCCCAGCAGGAAAACCACCGCCCCATGGCGCAATGGGGGGGAACTTATATACGCCAGAGAGGTACTGACAATTGCGACCATGGAGGCATCGGAAACTGCCGACCACGAGGTATTGTGCGGGTTCGACCTTGTCAAGGGAAGCAGTTTGGACGCACGGCGCTGTGAAGAAAATCAGCGCCGAACCGCACCATCAGCGGCGTCCATGACACCTCACACAGCGTGCCTTCTATCAATACTTCTCGAATAAGGCGGTATCGTTCCTCTCAGAGTTCAAGAGGCCATACGAAGAGGCCGTTGGCACGTCGCGCTCAGTCTCCAGTAATACCATGAGAAAAGCTCCGAAGTCGTACTATTACAGTCGGCCTCAGAACCAATCTCGTGTATCTTAGCGACGCGCGATATCGGGGTAAAAACTTCACTGGGTTGTGAGATCATTATGTTGTTTTGATTTCGATTTGGGAGTTAATATTAGTTGTAAGAATAAATTATGCCGTGGGATGTTCTGCTCTGTATAGAGTTTTTTACTGGTCTCCTTTTAGTGTAGTGTAAACGTAATTTGAGAATGGTACGACAGGTACCGTCCTTGCCAAAAACATGTTAGCATTGTGGGCCTTGTGTCGTGGTTTCCTTAAAGTTTTTACACCAAAATAATGGAGTGTGTCAACTGTCTGTTTTCAGCTGCAAATGAACTATCGCAACGCCCCGGTAAAAATTGAAGGCATGCCGCGTTAGGGGATTGCGTCACTTGGCAGATGAGAACAATAATATTAGCGCGGATTCGGCTGTATCATACCATGCAGCATCAGTGTCTGGAAGCCAAGGAAAACTTGCCTCGTGAGATCGACTCGTGGGAGGAGTTATGCAGAGAAATGCCTGCATGGAAGCACACCAAACTCAAACTGGAACCGACGAACCCAGGCGTCGCTAACTATTGGCTGCACGGAGAACTCGAGGACCAGTTCTGGGTTTGACGTGACCTCTCGTGGAAGGAGGCTCGTCACACACATGCGAATCAAAAACGCCTGCAAATTGCACACTCGCGGCTAGCGCGCCAATCAGCAGTAAAAATGTATCACACTTTTTCTTTTTTGGTTGGGAAAGCTCTGCGTTTGTCTGATTCAGCCGATTCACGTGTTCGAGCCAGCAGTTATCCTCGATTTCGTATTTTCTTGCTGGCGGTATTACTCTGAAACTACTGTTCCGATCTCCGCACGCTCTGTACGACTTATCAGCTGTGGCGTGATATACCTGTCGGAGGAATTTGACTGAATGGGAGTAACAATCCGAAATCCACTGGCAGTTTGCCTTAGATACATCTCATCACTCTCGCATTTAAGGTTCTTCCAGAAGTCCTCTTTACCCGGTCTCGCTTAAAAAACCTTATAGTCTCGCGAAAATTGCGACAGGCTGTCGTTCCCAAAGGCTGCAGGATCAATCGCGGATTCCCGCTCACCCTTATTCACAGGACGGTTTGCAACCCTTCCCAATCGGCATCTAGTGCTGAGAGTTGACTGCGGGCCACCACCCACTTCATATCTGTGGAGTATGATAGCTTCTGAGTACTGTGGATACGACAACTGTAAAAAGTTGGGCATATGATCAACGACGTCCTGAGGGTCATGTGACGGAATGAGACAAACAGGAGACATGTCGATGATTTAGACTCGAGATAAGTAAATGACGTCTATCCCATACTGTGGGCCATTTGCGGCTGCGATGTAGATTCAAAGGGCTGAAAGCTGGTTGGGTAACCGTCGTCGCGTCCATCACTGCTGTCAGCTGATAAGTCATCCTGATTCAGTACCTCTCGACGTACGCATATGTGTCGCCTACTCAACCTCACTGAGTCAACTCTTTTCTTGATCCGTAGATAAGCGAACGATATATCTCGGAATTGAGGATAATTGGCATTGGTGATTGTTCATTCCAAAATGAGAAGTTAGATTATGGCCGCGCAAGAGATGAAATTTTTCGCATATCGCGCTCCACAGCGCACCATCGCACACCAATTCGATATGAGATCCACGAACTGGTACAGCAGCCGCGATATTCTATGAACAGAGAGCGCAACCGACAAGAACTGACACCAGAACGGTGGAAACCTACCTTCGAATCTTCCTAACCCTCAGTCGTGCCCAATCGACCGGGTCTGCGTGCTATCCCGCGCCACTTTGCTTTGTTGCCGTCCCCACGATACCTTATTTACCTTGAAATTCACTGGCTGTCGACAAATATGATTCCATAAAACCAGATTACGGGATCTCTTACTTTAAGTGACGCAACACCACCAACCATCGAATTGAATCCAGTGCTATACGATAAATATGGCGTATATGTGCAGCATCGCTCAAGGTTATGGAACCCTAATCCTGAAACTGACTGATTTGGGCGACGTCCGATTACATCTGCGTATTCGCTCACGGATTGGGGCTAGGGGATACGATGCAGCAATGAGAAACGGCACCTAAACCTGAAACTTTTGAGGGGGAGCCGTGGAAAGCGCTATTTCTTTGTCGTCTGGCCCTAGAAACTGGCCGAACGGATCCGAATCGGCGTGTCAAAGAGGGACCTGTCTCATTGGGAATGCGGTGCCAAGTGTGATAAAATATGCACGAATCATGGTCCCTAACCCTGAAAATACGAGAGTCTGCGTCGACTTGGCGGGTTTGCTTTCGCAGCAGCTGGCGCCGGGGACTTTATACCCGCAATCACCGATTATTATTCATAACTACATATAATACAGTCCTAAAGCAGCTAGAGGTCGAAATTATCCGTAGGGATCACTGACAGACCAATTGGATTGTCAGAGTACAAAGTGCTTCATTCCAGCAGTGCGATGGATCTCCCCGGTTTAATTTTTGAGCATGACTGCACACCAGTTGTGGGACAACGTTTGAACAGCTTTTTAACTGACGATAAAGGCGATTGTTTACAAAGTAGGGTTTTCGATCAAGAACTAGTCGTAGCATCAGTCAGGAGGCGCGTAGCTTGCAGGCCTGAAAGATCTCGCCTTATCGTTGATCCACCGCGAAATTTCTGTGGGTCTACGCACCGATGACTTTGAGAAGGCAAAGCATATGTGTATTTAATGCGAGCAAATTATAACTGAGGCAGCAGGCCGTTCTTGATTACTTTGTAACAGTTGTGACATGTCTGTCATGGTATATTCGCTCTTTTAGGGAAGACGTCTCTCCGGCTCACCGACAGCCGGTCAGGAAGGGACGTCAGTTGTCGCGTGTTAACCTAACAGAGCATGTTTGGGGCTGTCCCGTGCCTTCGCTGACACAAGGACTTAGTGGTATATCCGTCCATGATAAAAATATTTGTTAAGGACAATGGCCTGCAAGCATAATGATTCGTTGAGAACCTCGCAGCAAAAGTGTCAGGCAAGATTACAAGTGCAGGGACCGTAGCCTGCATTGCCGATGCGGGATAGTGGCGCGGGATACTCCGTGCGGGATAGCCGCTCCATACGGGACTGACCCATGTCTGGCTATTACGCCCAAAAAAGATGCAATGGCTCCATACGACTTCGCCAGTAGCAAAACACAGTCACAAAAGACCTCTTCAAATCAGAATAGCTAGCAAATTCGTGGTGTTGTGAGCAGTGGGAGTTGGTACGAATCCCAATGTGAATTGCAAGCTTGTCGGAATTAGTTAGCTGCCCTTGCGGGCTACCATAATGCCACTCGGAATTAACATCCGCGCTTCTCCACGAACGGTTCTTTCAACCCCACGTCGTAGTGCTCCACCAGGTATTAGTCGCGCACTCAAACCCACCGCTTCTCCCGCATCCGGTAGCCGCCAATGTACCCCTCTTTAGTGGTTATTTACTCTATTTATAACTGGCGGTTCCGACTCTTCATTTCTCAATTGAGCGCCCTGTGAACATCTGCAATACACCATGACCAAACCACACGTTCTCCTAATCGGCGAAGTAGTCCACGCGAATGCCGAATGGAAAGGGCTCTCTGGAGTCGCAACAATCTCTGTCTGCGACTCGCCCTCTAAGGAAGAATTCATCAATGATCTCGCTGGCAAATACTCCGACATTGCGGTTATATACCACATGAACGACTCCGCGGCCGCTGGATACGTGGACATGGATATTATTGCAGCATTACCTCCGTCGCTGAAGTTCATCTGTCACAATGGCGCTGGCTATGACAAGATCAATGTCAATGCGTGTACTGAGAAGGGCATCCAAGTGTCGAATACCCCTGGAACGGTCGACGACGCGACCGCCGATGTTAACATGTTCCTCATTCTTGGTGCACTTCGTGAGTTCAACTTTTGCATGACAACCCTCCGAACGGGTAACTGGAATAAAGGTGTCCCTCTTTCGCATGATCCTGAGGGAAAGGTGTTGGGTATTCTAGGTATGGGTGGTATCGGAAGAGCTGTCAAGAGACGCGCCGAGGGATTCGGTATGATCACTCAGTATCACAACCGCAAGCCTTTGACAGAGGAGATGGCAGCTGGTGCGAAGTACGTCGGCTTCGACGAGTTGTTGGCCACCAGTGACGTTATTTCTCTCAACTTGCCACTGAACCCGCACACGCGCCATATCATTAATAAGGAAGCTTTCGACAAAATGCAAGATGGCGTCGTCATTGTGAATACTTCCCGAGGTGCCGTCATTGATGAGCAGGCGCTTGTTGATGCTCTTGAGAGCGGGAAGGTGCGATGTGCCGGCCTGGATGTATTTGAGTGTCAGTGTTACCTGATAGATTGCTGAAGAAGCTCTTAGCTAACATATAGTGCAGCCGAACCAGCAATCCATCCTGGTCTCATGGGCAACCCGAAGGTTATCTTGATGCCACATGTTGGCACTCGCACATATGAGACTCAAAAGAAGATGGAGATTCAGGTTATCAACAATGTCCGATCAGCCATTACTAACGCTAAGCTGTTGAATGTTGTTCCTGAGCATTTACATTTGGTGCAGTAGAGAGGTCGATGTTGATACTATTTGTCGCTTAATGGAGTAATATAGGGTCATAAAACGGTTTTCCAAATACTTACGGAAGATAATTATATCAATGGATATGGATATGCAGTTCCCAGATGCCATGGAATGTAGTCACGGTCGTGACATTTCAGATAAAGCGATAAGCTATCACGCGTAGCTGGTGACAAGTGACACCCAAAAAAGGTTCCCAGATGATCTTAAAACTCAGTCGCTATTTTGGGTCCAAGAGTTCATGAGCATGAGAGTTAAATCAGATAGGGTTAGGTGCTTTTTAAGAACCTTTAAAGTAACCAAAATCTCTCATTTAGGGTAATAAACGTAACAACTTTGGCACACGAGGCTGCACACCTGGCAGGTACAGTGCATCCAACGATGCCTGGCCTCGACTGTGCGTGGATTCATTCCTTGCTTTATTGACAATTCCCCCGTTTAATTACCTTAGCGGTTTCGCGTGAGTTGAAGCGCGTAATATAGTCTTAATCATGCGGTTAGATATCAAAGTATGTGGCAATTGTTATTTCTGTTGATCGCTGTCGGATGAATTCTCGAGAGGTCAGGTTGCAGGATATGCGAATCTCGATCAAGATGGCAGACAGTTTGTCTTGTGGGCCAATGCTGCTAAAGCATAGACCTAGTTTCTCATAGACAATGAATTGTGCCCCAGGGATGAATGGCGATCGAGTTGCACTTCAACTATACATATGCTGACTTCTATCACAGAGACAACTTTTGGCGCGATCGGACCGTGTCAAGGGGATTGATTTCCATCCCACTGAGCCGTGGATTCTTGCAACACTCTATAGCGGTTAGTCAGTCTAATATGTGTCTTGATAGGATTGTGAGCTAATTACCCTAGGACATGTGCAAATCTGGTCGTACGAAACACAGGCAATAGTCAAAACCTTTGACGTGACCGAAGTTCCTGTCCGAGCGGGTCGTTTTATTGCTCGAAAGAACTGGTTTGTCGTCGGCAGTGACGACTTTCAGGTCCGTGTGTACAATTACAACACATCCGAAAAAGTCGCGCAATTCGAAGCCCACCCTGACTACATCCGTGCCATTGCCGTGCATCCAACTCAAAGTTTCCTACTAACAGCTTCGGATGATATGACAATCAAGCTATGGAACTGGGACAAGGATTGGCGATGCATTCAAGTGTTCGAGGGCCACAACCACTACGTTATGTCCCTGGCCATTAACCCGAAGGACACAAACACCTTTGCGTCCGCATGTCTTGATCGCACTGTTAAGATATGGTCTCTTGGATCGCCGACACCAAATTTCACGATGGAAGCGCACGATACGAAGGGTGTCAACTTTGTCGACTACTATCCCCTAGCAGACAAGCCATACATAATTACGACCTCGGATGATAAGACCGTAAAAATTTGGGACTATCAGACTAAGAGCTGCATCGCGACCCTCGAGGGTCACACGTCCAATGTGTCGTTTGCAGTTTTCCACCCTGAATTGCCAGTTATCATTTCCGGTTCCGAGGACTCGACTGTCAAGGTCTGGAACGCTAGCACCTACAAGCTTGAGCAAACAACGAACTACGGCCTCGAACGGGCGTGGTGTGTTTCATATCGAAAGGGCACCAATGCGATTGCTGTCGGTTTCGACGAAGGTTCAGTTGTAATGAGGATGGGACGAGAAGAACCTGCAATTTCCATGGATGCAAGTGGAAAGGTTATCTGGACTAAGCACGCGGAAGCCTGCAGCAGTGTTATTAAAGGCAGTGACAATACCAAGGACGGCGAAGTTATTCCGCTTCCTCAGAAGGATTTAGGTTCAGTGGAAATTTATCCTACGCAACTTATTCACTCACCTAATGGTCGTTTCGTGGCTGTCTGTGGTGATGGAGAGTATATTATCTTCACAGCACTCGCGTGGCGTAACAAGTCGTTCGGTCCCGGATTACAGTTTGTGTGGGCTCAGGATAGCAATATGTATGCAGTGCAGGAGAGCTCAACTGCAATTAAGGTTTATAAGAATTTCAAGGAAATGTCTACTGGACACATACAATTCAACTACAACGCCGAAGGCATTTTTGGAGGCACTCTGCTGGGTGTGAAGGGTGGCGATTGGGTTGGATTGTACGATTGGGATACAGGTCTGCTCGTCAGACGGATTGACGTTGTTCCTAATGACGTAAGTAAACTTTGGGATGGATGTCATGCCCATGTTCGCTGCTGACGTGAGATAGATATACTGGTCCGACTCCGGTGAGCTCGTCGCGCTTGCCTGTGACGACAGCTTCTACGTTTTGAAATATTCTAAAGATGCCTACGTTGCTGCTGTCCAAGACGACAGAGTGGACGAAGATGAGGGAGTCGAAGAAGCCTTCGAGGTAGTGACAGACATCAACGAGACAGTCCGCACAGGAAGGTGGGTTGGAGACTGCTTCATCTACACTACATCGACGAATAGATTGAACTATCTAGTCGGCGAGCAAACCTACACCGTTAGCCATTTCGATCAAGCCATGTACTTGCTCGGCTATATTCCTCGCGATGGCCGTGTCTATTTGGCAGACAAAGATTCAAACGTAATTTCGTATGCCGTTTCGCTGGCTGTGCTGGAGTATCAGACGGTTGTTCTTCGTGGCGATATGGAGCATGCCGAATCTCTCCTCGAGCAGATCCCCACTAGCGAACGGACTAGAATTGCTCGCTTCCTTGAAGGTCAGGGTTACAAAGAACTAGCGCTTGAGATTTCAACTGACCCGGATCACAAATTTGAACTCGCCCTTGCATTGGGAAACCTTGAGGTCGCACAAGAAATTGCGGAAGCTGATTCGACTGACCACAAGTGGAAAACGCTTGGTGATATGGCTCTACAGTCTTGGGATGTTGCTTTGGCTGAGAAATGTTTCTTTGCTGTTTCAGATTTGGGCTCGCTGCTGCTCATCTATACTAGCACTAACAACGAAAAAGGACTACGTGAAATTGCCAAGAAAGCCATCTCGTCTGGCGTTCATAATGTTGCCTTCACCGCTCTGTGGACAGTCGGCGATGTCGCTGCATGCGCTGACCTATTAGAGAGTACGAACCGAGGTCCAGAAGCAGCTTTGTTCTCGCTCACATACACTAAGAAGCCGGTTGAGACCATTGAGGGCGAGGAGGAGCCAGAAGTCAGTGAAGAACCTGCTGAGGACGTAGAGGATGTCGAAGAAGAAGCGGAGGAGCTTAACGACGACGGGGTCACGTTAGAAGAATAGAGGAATATGCTCTCTTTTGCGCGATGTGTAATTTAAAAATGTTTATTGTATAAGTCCTGACAATGCATTGTTAGATGTATAATGACCGAATTCATGTGTTAAAGCAATCGTCCGGTATTTATCCAGAATTTGTATCAGAGTCCGGCCAATTTACAGACTCGTTAAGAACGCAGATACTCTTGATACTGCGTCGTCGACAGCGCCAGACTCTGATCCTTCTCCAAGATTGTGCTTACCACCTTCGATGATACCGCTGTGGGGACTCCAGCTGCCTTCTGACGTAATCGACTTCCATCGGCCAAGCAAACGCTCCTTATCAACTGTCTCTGGCACAAACTCGTCTGAGCCAGAGTATAAGACTAACAGTGGAACATCTACAATCCCAAATGTAGTCTTTAGGACATCATCTTCAATATCTGAAGAGAAAAAATCATCGTCGCCAAGTTTCTTCGCCAGAGAAACCCAGCGTCTTGCCGTAATGGGTGTACTAAAAAATAGGTCGGAATACGTTTTTGGTAAAAATTCGTCTCCGCGACCGATATTGATTTGACTGACCGCAAAATCCAGCATCTCAGTGTACCTCTCCGGAAATAAGCGCTGCATGGCCTCACGATCTGACACTGGCGCTTGTAGTATTCCAGCCGCCAGTTTCGAATTCACGAGTGAAGCGGTATAACAAGTCAAATAGTATATCGCGTCCTGACATCCAGTCGAATGGCCCATTAAGGCGATCTTTCCGCCCCGTAAATTCGAAAAGTAAGAAACGGCTTGCTCAATTTCGGATGCGTCTCTGGCTAAATCTCCGGCGCCCCAGCCGCGATATGACGATGATATGAGAAGCTCCACTACGCCCCATCCTAAACCGTCTAGTGACTTAGCTAATTGTGGAACATATGGCACGGTGAGTAGTCCGTCGCCTAAGCCGCCGACGAACAGGAGAACGTTCTTATGAGGCGTTCCGGTTGATGTAGCGAATTCGAAGCCGACGAGACGGCACGAGTACGTATGAATAGTGCCGCTAAATGAAGAATTTGAAGTCATCGTTAATTAGGTAATTTGCAAGAAGACACCAGAATGTGGCATTGATTAATTTCATTAACTTCTGAATTCTGATACGTCGGATCCCATGATACGATGAAACTCTTATGGTAGTCGCATCAGCGTCCACACGTGGTATTATGGGTCTCCAAGAACAGTTGCTCGAAGCTCAGTAAGCCGGGTAAGCGTGTTGTTTATCTCATCAGACACGTAGATTTTGATAGTGACGTCGGGCACCGAGTTTTGCTCCGGCGACTCGTCGAGCCATCCCCTTTCCCGCAACCCGCTGGCCAACGAAAACAATAATACCCCGGTTGCCACTTTCGAATTGAACACCACCAGCACCACTGCTGATTACGCACGCGGTTAGCGAGCTCCACATGGCAAGTTCCAATGCGCCCTCTGGGGCAGCGCATGCACCGTTTCCGTCCTTTTCATTTACGGCCCTTCTGAATGATGACGATGAAGTCCCCTCGTCCTCATCTTTTCGACCAACCCATGAAGGCGTCGCGGTTTCAGATGAGGAACAGGCGTTTCTAGACGATACAATTGAACAGATGATTACCGGGCCCCCTGTACTACGAGACTTTCTGGAGCAGAATCGGGCCATAATTCCCGAACATTTAATGGGTCAATTATGGACGCCTAGCGTTGGTATTCGAATACAAGGGGGGTTGAACGATGAAAATGCTCGCGAAGCACCCAAAACACCAGTTAAAGAAGAAGTAGACGTTGGCATACATGCGACTGCTGTCACGCCTTTACCGGACGAGATTGCAGATCAGATCTCTCGGCTGCAAATCCACGACGAGCAGCCGCAATTGGAGCCGCTCAAGGAGGAGCTTCCCAAGTCGACTGCACTGCTGCCCGACAACTCGAATAAAACGCTATTGCTACTGTCACCGCTTTCCTACATGCACGTATTTTCGCGAAAATGGGTCGCTAAGAAATATTTAGCTTCAATTGTCGAAAGACCGCAGCGTCTGAACGCTAGTGCTGTTGGTATTGCTGCGGCAATTACGCTCGCTGGTGCTGATGCCTATTTACTTGAATCTGCGGCCGAAACAGTGAATCTAGAGGAGTGTCCTCATGTAATGAAGGTGCATGGAAAGAACTGGCCCAACAGACTGAAAAGCTTATGTCGGTCAGCTCCGGACAGGCTGAACGAAAACAAGCTAGAAGTACCCGATGATTGGAATTCAGGGGATATTTACCTATGTGAAGGTACAGTTTCTGCGTTAGAAGGTGTGATAGGTGCGGTCGAATCTGCTGTGGATAGAGTTTTCGATAATACTCCTGGGTCAGTGAGGCGGTGTTTTGTTAGCATAAGACCGCCAGGTATGTTCTACCACTTAATGGGCACTGCGTGCTTTATTTTAATAAATGTAGGCCATCACTCTCACCCTTGTACTCCTTCAGGATTTTGCCTGATTAATAATGTTCATGTCGGCATACAATATGCAGCATCAAAGTATGACCTGACACACGCGATAATTCTCGATTTTGATCTTCATCACGGTGACGGCAGTCAGGATATATGCTGGAAACTGTCAGGTCTTGAAGAGCATGACGAAGACTTCTACACAGACGAAGAAAATTCGCAGCATGAAGCGGCGGAGTCTGAACGGATGAAAAGTATGCAAGGGCCGAAGATCGGATACTTTTCACTACACGATGTTAATTCATTTCCTACCGAAGTAGGATACGCGACGGCTGAGCATATAAAGAACGCGTCGACGTGTGTTATCGCGCACGATTTGTGTATTTGGAATGTCCATATGGAGCCATATTCTACGCCCGAACAATTTGATGAATTATACAGGACACGCTATTCGGAACTCTTCAAACGCGCGAAGCAGTTTTTGAGTGCAGAACGGGACAGAGCTCCGATACTTGATGGCAACAAACCTTTTAAAGCTGGTGTATTCCTCTCGGCGGGATTTGATGGATCAGAGTTTGAAGACAAAGGAATGCAACGTCACGGTGTTCATGTGCCGACTTCGTTTTACTCCAGATTCTCACACGATGCAGTCGCGCTGGCAAATACGTTCTGCGATGGTCGAGTTATTTCATTACTTGAAGGTGGATACTCTGATGCAGCTATTTCAAGTGGTGTAATGTCGCACCTACTTGGGCTGCAAGGCCACGAATGGACAGACGAGTATGCGACGTCCGATGTAGTGAGACAGCTGGAGAAAGGATGTAAGCCGCGATGGGCAGCCCCCAAGACGGTGCAAGCCAATGACAACTGGATTGTTAGGGCAATTAAGCTAGGAAGAAGTTTCGGTCCTGCCAATGTGTTCGCGACATCATCTCCTCCTTCGTCGGCCACATCCACACCAAAGAATCAGCAACTCGGCAGCATTGTAAGCGGAACTCCTGCCGGACGAATGATTCTTCGAGATAGACGAAGCACGCCGGTGTATAATCACACAGCACGAGCGCCTGGAAGTACAACAAAGTCGAGTTCGCCGTTAGTGGGACGGAAATCGCAGAACGCAGTTGACCAAAGTGGTGTTATTGACCAATCCGAACAGACGCCGGCCGTCCCTAAACACAGAATGGCACAGAAAGAGGATGGAACCTGGACTATTATTCAGCAAATGGATCATCTTAGTGTGTAATGCTTTCATTCGGGCGGCCGTATTTGGGAATGTACGTTTTTTAAAGCTAATATGTAATTTTATGTCGCTCTTTTAGTTTGGGTTCAATGTAGCCAGGATATGTATTTCTATGCAATTCTTGTAAGCTTAATAGGCGCAACTAGTTATGTAAATCTATGGTGTATACTTTGTATCGATATTTACTTGCATTAATTGTATCTTTAATTGTATATACATAATGTTGTACAACTCAATTGATCGAGTTTGCGATGGTCAACTATACTGTAGTTGTTAAACGTGATATCCAGCCTCGGTCTCAGTCAAATTCGGGATATATGTGCATTTGAAGAGTTGTTCTCATTATTATCAGGTCGGGTCGTATTTGATTGAATGAATCCATGAGTCTCGGGGCACGGCCTTATTGATTCCCGGACAAAACTAAAGTCCCAATCTTCGCACAACTGACAAAGCACAGGTGCCAAATGTCCATAAGCACGACATCCACGTCACAATTAGCTACGAAATGATGAGCCGCAAGGCCCTTCTGACGTTGACACATCACGCGGGCATTAGCACAACTTGCACACTTTCTACTCATCTGCGGATTGGATGATCGAGGATGGCTTTACGGTGCGCGAATATGCGACAGCCTGAAGTAATGCGGCGGGGTTTGGCAGTGCAGTCTCCGTGCGAGGCCGTGAGATCATGCCGACTGCCAACTGCCGGACGATCTGTGGAGAATAGCATGAGAATCGACCTGCGGAGGAGCTACTACTTTGGATGGTCAAATAAATCGATTAGTCACCGTTTATTGGATGCTGATAGAGAGCAGTATCGGGACTTTTGGAGGGTGTGGAAGACCAGGAAAGTGAACCTGCACAACGTGGAATTTATACGGCCGACAGATGGGGTTGGTCCTATAGTCTCGCTGCTTCGATGAGAATGTAATGCGCTAACTACGATTTAGTCTTCTAGATATGTTGAGCGAAACCTTTTTAGCAAGTTAAGAGGTCAAGTCTCGCCGAAAGGTACGTAACGAGAGCATAACAGCATGGCAATATGATAACCGGGATTAGTTCAACATTGCAAGCCGTATATCGTTCGTGATACCACCAATCCTGATCTGGGACTTTTCGACTACATGGCAGAGTACTTCGCTGCCAGATCTCTGCATGAAAGCAGAAAGCAAGAGGCCAAGCGAACGGCGCCAACTGGGAATACTCGAACGTTTGATGAGGGCCAGATTCCACCCGTTGCTACTAGCACTACGATTCTTAGACAGTATGATAGGAATTCTGGGCAGGTGCCTACTTCTACGGTAAGAGAGTATTACACAGAGCTGTTCGCGCCTGACAAGCAGTCTGGGAGCGGAAATACCATTGTGGAGAGGTTCTTCAAGCATTTGCTCGACGTTGATCGTCCGTTTCCTCACGCAATTGATATAGCGGCTGCAGTCAAGAGAACTGCACCGGAAGTGAATGCGAAGGTGGTGCCTTACACTATTTTTCCACGGCTTTGGCCATTGGCGGCAAGATGTAAGCTAAGCACTAGCCGCATGGAGAAGAGTCCGACCAAGGACGCGACTTCGTCGTTGACTCCGGAGCCAGGAATATTCGGTGGGACTGTCGGCAACGTGCGTCCTAATGGCCCGGTCAGAGTTGATGTCGTCACGCTAGCCGGAGGTCCTCTTTATCTCGCCAAGCTACGCGATGCTAAGAAGGACGAGGGATCCGTAGTGCAACAGGAATGCGCAGACAACTCGCCAGCAAAGCATGCAAACTGCAGGCCACAAGCTCAATCTGTGAGAGTCTCCAAAGCGTATGAAGCAATGCCTGACGAGTCTGTCGGGACTGCTGAACAATCGAGTCGATCAATTACAGGACTTGAAGTGACCTCGTCTGGGGACATAAATGAAGCTCCTGTTGCCTCTGCAGAAGACACGGCGCGGACCGATGGTTCCGACGCAGCTAGACTCGAATCCGCGGCTGTGGAACAGACAAATGCGAAGCAGAAAGCTGGCGATGACGCTGAGGTACTCGCAGGAGAAGTAGCCCCTGAACTAGCCCCTGAATCCATTGGAGAGCGGACCCTTGGCAAGACGAGCGAATCGGATCCGGCAGCGGACGTTGAGCAGACCATTGCTTATGCGGAGCGCCTGAACGCTTCATCTGAGACAATCATAACGGAGGATTCCGGCAAGTCCGAAGGTAATACAGCGTCTAAAACTTTGAACGATGAACTCCACGAAAATTTGGATTCTGTCGTCAGCAGTCAGGCAGAGCTCGAGAAAATAGTAGAGTCGTTGAGGTCGGACTACGATTGGTTGAACGATACGCAAGAGGACTTTAATTCGCAGATTGAGGAATTAAGAGACTCGATAGAGTCCACAAACCTGCATCTTACGCGGATGGCCAAGGATTATAGTTTCAGTGACGATCAGTCCAAGCTGGCAGCTGCCATCGAGGCTGCAGTGGAAAAGAAGTTGAAATCAATGAACATTGAGATCAAAGAGGGAGTAGATCCAACACTGAGCGAGAGAGAGCATTCTGGTAGGCCGCCTCAGGACGACGGAAGAAGGGCAGATGTGAATGACAAACGGAGCCCTCGTGATGAGAAAGCAATCGTCGATCAAAGCACGGAAATGCTGGTCATAACTCCAGCGCGAAGCGAAGTGCGCACCAAGGTCGCTCCAGGGCTTGCCAATCAAATTCTCCCGCCGCCGCCAGCTTCCGCGTTTGATGCGCTGGGCCAACTATCGAGAAGTCAGGCGCGTCGGGTCAGAATTCTTACGAAGCAAGGCTGGGTGCTTGTATCTGCTGCGCGTAACGGAAGTCTGGTCTTTCAGAAGCGGCCGAGAGGTACAATTACAAATGCGAGACGTGCCGCCAAAGTTCTCAGCGGTGTAGTGTTAGTATCTACTGTGATCTTAACAGTGTTGGTAGGATACGGATACACGACAGTGATCTAGATAGCTTCCGCTCTCGAGGTGTGCATTGCATGGGTTTTGTATATATACCTAAGCTGGGTTAACGTTGCCGAATATGGTGTTATGTGAGTAAAGGATCTTGACTGGATTTTTGGATTGCTAGTCTTGTTATTTCGAAATAAATCCCTAATTAAAGTATCTGCTTCCAGAAGCAGGACCAGTTACAAACTATTTATTAAGTCGTTGCACATACATTTGAATACTTAGTAGTGACAGTATTTTAGCATTACTTGTCCACCTGTACGGTTCAGCTCCCAGTCAACGAATTGCGCGGCCCACATATCTTACAAACCCCCGTAGCACCGCCGATTCCCGTTTAGCTCTCAATCAACGCCGTCTCCTCGTGACTACCCTCGCGGACATTGTCCAAGACTTCCTGAAGGTCGTTGCTGTTGTGAGCCATGCCGGTGAACCCGGGCGCGAACATGACGATTGCGGACTCGAGCGTGATGATAGTCGCAATGATGACAGCAAAGATCCACTGGAGCGCGAAAGTCTTCTCGGCGATCTGGCCAGCAGCCAAGCCCCATGTCAGGAACGCGGACGCATAACCGAAGCTCCAGTCAGCGAAGACGAACAAGGCCGTGGTCGGCACGACGAGAAGGGCCCAGATGAAGATGTTGGCGAAGATGCGGCCGACAAGGCTATGACTGTGCACAGCGACAGCACCGGACCAGAAGATGGCGAACAGGGTCCAGGCGAACGGCATTGCGGCAGCGCCGATGTGGATTGTAAGCCATCGATTGCGCGGGTGGAGCATGTGCGTGCGCTTCTGCCAGTATAAGGACCCGGTGAAAAGGAAGTTGAAGATCACGACAATGAAGGCTACAACTGAGTGTCCGTGGGCAATGAACAGAAGCCAGATAAAGTGCAGAGTGTTGAAGCTGGTGTTTGTTAGCACCCACGAAATCAACTGCTTGCAAGCGACACTTACACTGTAACGAACCAGCCGACTTCTTCGGCGGCCTTTCTGGAATCCTCGACACCTGCGAACAGTTGGTGCAAGTACGCGATCTGAGCTAGGTAAGCTGCAGCCCAGAACAGGATCAGGAAGTAGTAATTGGGTGTGAATGGCGTATGATCTAGGTGGAAAACTGCATTATGACGGTCTCCAGAAACGCCGTGGCCGGAGAGGTAGAAGAAGTTGACTACTATGGAGACTATAAAGGATATAAGGACAGCAGTGCGCTGAGTCTGAGTTCTGTTTGGACGAGGCATTATGGCTGGTTTAACCGGCTACCTTGGAAAATAGTGTGAGGCGATTGCGCTGAAGCAGGGTGGCAGCATAGACGTGAGGAAGCAAATACACCGAGTAGTGTGACTATATATACGCAATCCTTCCACGTCATAAAAGGCGTTAGAAGAACTTCGGATCACGCGGCCGTGAACTCATTGAACTTTGAAGTAGCGCTTTCGGGTCAACGGTCCAGAATTAGATTGAGCGATCGAAGACGATGAAGAAGCAAATTGTGGGCACTTGTTGCCGCCGCAAGCGTGGAACCGGGTACGCCCGGCTGTGGAGAGTAGCCGGTGATCTCTCCACGTCTACGCCGCAACGTGAATTTTGGCGAACCGAAGCCAGGGCTCGGGGAGCCAAGGATCACCGGGCGATGACGATCTCCCCCTTGAAGAAAGTCGCGTTATTGGCACATGAAGAAGCCGACTTTGTCCCGAAATGCATGTGCCATTGATCAAGCGGCTTATTGACTGGTCCAAGTATGTTGTGCTTTAGTGAAGCAGTGTAGATAATATTATCTAATATATATGCCAGTGTTTTCCCTACAGGAGTTGGGAAGGACTATTTTATTCGTGATGATTTCTCCTGAGTGCTCTACTTAGTGCGCCACATATGACGTCATAGTTAATAGCTGGCTAAGTTTCCGGCTCGGGTTGTGGGTTTTATGCGACTCACCCAACCTATCACAGGCCGCGAACCCAGGAGTTTTGGGTACGGGGCCCTACACACTTGACAGTCGAATTTCGCTTCGGTCCGGCAATTACATCCGAAAACTTATGTCGTAAATAAATACTGCAATGCTATTAATACAAAATTCCCAGTCGTTGCCCGCGCATGCTTGTTGGCGGTGTATTGTTGGCCATTACGCGCCAGTCAGTGGGTACGACAGGCAAAAATATCAAATAGTTGGACGTGGATTACACCAGCTCTCTATGGACTTAATGGACACAGTATGCGCCTGCTATTTGGAGCCGGCTGCTTGCTATTTTCACCCAACCCAGTACCGCAACCACAAAACAGACGTTCACCGCCCTAAGTGGATCGTCTTCCCACCTCCCCGACCCGACCCAGCCAACCGCTTAGGCCTGCGAACCGCCCATCGCACTATCCCATCCCATCGCGGTCGCGAAAGTCAATTGCTCGCGCACCACAAACAAACAAACACGGCACGACACCATGAGCTATTCGCGGCCGCACCTGCACCACCAGCTGCTCAACCATCCTCCGCAGCCGCAGCCGGCGCAACCCCAACATCCACATCTTCAACAGCATCCCCACCAGCTTGCGCCTCCGCAACAGCAGCAGACGCAACAGGTGCCGCAGGTCCAGGTCCAGCACCATCAGCAGCTGCCGCTGCAACAGCAGCAACAACACATGCCCGTTCTTGCCCACCCGCTGCATCACCAGCCGCCGCCTGCGCCCGTCCAGGCTCAGTACAGCTCAGCCAGCTCTCTGTCGCAGCAACAGCAACGGAGCGCATCGTCAGCAGCAGCAACCGCGGTTAATGACGGCGGTAGTGGCTCAGGCAAGAAGAAGACACAGCAGTCGTGGGTGTGGAACTACTTCTCCAAGATTCCTGGTCAGGACGGCATCATGTATGCGGTCTGCCAATTGCCCAGCGCTTCGCCAGGTAGTGGCAAGGGCAAAAGCCGACGGAAAGACGCGGTTGATGATGATGACGAGGACGAAGACGACGAGGTCGATGTCAATGGAGGCATGCACGGCCAGCACCGTCCGCGCCGGTCGACTGACTTTATGCGAGAAGTTGTTGGTGTGACTACATCGGGAGAACGGCCAGCCGGTTCAGTAGGTAGCCAGGACGATGCAAGTGGGAGCGGCGGAAAGTGCAATGCGCAGTACAAGTATATCCAGGGCACAAAGAACTTGATTCGCCATCTCATTCGAACACACAACATCTTCAAGACCACAGCCCCGGCCACTGCACACGATATTGCTGCTCTGGCTTCCGCGGCTGCCAATCCCAATGCCAACAGTTACTCGTACGGGGATGAGCAGAGAGCTGGAAGTGCTACTGGGACCAACGGTGCGGACTCTCGATATTCATGGATGTCCGCCGACTCACTATCAGGGGGCCCGTCTTCTACCTCGTTCATGTCAGCGGCCGCGCCTACTTACATGATGCAAGATCCTAGTCCCATGGCCCCTCCCACCACCAACAAGCTAAAGCACTGGAGTGACGAGGAACTAATTGCATTACTTCAAGCGCATCACGATGTTAGGTCTGCGCGCGGAAGCGACGCAGAGTTTCTTCCGCTTGACGACCTGGTTGAGGATACATACACAGCGTTCTGTGCTCGCCAGGAACAGATTGTTCAACAGCAACAGTCTCATGCTGGCGATGACAGCGAAGGAGTAGACCAGATCGTCCGACGACCGCCAAAAGCTGTGTACGACAAGTTGTACGGACTTGTTTCCAGTTACAAATTTATCACTGACTACGAGGAGGACCGAATCAATCGTGAGCGATCAGCGATTGGCACTGCTATCACAACGAGCAAGAAACCTTGGTGGGATATGAGTCCCTCGGATCATCGCCGGGTTCTTGGAAAGAATAGGGTACGTTATTGTCCGGCTCTAAGGTTTTCGACGTAAACGCTGACCTTTTTTAGACCTGGTTAAGTAAGTCAGTCTACAATACAGTCGCGATCTTAATGCCACAGTCTCTTCTCCGCCGTAATGGAACTCGACCGTCTCGCCGTAACGGGGAGGAAGACGGTAGCGATGTTTCCGAGTCCGATTCTCCAAATGCCGCACGCGTCGCTGCTGCGTCTGTCAACAAACGTCGGCGCGCACGCACGTCTACTGCAGGAAGCCAGTCTACTCCCACGGGTGGACGGAAAAAACGCAATCGCGCGGAAACATTACTGCGTACTCTTGCAGACGCTATGCACGACGTTAGCGGGTCAGAGGACGAGCTCGACGAAGCCGAGGCGGAATTACTTGGATCTGCGGCTACTGGCGGGCGTCGGGCTCACAGCGGAGGTAATTTTGAGAGGCAGATTTTAACCGAGCAGGCTGCGCAGACAAGTTTGCTCCGGACGCTGGTCGAGCAGCAGACTAGAATGATGGGTGCCTTGGAGCAGGCGCTTCGAGGTGCCGAAAACCATTGATAGAATTTGAAGATGTAGGTTTTCTTTTTTTTGGGTAGTCGTCGCAGGGTATAACTTGGAAGTATTGTTTAATTGGTTGTGGATTTAGGTATTGCGCTGTTTTCTGATGAGTATTGGTTTTTGCAAAATCAGTAACGTGTTGTGCGTTGAACTTCTCGTGTAAATTAGTTCTTACTATGCCATGTATTTCTATGTATGCCGCCTACAGTATGGTTTAGAGGAGTTGTATGTTGTTGATTAGTTTGTTCGCAATATATGACACTGCCAAATTCCAACAGGCGGGCATCGTGTACTGTGCGCATAAATCATCGTGTGCGCATTAAACTGCTCCCGCAGTAAGCATTCTTCACGCGGACGAGAAAGGTCGTCCCATGGCCGTCCCTGGCGCGCACAGTTTTCAAAATATCCAACAAATCGCTTTGTGTAATTCTTTTGTAAGGTTCCCGCCTGGTAAAAGTCGCTCCTTCATTTGTATTGTGAACCAGTTGACCAGAAGTGTTTTGGGTTTAGCGAATCTCGATGCGCGATGCATACGAAAAATGCGTAGTCGTTTGGTCAGGTGTGGCTCATTGTCTGGTACCAAGTTTGGAGGATATCCCAGATCGAGAGATTAAAAATGTAAATGTATTGACCACAGTCCGCGCTCAGACATTCGGAATTAATTGAACCGATATGGCCAAACCTTGCCCGCGAGCGCTCATTACTATGTCACAAATAGAAATGTCGCCGCGTAGCCTGTGTACCAACGGTCATGGTTTCAAGATATATGTTCAGGGTTGGCCATTCTTATCTTCCGATTGTGCACATACTTGCTGCAATACAGCTGATGAAGTTTCTGCTGCAGTGCTTGTTAGAACGGCGTTTACATGTGCTCACAGACATAGCGGAATTGCTCTAACTAATCCGTCATAAGCGTACATTGAAATCGTCCAAGTGACTGACTGGAAGTATGTCTGGCTGCACTAATGTGTACTAGAGAATTTGAGCTTGGAATTGCAGAGTGTGGCTTGTCACCGTACGTTAATCGCATGGGTACAAAAAGCGTTAACCCAGCTGAAGCTAAATGAGATGTGTATATATAATCTTAGTCGTATCTCATCTCACTGCGTCTTCCTCAACCGGTTAATCTGAAGCCTCTTCTTCTCATCTTTGATCTCAGTCTCAAAACAACTCAGCTTTTCTGTACCCTGCGACGAGCGAAGTTCCACTTCACAGATATCGATGTCACGAATGAAGACAGACGTCATGAAGCTCTCTATAAAGACTGTTCTCAAGCTTCTTATATGGGATGGCTGGGCATGGTCACTGCAAACCTGAGACCTATGCTCACTTCGACTCCGATGCTTGCCCCCCGGACAATATCATCGCCCGAGACATCGCCGTGACCTATTCAGCAATTTGACTTCGCGACCGGGAAAGAGTGTAGTTGTGATCGAGCAAAGGATAAGCTCGGCGGCCATAGAGGGACGTACACAGACTCAGTGACGAAGACCAAGGTTGACATCGGCGTTGAGGTTCGGCATGATCTCGAACTAGTGAAGAACTACTTCGCGCGATTCAATATCCCCTTGACTAAGGCAGACATTTCTGTCTCAGGAACTACATTCTACGTCGACCCGGCAAGGAAGTAAGTGACTACCGGCCCAAAAACTTCACAAGTGCACTCGCCGGATATGCTACCCAGCTCGCGAAGTACCCATACGTTGAAGATGGTTTCGATCTTCCCGAATCAGTCCCAGTCGACCTCCTGCTTCCTTTCGGCGATTTCGTAAAGAAGTACGCACTTGAGGATCTCGTAAGCTTCCTCTTTAACTTCGCTCAAGGTCTAGCTGATCTTTTTCCACCAACAACGCTGTACGTCTTCAAGAATTTCGGCTCCGACTTAATCCGAGACCTACAAATTGGCTTGCTCACCACTCAACACCACAACAACCACGAGGAGCAGCCATATCATTGCCGTTGATCGAGCGGCAAAGGATTATGTGAGGATCGTAATCGACACCCCATCAGGTATAAAGCTATCTGTGCCAAGGAGATCGTCTTCACCATCCTCCGAAGTTAGAATATCTATGATCTAAGAGGTTTTGACCTTGACAGGACTGAGCGTGCCCTCTTTTGCTCAATTCGGCGTCAGTGGATATTACACGACCCGGTCTCCTTCGCAATACCGGCATAACCTGGCAACATCACAGTCACCAACGTCGGCGCCGGCACACTCTACGATCTCCCTGCCCTCCCAGGAATCTACTCGATATGGCAGTGCACTAGCATTACCTAACGATCAGGTCATGGCGGACAGCATCTCAAGGGAAGCTGCTACACCCTGCTTGAACACCAGAATTCGCCATCTTCTTGAGCCATACGCCCGCTCTTGAGGCTGTGCTGTCAGCAATGTTGGCCCATATAAGTTGGATGCAGTCATAGCCTCATAGGTAGTCCGAGGTGGATACAAATTCATATCGTACTCGTATCGCACAAAATAAGGTTTTAATGGATAAATATCAGAAACGGTGATAGCATCCCTATTTAGGGCAAGGCTGCGGCGCGATTGGCTCCATATCTATCAACACGTTGTCGTATGAACACCGGATTAGGAAATATCAATGTGCTCCTTATAAACGCTAGGAGTTAACCTGTGGGACTTCTTTCGGTCGGACTCGGTGCACTGTTCAGTAGGGCACTTGGCAATCTTCACCTCCCCAACCGGCCTCGCAAATTGCAAATTCTATAAGCGCGACCAGTTGGCACTGACTGACCGGGATAATCAGAAACATCGGAGGAATAGTTGCGAGATAATGCGGATATAGCTTTCAGTGGATAACACCAGCAGGTATATATTCGAGTTCGGTCGCGCTTTTCGGTGCAGGTGTCCGCTTGTCCTTCAGCATTGCCATAATCGGGTTTTTGCATGAGAAATGTCGGATACCGGGTCAACAATCTCAGCTGAGTCGAGCGAGTCGGCGCAACAGACGACCACTGGATCTGCACGCGTGGTTAAAGTTGCGGTCGTTGGGACGGGTCTTGCCGGTCTTGTGAGTGCCTATTATCTAGCTACAGCCAGCAACGCACGCGTCCAATATAGCGTGCATTTGTTCGACGAGGTACGAGACCATTTGTATTCGTATGACGGCTCAATAGTGTTTATTGCCTTGTTAGAGCTCCACTATCGGATTCGACTCGTCGTCAGTTACAGCTACCGACGCCGATGGCGTCTCGCGCCGGATAGACGTGCCCATGCGGTCGTTCGCAGGCGGGTATTACAGTCGCGTCGTTTCCCTATATAAGTCCCTCGGGCTTCAGTTTCACGACGCGAAGTTCACTTACTCGTTTTCGGAACTGGAACAAGAATACGGCGACGCGAAGACGTATTTCTTGCATGGCGGCCGGGCAGGCATTTTTCGACAAGGCGGTCGACCGTCGCGACAGGGTAGGCTAAGATGGGCGTGTGATTTGATTGCAGTCACGTTTTGGTATATATATTTCTCTATAATTGCTGCCTTTGCAAGGCCGAAAGGCGGCGTCTCGTTTGAGAATGATATCATTCCGCGCCACGTACACAACAAGAAGCGGTTCGGAAGTGAGGAAGTAAAGAAGGAGTACGGAACGATGAATACGGACGATGAAAGTTCTGTCGAAGATGAAAATCGGCACATTGAATCGTTGCAAGAATTTGCCCGACGATGGCACATTCCGACGTGGTTTGTCAATAGATTCGTGGTTGCGCTGTTTTGCGCAATGTCTACTTGCGATGCAGAGACTATACTGAGCGCGCCGGCGGCTGATATTATTGATTACAAGAGAAAGACGTTTAGAAAGCCCCATTATTTATTATCCAGCAATAGCATGTCAGCTGTTTCGGCGCTCACGGCGCCAATAGCCAAGGAGAACATCCACCTTGGCGTCGCCGTCAAGGCAATGCTTTCGGAAGGGACCACTTGGACAATTCGGACTGTTGAGGAGGATTACAATCATTTCTCGCACGTCATTCTAGCGACTCCTCCCTCTAGGACTGCAGAGCTTCATAGACCGTTGGTGCCCGTGTTGCGGAATGTCAAGGCAAATTCAGTACGCGTCCTCGTGCATACAGATGACAGGGTCCTCAATTTCCTTGAATCTGACGATATTCGAGATCTTAATCTCCTCAAGACTAGCACAGGTACTGAGGCGACTCATGTTCTGTTCCCGGGTGTTTACCAAACGACCAGTCCCGCTTCACTCAACGGTGAGCCTGGCGAAGACTATGGCGGAAGAATCGCCGAGGACAAAGTTGTCTCGGAAAGTGTATTTGAGAGAGTCGTCAGAACAAACGGACTAGTTGCCGCCGTTGGCAAGATGCGGCGAAGGCAAGGACGCCACAATGTCTGGGTCGTGGGAAGCTGGATGTGGGACGGTCTCGTGCTGTTAGAAGGATGTGTTGCTAGCGCCGAGGCGGTTTGTGCAGGTATTCGACGGAAGTGCGGGGATCAGCCAGTACCCCTACCAAAGGGGATTGTATAGACACTTAATATTTGGGACCGTCTCGGATATTCATTTTACACGTACGTAATATTTTGGGATACATTCTGTTGGGAAGCTATAAGCAGATGGTGTTTTTTGGCCAGTTAGTATAGACATTGATGTATGTAGTGCATTTCAGAAATGCATTTTTTTTCTTGGATAGAAGCTATATATTCAATGCCCGTCCAGCACGTGCATGATGTAGCTATCGCTGAACGATTCGGAACATTGCATCGACAATCCTTGCATAGGGTTAGGGTGCTGCGATGACGTATGCTTGCATCATGAAGAATTCTGAGTGTGGCCGTGCTGGCAGGCTCAACTTCTATCACGATATATTTGGTTTACATCGACGACTCTTTCGAAATTCGCACGTTATAGGGAGCTACAATTCGATAGTAATGTCATCTCGACCATCGAACTATCCGGGAACAGGCGCAACCGGTTCGGTGCCAGTGAATCCGGCGGCCGTGCCGTCCGAGCCGCCGCCTCCGTATTCGCTCGAAGCCGATGACCGGAACTCGTATGCGATGAATCAACAGCAGCAGGGTGTGGTCCCGCCTCCTTTACCTCAGAATACGCGACCACAACAAGGCCAGAAACCGCAGAATCAGTGGATGCAGGCGGCCCATCCGCCGCAGCAGAATAACGCACTTCCGGTGCCGCCTCACCCCCAGCAATACCGATATAACTACACTCCAGCAGCTGACGGCAAGTTGCTCTATCCGCCTGGGTATCTGTGTGAAAAGTGCGGGAACACTGGCTATAAGTATTCCAATGGACATCCTTGTCGAAGATGTTTTGAACGCTTTGCAGCTCCACAGTCGCGGAACGTACATACTCTTGCACCTACTGTGGGGTCGCAATGGTATTATCCATATACTCCTTCATATGTCGGGCCCGTCGGGGCCCCTGGAAGAGTCGTGCCGCCTGGTGATCCGAGCATAGGTGGCGTACTGTGTGGTGCATGCAAAGGCCGGGGCGTAGTGGATGATTTTGGACTCGGCAGAACGATAGGCGAAATGCTGGGTGGTATGTCCACTTGCAGTGTGTGTAAGGGTGTTGGAAGGTTACTATAGTATATTGTTTGATTCGCGTACACACATATATATACGCTAGTACTTGGGCAGCCGGCGAATGGAGTTCGGCACGTTGAGGGAACACGAAAGGTTGTGGCAACGTTGTAGATATGGTTCATGGCATATTGAATGCTTGCCGTTCGGCGATTTGATTATATGACTGAAATGAATGAACAGTGTGTCTCGATTGCTCCGAATGCGAGTGTATGCAACGAGACGCGAGCTCTCGTGCTCCACCAAGGACAGCAAGCTTACTAATGGTTACAATTTTGAGCCCGAACTGAATAGATCAAGAACCTTGTCGAGCCCATACATTCGAATGTCCTTCGTAAAGGTCATAAGCGGTCCGTTTCTCGCGCGGATTCTGCCCTCGACGCGTGGATTCCGCCCTCGTGAGGCGTCGGGACGACGAGTTCAGCAAACAACCCTTGCCCAGGAAGGCTACCTAGGGGCCTTATAAATCAAGTGGAGTCGGAATTGCATCATCCAGCGCGCACCAGCAGATATAAATAAAGCACTCTGTTGCAGCAATTCTGGCTCAAATTTGACAATTCTATTACTCCCCTTTTGCACTGCTTGTGACCGCGCACATTTGCTGTATTACTTTGAAAGAATGAGTTCGCACGAGTATCAGTTCAATGTTGCCATGTCGTGCTCCGGTTGTTCCGGCGCCGTCAACCGTGTTCTCAGTAAACTTGACGGTATGTTCTTCCTGCCCGACGCTTGTTTGCGCTGGCCGGTCTCTAATGCTCTGGCTAGGTGTAAACGACATCAAGATTACTCTAGAAGACCAGAAGGTCGTCGTCAAGACCAGCGACAGCGTCTCCTACGACACTGTCCTGAACCAAATCAAGAAGTCTGGCAAGCAGGTCCGCAGTGGCGAAGTCATTGCTTAAGCTCTTACTGAGCACAGATGGAGTGTTGACGAAACCGATGTGATAGAGTGGTGGTGAATGTTGGGCGGCGCGCTTTTGCATGCAAATGGGCTTGGAGTTTTGCTAAGGGTTCATTGGTTTACAGAGCGAATAAATTCTGTACTAATATTTGGATGGTATGGGGGGGACAATATGAATTGGTTATAATATAAATTGATTCCCAGTTTGAGCACGCTCACAAGCAATAAACCATATTGCCATGTGGTTATCAATTTATGTTTCGGTAATCAATCGCGTAATTTAACAGATCAAATGTAAACACATACTCAGCGTTTGTAAAGTTCTCTGACACTACATATTCATTGCGTCGATGAAGCCAGACGGGAAGCCGACGAGCAGTTCCCGATTGTTTCGTCTACTGCTGTGAGAACGCAGCATTGACGGGAACGCATTTACAGTTTGTCTAACTGCTTCCGACATGTAAGCGCCACAAGACGATTATCCGGCCGATATCGGCTCCTTTCCAGCGACGACAATTGACATGTCGTGAGTGACTGGGTCGAAAGTGTAGACCAGAAATATATAAATCCCGGGCTAGACAGAGGGACATTCGTCTCATTCCTCGCCCGCGCGTTTACTAATTGCAGCAATGACATCGTTTTCTGACAGCACGTATTCCTCGAAGGAATATGCCGACTTTCGGCCAAGTTATCCGCCGTCGGTGTACACAGCACTTATCGAGTACCACAAAGGTCCCCGCAATCTCGCTATCGACTTAGGCTGCGGACCCGGAACGGCAACGTATCCTCTCAGTGCCTACTTCGCCAATGTGATAGGCAGTGATCCTTCCCGCGTCATGATCGAGCAGGCCCGCAAGGCAGCAGCCGCTAAGGGCGATGCGAACCTGCGATTCATAGTGAGCCCCGCGGAGGAGATAAGTTCCTATATTGAAACGCCGGGATCGGTCGACTTTATCTCGACGTCCCAGGCCGTGCATTGGTTTCAGCATGATAAATGGTTCAAAGAATGTGCGAGGGCGTTGCGTCAGGGCGGAACGTTAACGTATTTTGGATATAAGGATCATTCAATTGTTGGTAGTAAGCTTGCCAACGACATCTTCATGGAGTTCAGTTACGGGGATAAGTTTCTTGGTAAGATTTGCGCGCGCCAATATACACTTTGGCGGATTATGAGACTAACTCTGTGTGAGGTCCATACTGGGAACCAGGAAGACAGTTTGTGCGGAACCTGTACAGAGATATTGTGCCACCATCAGATTTATTCACTGACGTCAAACGGACTGAATACATCGCAGGAGTGTCAGACGCCTCGGGGCGACTGATCACCAAAGATATGACATTGGAGGCTAACGAAAACTATGTGCGTACGTGGTCGAGCTTTCATAACTGGTGCAAGGACCATCCCGACGAAAGGGCTAGACATGCGGGAGGAACAGGCGATATTGTGGACAGGTTGTTTGACAGATTAAAGAAAGTCACCGGGTGGACCGCAAAGACAATCTTACAGGTTGAGTGGTCAAGCGTCATTCTACTAGCCAGACGTCTTTAGAAAACAAGTTTCCTGTATCACAGCGCGCAAGATAAGAAGATGACAGTGTCAGTATTGTACAACATGCCCGAAACTAACATATCATGTATGAATGACATGTAGATCACCCTCTGAGTCGCGCCCTAACCCCGCTGGCCGTGCTGTGGGCTTCCAACAGTCACTCAAGTCGAATATAATGCTACCATGACGAACGAACAAAGTGCAGTTGTTGCAATACTATTGGAATCTCAGATATATTGCCTTACATATAAAGAGTACGTCAGATCGAAAGTATCGTCCGCAGCATGGCCAGAGACAACAAGCTCCCGGCCTCATTCGACAACGCGTGCTATCTCAAAGCCATACCTTTATCAAATATAATCACAGAGAAGGCTTTCTAACGTTCCTGACAGACGTAGTGACAGAAATATCAGTCAGATAGGCGGTATTCAATACCAGCCATCGCACATCAACACGCTCAGAATTCTCCGTTAAGTTCACCCAATCCTTCATCAGCTTTCTATGTTGTAATCTATACTAATTACCATTCAACATGGATATTAATAATTCTCTTCCGCCGTCGATTCCAAGGAAACTTAAACGCGATAGCACGCCCTATCGAACGCCGTGATTTCGACAAGAAGGACCGAACAAGTGACACCATGATCGCTGCCGCTGTGCTTCGTCTACTGGGGAGGTAGGCCGCGTAAAACGAGCTCGGCGTCTTATAGTATTTTGCTCGCGGTCGATGGCGGTGCTTGCGACGAAAATGGAAGATTCTTGGGCGGCGGAAGAGACGAGCTGGCGGAACTGGTGGTATGTAGCGAGGCGAGAGAGCAAGTGAGAGTAGTGTCCGAACCCCCATTATACGTGAAACTGTAAGTAACAAATCGATAATCTGACCATTTCCGGTTCCAAAATGGTATAATACTGCGGGCCGATTAAGTAAAGGGGATGAGGCCCTCTGAGTGAGTGTATGTGTGCAGTTCGGTTTGTGACGTCAAAGTGACGGGGCTAGGGTGTGCGAAGGCCAACGCTGCGGGGCAAATTGTCCACGAGATGCCATCATAAACTAGACTCTCTTCAACCGGCTGCGGACATCGATTCTGCTGTTCTTTTTCGACAGAACTTCTCTGCTCATCATCCTGGTTTATGCCAGTCTCTATTGGCCGTGCAGCAGGCATACCGCCCGCCGCGCAGCCGCTTCTACAGAAGGTCCTCGTTCGATCCAGTATTGTCATCGCGATCTACGGCGTATTGTCGCATAATGCCCCGCCCAAGTATAGCAAGTGGTTTGCACTCCTTGTTTTATTTGTCGGCATGGTTGCCATATTGCGGAGCGCATTGCGCCGAATGCTCACAAGGCTAACGCCTCGGCCAGATACAAACGAACGCCGTGCCTTGCTCGACGCCGTCGCTGGACTCCAGAACTATGTGCCTGAGATGAAGCAGGTTGCCGCTCGCCGCCGCATGCTGTTTTCTCATATATCTGCTCGTCATCAGAGACTGGCGAAGAGCACCGGGTATTCGCGCCGACTGCAGGAAGTCGACAAGGCGGTAACGGCCAACGGCGAGATCTCGGCCAGGATCGCCAAACTAGCAGAAAGAGACTTCAATGTGACGAGAGCAGAGCTGCTCCACTCTCGGGCAGTGCGAAACGTAAGAGTGATTGAACTGCTCAAACATTTTGTCCGCGACTGGTCGGAGGTCGGCAACCGGGAACGCAGCGTTACATTCCCGCCCATCCTGGACGCACTTCAAGCTGAATTCGGAAATGATATTGCGGACAAGCGAGTTCTCGTGCCGGGTGCCGGCGTGGGGAGACTCGCGTACGAGATATCACAGCTGGGTGCGTCCTCACTTTTCCAGTAGTCCTTTCTTTTTGTTGACGCCTCTTCGGTTGCGGTTTTTGCTGACGATAACTTGCAGGTTGTCAGACAGAAGCGAATGAGTATTCACACCTCATGCATTTGGGCAATATTTTCGTGCTAGAACAGTCTAAAAACTCCTGCTCGGTATACCCATATGTGCACAATTTTTCGCATCAGATCTCTGGCAAAGAGCAGCTTCGCCCGGTGCTATTCCCCGATGTGGAACCTGAGAATAGAGACAGAATTAATAATTCCTACGGTGATTTCATGAGACTCGCCGGTTCACAGCGTGTGTACGATGCAGTAGTTACGCTATTTTTTATTGACACGGCTGAGAACGTGCTCACGTATATCGACGCTATTCATCAATTGCTCCCGGCCGGCGGACTATGGATTAACACAGGCCCATTAAAATGGGGATCGGCCCCCCGTGTTGAGTTTACACTTGAGGAAGTGCTAAATGTTATATCAAAGATGGGATTCAAAATTGAAAAGAGATGGTCTAAGCAGGCGGAATACACGGCAGACTCTGAATGTCTCTGGCATGGGTTCTACGGCATTGAGGGATGGGCTGCTCGAAAGACTGAGGATAATTCGGTATGATGCTACACGAAACGACGCGGATCTGCGGTTACGAGAAGATGTGACGATTACTTGTGAATGTTTGTAATATAATGCCTTTTACTGACATCCGAGCGGGACGACGGTGTAGTTCACTTTATCAGTCAGATTATGCTTAGAGCATACTATCCTTTCTGCCGTACTCGGTGACGTATCATTGAACTCTGCGCAGTGATAGATCCCCCATTCAAGCCGGGGCCAATCATCGTCAGGGTCAGTGAAGCAACATTACGCCTCCCGTTAATCCATATCAGATGCGGCTCTATGCAAGCGCCAAGCGGTGGTTTGCCTAGATCTTTCGTAAGCATCGGCGTATATTTAGCAACCAATATGTAGGAGAAAAATAGTCGAACATGTCAGTAGTTCTGGGAAAGTGGCGCCAGCCGTATTCTTCTCATGATAACTGCGCCTCATGGCGATGACGCGGCTGCGCGCGCTCGGCATCACTGAAATGTGCTCTTGGAATCACTGCCTGTCGGTTTCCATCAACCAAACTCTAATGGTTGCATGGTCACAGTCATAGCCAGGGTCAGGGCACAGTTAAGCTTTCCAGCTGTCTTCGGCCGCAAGAGGTCCGTAAAACAATGTTGAATTAAACTTCCGCAACCCCCCCCCCCATTCGTCGTCATTTCTCGCGACGATGTTAAAAGCATTGGATCAATCTCGGCTTGGGCTAACAACATGTGGAGGTCAATTGACCCATCGGTTTACGCGTCCGTCAAAACTACTCCACGATTGCTTTACCCATCGCCCATCTCTTCGCATGCATATGATATAAAAAACCAGCTGACCATTCAGTTCATCCTACGACCACCACCTATTGTCGATACTCAACCAAGAGGGGATAATATTGATCAGACTCGTCCGGATTTGATGGACGGATCCTCAAATAATGGCTCTTCGCCATACCTTTCCATGAGCGACCAGATGGCTTACCAACACCAGCCATCACCGCAGCAATCACGGCCGTCGCCTCCATATCCGCAGACAATAGATTCGCCAGATGTTTTTGTGGACGCCAGGTCGTTGGCCAATTCTCCGTCGTTTTTCGATCCAAGTGCGAGAGGTAACTCCCAGGCTCAAGACGCTTATAATGCCAGATTTGAAGGCATGATATCGACGGAGGATCTTGCCCAGATTTGGAGTGCAAACTCGGGTGCATCGACTGGTTCGTTCACTCCGTTGTCTATGGGGCAAGAGTTCGGTAGTCAGGATTTTCCGTTATTTGACAATCGTGTGACAACGCAATCAGCGCAACACCTGTCGCACGAAACGGGCTTGTTAACTGACTTACTCGTTGCTGATATCCCAGATGGTCTCATCATCCCCGGAACGAATGAAGGAGTGACAGACGGGTCAGTATCGGATATACACAGCACCTCACCTTATATTCATCACCGTATGAGGTCTCCGTCGATTCAGTCTGAGTACTCGTCCGCAGCAGCATCACCTTACTTCCAGCCCACTGCGGATCCGACTCAATCCGATGCGTCGCCGTTACTTCACAATGCAGGAGATGTTGATCTGGACGATTTGGTCAACTTTACGATTTCAGAGCCGGAGTACGAGGCCGCGAATGGAGGTTACAATCCAAAGACCGACAGCGAGCAAGCGTTTCCGTTGCCACAGGTGACGATTTCAGTCGCTCCCTCTGCTCGCCCAAACGAGCAGCTGCAGCAGCAACAGCAACTGCCTAATTCCGCCACGCTTTCGCCGCCAACTGGAGCTGGCTTACATCGTCGTCGATCCCATTCCGAGTCCTCGGTGAAAGGTAACGTGACGCACAGTTCACTTGAATCTCGTTCCGACACTGGCATCAATATATGGCCGTCGGCAGATAACCTGCTCCCGCCGTCGCCAGGCAGGGGACGACAGCCACAAGTTGGTGGGCCCACACGGAGTAGACCGTCGAGCTCACATTCTAGCACACGAGCTGTGTCACCATATTCAGATGCAATGTCAGACTTCGACGACGACGGAGCTGAATTTGACGATGACGCTAGCAGCGTGGTATCAGTGAACTCGACCCGCACCGGGCGAAGCGTCTCAGTATCCTCCGCATCATCACGTCGCGGTTCAGTTTCCACTACTAGAGAGCAAGTAATCATTATGGCTCAGCAAAACCGTGGCGACAAGCGTGTGGCAAAGAATCCATCGACACATGGGTGCCCACTGTGTCCGAAAAGGTTCACTCGGGCGTATAACCTACGTTCGCACTTGCGCACACATACGGACGAACGGCCGTACCAGTGCTCTGTCTGCGGGAAAGCGTTTGCGAGACAGCATGATCGAAAGCGGCATGAGAGCCTGCACTCTGGTATCAAGAAGTTTGAGTGCAAAGGCGAGCTTGCGGACGGTCAGGGAACATGGGGCTGCGGTCGGCGATTTGCGCGTGCTGACGCTTTGGGACGCCATTTTAGAAGTGAAGCGGGTCGTGAGTGTATTAGGCCGTTAATAGAAGAAGAGCAGCGCGAACGGCAAGCGGCGGCAATGCATATGATGCAGGAGCAGTCGCAATACGGACAGTCTCCATACTACGACGCTTCAGCTAGCGGGAATCTACTGTCTGTGAATAACCCGCAGACAAGCTGGCTGCCACTGGTGCTGTTGCAACAGTATCCTTCGCTGTCGAATATGAACTTGGACGACAAGGGCGGCGTGTCGGATAACTCTCATCTAAGCGGCAGCGAAAACGGTGAAATGAGCGGCAGCGAGTTGGAGGACGAAGCGCGGATATAGCGGTGCCGAGCGTCGGTGCGTGATGTGTAATAGACGCGGTTGCAAGTATAACGGATGACGATCATGTATCAACACTTTTTACTACCTTGTATTTTATTATGAGGTTTGTTGTATGGGTATATTTGTACTATTTCATAGGCAGTTAGCGCGTGATGATGATTTCCAGTTTCTATTCTTTGTCTTGGTTCGACTCTTTTATGTTCCTGGTTAGCGGACTGTACACTTATTGCAATTGAGGTTTTGTACTGTAATAAACTTTTCTCGTAATAGTCCAGCGGTATCTGCGATATGTCGTATAGCTCGTATGATATAAGCAAGACGAAGCAGGCGTACAAATAGAAGACGATGACTAATTTAAAGTTAGCAAGCCTTAAAACGAACAATTTATTACTCATGCGATCAAAGTTGAAGGTGAATAGCTGCATGTGCCGGCACAAATAGCATGGGCTGCTGTTCGGTGTCTGGCAGGTAAAATATCGTGCAGGTCAAGATCGGTAAGCTAGCGCGATACGAACGAGAATAATGAATTCAGCCACAGTGGTCGGCAGACGCGCCATCGCGCCAGGTAAACAAAGCGTCGCGTCATTACCGCGTTTGAACTCGGTCATGCACTGGGCGGCGGTGCGAATTGTAAACACTCGTGGCGGTCGATTAGGAGTATTACTCATCTGCCGCCTAACCGAGCTTTTAGACTAGCCCCATTGCGTCATGAAACGCGCCCGCTATGGCGAGTGCCGTTCTCAGTCTTCGTGCGGGGGCTTAACCACGATGGCGTAGTGCAAAAATATGAGGGAATCTCGGATTCTAGACAATGATTGTAAAGGAAAAGAGCTTATGGCCAGCAGACGCACGGCTGGACGTGAATTATATTACATAGGTATTACGCAAGGTTCAGTCGACCCATCGGGGCGCGTCCAAACAGGCTCTGTTTTGTTGACGTGTTTGGGGCCGGGACAACAGCGCGGGCGCGACGCGGTCAGACGCGCGTGTGACGCGTGCAGCCCGCTTACTAAATTATTGTCGTGCCCTACCCTATAAATCCAATCCGACGTCCGCATTCCCACCACCACTTCCACCACGTCTGTCTACTCCCGCCACCAACTGTTCCTCTCCATTCCCGGCTATAGGCAGGCCAATCTGCGTTTCTCATTCTTGCATTAGTACGTCATGTTCGTGTATAAGAGAGGTAAGTTCTAAGATACTATCGCGTACAGCGCACGTGTGCTGATCATTTTTTTTAGACGGGAGGAAAGAACGCGTCCAGTTCGACAAGGTATGTTATGTCTGCACCGTAATCTCACACGCCTGTGGTCGCATTGTTCGGTCTCCACAGTTGTTTTATGAATATGTTGGAGATTGGTTGGGTTGCGAATAATTAAGTACTATACTCTTACAGTTGTGCTAACGATGGCTTAGATCACAGCGCGTGTGTCGCGTCTGTGCTACGGTCTCGACACCGAGCACGTCGATGCCGCCGCCATCACTCAGAAGATCATCTCCGGTGTTTATCAGGGTGTTAGTACTGTTGAGCTGGATAATTTGGTAAGCTGGAATTTTTGAGCAACGGCGGAGTATGACGCGTCGTTGTTTGGTCCGGCCCTGGTTAATTAATTTGCTCTTTAGGCCGCTGAGACTGCCGCATACTTGACTACTGCACACCCTGACTACGCAGTTCTTGCTGCGCGTATTGCCGTCTCCAATCTTCACAAGCAAACGACGAAGCAATTTTCGCAGGTCGTCTCGGAACTTTATCACTACATCAACCCGAAGAATGGCAAACCCTCGCCTATGATTTCGGAAACCACCTACAACATCGTTCAGAAGTATGCCGATGAGCTTAACTCCGCTATTGTCTACGAGCGTGACTTCCAATACAATTACTTCGGATTCAAGACTCTCGAGAGATCGTACCTTCTTCGTATCGACGGCAAGGTTGCCGAACGTCCTCAGCACATGATCATGCGTGTCGCTGTTGGTATTCATGGTGACGATATCGAGAAGGCTATTGAGACATACACCCTCATGTCCCAGCGATATTTCACGCACGCGTCACCGACTCTTTACAATGCGGGTACTCCTCAGCCGCAACTCTCGTCATGCTTTTTAGTTTCGATGAAGGAGGATTCGATCGAAGGTATCTATGACACTCTCAAGACGTGCGCGCTCATTTCCAAGACTGCTGGTGGTATTGGTCTCCATATTCATAACATCCGGGCCACAGGGTCCTACATTGCAGGTACTAACGGCACTTCAAACGGCATTGTTCCCATGCTCCGTGTTTACAATAACACGGCTCGTTATGTTGACCAGGGTGGCAACAAGCGTCCTGGCGCGTTTGCTATCTACCTTGAGCCCTGGCACGCGGACGTCTTTGAATTCATCGATCTCCGCAAAAATCACGGCAAAGAGGAAGTTCGTGCCCGTGATTTGTTTTATGCTCTCTGGATCCCAGACTTGTTCATGAAGCGGGTTGAGGCCAATGAGGATTGGTGCTTGTTCTGCCCTAGCGAGGCTCCCGGCTTAGCCGACGTGTGGGGTGAGGAGTTTGAGGCTCTTTATGAACGGTACGAGAAGGAGGGTCGTGCCAAAAAGGTTATCAAGGCGCAGAAGCTCTGGTACTCAATCCTTGAGGCTCAGACCGAGACTGGCAATCCATTCATGCTTTACAAGGATGCTTGCAACCGCAAGTCCAACCAGCAGAATCTTGGTACCATCAAATCGTCTAACCTTTGCACGGAGATTATCGAGTACTCTGCTCCTGATGAGGTTGCTGTCTGCAATCTTGCTTCGCTCGCACTTCCATCCTTCATTGAGCACGACGACGAGGGATCGTGGTACAATTTCAACCGCCTTCATGAGGTCGCGAAGGTCGTCGTTCGCAACTTGAATAAGATCATTGACATTAACATGTACCCAGTACCTGAATCGCGCAACAGTAACATGAGACATAGACCTATTGCTGTCGGCGTCAATGGCTTGGCCGATGCATTCCTTGCTCTCCGTCTTCCATTTGACTCTCCTGGTGCGAGACAGCTCAATATCCAGATTTTCGAGACCATCTACCACGGTGCTGTCGAAGCTTCAATCGAACTCGCAAAGGAATGTGGATCGTATGAGTCCTTCCCAGGATCTCCCGCTTCCAAGGGCTTGCTCCAGTATGATTTGTGGAATGTCACTCCGTCTGACTTGTGGGACTGGGACGAGCTGAAGGACAGTCTCTCCAAGTACGGCCTGCGCAACTCATTGCTCGTCGCTCCTATGCCTACCGCGTCTACCTCCCAAATTCTCGGGTTTAACGAATGCTTCGAACCATATACCTCGAACATTTATTCCCGTCGTGTTCTTGCTGGCGAATTTCAGATCGTGAACCCGTGGCTGTTGAGAGATCTTGTTGACATGGGTCTCTGGTCTGACAACATGAAGAATCGTATAATCGCGGACAACGGTTCGATCCAGAACATCCCAAACATCCCCGCGGACATTAAAGCGCTCTACAAGACTGTCTGGGAGATTTCTCAGAAGCATATTATCGACATGGCCGCTGACCGATCACCGTATATTGACCAGAGCCAGAGCTTGAACATCCATATCAAGAACCCTACTATGGGCAAGCTCACCAGCATGCATTTCTACGGCTGGAAGAAAGGCCTCAAAACAGGCATGTACTACCTCCGCACCATGGCTGCCAGCGCGCCGATCCAGTTTACCGTCGACCAAGAAGCTCTCAAGATTGTTGACAACAATATCGCTAAGATTGCTGTACCCGGAAGTCGCAAGACATTCAAACAAGGCAGCAGGGTATCCACTCCAGTAAAGTTGACTGGCGAGAATGCGCGACGCTCGCCTGCGTCGTACTACACCAACCAGGGCATTCCTGTTCCGGTCTCTGAGCCTGTGCAGGTCGTCGCTGCTGCCTTATCATCCGACGAGGAGACAGCACCTTCGAGTCCGCTCGTCGAGGAGTCTCCGGCGCCAAAGAAACCTGTTGGCGGTCTGTTGTCCCGAAAACGGGCTGAGGTGGCAGAGATAGTCGAAAAGGGCGAAATGACTGCCGAGGAGTATGATATCTACAACGACAAGGTTCTCCAGTGCTCCATCGAGAACAAAGAAGCTTGCGAAATGTGCTCCGGTTAGATTAAAATGTGGCATCGCATAGTTGTATTCAGTTTAGAACTGGCCATGTATGTATGATAGTTTGTGATAGATTGTGCGGATAAATTGTTTGTCATTTTGAATGTCTCCTGGCTCGTACTGTGATATTGTTATGTTGTTATGTTGCTCATTACATCAAAGGTTCATTATGTCATGGAAATATCGCGTTAATATACTCCATTCATTATTGTTTGATTGTTTGCAGTGTGTCTGAGCCTGTCCAGTATTTGAAACTGGAGTTTCAGTCAGTGCGTGCGACTTGCGGTTTGGTGCGTATGTGCTTCCATCATGAGGAGTTCTCACTTCTCAGTCGGCGGTTCAACTGCAGTGTTAGACTATTGATGGAAAGGCCAAAAATTACTTCTAGCCCGTGTTCCTCTGTGGCTACTGATCTATGCATTGTAATATTAGCTGTATCTTGGACTTGTATTATATATGTTTGATTCAATAACATGACATCTCTCGCATTTGACGCCTGTTGCACAAAAATGAGGAGTAAATCCGAACTTAGAGCAGCGTTCACAGCTGGAAGATCACTCAGATAGGATTTCCCGCAGTGAAGGCGGTGATGGCGATATCATCCGACGAGTTGTAAGATGAGCTCAAGGAAGTAACGGAATGGACTGAGGATAATATCGTCGAAATCGAATGTGCCAGTGTTATTGTTATATTGAGAAGAGTTAAAATGATACCTTGCGATGCACCACATGTCCTGACTGACTGTAATATATCTAAGAAGCTACAGAACAATCACAAATCCTTCTTATTGAAGTCCTTATATGCAGCCTTGCCTTGCTCGAAAACCCATTCGACGGCCTCTTCAACTGGCTCATCGAATAAGTATGGCAGCGCAGGAACGACCGCGAGACCTAAGCAACGATCGTTAGTACCAGATGTCAGTACGAATATAGTTGAGCTCAGTACCTAAGCCAACTGGTCCCCATGACCGCAGCGCGGCATTCTTGACGTTCTTCATCGCCTTTCCGGAATACTTCACCGTCTACTTTCACAATTAGTATCATATTATTATTGTAATGGCTCATGAAGTAAGGCGCACCGAATGAATTGTAAATGCGGGCAGACCCATACTGGCGATGCTCTGGAATATACCGCGCTGCAACACGGTCAATTGCCAGTTCGGCTTCTCTTTTCCAGCCAAATCCTCGCCTCTTGCTTTAGCCTCCAAAAATTCCTGTTCTCTCAAGTGGGCCTACGCCGAAACGATCGTTAGTACCAGACGTCAGGACGAATATAGTTGAGCTCAGTACCTTGTAGCCTTCATACGTGACATCACCAAGCACGTAGCTCCAACTGATAGCATAGGCAGCCGTAACAACAGCAGGATTGACGACTGGACGGAAGGACTCTCCAATATCAGAAGTATATGCGACATATCTCTGCGCGGCCATCACGATCTAGGTTCCAAATCAGCACTATCTCGGTAAAGATCAATTTTCACATGCTAGATCTTCCATACCGTCTGACGACAACGTTAGTCCAAAGCCATCACAACATATTTAGTCCAATACATACTCTTAATCGATTCGCATACGCTGCATATCGCAAATTCGACTCCGTACTTTCTGGCGCCTCTCCAGCAGCAATATCATGCGCAGCCTTCCCTACCTTGGCCTCGACCTTCTTCTCAATACTCGAGTCTGGCATCGCAAATATCCTATTTATGCACCTCTAAATATTCTATCTAGTAATCTTCTGCCAATGTCGCCTCTCACGATCGACTAAGGAACGCGATTTATTGTGCAGTGGCCGCTGACGCTTGTCAGTGCTAATCTGTCAGCGCCCCTGGAGCCGGAATACCTTAAAATAGCAACCCGTCAGTGTGAAAACTGAGCCGTCGTGGTTGCAACTGCTATGACCTATGGTCACAAGACCCTCACTTTTCAATAATACTGAGCAGCACCTTCGCACACCCACCCAAGTCGAATTTCCATGCACGTACAGAAATCTCATATTTGCGATAAGTCAAAGTACAACATAGAATTGGTTGTGGTGTACAAGGGAATATAAATGAAGGAATTTTGAATATGGTAAACAAAACGCGTGGACGCGTTTTACAAGATGTAAACACAAAGGGCAAGGGACATCGGGAATGTAAGGTACAAAAGGTTTTACTAGACCAATCATGGAATAGTTCCAAACCTACTTCAGTTACTAACGAACAAGCGGCTTTTATTGGGGTAAGGGTTTGGCCATGTTCCTTAAAGGTCAGAATGCGGCCTACGCTGCCTTGCTGATCTTGTGACGAAATGCGTATTACTGCTTGACAGATATGCCTGTTTTTTGCTTCGCCTTGGTCCCAACTCGACTGTGTGGGGGACCCTTGTTCTGGCTTCGGGCTAGGGTATACTTCTTGTGATGAAGTCGGCCACTCCGACCCCGTGTCCCCGCTTCCTACATTCCAACGATCAAATCATTAACGAGACCGCCCTCTCACAGTTACTGTTATTAATGGCTGGCGATAGTTCACCAGACTATAAAGCCCTATTTCTACGAGCGGAGGAGGAATGGAACCAGGAAAGAGAGTTGCTGAGACAAGCTGAGGAACGGCTCAACCAGGAAAGAGAGTTGCGGAGACAGGCTGAGGAACGCAACAGGCGCACGACTTTTGAGGAATTTATTCGAGCCTGTCATAATTTGTTATCCTTGCCGGTAGGGGTCGAAGATCCAACTCGCTGCACGAAAGGGTCGGTGCCAAAACCCGCCGGAAAATTGTGCCCCACACGCCTTTGCCTGTGGGAAGATTGCGGGGACAGCCAGCAGCAGCTTTACAACTCCGTTCGCAATTTCCTACATGCATCCGAGGAAGGTGCACCCCGGCTGTTTGCACCTGTCATTGGGCTGGAAGAAATCGGGCGACAACTTTCTGGTCGGCTCCTAAGCAGTGAAAAAGATTTGGAGAGTTACGAGCGACACGCTGTGGAGAATCATGTGCATGATGTGATTGCAGAGCTATGCAAGATCCCACAGGCTCGGGAGGAATTTGCACTGGGAGATGGAGTCAAGTTCGACAATCATGCCAATGCCCTGGATGATATTTATTCTGCCGTGCCAGATGTAGAAGATCCATCGAGTGTCCCACGGCCTAAACCTGATCAATTCTGCATCCACCGGGTGAACGGCAACACCAACGCCCTGCTCACTATCGCCGAGTATAAACCACCCCACAAGCTCACGGTGGAGCATCTTCGCGCGGGCCTTCGGCCGATGCATTTCTGGGAGGAAGTAGTCCGACGAGAGACCACTCAACAGATGAGAATGAGAAATCGAGGTACGAGGCAGAACAACAGACCGGGTCGGTTCTGGTTCAACAATACCATGCCATGGTCCATGAAGGCCTTCAGTATTCCTATATTACCAATGGTTTAGCGTTGGTCCTGCTCCGTGTGCGCTATAATGATCCTAGCACACTTTACTATTACCTTTGCGAACCTAATATGGAAGTCGATCTTGCAGATGACCAAAGCTTGGAACTACCAAGAACATCCTTTGCCCGGGTATTGTGCATTTGCTTGATGAGTTTTCTGTCACCTGTCCGGGATAACGAGTGGCGGAGCGCTGCGATCGGACAGCTACATATCTGGGAGACGGATTCGAAGTTCTTCAGGACGCAGAGCCCTGAAGAACAAATCTCGGAGTCCCAGGTTTCAGAGTTCCTGCCATCTTCTCTTTCGGAGTCTCCAACGACTGACGACCGCCCACCTAATACTCGCTCTCAGACTGGCTGTAGGCCCGAGGAAACGATGCACCGTTCAAAGTCTGACGACGAATCAGACCCCGATCCTAACCGAACAACGTCTGGACGCAAGCGGGCTCTCAATCAGATCACACCATCTCCGCCGCCCACTCAACGATGGTCACGAATCGGCAGTCAAAGCGACCGAAGAGGAAGTGGTCAACACCACACAGCAAAGTTTTGCACGCAGCGATGCCTGCTTGGTCTACGGCACGGGGGTATATTGGACAGCCATTGCCCTAATGTGGAGCTACATCGACAAGGCAGAGATAACGACCGACACCTTATTAGCACCGAACGCCTGGTACAGCTGCTCAAGCAGCAGCTGGATGAAAACATAGATCACGATTGCACGCCGTTTGGCGTTTGCGGTGCATATGGGGCTCCATTTAAGGTCACTTGCGTTCCATATGGCTACACGGTGGTCGGCAAGGGAACAACATCCCGCCTATGGAATGAAGTCTCGCGCGAAGCAGATGTGTACGGAGTTCTTAAAAAAGCTCAGGGATCTGCAGTCCCAGTGTTCCTTGGAACAATCGACCTTGAAAAGATCTACTTTCTTCATGGGGGTGGGCAGATCCGGCACATGCTGCTCATGGCTTATGGGGGTAAGGATACAACTGAGCTTGAGCACTCCAAGGCACTCTTCCATGAGATCGGGAGGTCCAGGAAGGAAATCCGCGCCTTGGGGGTGGAGCATGGAGACATGCGGTTTGCGAACGTTTTATGGAATGAAGAGTTAGGACGAGCTCTAATTATCGACTTCCATCGTTCCAAGTTGGCTCCTCGACTGATGGAAAAGCGGAACTCCTTGAAGCGGTCATTGTGCGAGACACAGGTTTCGGAGGCAAAGAGGCCACTGATGGAAAAGCGGAACTGATTGAAGCGATCATTGTGCGAGACACAGGTTTCGGAGACAAAAAGGCCTCGTGCTGCTTAACAATAGGCGCTCGGTCGCGTCTGACGATCTGGAATGGCAACATGGAGGCTCTGGAATTACTTTGCTTTGAATTACTTTGCTTTGTATATAGTTGACGAGCACTGGATTAGATAGTGCTGGTGGCTAATGTAGAAGAGTGGGAAAAATGGGCAAAGTCCTGTACCTTTGACTGTAAATCACAAAAGATGCATTTCAAGGCAAAAAAACAATTCCTCTAAGTCCTGGATGTCGTATCTCACTTGCTTCAATACCATCATACAACATATGACACCACTTCGCTAGAGTTGGATTCGCTTGAGCTAGATAGAGATTTGGTGGCTTTGCTCATGAGTCATGCATGAGTCATGAGACTACTCCAATGCGCTTAACACTCAGTAGCAGACCAAAGGGTAGATTGAACATGAAAGTCATCTCCCACTTTCATCGCGGAAGTCTGGAGCAAATCGAAGATATCCTTGGAATTTGAGTTCAGTCTGGCTGTTTCCTACATCGGTGAATTTACTACACTAATGGGTGACTTTACACAGTATCGTGGGGATGATCTGCTGATGGAAAATTCCTTCAAAAGTCTGATTGTTTGACTGAAATCCCTGAATACCCTAACGTCTCTAGGTAAATCATAGACTGCAAATTTTATTTGTTTTTTATTGTAGAGTTTTAGAGTTTCTTTTCTTGGCCCTAGCTACCAATAATGCATCTATACCTTTATTAAGGGCAAGGATGTCTCCTTGTCCCTGGAACTTAAATTCGATAATGGGATTGTTATTACAATACATGACCGGTCCATAGAAATCTTGGACGTTCTTATTTTGGCTTGTAAGTTGTAACAGAGAAACCTAGTTGGTGTATCTATCTCCAACTTTGAGATTTGGAATTATCCGGTTTGCTTGGTGTGCCGCCTTTTGGTATGGTCAGAATCTTATCATCTCTGAGGTTGAATCGGGGACACCTCATCTTCCCGCGATACTTCTCTGCCCTCTATATTGCGTCGTATGCTCCACCGTCCCGGGATAAGCCGCAGCGAACTCCTTCAGACCCTTGATCTCTGGAATGCTTACATGTCACAATCTGAGCTCGAGGTATTTTGAAAGAAAATAATTGTGAGCTACAGAGAACCCTAACCCCAACTGTGGCACTGTGGACCGCATTTTCCGATTGTTTAATGCACAGCCTTGATGGCCAAGTTGGTAAGGCGCAGCACTAGTAATGCTGAGATCATCGGTTCAAATCCGTTTCAAGGCATTTTTATTTTGTCTTATTTTTTTTTGCATATAACTTTCGAGAGGTCTTTCTATTTCGGTTTATCTTGTATACTGTAGTTGTGCTTACACCACTACATAGTCATAGAAACTTGAAAAATTACTGAGTAGAATTGGTAAAAGTGTCATTAGCACGCGATAACCTGAAGACTATATATCTATATATGTACATATATACACAATACCAATCAATATTACCACCCATTAAATATGCAGACTCGTCGAATCGACGCCTCTTTCTGGCTCGTGCTCCATTTCCTCTGCTTTCGAATTCTCTCTATATGCCAGTTCAATAGATTCAGTGCGCCCTCCGCCTAGCACTCGGTATCCAAAGTACAAAACTCCGTATTGGTCAGGCGCGATCCCGTGCGCCTTGTCAGTGAACACGAGTCTGACGTTCCCATTTCCCAAATCCTCAACCTTTTTTACTTTGATCATTGGATCTTGTAGTGGTCGAGATCGGACGGTCAGCTTGCCGCGTTCCGCTAATTCGTAAATCTGAGAAGTTCCCAAGTCGTCGACAAGCCAGGACCATTCGCTACAGGTCATAGCTGATGACAAGAGCCACTTATTGTAGCGGCCAGGCGCAATGACAATCTCGTTCGTCTCTTGTCGTTTCTCAATAACGTACCACGGGCCGTCCTCTTCATGCTCCTTTATTTTGCCTGTTGTAATGCCGTTCCTCTGACCAATGGTCGCCGTCCAAAGACCTGGATGTTTGCCCACGACGACTCCCTTGTATGTCACTATATTCCCTTCCTTTTCAGGAATGTATTCGCTCAGGAAATCTCTAAAATGCCGGTATCCGCTCGTATTGCTAGAAATCTTTCTCCCTTCGCGGAATGCCTGCTCTGCAGCTTTGGCTGACACAGTTGGCGTCACAAAGCAGAGCCCTTGTGAGTCTGGCTTATATGCTGTCCTGATTTTCATTTGAACTGCAAGCTCACGGACTTCCTTTTTGGTGTACTGGTGCATCGGAAACAAAACATTATGTAACCGTGACGGCAATACAGTGGCCAAATAAAATGTCTGATCTTTTGTTAGATCTTTCGGCCTTAGTAAATGTGTTTGTCCAGTATCCTTGCGAATCGCTGTTCTGGCGTAGTGCCCAGTAGCTAGCCACCACTTCGATTCGCCCTGCTGATTCGCTATGTTCTCGATTTGATCATATAGCTTTCCAAATTTAATGTACCTATTACAATCCACATCCGGATTTGGCGTCCGTCCAATTGAATAACTGTCGATCATGGGTTGAAATACCTCCATCCAATACTCTTTTTCAAGATTGAGCCGAATGGCGGGAATATTTAAGTCCTGGCACACCTCGCGCACGTCATTCCACTCTGTCTCCGTACATGACATCCCGAGTTCCAAGGACTCCTTGTTCTGCCGCTCTTCCAGCTCGAGATACTGACGGAGCCGTTCAGGGTTCTTTCTGATCCGTGATGAAATTGGTCTTTTGATTTCATGACGTGGCGTTCGCGGTTGTGTCCAGTTCGCCATGTAAACCCCCGTGACATTGACGTACTTGCTTGCGAGGAGGTGTGCCACGAAGGAGGAGTCGACGCCGCCGGACATTGCCACGAATATGCGGTCCTCAGGACCTGGGACTGGGTCCGCGTATGGTAAGGAAGCATGGTTATAACGTGCAAATTGGCAGTGGAATTGTAATACTCTTCGCAAAAATGGCTGCGAGAAGCGGTTGCAGAGGGATATTGTCCGGTAGGTGCGCAGCCGTGGATTAGGCATCGTAAGCCTTCTGCACCTAGACAGATGTTCAAATATATTGATGTATTGGACAGGACTGAGAAAATATCGAACGAGTGTATCCTCTTATGAAACGATGGTTGGGAGTTCTAAAGTTTTGCGAGCCGCATGATACGCGTAAAGCCAGACCGAATACAGCTAGATGTATGTATGATCAATCACAAAAATTTTAAAGTCATACTGAAAGATGCAATTCTCAGTTATGTCCTGCATTAACTAATATCGCTTACTTCATATACACAAATGGCATCGGTAAATAGCCTCTAACCATCTAGCAAGACAGAACAAATAAAGCAGTAATTGTACACGGTTGAATGAATATCATGACCCAAACCAAATGCTGTTGAAGCCCGCTTCCGACCTTTTAACCCAATTTTCCAAACCCATAGTTAATAACGACAAGCAAACAAAAAATGCAACAAGAGACAAGTGTGGAACAATCAACCATAATACAAAATAAGAAGACTAGAAAAGCTATCTGCGGCCCAATAATGAGAAAAATTCTTCTCGGGTCTTCTGAGCTTCTCGGAATCGACCGAGCATACAGCTGGTGACGGTCGTGCTTCCTGGCTTTTGCACGCCACGCATGACCATACACATATGAGATGCCTCCATAACGACAGCGACGCCCTGGGGCCTCAAGATCTCCCAAACGGCGAGCGCGACTTGCTTTGTCAGGCGCTCTTGCACCTGCAGACGCCTCGCAAACATTTCAGCAATCCGCGCGAGTTTCGAAAGACCGAGAACGCGCGAGTTGGGAATATAGCCAATGGACATAGTTCCAGTGAAGGGAACCATGTGGTGCTCGCAGAGCGAGAAAACCGGGATGTCCTTCACTATGACCATTTCATCATGGTCTTCTTCGAACACCGCGCGATTGATGACGTTTCGAATGTTTTGTTCGTAGCCTTTGGTAAAAAACATGATTGCCTTTGCGTACCTCTCCGGTGTAGATAGCAATCCCTCTCTCGTTGGGTCCTCCCCAATTTCGGTAAGAATAATTCGGACGGCATCGGCGATCCGGCCAATCTTTGCCGCAGTCTCTTCTGGCGTGGCTTCAAGTCTTCCCCGAGTCCCAACCGAAGGCCAGGACAAACCGTCAAAGTCAATTGGCGGATTCAGTGTGTATGGAGACGCAGGACGTGATATCTTCGCGGCTGCAGCGGATGTCGAGCCCAGGTGAGGATGAGTGTGGGCTAGATGCTGTGCGGCGGTCTTTGAGTTGCCGCCGGCGAGAGGTGACGACGGAGTCGTTCTAGACTGGAAGACAGACGTGGTACTAGCACTCGTGCTCACGTCGTCGATGTCGTCGATGTCGTCCAAATGTGAAACGTCGTCTTCATCGTCGTCAGAAGTTGGCCCGTCGGTCGTAATACGCGCCTTCTGGTTGAGCGACAGCATCGCGAGGAGAGCATCCGGGTCTCTCGGGACGCCAGACTGAACTTCTGGCGCCTTTGTAAGTGGCATTTCTAATTCCGAGAAAGTATGCAGAAAATACCGCTGTCCTTGAGGAATTATAGCAACTGTTCTTAGTGGGGGGATTCTGAATGGTCTATGGACGTTACATCCATTCAAATTTTTTGTGGTCCCAGGCGTGGCGATTGTCATCACAGAAGGGTCTTGTGCCGTCATCACCCAGTAAGGGGTTTGTGGCGCGCAAACCAACACTTAACAAGAATATATATGACCGGGGGACATCCCAAATTCGTCGCAAATTATGCATATTTCTTTCTGATTTTCAGCTTAAGGTCAACCAAGGCGCAGTCACACTCGAGATCACACTTGCAATTGGTCTCCGAGAAGACACTGATGTGCAACAACCTCTAGCTTCCCGCGACGCGTTAGGGAGCATTGTCATGGACCCATGGGGCTCATTCGAGTTGCCGTCGTCGTCGTCCCCCGACCCGGCGTCGTCTGCATGGTCTCTCGGAGACGTGATTCCGGATTGGTCCGATGCGACTCTGTCACCATTGCCGAGGAGTTCGGGGACTGGTTCTGGGGCGCAGAGTGTGCAGCGCTCGACGACTGCTAGTCAGCCGACCGATGTCGAGGAGAAGGATGATCCGTGGGCAACCGCGATGTCGCCGCCTGGAGACGCCTTTACACAAGTTGTTCTTCCAGAGCCAAAGATATCAACGCAGGTCGAATGTGCAGATGTGTCACTAGCGTCCAGTGAATCAAAACCTGGTCAAGTCCCAGTGAAAGACGGGACCGAGATCGTGCATTCGAGCACCGTCGCCGACTCTTCAAAGGATGTGCGACATGCCGATAAAATATCTAGTGAGCCGGAGGGGTTGTCTGAGCAAGTTCTTCGAGAGGTAAAAGCTTCCCTGCAAGATGAGGACGAGATAGGAAAGGCAACTGTCCGCCTGGGCGATTTCATCGAGCAGCAGTCGAGCACAGATAATCAAGGCAACAAAATGGCGGAGGAGGATAATAAAGAACAACACCGGGAGAGCGTGGCACTCCAACAAGAATCAGATAAGACAGAAACTGCGGAAATGTCTAGCAATGAGCCTAACGACGACTCAGAACTGCGATCTAGCAGAGAGGCGAACGACAAGAATAGCACTGTGGACGGAGATGTGGCCGAGAAAGCCAACAGTAAGACTAATGCATCTGGTCCGATTCTCGTTGAGCCTGCAGGCAAGAATCAAGATGAAACGCCGGAGGATATTGGGACTACTAATCCTAAACCACAAGAATGGGAGACGTCACAGCCATTCTTACTCTCTACTGCAGCGGAGATTGGCGTGCCTGTGCCACCATTCGCCGAGTCAGCCGGATTTGGTGGTAATTCTGATGATTTGACATTCTCGAATCCATTCGCGCCGGAACTGGAGAAAGCGCCACTATCAGCCAATGAACTGCTCCCGGAGATTTTTCCTCTACCTACGGTTATCGATAATGAGCGTGATAGTATAGCGAATTATTTCTCGGACTCGCAAGTTGCTCCTCCGCCGCTACTTAATTTTGGAAAAGCGTACGTCATCTTGTTACAACATCAATCTTGAACAATATTAACGAAATGTAGGAGAAAATTGAATGCCATGTTCGCGCGCCCTACCCGGCAATTCTTCACTCCTCCACGCATATCTACTCCCTCTCAACCTTCCTCTCCTGCCTCTTCAGTTAACACATCAACTTCTCACCCTGATGACGGGATTCGCGTGAAGTGGAATCATACAGAAATACAATCTCGAGTCCAGAACGTAGTCGAAGTATGGAAGAACAAGCGGAAAGACATCGGCGGCATGTTCGATTGGGATAATGCGGATGCTCTAGGACCGACCAGTCCCACGAACGCGTTCGTCATGGATTCCATGGCCACTGGCTCAGCGACGGATAGAGGTCCACCGTCTCCACGGCTGAAGCGGATGTTTAGTTCTGGAGCAACACCGGCTGGTGCTGAGGCACCTATTTCGTTTAACTGGCAGGACGATGTTGTTGGTGGTGGTGGTACTGGCGTATGGGGAGGTTCATCTTCATCGCGCTCGCCAGTAGAGGCACAACCGCCGCCCGTCCTTAGTCAGACTGCGAGTATTCCAACTCTGCAACCGGTAGCTGTGCAGCATACAATGATGTCGCAACCAGCCACTATCACTCAGGAGGATGACAATGTAGATGACTGGGGCGATTTCACAGTTGTCGAGAGTGCGCCGAAGCCGGCCCAGCCTCCAAAGTTACAGCTCGATACGAAGAGGGCATCATTCAGCGACGAAGCGGTTGACAAAATCTGGGGATCTCCCGCAAATCCAGTGGCGAACGGAAGCGTACTGGCGCCGTTGGCTCAGCCTTCAACGAATATCTCATCTCAACCGAGCAGTGAGGAGGTGAGTGCCAACGACGGACCATCAATTGAACGTCCAATGCGGCCTCTCGAGCCGCTGAAGCCTCTGCAACCAACACAGTCAACCTTTACATCAAACCAGCTACTGCAGCCGACGTCCGTCACGCTAGCCACGTCAAACGTGATAAGCGTGCAAGATGAGGACGATTGGGGCGATCTGATGGGAACTCCAACCGAGCCTCCCGTTCAAGAACTCCCTCCGGGCATCAATAAAGATCTTCTGGCTCCACAACCTGACCCAGAAACTGAGCTGCAGCCATCTCAAACATCTACGTCCTCATCATCCCACCATTCCCACCACGTTGTCCACGCACACCTGCATCCTCACGTCGTTCACCACCATAAGTCAAAGCACATGTCCGCAGTCTATATCCCACCACCAAAGCCATCGTCACCAGCATCATCTATGTACCTCTCGTCGTCGTCGTCTTCGTCATCCGACTCGTCAGCGAGTGATGTACGGTCTACCATCCACGTCGAAGGTACATTTTCTAAACACGGAACAACAATGCTCTCACCTACTGCTCCAAAAATAACGGACGCAAAGATGCGGGATGATCAAACTGTTCGCAGGATCGTGGAGTCGCTTCCCGATATTGAGTATTTATTAGACTAGTTACTTTGTATATAACTCTGAAAAAAATGTTGGTGGTGTGTAAGGGGTTTCGTTAGGATTATAGAATGCCTGAGTTCAACGATTGCGGAATGTCTATATGTATAATATAATGTGACGTGTGCCATGCATGATCGTGAAGTGTTCATTCAATTGCCTTGACCCCGCCATTTGGTAATGATATGGCACACATAACTAGAAACATGAGCATAAACAACAAGAAAAAAAAACTTATTTTCGCTCTCTACACAACCCGAGAAACTTTCCTAATATTCTCTAAGATACATATTACTCTTGAGCCTCGCCACCTTCCTCTCCATTCACCGTCGCAGTCGCGTTCCGCGTGGTGAGCATATGTGCGAGGACCTGATTTGTCCGGAAACTAAGTCCTTTTGTGCGCTCGATGACCTGCTGGTAGACAGACTGTGGTGGGTGATTCATGATGACTGTGCCTTCTGAGAAATCAATCTTTGCGTCGACTCGCGTGTCCCTAATCAAGTTGACGATCCACTTCTCGCCTTCCTCTGCCGACAAGTTCAAGCGCGTGGATAAATCCCGGATATCGATCCGTTGATGAATCTGGCAATACAGTTCGGACACAAGATGACGCGCGGACTCCAAAAACTCGTCTGCTGATCCGTCCAGGAACGGATCAGTCTTGACAACGTCGGCGGACTCGGCGAGCTTTGCCTGGGCTGCTTCAAAGTCAAAGTCGACGTAGAGCGCGTAAACAAATTCAGTGACTGGGTCGGAATATTCGTAGCGCTCCTGCTTGATCACCCGCACGAGTTCGCGGATCTGCTTCTGGTATGTGGCGTATGTGGATGAGCGGCCGGCCGAGGTCTTGCGGGCATTGCGGGATGTGAGAACGGTCACGGTCACGTATCGTAGAACCCATGGGCAGGATGTTTGGATGGCGTTCAGGTATGCCGATGACAGGAAGAGATCTGCGAGATTTTCGCGGCCGGATTCAGCGTTAAAGAAGAAGAAGAGAGCCCAGTGGATGATCCAGGTCCGGTGATTGAGCTGGACCAGTGGGTCTGCGAATGTCTTTTGGTCGATGAGTTCCTTGAGCTTGACAAGCTCAGCGACGGCGTTTTCCCACTGCAATGTCATGATCTCCGCAGCGAGTTTACCCCAAGTCGCAGAGATCACGAGCTCAGAGTCGTTGGACTGATTCAATTAGCAACAATCGCATGGGTATTGTAATCAAATACGTACCAGCGTCCGGAAATGGTACAATAGCTCGGCAGCCTCCGCATACTTGCCGCAGTTGTACTGGAATTGGCCATAATGGTATAGAGTATTGACCATCTCAGTTGTGACCTTCAAACGAACGAGTCAGCCGAACCTATTTTCTCATCCTAGCCAAGACCAACACGTACCCCATAATTCTCCTTCACGTAGGTAAAATTCTGTGCCCGGTCCGACCGCAGGGCATTAACAACTTCCGGATTCCGTACAATTTCCAATACCTTCTCCGCCTTCTTCTCAAACTCATCCAGCTTCTCCAGCACGACTTTTCGCCGCTCCGTAATTTCGTCGGGCACAGTCGCATCCGCACCGTGTATGGACTTGTACGTCTCGGAGACATAATCAGTCATATTCGTGTCTTTCATGACATCGTATTTTGCCTGCAGGAGCGCGTCAGCCGGGTAGAGCTTCTGCTCGGACAGATGCTCGAGCAGTGCGAAGATGAGCAGGCGGTCCAGGTACGGTAGGATCCGCGGGACGAGGTCGTATGACGCAGTTATCGACGGCATGATTGACTAATCGATCGGAATATTATAAATAGTAGATCGGCGGTCGACCAACTGCGGATTATCAGAGTCTTGGTTTGGCGCTTCCTTTTCGGTAAAAATTTCTTTTTGGTCTTAGACGCGAAGATTGAATAGGGATAGGGGAATATATATCACGTGATTATCGAAATTTGGCAGTGTCGGTCGAGCCAGATGTTCACGAAAATATCTATCCTACACTACATACGTTAAAAACACAACAATGCTACTACTACGGATTTCGAAACTGCCGGTCAATGCTTACCGTGTGACGACAAATATCTGCGTGTCGCGCAGTATCCTGCCGCCTATCACCAACAATTTCAGCACGAGCAGCGCGGCGATGGGGTCAAATAGCGATTCGATTCCATCTGTGAACGACGTCGTTGTTCCGTACGCGTCGATTCCGAAGCGAGATCTGAAGACGCCGAAGGACAGGAGGAAGGTTAAGAATATACCGCGGGAGCCCGAAATGCCGTCGCAGCCGAACGACGGGGCGACACCACTCAAATTCGAGTACGCACCTGGGGGGCCGGAGACGTCGCATGGGTTTTATTTCGTCGACCGCACGAGTGCGGGGAATTTGCCGGTGTATAAGGAGTTTAAGAATGGTGGAAGTCTTGTGGTTACGATCGTGAAGGGGATAAGGGGCGATGCGCTTGTATGTGTCTGCGGTATTGGAGGTCGGCAGAAAAGATTGCTAATTGGTCATCAGGCATTGAAAAGGGACATCCAGGCTGCTCTAGGACTGACTTCGGACCGGATTGCGGTGAACCCAGTGACTCATCATATCGCTATCAAAGGCGACTATTTCGTGAGAACGCGCGATTTGCTAAATACTGTGTTTTGAGGATACGTTGGGTAAGGTTTTTGTAAATAGCTTTGTGTTTGGCAATGCATGTGGCTTCCAGTGGAAGATGTACTTTGTAATATATCAATGAAAGGCATCTGGGCCCCTGTTGACGTAAACTGTTAACTGGGTAGATATAAGTCTCCCAATTCAATGATGCGCTACTTTGACGGTGCCGGCGCTTTAATGCAGGATTATCAAGCATCAATAGACATATCATTATTAGTACAAATGAGACATATGCAAAACGGATAATCAAAACAGCCAACGCATCACGCCATCCAAAATTTTATCACGATGTATAAGCCTTCCTTGCAGCGCAACCGGAAAAGTCTTCGGCCCACGCACTTTAAATATTCCCTTGCTCCTCTGACAATTTTGTCTGCAAGTCAATGTCAGTAGCTTCCCACGGATACGCGATCCACACGTCTGGAACGGTTTCGGCAGCAATGTATCTCCCCTCGGCCATCATTTCGTCCGGGAGCTGGGCCCGTTTAGGCTTGTCCTTGTTGTGCAAGACAAACACAAAGAACTTGGTGACCTCGTCGCTCCGGCCGAGTTTCTCAGCCTGAACCTTGACGTCCTTGGCGAGCTCGGAAATAGCGTAGTGAAGAGTGGTACGGGTGTCGTCGACCTCGTCGACAACAAGGATGTTCTTGCCGATCAAGCTCAACGCATGCGACTCCAACGTGTTGAAATCAAGCCACTGCGTCCGAATAACCTCGACACCGGCCTCCTCAGCCTGGCTCACGCCCTCGGCAGGATCAGTCGCGTTCGAGACATACTCCTCGTACAGGGACAGGCCGATAGCTTGGATTGGGATGTTCTTTGACCCGGGCGTTTTGAGGAACGTGCGCAGGATGCGGGCGGGAATGAAGCCGCCGCCGCCAATCGCGACCATAAGATCCGGCTTGAATTTCTTAATTTCCTCGGCCGAACGCTGGCACAGCTTGTGCACGTGGTTATATGAAATGTAGACTTTTTCGACCATGGCTGATGGATATGGGAGAGCCGACAAGTGAGAGGAGAAACACTGATAAGGACTATTTCAGTCTGCTGGATAGCTGGAAAGTGTGCAGGATTGCTAAACAAGACGCAAATTGCTACTGTCAAAGCACGCCAGTGATTGAACTAAACCAGACAGGGCTAATTGACGACACCGGCTGGTTGTATGTTGAAATAATGCATGCAGACAACAATAGGCTGATGAAAAATTCAGGTGGTCCGTGTGAAAAGCGACCGGGCTGCCTGTCTGGTAGCCCCTGGAAATGGGCTGCACATTTAGGGCAGTATCGTACTAGTAATTTGCCATATATGCGGTAGCTGACCGAGATTGGCCATGCGGCGCAGCTGGCACGGTTGTCGCACTCGTCCGAAACGCCAGAAAGTTGTGTCAATATATATATAGATATTTATAGAGTATAAAATATGCAAAGTAACATGACTGGACTGGGACTGGAGGTCGATAGCGTGGATTACTTGCTGTAGACTTACTTGGAGATGCCAATCATCACGTGCTTAGACTAGAATCTAAGTGACCAGTTCAGAGTCGCAACTTCCGAGCTGTCCGTCGTCCCGCCGATTACAGCTCATCATCCCTCAGAGTTATAATCATCTGCAAGACAGCACATATACACAATGGCACTCGACAACCTCGCAACAATGTCACAGCCATTCCCACTAACAGAAGAAAACCTCCAAGCACTGCTGCGTTCAATCGAGGACAGCAGAGCTAGCATGTCCCGGAGCTCGTCCCGGACACGGAACGACAACGCGTCAGATATCTACTCGCTCGGCATCTCGGCCCCAACCGACGATGTCCTTCCGGGCGTGCGACGGGTTCCTGGGCCGCCGAGCACGGTCGATTCGACGCCGCAGGGCAGTGTCGTGAACTTCTCCGCCCGCCAGGCGGCGGCGAGGTTGAGCACGACCGGACGACGACCGGTGCAGGGCAATCGGCACCGACGGCGGTTGGAAAATGGTGAATTGATATTATCGGTTACACACGTGTGCGAGATGCTAACGAGCTCGGAAAAAAGCGCGAATGCTGTATAATCCCCACGCCGTGCCGCCACAGCCCCAAGACTACTTGCCGACGCCGACATACGCCGTGCGCAGGATCGACAGGAACTTGGTCGACTACTTGTCGACTCTGGGAACAAAGGTCCCTGAGGACTTTTTGTCGCTTTGTAACCGCGAGGACGACAAAGATGACAACAATAGACGGAGAAACGGCCGCGGCGGCCCACATATCCCGAAAACCCTCAAGGAGCGGGTCAAAAGAGGCCATCTCACGCGGCCGTTCTTGAAGGCGCTCGAGGAGGATATTCGCGAGTTTGTCTTGACTGTTGATGGGCAGCAATTGCCGCCGCCGCCGCCGCCGCCGCCTCCTCCTGCCAGTGCCGAGCGGAATATAAGGGGAAGCAAAAGCGGAGCAGCGCGACAGCAGTTCTTGCTCGAGAAGGAGATCCCGATCGTGCCGGATACTGATCGGGCAGAGTCGTTTTCGCGATGGATCGTGTACCAGATCGCGGAGTACTATAGAATGTCTTGTTATAGTAAGTTCTCCTCTGTTACTTGCTGCTGTGAGCAAGGGGTGGCCGGCTGACTTGTGGGTTTTGATAGCCAAAATCGTAAATAACAGACGCGTGCCGTGCGTTATTCTGAATGTCGACGGAAATGAACTGTTCGGTGAGGTGCCGCGGCCGATCTGGACTTATGTCTAATCGAAGTTTTGCGATACGGTGTATTTAAGGTATTGGGGTTATATAGACATACATTTGAATCAAGCAGACTTCATTAGATCAGAGCACACTGGTAAAAATACAGATTCGTAAACCGTCGTAGCCACCCAGCAGTATACAATACAAAGCTCTCGACAATGCTTATCGTACATCAATGAGTTCTAACCTCTCCAGGCCTCGGCGGGGGCGGCCCGTAGCTCAGAGGTGGATTGTCGGCTCGAATCGACGCCAGCGGAAGTCGCGAGTCGTGCATAGGTGGCGGCGGCGGGCCGGCGGCGGAGCCGACAGCAGAATTGCGTCTTCCGAGGTGCTTGAACCGGCCAATCACGATATCGACATCCTTTCGGGCGTTGATACTGACGCCGCCGCCTTCGAGGATCTCCGGCATGCCGCCGTCGCAGTCGTCCCGGCCGTACTCGATTCTGGACCGCCGGAAGACGGGCTCGTCCTGCCTGATGAACCTGAGCGCGTCGAACGCATCCGCGATCCGACAGAACGCGACCCAACCGCACTTGCGCTCCCACACGATCTTGACGTACTCGATCACGCCGTAGCGCTCAAACATCGAGCACAGCGCGCGGGCGTTGATTTCGGACGGAATGCCGCCGAGGTATAGTTTGCGCGACACGTTGCCCTGGCTGAGGAATATTGACGGTACGGGGGCCGGACTCGGTACGAGATCGAAGAAGATCTCGCTGTCGTTGAGGTAGACGTTGCCCTGGGATGCGACCCACGACATGTAGTTTGCCGCGTCCTTCGGGTACATGAAGTGGACGGCGAACGTGCGACGGACAGGGTCGTAGTGGGAGTACTCGATCTTGCCGCCGCGGATGAGCGAATGCAACAGCGCAAGATCGATTTCTTGGTCTGGGGGCAGGTTTGAGAGAATGATGGTTCGTGGAGACTCTGGCGGCGGTCGGGCGCGGTCGGGCGGTGACCGCATGTAGCTGGGTGGTGGCGGTGGTCTGGCAGAAGGGACGCCAGAGCCTGGACCTGTTAGCGGATGTCGAATGGGTGTGATTGACGACTATACATACCGTAAACATTTGGACTAAGATGACTCATGGATATGGTAGCGTTAAGCGTTCAGATGGCGTCTTGACAGGAGCAGCAATATCTAGCAAGTACAAGTAAACAGTACTGCCCAATCACGACGCGTGATTAGAAGATGAAGACAGCGGCTTGCGACGGAGACTGAAGGAGCAGAACAGATGACAAGAACTGCGTGTGGGGACAGAATAGGAATTAGATTCTTAGCGATCTGAACTTGTCAGTTATTGAATCCGCCAAACAGCGGTTCTGATGGATCGAGCTATTTGCAGCTATTCGCGAGACAGGAGTTCAATCAGCAGAGTAGGATGATGACCATATGGGAGCGGAAGTCGAATTTGCGCGACGGGATGAAGTAACGGACGGAGTAGTGTCTAGTAATAGCATGGGTACAATTTGTTAGAGTTATGTGGCCTAATTGTAGACATTACTGTTGCCATTGCATTTGTGGCATATACGCAACAACGCCGTGAGGAGTTTCTGACTGTTCTGTATCGATAACAGATAAGCTTCGAGAGCAACTAAACCCACTGTTACAGTGAGTTCGGCGACATATTGGTGTCAGAACGAATTCTGAGCATGAAAGGCGACCAAGTCCAGCGGTCGGAAGGAATATGATGAGTAGTAGTTAGTGTTGATACGTGAAAATGTGGATAGCACAGCCGAGTAGACACACAGGCCAGTACGTAATAAGCAGGATAGGCTGGCAGATGCAGCTCAGCCGAATCAAAATAGTGAGCGAGCAAATTTTATTGACGCCAAAGACAGCTGCCAAGCCTTTTGACTGCATGTTACAGAAGTCGTCAAACTCGCCGCGTGACTCGCTCAATTATTGTTATCAGTATTATTGGGGCAAATGTCCACAATATCACTGAAACTTTTTGAAATGTCCAGAATACCACTGCCGGCCGTACCCGCGGTATATATGGGCAGCATGATGGTCGGTGATGAGTGGGTATTGTACTCCGGAACTCCGGATTGTAACGACAAATACGGAACACGCCTACAACCGAATTGCCGGGCGCCACAACTTAGTCGATAAACTTATTGTAGTTGTGGTCCGGTCGGTCGTCTTGCCCCTCACTAAGATCGTTCGAGCGTAGTCACTGCGCTTCTGCTATCTTGGTATCGAATGTTCCGCAGCTGCCAGGTTTTCAAAGCCCGACCCCGACTATGGTGCCTTGATCGGCTGTTCTGGGGTTCAGGTTTTGGAGTAATCACCTAACCCTGAACAACTGGCTGAAGACTTGCACCGCACAACTGTGACAGCAGAGGGCTAGGGCTGAAATGACTCCCCAGGATAGCTTCACCCCGAGCCCGTGAATGCTCGTGCTTGGTCCCCAGTCCGGTCCAGTCCAGTGCGGTCTATTCGACTAACCTGCAAGGCTCTGTCTGTGTCGAGAGGTCGAGCTCGCTCGCTCGTCGCTCTGCTAAATGTGCTGCTGCATTTTCTACCTATCTATTTCTCGGTCTTGACCTCGCACGTCTCGTCTTGTCTCGTCTCGTCTTGTCTTGTACTCTCGTCTTTTCTGGCCTGGTCTCGCTCGTCGAGTGCTCCAGCGTGTGCCGGGTACAATCGCCGCCCCAGTCCAATATCGGGTACTACCATGAAGTTCGGCTCATCCATGACTGTTTCGTCCATGTCCGGGGAGGACCCAATCGACGACCTGTTTCCCGCTTCTTTCGCGCTCGGCATCAACACAAACACAAGCACTCACCCACCAATCTACAACAACTACCAACAATACAATGCTCATTCCACAGACGCCGTGTCCCTCCGTCCATACCCGAGCTCACTAACGCCTTCGCGCTCCCTTCCGTCCTCGCTCGGCACCTTTGTCATTGACGACGCGGCTTCTGGCACTGGCGGCGCGCACATCATCGACGACGCCGGTCCCGACCCCGATTTTCCCAAACAACACACAGAACTGCGCCGGACACTCAAGACTCGGCATATTCAAATGATCGCTGTCGGCGGCGTGCTCGGCAACGGCCTATTTATCGGCTCGGGCAGGATTCTCGCCAATTCAGGTCCGCTCGGCATGATCCTCGGCTTTCTCATAACCGGCGCGATTGTGTTTTCGGTCATGGTCTCGTTCGGCGAGATGGTGGCTCTCATACCTATCGCCGGTGGTATCTCGGCTTTCGGCTCGCGTTTCGTCGACGACTCGCTCGGCTTCGCGCTCGGGTTTTGCTACTGGTTTTCGCTGGCAATAGCCATCCCGACCCAGGTCGCGTCGGCCGCAATCCTAGTAACCTACTTTGAGCCGTTTGATCCGTGGCGGATACCGCCGGCCGCGCTGACTGTTTCGTTCTTGTTTATCATTATTCTCATCAATGTGCTTGAGGTCAGGATCTATGCCGAGGTTGAATACATTTTCGGCCAGCTCAAGCTGATATTCCTGCTGAGTTTGATCATCGTCATGTTTGTCCTCAATCGAGGTCATATTCCACCCCAGGCAGGAAAAATGACGATTTTTCCTGTCAATTTTCTGTGTACGTTTTTGGGCTGCCGGTTTTGTGATTGCTGTTGGCTGATGTTGTCTTTGTTTAGACTGGGACAAGAGTGCGAGCCCCGATTATGGCCCATTCCGGCCCGCGTTTGAGGTCACGTCGACTCAGTATATTTATGGCTCGACAGGCACGTTCCTCATGATCTGGACGGCGGTCGTGCAGTCCGTTTACAGCTTTTCCGGCACCGAGCTCGTCGCGTTGACTGCCGGCGAGGCCCGTCACCCGCGCAAGTCGCTGCCGCGCGCGACCCTGCGCATCTTTTTCCGCATATTCATTTTGTACATGCTTGGTGTTCTTGCAATGGGCCTGAACGTTGCGGCCGGAACCTCTGTGCTGCCGAGCTTTTTTACGCCGTGGAGCGCGTTTGATTCGCAAAAGGTATCGTGGGTGTACGGGCTGTCGCCGGACGGCAACTGCATGTCCGGCACCGTCAACATGAAAGGGTTCTCGAATTCAAACTCGTCGCCGTGGGTGATTGCGTTGCAGAATGGCGGTCAATGTGTCGGCGCCGCCGTCGTCACCTGCTGTGTATGTTGTGTTTTGCTGTGGTTCGGTCCATTAGAGCGATGCTAACAAGGGCAGTTTGTGTTTTGCGCATGGTCGGCCGGCAACTCGTTCCTGTATGCGTCAAGCCGGACGTTGTACGCGTTGGCGGTCCAGGGCAAGTTTCCACGCGTGTTCCGGCGGTGCACGAAACGGGGCGTGCCGATCGTGTCGGTCCTGTTCACGTTCACGATCGCGCTGACCGTTTTCCTTGTGTCGTTTCCAAACTCGACCTCGTTCACGATCTACTACTGGATCCGCAAGCTGACGTCGGTTCCCGGCACGCTGGTGTGGGCCGGCATCTGCTTGAGCTACATCCGGTTTTACTACGGCCTGCGTCTGCGGCCGGACATTGTCCAGCGCGACATGGCGTCGTACCCGTACCGGTCGCCGTTCCAGCCGTACACGGCGTATTTCGGCCTCATCGGCTGTGTTTTGCTTGTCATCTTCAACGACATGACGATCTTCATCCAGTTCGAGTGGCAGTACCTGATCGCGTCCTACGTGTCGCTCGTGCTGTTCCTGATCTGCTTCCTGGGCTACAAGTTTTGGCGGTCGACCCGGATCGTGCCGCTGTCGCAACTCGATCTGGATCTGGGCCGGCGCGAGATGGACCAGTACGAGGCCGAGACCGCTGCCGAGCTCGGCATGATGGAAAAGGGCATCTGGGGCCGCGGCAAGAGGGCATGGTACTGGATCAAGGTTCTGACGATTTAGCGTTTTTGGTTTTTTTTATTTTTGTTTGGGTCCGGGCGTGTTTGGGTTGTTTGCTATGGGATGCTATTACTCTTGCTAGGAGTCAATCGGTTTCATTGTTTTAAATACATGACTTGTTGTTGGTTATTGTTTTGGACACATGATGGCATTGTTTGCGCCTGCTTGTTGGTATTGGATAGTGGCATATATGTAATTGTAGAAATAATGAAGGTTGCATAAACAACGTACTTGACAGCGAGACAAGAACCGGGCGCGTGGATTTGTCATTGACTGTGCCGACGTCATTGGCAATACCGTCAGGGTTCTCGAGTCAGGCCGGATCCACGACCGCCACCGCCGCAGCAGCAGCAGCAGCATTTTAGGCTCGGCAGTGACTGATTTCAGTTTGATCAACCGAATCCCGCAATGGACACCGCCACATGGGAAGAGGGGGGGTCGGTGAGCCGGGGTTTTGCTTTTTACGACGACCCTGGATCTGGTGTGGGATGATGGTCATCCAATTCGGTGGTCTGGGCAATCTTCGTGGCCGTGAGCTCGCCAACGCCGGCATCCAGCATTCGCCGGCGGGCGGCCTCGAGGATCTCGCCGGTCGGGACACGCACGATCTGGTGTCTGATGTCGTCTGCCGCGAACGGATATCCGCACTGTGTCTGTTGTTAGCGTGTTTCTATTTCAACTGTGAGGGCCGAGCGAGCGGTGATGCGTACGGATTTGTCGACGCAGAGGACGAGCGCGACGTCAGCATGGATCAGGCACTTGCGCACCGTGCGCTGGCCGCAGTCTGGACATTGGTCTTCGACCTCCTTCTCCTTCTCGGCCACGAGCTCGTCGTCGCAGTCGCCAGCGTCGACTGCAGAACAATCGCCTGCCGACCGCGATGTCGGCGGTAGATGGAGGGTGAAGTTGTTGTCGGTGTCGCTTGTATGGTTTGTCGAGGCTGGGCGGAAGGACGCCGGTTGGCTGTGGTCGGCCATCGTTATCAAGGCGGGTGGATCGTAGTAAAATGGTTTGATGCGGTGGGATGCGTAAAAAAAATCCAGGAACAAGCGAGCCGACTAGTGCGACGCCCTGAGACAGCACGTGCGTCGAACCCTTGCCCTCGGCAACGGCGATCTCCACACTTTAAATTCGCCTTCCCGAGCCTAAACGAAACAAAACCGCTGATGTCATCTGCTGCTCACTTGCGGGAACGAAGAAACCCACGTCTGAACCTTGTTCGCCTTGCGTGCGCTCGATGCAACTCGTCGTTCGCTGAACGTCTCGCGATCATCGATCGTGATCATATCCCAACTGCCGGAGGGCCGAACCGAACTCGCTGGACTCTCCGGGTCGAGTTTCTCAATACGGCGAATCGCGCTTAGCATTGACACTGTGCTAACCGTCAGACTCACGTCGGTTAGTCCGATCCTGTCAGTGTCAAGCTTAGTCGAGTCGAAGCCAATAACACGGGTGCGACAGCCAACGTGGGTTTGGCAGCGCCGGCCACGGACTACCGTATAAATACAACCATCCACACCATCCCGTTCTCTCTTGCACTGCCCCATCTTCCTACCCCGGCAAAGCTCGAGAAATGAAGCTCCAGGTCGCCGCCGCTGTCGCCCTCGCCGGTGTTGCGTCCGCGGTCCCCATCTCAAAGGAGCTCCTGTCCTTGAAGGGCTCGATCGGCACCCTCTACAGCTCCGACCTCACCCGGTACGATACGCGCATAGCTCGGAATTCGCAGTTAGGCTAATTGTTGTCACAGAAACGTCTTCGTCAAGGGAATTCACTCCCACAACGACTACTGGCGCGACGTGCCTTTGTTCACGGCTCTGTCATACGGCGTCGTCTCGGTCGAGGCTGACGTCTGGCACTTTGAGGGCGACGACACTGTCTACGTCGGCCACCACGATGCCGCCTTGAACTCGGAGCGAACTCTCTCATCGCTCTACGTCGACCCGTTGATGGACATCCTGACCGCTGCCAACCCCAAGAACGAGTTCACCGCCAACCAGACCAGCCCCTACGGTGTGTTCGACACCTCGTCTGGCCAGACCCTCTACCTCTTCATCGACGTCAAGACCGACGGCAACATCACCTGGCCCTATGTCGAGACCGCGCTTCAGCCGCTCCTGGAGAAGGGCTGGCTCACGACCGTCAACGGCTCCGAAATCACCTACGGCCCAGTAACTATTATCGGCACCGGCAACACACCCTACAACTACGTCGTTTCCCAAACCGAGCGATTCTACTTCTTCGACGGTCCCATCGCGTCCTTGAACAAGACCGCTTACCCCGTCTACGTCAACCCGATAGCGTCCGGCTCGCTCCAGTCCGTCGTGGAGACCCCGATCGGCCCCGATGGCTTGACCAAAACCCAGTACAACAAGATCAAGAAGTTGGTTGACGGGGCCCATGACATGGGCATCCTCACCCGATTCTGGGAGGTCCCATGGTGGCCTGTTGCTAAGCGCAATGCGCTCTACAGACAGCTTCTCGAGATTGGTTCGGATCTTTTGAACGCGGACGACTTGGCCGAGGCTTCTACATTTGTCTAGACAATGAACGGGCTTGTGGTTTTCTATTATTTTTCATTTCTTCTTGGGCGATTGGATTTGTCTTTTCAACATGGGCATTTCTTAGGGTTATAAAATTAGAAGATTTGTAAAAGAAAATAGGTTTAGTTAAATATAGACACATCAGCTCTTCAATTAAAATTCGTTCAATAGTTTGCCGCTGCCGCGATAAACTTGGGCGTAGATAAGGCACAAGCCGCACGGTACGAGTGTTTAGTATGGCGCGGTCGGTACCTTGCGGCGTGGTCCCGTCGTGAACTCTTCGCTTGTCTCAATTCGGGAGCAAGTTTACGCTCGTTCGTGCGGTCCCACTTCTATTTCACTGCGGGGATCAGTGTTTGGATTGTTTGCGGAAATACGGGCGTCTAGTTTGGATCTCCTTTTTGGAATTTGTTTGCAATTGAGTATGGCATTCTCGGGGTCGACTTTGCAGCAACTAGAACGAACTATCCTCAGACATTTAATAGCCCCGTCTCAAAATGGCGAACCGGTTAACACAAGGTAATACCGCGCCCACGCGACCCGTCTCCGCGTTGGTCGGCGGGACAGCGTCGCCGAGCAAAACCGTGTTCGCGAAGAGTTCGAGACCGGTTCATGTGCGGTCTTTTTCGGAGGCAGTCGCGGGACAGTACTCGGAGCAGCCGGACGTGTTTGGCGTGCTGCCGTTTCGGGTTCAGGACTTATGGAAGTGGATCGTGTGTTTCTGTGTGCTGGACTTTAACGTCGACATTGGGCCTGGTGAGTATTGTCTGGACTTGTCGTGACGGTGGTGGTTGCTAATGGCATAGAATTTGAGTGTATTTATCCGCCCGTCAATTTTTCTGAGCAAGACTTGAAAACAATGTAAGACGGAAAGTTGTGGTTGCAAGGTGCAACGGCTAATGATGTGGAGATGCTTCTCGTCTTTCCCCGAACAGAGCTACCCGGAAAATGCCCACACCTTTCATTCATTCCGGTTCAAGCCGACATCAAACCTCGAGTTGCCAAGTTCCGCTTCCTCGCCTGTCCTTTCACAGTCACCATTCCCGAACGAAGGGTACCTCTATGGGTATGTCGTCTTCCAGCAACGCAAGGATTCGTCCCGGGTCCGACATTACTCGCAGAAAAGTCTAGCGTTGATATCTCCGTTTGAGTTTCCCGCCCTGTTCGAACTGGTCGTGCGCAAAGCCGCCAAGTACTGCTTCGGTCCGGCGTTGGTGCCGACGCTGCAGACTGCTGCCGGCCACATTGCGTGCTGGCCGGATCCGGAAGCCGTGATGATGAAATTCAACGCAGCCGCGAACGGCAAGCGCAAGGGTCTGGACCTGGCGTATTTGGGGGACAAGATCAGAGTGCTCGTGTCCTCGGATCCGCTGCTGCCGTTGGCGGACTTCGTGGGCAATGACTCGGATGTGTACTTGTTTGGCAAAGTTGGGTCGTGGGGCACGCTTGTCAAGGAGCTCGTGGACGTCGCCGAGCTGTACACCATGTACGAGCTGGTCATGCTCGGACAGTCGGTGGCCGTGCTCGCAAACACGCCGTCCTTGTGCAGCAAATTGGTGTCAAACGTCGTGGACTTGATCAAGCCGATTCCTTACACGGGCCTCGTCAGGGACTACATCACGATGCATTCCGACATCGAGTCGTTGAACATCATCTCGGCAAATCCGGTGCCAGGAGTCATCGGGTTCACGAACCCGTTTTTGGCCAAGATGGTGCACGAGTGCGAGGGCGCGGTAAGCTTGATCGACATTTCGACCCATCACACAACGAGACGGTCGTCGTCGCTCAACGTCAGTCTGCTTCCGATTTTGCTGGACTTGATGCCGGTGACGGCCGCGCCGCAGCCAATGACGCTCGATCTGTTATATCCGGTAACCGCGACCGTGGACTGGCAGCGGCGGTCGCTAAAGAAAATGTTCAACACGTTCGGTACGGCCAAGTCCCGTTCTTCGTCGAGGAGGTCGCGGTATCTAGCAAGGGACAAGCAGTTTCTCAAAACGCTCAGACAGATGCTAGCCGACGACGCCAGCTCGGTCAAGATTGACAAGTACGTCCGGTTGTATTTTGCCAATTTGACCGCGAAGATCTTGGCACCGATCAAGCGGTACTTGTATGTCGCGCGCATGTCGCCCAGGCAGTTCACATATGCCGAGTTTATGTATTACCTGACCCAGGCTAACACCGGGAGTACGAGCCCGAGTTTGCATACCGGCCATGGTGGCGGTGTGGGGCCGGACAATCGGGCGCTCTCGTTGTTCGGAAATATGTCCCTCCTGTCCTCCTCACTGACCACTGCATCACGAGCAGGAACCGCCTCGCCGGCGGAGTCTGACTCGGCCAGTGACACATCGTCACCGCTCTCGTCGTCGGTAACGTCAGCAAGCAGTACGTCCACCGCACCACCACCGCACGAGGACCACATTGCCGCCGACCTGTATCGCGAAGCGGTGATGCCTGACAAAGGTGTGTTTGTTGACCACGGCGCTGCGGCCGAATTTTATAGCCTGTTACTCCGGTCCGCGAACTTTGAAGCATGGTGTTTTCTATAGATCAGGAGTATCAACTCCCGTGTATATTGGCATGCTTGCATTTTTCAAATGATGGGTCACCTACGAGTTTTTGGATATATTGGGAGTTGAGAAATGTTTCGCCGTGTAATTATGGCTTTGTAATTTATCCGCCATAATACTGCGACGTAGTTCCACATCCTGGTTCAAACCGAAGTCTCCTGCAGTCGCGGAAAAGACCTAACCCGACGGGCTTTGTTGATGTGTGGCACAGGCGCTTGTTGTTGCGGCAACCAGACGTGTTTACCGCCGCGTCAGTCAGCCGCGTTGGCTCCTTTTCGCCTGTTTTCTCCCCTAACGCAACCACACGCATTGTCCATAGCCAGCATCAAATAAACGCCATGGCACCGCGGCGGACAACGAGATCGCGGTCCTCGGTCGCGTCTGAATCGTCCACGACAACTGCTCCTGCGCGCGCCCCGCCTAGGACCAAAGCAGCTGATGGAGCACGGGCTCGTCGGAGGCAGCAGCCGGTCGACGACAGCGACGACGACGACGACGACGGTGACGAGCTTGAGAGCGTGGCCAGTTACGAGCAAGCTGATAAATCGTCGACTACCGGAACCACGACGCCGAGGATGGCATCATCGCCGGCAAACCGCGAGAACGTGCCGATCACGCCTGCTGCGGGCGAGAACGCGTTGTCGTTGTTGTTGTCGCCGCAGACCAGCGTCCGCAATTCGTTGCGACGATTAACTTTGCAGCAGTCGACGTCTCCGGACCGGGAAAACACACCGGCTTTAACCCAGGTGACGCCGAAGCCGGCTGCTGCCTTTGCTAATCAGTCAAAGCCGTCACCGTTGGGCGAGGTGTCATTGGCTCGGCAGAATGTTGCTGTTGTCGGGCTGAACCCGGTGGAGAATAAACCTGCGAGCAAGGCAGTTGCCAGGGATGATGACAGTAGACCTGTGGTAGAGACTATTATGAAGGAGACTGCGCCGGCGCCGCAAGAGCCTAAGCGACGGCTCGTGATTACGCACTTGGTGCTGAATAATTTCAAGTCGTACGCTGGGCGTCAGGAAATCGGCCCCTTCCACAGTGTACGTGTTTTGTGAACTCTAGGGGTGGTGGCAGGTGAGGGCTGACGGTGTTTATAGTCATTTTCGGCTGTTGTTGGGCCTAACGGGTCGGGAAAGTCGAACGTTATCGATTCGCTTCTGTTCGTGTTTGGGTTCCGGGCGAGCAAAATGCGACAGGCTAAGGTTTCGGCTCTGATCCATAATTCTGCCCAGCATCCTGACTTAGCATTCTGCAGCGTTGAAGTTCACTTTCAAAATGTCGTCGATAATGTATGTGTTCCGACTGCTTCGGTGGGAAGTGAGATCGATCGCTTATGACTGAGTAGGAAAACGGCACGACGACGGCTGTCCCGGACTCGAAGCTCGTGGTGTGTCGCCGCGCGTACAAAAATAATACCTCCAAATACAGCATTAACGATCGCGACAGCAACTACGGCGAAGTCACCTCCCTTCTCCGCGAACGCGGCATCGATCTCGACCACAAGCGTTTCTTGATCCTGCAGGGTGAGGTCGAGAGCATTGCCCAAATGAAGCCCAAGGCGCAGAACGAGAACGATGACGGATTGTTAGAGTACTTAGAGGACATTATCGGGACATCGAAGTACAAGAAGCCAATCGAGGAGTCTGCAAAGGAGGTCGAGGCCCTGAACGAGATCTGTCATGAGAAGGTCGGGCGCTTGGACATTGTGCAGAAGGAGAAATCTAGCTTGGAAGTATGTATCTGACTCGTTCGCATTTACAAATTGCCTTAGTGACTAAGTGGGGTTAGGACGCTCGCAAAGCTGCATTGAAGTACATCCACGATGAAAATGAGCTGACGATGAAAAGATCGGCGCTATTCCAGCTTTACGTAGCGAACTGTCTCGAAAATATCCAAGTCACTGAGGAGCTTCTCGTACGTGTTCAGCTAAATCTTATGCGGTTCTGAAGTACTGATTGCAGCACAGGCCAGCCTTGCAACACAGCTCGAGCAGGAGCTCGAGAATAATAAAGGAAACGAAGACGAAATAGATTCTCTCAATAGCCAATACAAGGACGCCGCCAAAGACCTCGAAAATCTCCAGAGCCAGGCCAAAGCCGCGGCGAAGACATTAGCCAAACATGAGCGCGACGCCGTCCAATTGACTGAAAAGAAGAAACATATCATTGCGAAAAAAGAGAAGCTTACAAAGGTAATTGCGAGCTCCAAGCTTTCGATTAGCAGCTCTTCTGGGTGGATGACGAATTATGATGAGGAGATGGAGAAATTGACGGGTGAGATTGCCGAGTTGAAGAGAGATTTGCAGGCCGAGCAGGCAACATTTGAAGAGATTAAGACAAGTTTGGAGGGCAAGACGCGCGGTATCTCGGACGAGATTGAGAAGAAGAAAATGCTTCTTGAGCCATGGAATCAGAAGATCAACACGAAAGTTTCGGAGCTCGATGTCACAAAGAGTGAGCTGAGAATTTTGTCCGACAAACGGGCGGCTGACGAGCAGGCTATTGCAGCTCAGGAAGAGAAAATTAAGACCGTGATTTCCAATGGACAGGCAAAGGAGAAGGCACTTGATGACTTGAAAACAGAATTGGCCCATGTTGAAGATCAGATCCGGCATGGCGAGATTGAGTGGGCAGCAGCGGCTTCAGCGCTAGACAGCACCAGAGAACGGGTATCAATCGTCAGACAGCAAGCCGAAGACGCCAGGCAGCAGTTCGCAGCCTCGCAGAGCCAAGGCAAGGTCCTTAATAGTCTTATGCGATTGAACGATTCCGGCCGTATCAGCGGATTCTACGGGCGCCTGGGCAATCTCGGAACGATCGACGAACGGTTCGACGTGGCCATCTCCACGGCTTGCCCTGCTTTGAATAACCTTGTCGTTGACAGTGTCGAGACTGGACAAGCATGCATTGAATATCTCCGCAAAAACGACATCGGCCGAGCAATGTTTATACTCTTGGACAAGTTACCTCAGCGTGACATGTCAGATATCCAGACTCCCGAGAATGCACCGAGATTGTTCGATCTAGTTAAGCCTAAGGACCCAAAATTCGCGCAGGCGTTTTATAGTGTTCTTCACGATACTTTGGTCGCAAATGATATGGCGCAGGCCAACCGTATTGCGTTTGGCAAGAAACGATGGCGCGTCGTTACGCTCGATGGTAAACTGATAGATATGTCGGGTACCATGAGCGGTGGTGGGTCCAAAGTGTCGAAAGGGTTGATGAGGAACAAACTCGTTCAAGGGATTTCGGAAACTGCACTACAGCAGGTCGAGGCTGATTACGCCCAGAGCGAACAGGAATTTGCAAAAGAGCAGGCCATGGTTAATGAAATGGAAGACGCTTTGAAGGACTTGAAGAAACGGAAACCAAAAGTAGAGCTCTCAATTTCAAAGACGGAATTAGAGATACAGGCACTTGGAACACATTTGCTTGACGCGAAGAAAATGTTGAATGATCTTAAAGCGGAACTCGCGTCTAATTCTGCCCAGGATAAGGTAGCGAAGACACTTGCGAGCAAGCTGTCTGGGATTGAGAACGAGATCGTACAGCTTCGCGAGAAGAGTTCGACTATTGAGAACGAAGTCAATTACCTTGAAGAGAAGATTATGGAAATTGGCGGTGTCAAACTGAGAGTGCAAAAGTCTAAAGTAGATGGCATTCTGCAGCAAATCGAAATCCGCAACGACCGGATCTCTAATACGGAGATGGCAAAGGTCAAGGCTGAGAAAGATTCTGCCAAGCAAAGCAAGTCTGTCAATTCTGCAGAGACAGAACTGGCAGAAGTTGAGGTTGAGTTGCAGTCTGTCCATCAGGATTTAGCGAACGTGGAGAATGCTGCTCATAAGCTCGAACATGCGTCTAACCAAGCTGCATTCGTCGTGGAGGAACGACAGGAAAAATTGAAGGAGATGAAAGAGGATTTGGACGAGAGAATGAAGGAGATTAATGCATTCAGGAAGTCGGAAATAGACATTCGGAATAAGATTGAGTCGCATGAGAAGGACCTGCGCGAGAACAAAAAGCGGTTGAAGCATTGGTCAGAGAAACTTTCGACGCTGTCACTGCACGATGCTGGGTATGATTTGTGCAGCTATTTATTTGATAGACCGTGCTAATGATTCCCAGTGATGAGCAACCGCTTGACTTACCGGTGTATAGCGAGGACGAGCTTGGCGACGTGGACAAGGACGTACTTAAGGCAGAGATAGCGCTCTTAGAAGGTATGCCTGGGTTTGAGCATAGAATGCACTGGTCTGACTGTGGTACAGAAAAATCCGACAAGGCTCGAGTTGACTTGACGGTCTTGGAGGAGTATCGTCGACGCGAACAGGAATTCGAGACGAGAAATGCAGACCTCAAGGATACAGTATCCCAAAGAGACACAGTCAAGCACCGTTATGAAGACTTGCGTAAACGTCGCCTGGAAGAATTTATGAACGGCTTCAGTCAAATCTCGATCAAGCTTAAAGAAATGTACCAGATGATCACTATGGGTGGTAACGCGGAACTTGAACTCGTCGACAGCCTTGATCCATTTTCAGAAGGAATTCTCTTCAGTGTGATGCCACCAAAGAAGAGCTGGAAGAACATTTCCAACCTGTCCGGGGGCGAAAAGACATTGAGTTCGTTGGCGCTCGTCTTTGCTTTACATCATTTCAAGCCGACGCCGCTATACGTTATGGACGAAATTGATGCCGCGTTGGACTTCAGGAATGTCTCGATTGTTGCAAACTATATTAAGGAGCGAACGAAGAACGCGCAGTTTGTCGTTATTTCGTTGCGTAATAATATGTTTGAATTGGCAAAGCAGTTGGTGGGTATTTACAAGGTTAATCATATGACTAAGAGCATTACAATCGAAAACAGAGAGTTGGAGGAAGTGATCGGTCGGTGACTGGATTGTGCTTACCTCTAGGATGATTAAAATTTGTGAAATATTATATACATGCCATGTATGATAGCATTCGTTGTATAATTTTGATGTCACGTTATCGATATTAATGCTATCATTTTCCCCAGAACGCCAATATATGCGATGTCCATGCGATGCAAACTAATGACTACATTTATTGTCTAAATCTCTGCCGCTTCATAGAATACGCTCTAGGTACCTCAACCAGAATATCTGTTCCAAGTCCCCGCAGATTTCGCTGAATATCTTCTTCACTGACCTCGGCTAGGGGTCGCCCGTACTCACCCTCTCGTTTTCCTTTTCGACAAGAGTCCACGACCTTGTATTGCACTATCCTGTCATACTCGGCCACGGACTTATACGGACTGCTTAGAAATGAGTAGAGTTCATGCAGGAATATACTGGCATTCGTGCTGCCCAAATAATCCGACAGAATATTCAACGCCGTTCGTGCGCCTTTGGCTGTCTGCACGTCGATCAGCTGCAGCATTGACGAGATGTACACTGTCAAGAACTCGATTTCCCTAGATGTAGCCAATACCCCATGCGTCTGTGGGTGGTCGCTACCATTACTGGAGTCGTTATTGAAGCTATACGGATCGCTGCTCAAGAGCACCGGGAAGATTGAAAGTTCGCGCCGTATGAACGATCGCGCTCGCATCCCCATCTGGGTCGTAAATTGTCGTCCGGCGCCAAGATTTTTGAATCGAGTATACTTATTATGGCCGATATAACATGCACGTAGACGATTTCTGTAGACGTATTTACGCCTTTCAAGGGCAAGCCGATACGACCTGTCGATGTAATTGTCGCGAGCGATTAGTGCCTCTACTCGACTTGACCAGTCCCGATCGTCAGGCCCAACAACTTTGTTAGGCGGCTGCACGTCCTCGAATACTCTTGTCGAGATGCTAGCCCGATCACCCAATCCCGCGCATTCAAACACGATGGTCTTAACAGCCGTCTTGCAAAGAGGGCATGACCTGTCCGGACTAACTTCCAGCCACTGAGATATGCATGATAAGTCCCACTTGTGGTTACATGGCGACGTGAGCACGAGCTTGGATGAGTCGATTGGGAACAGGCATATCGCACATTGGTCGCATTCGCTCATTGGTCGCATTCGGTGGTCATCAGAGGCGGATGGTGAACGGAACGAATCGTGCGGCGTGACGAAGGTGAAAGTTGACCTGCGTCCCCAATAAAGTTTACCAGATCGTATTGATGCAATTTTATTCATATTATCATTAATAGTGTTAAGTGCGAACATTGCATACAAAATTACGACGATACAAAACTGAACTTTCCAAACTCAAATTAAACAATCTTTCTGCTGCCACCCCAGAGGCTGGAATAGCTAAATAATCTCTGGCGGCCGCTGCCATCTGCGGATATTCATCATTGTGTGTTCTCTAACTGTTGGATATTCTTGAGAAAATGTGAAGCTAGATGGAAAAGAAGAGGGGTTGTTGGAACTCGCAAGATAGTTGTTAGACCTTGTTGCTGAAAGTGCCACCGACTTTTGCCTTTTTGAGTTCCACGTGACTGTCCCGGAATTCAATTGAAAAACATAACCGCTGGTGGACCTTTTTGTATCATAATCCCCAGCCCAATTGGCGTCACAAAAACCAACCAAACAAACCGAAGGTGCATCTGAAGACCGCGTATACACTAGACCCAGAGCGGGCGTGCCAATCAGATATCGAAATATGTGCTTGACCGCCGTCCAGTGAGCCTTGCCAGGGTTTTCCAAAAATTGGCTGACCTCTCCCACAGCGGTAGCTATATCGGGTCGGGTATGTAAAGCAGCATATAGAAGACTGCCGACAGCACTGCGATACGGAATATGAGTCATTTCCGCTTTCTCCTCTTCCGTAGTTGGGCACATTTCTTTTGTCAATCGAACATTCGGATTTTGTGGAGTACTAACGGGGTTTGCACCCTGCATATTAAACCTCTTCAGAAGGTCTTCGATGTATCTGTGCTGATTTAACTTGATAGTTCCGGCGGACTTGTCACGGATCACTTGGATACCCAAATAGTATGAGAGCTCCCCCATATCAGATATGTCGAAAAGTTGACCCAATCGAGCCTTCGTAGACTCTAAGGTCACCAGGTTGTCCGCAGCAAGAATAATATCGTCGACATAAACAGCGAGAAATATTTGGTCATCAGGAGCAAGGACTTTCTTGAACACGCACCGGTCTGCGTCGAACTGAACGAAACCTTCGTCCTTAAGTTTTGCAGTGAGCTCGACATTCCAGCAACGCGCGGCTTGCTTGAGCCCGTATAGGCTGCGATTAAGTTTGCAGACTAGAGTGGGATCTTGCACATATCCCGGAGGTTGCCGCATGTAGATCTCTTCGTCGAGAAAACCGTTGAGAAAAGCAGTGATTACGTCCATTTGATGGAGGTGCATGTTGCGCTGGACGGCAAAGAAAAGAAGGATGCGAATAGATTCGGCACGGGCCACAGGCGCAAAAGTTTCGTCGTAGTCGACACCGTACTCTTGGGTAAAGCCTCTTGCAACGAGTCGTGCTTTGTAACGTGTCGGAGTCCCGTCCGCTTTAAATTTTCGCTTGTATACCCAGCGGCAGTCGATTGCAGTTTTGCCTTCCGGGAGGTTTACAAGAGTCCAAGTAGCGTGGTCTATCAACGATTCATATTCCTTATCCATCCCAGACTTCCATTGGGGCCAATCAGGTCTTGACATGGCCTGCTTTAGGGTTCCCGGTTCATTAGGAACATCGACTTCGGCGAGTTGAACGCAGTCTGCAAACGTGATGGTACGGCCATGGGGCGGTGGATCTGCAATGGGAACGACGACTCGAAAGTGAGATGGACCGGGTGTAATATGAATTGTGTCCGATGTGGCTGGTGTCTCGGAAGCAGTAGATTGATCATGACCGGTAACATCGACGGTACCAGAAGCGTCGGATTCATGAGTTGCAGACGATAATTCCACTATTCGACTGCATAGAACATGGCTTTCGGGCACTGGAAAACATTGACCAACATCTAAGTCGACAGGTGGGCTAACATCGGATTGGGAAATATCCATGGGACTGTCAATGTCTGGAGTCTCAGTATCCGGGACTATATCCAAAGAGAAGCCATTGTCGCTAACAGTAAAACGATCTCTGTAGACTTTAGACTCATCAAAAACAACATTCCTCGGTAACACCACTTTGTGGGTCGTAAAATCATAAAGCCGATAGGCCTTCTTGTCCTGCGCGTAGCCAATAAAGATGGCCAGATTGGCACGCGCGTCCAACTTGTGTCTTTTGTCGGGACCGATCAAGTAATAGGCCAATCTGCGTTTGTCTCCATCGGAAATAAAAATCCCCTTTAGGAGAAAGCCCCGACATTGCCTTGATGCGCTTAAGTGGCAGCGAAATTAGGTAGCCGGTCATATCGTCACGATTCCATCGACCAGCTCGTTAAATGTAACGGTACTCGACTAGGCTCGGGCTGGACTGGACTAAGGCTAGACTGAACTCTAGAAGCTAAACGATATGTATTCCTTAATTCAAGACTGTGTACTTGGCCTGGGAAACGAGGTCAAACCCCACTATTTATGTTCCCAGGTCCTGCCTACAACCAAACGTGTACAGAAGGCAAAGAATGACGAGCAAGCATATCATTAGGGGTGCACACGAATAACAACGTTACGAATATTCGTAAGTCGAATACGAATAAATTGCTGTCGGCTGCTTATATAATATTCGTACGAATAAAATATGCATTATTCGTAACTATTCGTATTATTCGTAAATCCTAAATGGTACTAACATCCTCAGATTTATATACATCTCGCAGCAACACCGGGCGCCTCATAGTATCCGGGATCAACGAGTTCCTCCGTAAGCCTAGTAAATCCCAATCTTAGCTAAATAATCTCTGGCGATCGCTGCCATTCGCGGATATTCATCATTATGTGTTCTAAAGCAAGAGAGTAGCCAGTTTTCGTGTCCAGGAGTAAACAAGACCAGGCGACAACGCTCGATGTCCATCAGCTTTACCCTAATCTCGTGGTATAAGTTGCGTCACGGCGAAACTACGAATAATTACGAATCGAATTCGAATAAGACCTCCCAATCCAATAGTAGAACACGAATATGAGTTGCGCCAAAAACGTCGAATACGAATAAGCAAAATTTTTATTCGTGTGCAGCCCTACATATCACATATCATAGACCACAAAAATGACAAGAAGCAAGGTAAAGAACGATAGAACGAACGTATCATATATCGTAAAACGACAAATAACATCATGTCGACAACTCACAACTCGCAACCAACTCACAACACAAACCACATTAAGCACGAATCACACAAACCCAAAGTCACAAAATCACAAATGATAGATCGCAAGTCATATCCCACAACCGGAATTCCTAACTCAACGACACCTTGCGCAGATGGTGCTCATGAACACTGGTGGTCATTACATCAAAGAATTAAGGAACTTAATAAATCTCATCTTTGCGGTCCATTTCATGGCGCCCGCGATGGAAAGCCATGTCGGAAACATGCCTTGACTGCCCCTGGAGCTTTTGCAAAAACCGCAATTCTGTTGAAGGATTGGTTTCGTGAGACGGCGGTAAATGTAAAGGTGACTGTGGCTCCTCCTCGGGGGGATAATGACGATAATGAGAAAAGACGCTGCCTCAATGCTTCAAGAGCTCACACTTGAATCGAGGATCCAGAATCATTGCAATGTAATAAGTATTGACCTCGTCAACGAAAGCAAAATACTTTTCGTACTTCCCCAATCCAGCTCGAAAAGCACTCGCCAACACCTGCTCAGTGTCTTTGAACGGTCCTTCTCTCGTGGTGGAGCTTGTTTGACGAAAGAGCCAGACTCCTCTTCAAAAGTTGATCGTGTTTTACTCTATCGCTTGCTGTCCTAGAGATTGCATTGAACGCGATCATCGTGAACATCTGCGGCCGTACAAATGAGTCTAACGGTGGCAGATGACAACTAGGAGGGGCTCGACTCGGTTGAAAACAAGACTTCTTAACTGACGTGCCAGCGCACCCGCTTCTATATTCTGGACTCGTCCAACGAATAATTCAAGAAGAAACCCAACAAATACACACAACAAGACATTCAACGACTATATATCTGTATATTCAACAAAGTAGCCCCAACAACGCAAGCCAACGACAACCTCCAACAGCGGGGCCTGACAAACATGTAGTTCCCGATCAGAAAATTCAGGAGCCTTTGGGCGGCGCACGGTGGACTTCAGAGGGTCTAGGGTTAGGGTAGTCGGACGTATGGCTGACAGACATACGTGCTCTGCTCGGCATGGTGCGCGAAGTAATTTGAAGACAGTAAATAAAATTTGAACGTAAATAAATCCTCAAGATAAAAGCAGTTGTCTGTAAGTCGGTCGCAAGATGTGGTGGGGTTAGGGAGGTTGGGAACGCGTTAGTTCAACACCAGCGCGTGGCCGACGCGTGCAGCTTATGGCTATTTCCAAGGGAATATATTGGCATGGCCATACTTCGGCATGGCATAGAAGAGCTAGTTATCCTGGGCAGTTGTAGTTTCTACTGTCGAAGACTGGCAGGTTTTCTTGAGTTATCACTACATTCCAGCAATAAGAAGCCATATTAACAAGTAGAGGTGACACAGTCCGCAGGTCACATCTCTGTGTGCCTTAAAATGATCTAAACTATTGAGAATATCTTAAAACCGAGCCTCATCGCTATATACTTACGGATAATTACAAGAATTATGTACAAGAATGCATGCAAGAACTAACGCTCTCATCTAGATCTTCAACGACTTAAAGTCGTTTTCCAATTTCTCGCCGGAACCACGGGTCTGGAGACTGGTCCACGCATTCTTATTACCTGGAGATATAAATATTGCCTTAAGAGAATTGCTGAATTTTCCAATAGATGCAAACTGATCGCTCAGATCCTTAGCAGGTATTGAAGGATCTAACAGAGCCGTTTCAAGTGCAGTTTTCTTATCCAGGTATTTCCATATTTTATAGTCGGAGGGCTTGAGCATGGATGACTGTAGCCAAGGACGAATTGACGGCTCCCCACTTCTGCGGCCTTCCAGCCCAGACAACAGGAGCTCGATTGATCGGTCGCTGATTGTGTTGATCCGTTGAGCTACGTCGAAATCATTAATCTCGGCCTCAATGGCGTCCGCAACTTCATCATTCCCCTCAACAAGCCCAATAGTACCGAGGAGCAGGATAGATTTCAGATGTTGTGGATGCTCTTCAATATTGCGGAACAACTCATCTTGTGACGTCTCTCGATTAGCGCCACCAAGTGCATATAGAACTTGCGACAGCAAGACCGTAATATCTGGGTCTCGTTCTGAATCCGCACTCGCCACTCTAAACATCTTCAGCGCGTTCGTGAAGTCGTGCAGATTGTAGTAAGATAAGCCTGAAGTAATCAGAGCAGAAAGACGAGCAACGCGTAACCTGTCCTCGTCTTCAGAGAGGTCGACGACAGTAAGCGAGGCTTCGAGCGATGCGTTGAAACTCTTCTGAGCGAGATAGAGCCTTGCTATTTGTGCCTTAACAGACACGAATTCCTTTAGCAGTTCAAATGACTCTAGATCTTCGTATTGTTGTTCCAAGAAGTCCAATGCCTTGTTTAATCGCTCAATCGCAATTTCATAATTTCCTTGTCGTTCCAACATCAATCCTTCATACTGCATAGCCGACACGCACTCAGGTTCAAGTTGCAAGACTTTCTCTAGCGCAAAAATTGGAATCTCAGCACTCGCAGGGGTGAGTACCGACTCTGATCGCAAAGAAAGAAGCGCAAATGCACTCGCTGCGTATAGTAGCTTGGCAAGTTTCTACCCATATCAAGGACGTTAGATAACAGCGATGAGATTACGCGTAAGAAATACACCTACACTGCTGCCATTGGCAATAGCAAACGAGTGTTCAAATAGCTCTCGGGCTTCATCCTCCTCTCCAACAGCCGCGGCAACCATGCCTTGACCGATCCAAGATACGACGAAATCGGGGTCTGACGACTGTGCTCGATTGAATGATAAATTAGCGAGTTCCAAGTCACCCTGAGTCAAATACAAGACACCAAGATTTGCCCATGTGGAAGCTTGTCGATGATCGATAACAAGAGATCGAATGAACGCGTGTTGGGACACAAGAGGAACATAATCAGCCGTGGCAATTCCGTAAGCGTTCCAAAAGTCATGATTCTTTGGCTCCAACTTAATGGCGTGCTTGAAACAGTTAATTGCCGCATCGCGATACCGCATGTTCCGTTCTATATGAAGATAAACTCTTTGCTCAGCGCATGCAACGTTAAACCAGCCCGCTGCTCGGCTTCGCCCATTTTTGAAAGTTGACAGTAACGAGAACTTATAGGCTAGGATATGGAAAAAGGGCGCCATCAAATATGGATCTGTCGTATCCAGAAATTGTAAGGCATTTAGGGATACACCGTCCAGTTCGTTAACTGCGTCCAAGGCACTAGCATCTGTCTTGTCAATATCTGCGGCAAACAACTCTGTGAGAACCTGAACTGGTAGGCGCCTCAGTTGTGATTTAATCTTCAAGAAGACTTGTATAGCATCGCCAACGGTTTTCCACAAGTTGAATGAATTAGGATGGATTTTTGCAAGCTTTGCTGATAGATCGAGTGCCTCAATTGCATCGTCAATGGCCTGTCCATAGTAACTCCTATTGACGTTATCGCGAGAAGAAGCCACTAGTGTCTCACACAAATGTTCCAGCACGACCACTTCGGCGGGACGGTCACTCAGGACTGATCGAAACGTCTCCTTCGCCACGTCATAGCTCAGAATTTGACGATGCACCATGCCGAGCAAAAATTTGGAGTACCAGTTGTCGGGGTCTATATTGCATGCTCTAGCAAATGCCTTCGACGCTGCAACGTATCGTCCAGACTCGGCATAGGCTTCTCCCAGCCCAGTCCAAGAATTGGAATCTTGATCATTGACTCTCAGGGCCGACTGGAAAGACTGAATAGCTTTGACAAGATTGTGTGATTGCTGCAGACAACTTTAGTTAGATAGTAAAGGCTGCATCCAATTCCGCACCTACCAGATATGCAACACCTAACACTCTATAAGGCCAGGATGCTTCCTTTCCAGGGATATAGCGTCTTTTCTCGGCATCCGCAAAACGTGCAGCAATTACTTCAACCAGATCCCATTCTTGACTATCTGCAAATGTCTCGGCCAATCTCCGAGCGGCCTCACCCTCAGTAGCATTAAGTTCGAAAGCTTTGTGGAAACATTTGCCCGCTCTGTCTTCATCTTGCTCGATATCGGCGTAAAAGATACCGAGACTTGTGTATGAAGCCGCATAATTCGGGTTAAATTTTAGACTTGTAATAAAGGCATTGTAGGCGCCTGACCGATCTCCTCGTTGGCTCACTAACCCAAATTAGCAATTCACGTACGAGCGACGAAAACATATTCTACCTTGTTCTTCCCATAAACTTTTGCCTATCCTCCACCATATTTTGGCCCGAAGATTCTGAGACGATGGGTCATCCCTTGTTATGAGCTTCAGACATTCTTGGAGTCCATCTCGCCCCTCAATGTGATCACCTACTAGGATGCGGCACCACGATGCTTCCAGTAGTGCCTGAACATTTTCAGGATCTTCTCGGACAATTCTTGTAAGTAGGTTCAATGAGTCCGTCACGTTACCCCGTTCTTCGTAAATCAGCGCCTTGCCGATCAATGCCTGATTATTCCCAGGACTGTGGATTAGGACTTCGTTAAATATTTCTAATGCCTCATCAAAATGCCGTGGTGCTTGATAGTAAATGTATGCCGTGCCTAAGGTGACCGAAATCGCGTCCTTGTATCTATAAGCCAATTAGACGATTTCACCCTCTACATCGTCTACGCCTTCACATACAGCTGCAGATCAAGCCCTGTATTCCTATAGACGCTATTCAGCAGCTTTAGACCAGTAAGGGCTAACTCTGCTGCATTCTCGTACTCTCCCAGATGAATGTAGTATTGACCAAGTATCCTATTTGCCAGTACTGAATCTGGTTTCATTTCATATCCATCCTATTCAAACAAGTCAGCGCTTGACCTTCCCGGCAAGATGATCAGAGTCTGCAACGTCATACTATAAAATTTCCCAAAATCTCTGTTTCGTCCCACTTGGCGCTAATAAAGTCCTCAGCATCCTCGGCATCCTTTGCATATGACGTCTGAAATGGGGATATATCTGACTTCAAAAATGCCTGTATGACTTTTGATAGACCACTGTCCGGAAATAGAATGATATAGTCTCTTAACCGGTTGTGGTCTAGTTGGCTCAGATCGCTCATGTCCTGCCATTCTAGCGCGATAATCCAAGCTTGTTCCACATGTGACTTGACAACAAGCATTCCAGTCGCCAGCTCAAAAATCTTTCCACGAACTGAATCTTTGGAACCCATAGCAACGGACAATAGCTTGTTGTAAAGAAACTCTAATAGTTTGCCTTCGATTTCGCGACGCTGGTTCACATCGTCCGACCAATTGAGTAGTTGTCTATAGTAATACTCCAGCTGCAATTAGGATTAGTACTGAGTCGCATTTCATACTCCATACAGCCAACTTTAACTTACCTCCGAAGAGTCATAAACTTTTAGCTTGATCTTGCTCGTGACCTCAGCAAGGTTGACACCTATCTTATTGCGGTTCTTGTTTATTGCGCTATGAATAGCTTCTTTTTCTTGACCCTCTATAAGATCGGTAAGTTTCTGCAATGTCTCAGCTGGGTGTGGAATTCGGCCTTCTAGGAATGAGAAGACAGTACTGTCCGGCAGCAGAAATTTCAGCATTTCAATTTTCTACGGGAAAGGCATAAATTAGACTGATCCACGTGCACATAAATAAGGATGGGATTTGCACATACATCTTGCCGAGATCCTTTGTCTGACACCAAAGTATGCATTTTGTTGGCCACTGATGCACATCTGGCAATGTCGTATCTGAAGACATTAGCACCAGTTCCAGTTCCAGAAAGTCACGACAAAACGTCTACTCACTCATCTCTATATATAGCAATTAATTTTTTAGCAACGTTCAGATATTCGTGAACTCGCTCGCCCTTCTCATAAACATTCAGCAGGCCCTGCCATCCGAATGATGATTCCGGCTTGATCGCAGTGGCTTCCAGATAGGCTGTCTCCGCTGCATTTAGAGAAGACAAACCCGTTTCGCAAAAACCCAAAAGGATCAAACTCAATAGAGACGTTAGATAGTAATCAAATCTGCCGAGCACGGCTCTTCATACGCATTAAATGACTTGGGGTCTTGTTCCAGTGCAGCAAGACAGTGCTCCCGCCCGCTCTCAAAATCCTTCTTGTCTATCGCGGTCTTCGCCGTAGAAAGATGCTTCTTAACTGTGGACATTACATCTAGAGTACTCCAACAGATTAGAATGCGCAGAAGAATGGATCGTCTCGAGGACTCATCTCCATTTCAAATTGAGGACATAAAGGGCCACGAGCCACATGTGGCTGTACACAGATCAACGCGGCTCAACTCGTATTCGGAATAATCTTCCAGCGGTGCACGAGCCGCCCCGAAATCGAGGAGACTATCATGCTCCTATTCCGGGCCAGCCCACCAACTGTCACCGCCTCCAGTCGGCAGCGTCCCCATTTCAACTCCTTCCAGTGTACACTCGTGCCAATACAGCGAGAGCACTGAAGGGAAACATGTCCTACAAAGTGGAAATTGACTCGTTTGGAAATTTCCGTGATAGCGACCAGCGAGTAATTACTCTTCGCGGTATCAATCTTGCCGCTGACTCCAAGTTACCGGCTAGTCCGCCCACGCCATCGCATGTGTCGGAGCACTTTTTTGATGGTGATAATGTGTCCTTTGTTGGACGTCCATTTCCTTTAGACGAGGCTGATGTACATCTTGCGAGAATAAAGAGTTGGGGATTTAACGTCATTCGCTATGTCTATACCTGGGAGGCGCTTGAGCATGCGGGGCCGTAAGTTGTGTCATGAGACTTCTCGAGGTTAGAACCTATATTAACTCGGATTTTTATTAAATAGTGGAAAATATGATCACGAGTTCATTCAGAGCACTATTGCATTTTTGAGAAAAATAAAGGCCTGCGGATTCTACGTGTTCATGGATCCCCATCAGGATGTGGTATGTTGCGACTGCTATGCGGATTGAATGCCTCGCTAACTCGACGTAGTGGAGTCGATTTTCTGGAGGATCCGGTGCACCTATGTGGACCTTGTATGCGACAGGATTGAATCCAAGAGCGTTCGCAAAGACCGAAGCTGCTGTAGTCCAAAATACTTGGCCAGATCCTGCCTCCTTTCCACGCATGACATGGGCAACTAATTATGATAGACTTGCTTGCCTTACTATTTTTACACTGTTTTGGGCAGGAAAGGATTTTGCCCCGAAATGTGTAATTGACGGACAAAATATTCAGGACTATTTGCAGAGTCACTTCATTAACGCTATTAAGCACTTTGCACAGCAGGTGTATGAAGATGGCGATTTGGGCGACGACTTCATACTTGGATGGGAGTCAATCAACGAGCCTTTCCGTGGTTTTCTGGGAAATAGAAACCTAACAGTTTATCCCGAATATCAGAAACTTCAGTCGTACACCTCCCCTACGCCTTTCCAAGCCATCCTGTTGGGCAGCGGTCGAACACTTGATATCGGCGTTTACGATTTTGGACTCCTTGGGGCTTACAAGGTTGGCACTCAGGTCGTTAATCCCGATGGACACTCTGCATGGCTCCCCGAAGACTATGACGATTCACGATATGGATGGAAGCGCAGTCCAGAATGGAAGCTTGGTGAGTGTGTCTGGGCGCAACACGGCGTGTGGGATCCAGAGACGGATAGCATTTTACGTCCGGATTACTTTCTGGATAGTCCAGATGGCACGCGACTTGATGGCGAATCGTGGGCCGACACGTACTTCATTGGGCACTGGAATATGTTTGCCGACGCCATCCGATCGGTCCGTCCAGAGACAATGCTGTTTTGTCAAACTCCCGTTCTAGCAGTGCCGCCTAATTTTGTGGAGCTTGGTGCATTAAGACCTCGCATGGTGTTTACTCCTCATTTCTATGACGGGCTGACACTTATCCGCAAGCACTGGAGTCGGTTCTGGAATGTTGATGTCGTCGGTGTACTGAGAGGCAGATACTGGAGCCCAGTGTTTGCGCTCAGATTTGGCGAGACCTCTATCAGAAACTGTCTTCGTGACCAGTTGAAGACTTTGAAAATCGAAGGACTTGAAAGCTTTGGTGTTGGTGTCCCTTGTATGATGAGCGAAATCGGTATTCCGTATGACATGAATGATAAGAAAGCTTTTGTCGACGGTGATTATTCGGCGCAAATTCGAGCACTGGACGCTAATATATATGCATTGGAAGGCGCGAAATTGCATCATACCTACTGGGTCTATGCATCCTGTAACTCACACAAGTGGGGCGACCATTGGAACGGCGAAGATCTCAGTTTATGGAGTCCGTCTGACGTGAAGCACAGAATGAGTGGCTCACCATACTCATATTCGCTCATGCCTTCCGACTCTAGTTTAATCGGGGCCAAGCAGTACTCTCTCTCAGACGAATCGCAGATCACGGACACAATAGGTTCCCGGGCTGTCGAGGCGTTTTGTCGTCCGTTCCCGCTCGTTACAGTTGGCGTTCCTCAGGAATACGGATTTGATATTAATAATGCCGTGTTCACTATGGAAATCTATGCTGAGGAGGAAGTCGCCTCCAAGCTTGTACCCTCAGAGATTCATGTTCCGGATTTCCACTATCCCAACGGAGACCTCCAAGTCGAAGTCTCGTCAGGCCGCTGGGAGCTCGACAGGCCTAACCAGATACTGCGATGGTGGCATGATGGTGGGAAGCAGACAATCCAAATTATTGGGATTAGAGGTGGTCAGAGAATGAAGAAAGAAAGTAATCCTTATATTGACTTCTGTGCGGTCTGTTCATAGAGTTAAACCTGTTATTCTATCGTGAATTTTTGTTGTTGCTATGGGAGCTTGTCCACGGTTGGGTTAGGTATTATGTGTACGTACGGATGGTGTTAGGTCGGCAATCACGAGGAGTATATGTGTTGGAACCATTGGTAGTTTACGTTGTTTTTCGCGCGCATAGCCAAACCGAATCGAAGCACGCAATAACATGTTGAATTAATTGATACATGTAACGTACATTGCATACTAGCCAGGCGCTGCTATCTAAGCATACACATTTCGTCTAACCGTGTGAGCCGTCCTTTCCTTCCATGTGTGTGGATGTGATTGATGCTTCATGGTCACTGCGTCCCATTCTAAAATTTGCCGGATTATCTGTAACAATCGATTTTATTATTTAGCGAGCACTTTTAGTGTCCTCGAGGATAACAAAGGTAGGTGCATGCAATCTATTTCCAATCAGCACAAAAATTCTCGTTTCTCTGCACGCCCACGAAATAACGAACCTTCCGTCATGGTACACAGGCTTGCCATCGGCCCAGTCCGGATGATCTTTCATAATTGCCTTTTCTCTCTCGATAGTAGCGTAGTGTCGTCGGACAGTGTCACGGTCCGCTTCGGCTTGTAAGAGTGGGACAAGATGTATTCTCGCCCATGTCTTTTCCCGCTTTTCTTCCCTGTTTCCGGTACACTATTAGTACCACAACGCAAAGATGACTCCGGTGAATTTTCTGTCTTTTGCCGTAGAATTGAGAGCGATTTAACGAAGGAGAACGTACCTGGCGACGCGCATAGCGATTGAAAGTCTCCAGAACCCAAATAAGCTCACCGCGCCCATTATACCCAGATAAATCGAAGGCCGAAAACCCCGCGATGGAAGATTACGCTATCATTTCCACTACATTAGTCTCCATCATAATTTCTAGTTCGTCATCCTCGCGCAAAGAATTCGAAATCTTGTCGAGATAAGAATATTGAACGTACCCTCCACTGAATGGCATCATATCCGCCCTTTGGCGGGAGATCCTGTGAAGTAGACATATTTTATATAAAGTAATCCGGAGTTAAATCAACCTCGCAGTTGCTAGACGCCTGGCAGTCCTGTTATTGCCGTTTAAATCTGAATGAAAGTCGATCGAGGTTGCCCCGGTTGCCGCAGGGTAAGCTCGGGATTAGCCAATCACGAACGGGCAAATGCAAAATCAGGTGACTTGGTAACGAGTGACTTCGACCCTTTTGACAGAAATTATCACCCAGACTGTCACGAGCAAAAATTCCGTGCGGCTTAAATCTATATAAACCTTATTCGGCACAGCTACGAGCAAATATTCACAAGACCACACAGAGTTCCTTTCACTCAGCTCGAAAACAATATTACTCAAGCCGGAGGCAAGACCGGCTAGTGAATGTTCACTACAGTAATTGGGTTGGAGCTGTTAGGACCGTCATGACAGACGAAGCTGTGGACCGGCCAGGTCCAACCACTGTCGGAATACCATCTCCACAAGCATCGTCCAATGCCGAGCCCAAGCGGGCTCCATTACCTGAAGGCATGTCCCGCAATGCATGGAAACGCGAACAAAAGAAGCAGAAATGGCTAGAACAAAAAGACGCAAGGAATAAGTACAAAAAGGAAAAGAAGAAGCAGAAGAAGCAGTTGCAGAACAGTAAAGATGAAGGAAGTGAGAAATTGGAGGTTGGGATAGTGGGACTGGGATCCGGGGAGCTAGTAAAGAGAAGGAAGAATGATATGTTGCAGCCGGCGCCGATCACGATTTTGATCGATTGTGGATTCGACGATTTGATGACTGAAAAGGTACTCCAAATGGCCAGATCGCTCAAAATTCAGACGTTAACAAGATTACTGATAGGAGAGTCTATCGCTGTCTTCACAGATCACGCGATGTTACTCCGAAAACCGGCGCGCTGTCGTCCCGGTCAATTTGCGAGTCAGCTCGTTCAACGGCAGCCTGCAGGAGCGATTCGACTCAGCTTTGAAGCAGCAATATAAATATTGGAAAGGAATATTATTTTCGCCGATTGAATACGAAGTACCGGAGTCGGACGAGGAACGGAGTCGGATTATTTACCTATCGTCGGACTCGGATGAGACTCTTACCGAGCTGGAGGATAACAAGACTTATATTGTTGGTGGTATTGTCGACAAAGGAAGATATAAGGTGCTACTATATTTAATTACTGATGCGTTAACAGGCTAACTATTCGTAGAGTCTATGTCTCAACAAAGCGAACAGCCAAAAGATTAAAACCGCCAAACTTCCAATTTCAGAATTCATCAACATTTCGGGAAGGAAAGTCCTGACGACGAACCACGTCGTTGAAATCATGCTGAAATGGATCGAGTTGCGTGACTGGAAGAGCGCCTTCGAGATCGTGATTCCACCACGGAAACAGGAAGGATTCGAAAGCGCCCGACTAAAGCGGAAGCGAGAAGGTGATGTGCAAACAGAAGATCTTGAAAATGACGGAGTAGACGAGCAAAAGGATGGCGAAACTTCCATGGTGGCAGTAGATGACTGATAGGGATGATATTCATTGTCCGTGATGGACAATAACTTGTCCTGTATAGTTTACAACAATGCGATCACAACATCTTCTATTTATCCATATGAATGACTAAAAATCTAAGGATTCCCCATTTTCCTGATCCAATTGCCGTTTTTCTTTCATTTCCTCTTTCATGAGGTCTGACACAAATCGATGGAAGTACTCCACATATGGTTTCAGTGAAGTCTTCTCGTAATCTGCAAGTGGTTAGTATTGATATTAGACGAGAATGCAAGTCAATCTTACCAGCCAGCTTTTCTGAAGATTCACTTGTTCCGTGTGTAGCATCATATTCGTCGATTTCATCGATCAGCTGTGAGACAGTGGGAACGTCCATGGGATCAAACGTCTCGGGGCGCGCAGAATTTATGGGCACACAAACGCGGCCAGTGCCGGGATGAATACAGAATGGCGATTTCAGTAAATGATTTAGATGCTTGGAGACCTCGGCATCAAGTCGAGGGTACAAGTACTCCAAGACCACGTCTTGCTTAGCTTCCTTCAATTCTTTGGCGTCGAGGGACTGGCATTTGTTAGCAAGCTTGAAGATAGAGGTATCGCGTCACACACCTTTGAGACGCCCTGTTGCGCTAAGCTGTCGATATCTGCCCATTTGCTGGCACTAGACTGATCTGATGTCGTTTCCCACCTTTTCTTCAATTCCTGGTTGAGCGCTTTGTCTGGGAGCAGCTTTAACAGCTTATCTACATGTTCTGGTGCTCTCCATGGATCCTGGTCAACGAGGATTGTTGATGAAAAACTTTCACGGAGAATGTTCAAGCTTCGACTAGACACATCGTCAGTCAGTATAGATCGCGATCATTCGACCGCGCCGACTTACGTTACCATAGGATGCAATGGCCGCTTCAAATTGACCTTCTTGTTGCTCTGCGCACCACCTCTCACTAACTCCAAATACGAGGCAACTGCTCGTCTCTTCGCATCATCCAGCTCTCTAGCCCTCTTATCGCAAACCCAAGCATGCGCACCACGGCGACCGGAATACACCCATAAAACGTGCTTAAACCCGAAATCCACACGCAACGCAACATCCAACACCTTAATAGCCACAGTGATAAAGTTCCAGCACTTGTTGCAAATTTTGGTACCGGAGCAGCACGTGCGAATTTCGTCATAATCAGTCATGTCGATATCGAAAACGAGTTCTTTTTCTAATGGTCTGAATGCAGCCTTTCGTACGATTTTGCGATCACGAGGATTTGCGGAATAGACCGGTCCGATTTCGAAACGAGACGGGTTCAGTCTAATTACTTCTTTTTTCATCGCATCGTAGGTCGGAAAAGATTGGTACCGGAGATACGCGTCGTTCTGGAGTGTGAATGCGATTTCACGGTTTGTAAAGGAGGATGTCGGTGAAGGGAAGTGATTAAGCCATTGGAATAGGGCTTTGAAGGGGAATAAGCGTTGATAGAACATTTCCATTAGTTCTGGAGTTGCGCCTGGGCCGGCCGATTGGATGGCACTATGCGGTGGTATATTCACCGATGGTCGCGATTCAGGGACTGAGGTCGCAGCAGCTCTGGTAAGGTTCCCCATGTCAGTGATCCGCCGCTCGCAAGCTAGACATTACTCACTCTATTTCTTCTTCCGTGAATTCTTCAAATTCAAATTGTCTGTCATCATTGTCATTCATATCATTCAGGTTCGCGGCATCATGAACACCGACAGCAGGCGGACTAGACGCTTCAGCTGCATCACGTTCTAGTTCGTGAACAGCCGACGACGAGGACTGAGGAGAACTCGACTCCTCCATCCCTATTTTCTCGATATCGCCTTCAAAATGCGGCATCTTTTATGGACGGCTAACGACGATGAATGATATATTGCGAGCTGTCCCTGTATCGTTAAGGCGCGTTGAGATCCAACGATGGGAAAGCCTGCTCCTGCGCGACGCGTTCAGCGCGTCCATGGCGCGTAAGATATTACCCGGACTGATACTGAGTTTCGGTGCAACGCGTCAAAACGTGCGATTGTCCTCCATCTAATTCCTATAGGTACTCAATTTATTCAATATCAATGTGTCACCATCATATTCATTTGTCTCCCTCACGATCTTAGCCATTCGTATGCTTGACACAGGTGCCGCAAGACTTGCTCCATGGCCGCAACAGACAGGGTCAAACCTGGGGCCTCGCTCGAACAGTTGAAACTTGACATTAAGAATTGGGAATATGAGTTTAAGAATAGATTTGGTCGACAACCGGAAAAGAAGGATGTCAAGCAGAATTCTGAGATAGGTAATTATTCCTAATCTATGCGGATCCGCTGTTCTCAGCTGACTCTCTTCAGCTGCAAAGTATAAGGAGTATCAAAAAGCCAAGCAATCGACGACAGGATTGAAAGAGAATGCTAAAGAGGAAGATGCACACTGGCGTCGTGATCATCATCGAGATCGTCAGTCCCGAACCGGTTATCGGCGTCGCTCGCAAGATGTGAGAGAAGCGTCGCCCTCACCTACAAACGATTATTGTCACACTCCGAATCGCGTCAAGGACCAACCACGTCATCAGCACAGTCAATCTTCTACTCTTACAAAAAGTCCGTCGAAAGTAGAGTATGACTCCCCGTATGTTGAGAATTCTGTGCGTCGGCAAAAAGTAACTGTGATCGGACCGACCCCACAGGCTGAGGGCCGTGTGTTGGGAATATTTGATATAACGAATAGTCCAAACTATTTATCTCAATCGCAGCAGACACAAATACTGCCGCCAGCTTCGCCTTCTCCGGCGTCTATGGTGTTACTATCGACGCCGACCAAGACGGCCACGATGACGACACCGTCTAAGGTTAATCGCCAACGAACGCCACAGTCAGTTACTCCGTCGTATTTTAGACCGTTAGATACAAATAAAATATACATGACACCTTCACCTCTGAAACCTAAGAAGGTGTCGAGAGGTTTGACGTCCATACTTGCTGAATTGCGACAGATGCAGGACGAGGAACTCGACGAGCAGGAGCGTATCATGCTCGAGATAGAGGATTGCATGCCTCACATCGACAATATTTCTACGAAAGTCAGCGTGGATGGCGTGGAGAATGCGGTGGATCTCGAGCATAGCGCATATCATTTGGGAGAGATAAAGGAAGGAGACTCAGAGTTGCTTCTCAGAGAGTCGAAGCAGAAAGAGGCAATGAGAGAGAAGGCCAAGTACACGAAGGCGAAAACGCAGAAAAGAACTACGAGGAGAGTAATAAGTAAGTCGCTGAATTATGATTGCCTGAGGGACAGAACTGATCATCGCAAGTGCGACCGGCCAAACTAACAACTGGGTTTGCATATAAGGACGCGCAAGAGCAAATGGAAGAAGCACAGTCCTGTGCAGAAGAAGACGGTGACGAAGATGGGGACTCTAGCGGGAAAGAGCATACAGTTGCCAAAATTGCCGGGCAAAATGGTGATGTTGCGAATAAGAAGCGCAGATCCTCACGCAAACCGGGAAGCGTCTCGCAAAACTTCCAGCGACTGAAGCTGCGAAATAAAAGTGGAAAGCGGTTCTCAAGGCGTCGGAAATAAATGCGTAGGATTCGCAAATCAGGTTGTCACCAACGACCTTAAGCCTTAAAATAGAGCTGGGAACCGAAGCAGCCGCGGCGTTTCGCGTTGTTATGGAGTAACTGCATATTACAGTTTATTGTCGATGTGCGAGAAGATGTCAGAGGATCCCCGATAGACTGCATTTAGTCCGGATATTGTGTGTGCTTTTATATATCTGAGGCAAAAAATCTGTCCTATTTGAGCGCAGCTGATGTTCCTTCATAACCTTGGCGACGACAACTAATACAATAGACCCGATAAGCCGATTTGTTGTTAGCCGAATTTTTTTTTTTTGTAAAAATTCATGCCTCACTTCTCATAAGCCGATATGGATTACTTGTAACTAAACATTGGATCGGCTTAACGGGGTTTGAGTTTTTCTGCGCAAATGCGAGGCATAGAAATCCCGGTGTTCGCAAAAAGACTTCGGCGAACTGATGTATTAAAGTTTAGCGAATGGATTTATGTCTAAAGTCCTGTGAGGCGGTGCTGTGGCGTGGTATCTCTCGGGGATCGTATTGACCCTGACACACGCGGCCTACTCGTCCAATCCTGGTCATTATATCACCACTTTTCGCTCATTCGAAGTTCCGATCCGTTTCTCTGCCGCGTTGCTCTAGTAGTATGGTCATTCGCCGCTGACAGCTGCTGCATCCTGACGGCCCCATGAAGACCTTTCGCATAGGTATCCGCCAACAACTCACGGCCCTCGTCTGCATCTGCGTTCTGCTCTCACTCGGCGTGCTCGCTATGGTGCTCGTATGTGTCTGTGGTCATCTACTATATCTCTTGTATTAACTCTACCACCAGGCTGTTGTGACGCAGAATTATGTGCTGAGTCTGCGGGCGGAGCGCCTCGAGCTCGTTGCGCAACTCAAGTCTTCACAGATCGTCCAGGCGATCGTCTTCTACATCTCGTCGGCCTCCTCCATAACTACCCGCAGTACAATCCAATCAGCGCTTGGCCGATATAATGCCGGAAACCACTCGGAATCCAACTGGGCGGTCGCCCTCTCGTCGTTCCAGATTTCTTTAAACTCTGAGGACTCGACCATTGCGGCTGGCCTGTACAGTAACGACTTCGTCAGCCTGCTCAACGCAACAAACAATTACACCGATACGGCAGTCGTCCTGAGCTTGCCTGATGCTTTGTATCCGCTGCAGCAAAACCGGACCGCACCTGACAGCCTCACTCTATTTGGTGGCATCATCCGAGGCCCGTATCCCTCTGCTGACGAAATTGTCATGTCCGTCACAGTCCCAGTCCTCAACTCGACAAAATCTGGTACCACCGAGGAACGGACAGCTGGCTATATGACTGTGGTATATAACGCTTATCAATTCCTCTCAGTCGTCAACGACACGTCTAGCCTCAGCGAGCGAGCTCAATTCTGCGTCCTGGGACCATACCCAACTGACGCGGCTGACGCGACGTCATTCGTCTACCTTCTGCCTCCAACATATGACAAGGAGCTTTTTGGCGAGGAATTTGCGTTCGAAACCTATCCCGCAGTCCAAGAAGCTCTGATGGAAAAATCGACTGGCGCCATGATCAAGGCACGAAATCCTTTAGAGTCAAACATCTCAGTAGGCTACGCGCCAGCTGACGTGTACTTTGGCAATTGGGCTATCACTGTCGAGGTTTCCAGCTCTGACGTCTACCAGCCAATCCATTATCTTCGCGACATTGCAATGGCCACCGTCTTCAGTCTGGCGGTCTTCATGTGCATCATAACACTCCCGATCGCCCATTTTGCCGTGAGGCCAATAGTTCGTCTGCGCGCTGCAACAGAGCAGGCCACGTCTTCGTATTACAATGACTCTAGCAGTCAGCAAAGTCTCACATACCGCGGTGGTCCAAATGCCGATAGCGGTGGTAGCGGTGGTAGCGGAGAGGGCCGGCTCCACAAACGCCGTCAGCGCGACACTGACTCGGAGGTCCACGTGTCGAGTTTCCGGATTCCAGGCATGGTTCCACAGAAACGGAAACCGCTTTTCTCGGATGAATTGACGGAGCTGACCACGACCTTTAACGAAATGACGAAAGAGCTTCGCAAACAGTACGAGAATCTTGAAGAGAGGGTGAGCGAGAGAACAAAAGAACTAGAGGCCGCAAAGCTTCAGGCAGAGGCGGCGAATGAGACTAAGTCTGTGTTTATTGCGAATATCACTCACGAGCTGCGGACACCTTTGAATGGTATTCTTGGCATGACGGCCGTATCGCTGACGGAGACCGATCCGCATAGGATACGAAAGAGCTTGAATATTATCTACAAATCTGGCGAACTACTACTACATCTTCTTACCGATCTGCTGATTTTCTCGCGGAACCAGCTCGGCAAGATATCCCTTGACGAGAAAGAATTCAAGATGATGGAGATTGTTTCTCAACTCAGAGCCATCTTCCAGAAACAAGCATCATCCGTTAAAGTCGATCTTACCATTGACTTACTGCCACCGCGGATCGAATCGATGGTTCTTTGTGGCGATGCCAACCGCGTACTACAAATCATGATCAACCTCGTATCCAACGGTCTCAAGTTTACACCCGAAAACGGCGCGATTCATGTGCGAGTGATATGTTTGGGCGCCGCTCCGAATGACTCTGTCGTTTCCAATTTGAAAGCGAACGGCGACACACGGCATATTAACAGCAAATTCAGCGAACACAATGACCACTCGTCCATTTGGAACGAGAAACGCCCGTCTGGTAACATCGACGATATCGAGGTCGCGGATGTGTCTGTGATGTCTGATACTAACCGCAGCAGAAAGAGGAACGGCACTTTCTCGAAGCAAGAATGGCAGTCATCGACGACCTTCGATGCTTCTGGTTCGTACGATAACGAGAAGATCGAGACCCTATCATCCTCTTTAGCGGTTTCCGAGCTACCTCGATTGTCGCGGCCAATGAAGCGGCAATTGAGTATAAGTATTCCGCCATCCGATCCAAAGCCAGGGAGCACGTCACCCATCCGCACCGCACGTACTAGCAAGTCTTCGACTCTTGCAGTCAGTACGACCGGCAACGGGTTAGCAACCTCCGGAGGCGGCACGTCACTACGCCGGTTGGGCCACAGTCTACACCTCTCTCAATCTCTCCGAAACCACACTGCTCTAGACTCCACCCTAGCAGGAAGCGGTCAGGTTGCCTCGTACAACGCGTCCCTCTCGCCGCGTTCTGTGTCACCATTGACGCCTCAGTCCTCAGTCAATATTGTCGAAGGCGATTCTGGACAGTACCTTCTTTTCGAATTCCAAGTTGAGGACAATGGTCCGGGCATTCCTGACCATCTGCAGCAACGAATCTTCGAGCCATTCACCCAAGGTGACCAAGCTCTGTCAAAGAAATATGGCGGCGCAGGACTGGGTCTGTCGATCTGCAAGCAGTTAGCGGAGTTGATGGGTGGTACTATCGAATTAGAGTCTGTCGAAGGTGTCGGATCGACTTTCACATTCCGGGTGCGGTTGCGGTACGTGAAGGATATCGCGCTATCTGTTACGGAGCAAGAGTTCTACTCCGAGTCGACTGCACAGACTCCCGGAACCGCGACGCAAGTCGATTCGGCTGGTGCGGGCGGTGGATCACTGGCTGGATTGGGCTCCAGCTCGTACTTCTTAAGCAAGGACTCAGCATCGAACGGTAGTGCCATACCAAATGACGATGACGGCACGAGCAGTATAATCTCCACAACGTCGTCAGTCCGATCTTTATCCTCGAGCCTAAAGATTGGTATGGCCAATGGTGACGTCGCGAGATTGGTCTCGCCGGAGCGGAAGAAGATACATATTTTAGTTGCAGAGGACAACACAGTGAATCAGCAGGTCGTCCTACGCATGTTGCGTCTGGAGCAGATTAGGAGCGTGGTGATCGCCAAGGATGGGTACGAAGCAATTGAGAAGGTGAAAATCTCCCGCGACGCCGGAACGTATTTTGACATCGTCTTTATGGATATTCAAGTATGTTTGCTCTGTCTTTCACTGCACTTAGGTTTGGTACTGACAAGCGTCTAGATGCCCAATCTTGACGGTCTACAAGCCACCAGGGTAATCCGCCAGGAACTGGACTATCGGTACCCAATCGTGGCGTTAACCGCATACGCTGACGACTCAAACGTCAAGGAATGCATGGACGCCGGGATGAATAACTTCCTCACCAAGCCAATAAAACGGGAGCAGTTACATGATATTTTAGACGAGTATTGCGATCAGGCGGTCCGACAGGCTCCATCTTCATAGATTCCAGTATACTTAGATCTTGACATTTAGATGCATCTTCGCCGCAGAGTAAGAAGTTTCTTTTTTAGTTAGTACTGATTTTACGGGATTAGGATTTGTTCGGGTGTTCTTGTAGAATGGCACGGAAAAGTTAAGGTTTGCTTGGTAACAGCATACGATTCATTTAAATCGGTTTCATTGGATATTTTCAGGGTAGAGATGGTTTACTTGTTAAAAGGATGCGATTTACTAGATTGTCTGTGTAAAATGTGCTTGTTTCGTTCTGTATTTTTCTGCAAGTGTAGGTCCAGGAGACAATATGAGAAAATCTATACCATCAATTATGTCGTGCCCAATTCTAAATACGAACGCCCAAAAAATGCCCACTATAACAGGTCTCTAGTATATATTACAACTCATAATCATCGTCAACATCAGGTTTAAGCTTCTCGACAATGACCATAGACAACACGCCAACCGGTAGCGCATACATCAATCGGATATGCAATCCCTTGAACAACGCCCTCACTATTCCTTCCTCCTTTATCAAATTTTGGGCAACATTGAGAAGGCCGTGTTGATCGTCAGGTCGCATGCGTTTGATTTCGTCTGAGAGAGCTAGCTGTTGTCGCGTTTTGATGATGTCGAAGAAGTTGGAAATTGATTCACCGCCAACAGTTGCGATGGAGGATGCAATTGCGTATTGTGCCGCTGTTAGGTCGCGAGAGATTGGCACTGAGGATGCGGAGGATGCCGGGTATTCATCCGGAAGTTCGGTGTATGATGGTCGGCGCATAATATTCTTGAGATTTTCCTGCGAGTGTTAGTGACGCTCACTGTGTTCCCTCGTGGATAGAATAATCGTACATAGATATACCAGTAGAACACAGAATTCGGAGTGTATATCAGGAGACTCTATGAGATCCGTTAGAAGTCCCTTGGTAAGTCACCTACATAGCTTACCATCCAGTATCCCCTAAAGAAACTCCTGAGTCCTTCGTGCTTGTACATATTCTTGATCAGTTCGCTCGTCGACTCGTGACCTGACCCATTCTTCAATTGTAAGCGACCCTTGATGTTCTCCATCGGCGTAAATAATACGCTACTCGTAATCTATACCGTTGTTCAGATATTCGGAGATTTCGCGAAGTTACAGACGGAAGAATATCTACCTCCGCGGCCACACCAGACGCAACATAATTCAATCCCGAGTCCGCGCCAAGATACGGCGCAAATTCCTTCTTCGCTTGGCGGTATGACACGAGGTACAATGCGTATGCGGGGGTACTCAATAATGTTGAGATGGTTACGCCTCGCCAGTACTGCCGGAATGGGAGGATATAGCTCGTTGATATGGACGTTTGTCGGAGCGTGAGCAAAGTGTCGACTAACGATTGTTGGTAAGCAGAACACAGTAGAAGAAATAGAGAATCGACGCACATGGATGGAAAACTACTGCGCTGCCGACTGAACCTGCACTAAGGAGATATTAATAATCTCGAATTCTGTTGTTAACAGACGTGTGGCAATTTACACAGCAGCCGAAATCGTAGCAAAATCCATAGTCCGCGGCAGTTCGACACAATACTCGTCCGCAGAATCGAGTAGACAGAAACCCTGACGATTTTGTTCGTCTTTGCGAACGCTGTCGCAAATCTGGGAGCCCCTGTTTCCCCCGACTCGAGGCAGAACCGGGCGATCGCGATAAGTCTGTGCGGCTCGACAATGTTTTGACAGGAACCAGCAATCCGTCTGCTTAGACAGGCCATCAGTGATTCCAAAAACACCAAAAATACCAAAAAATAGAAAACTTGTCTATAACTTATGATTGGAAATTTCTGAATCCAAATACACGACAACCCTATAATACATATATACAAATCATAGTTGCTAATGCAAAACGCCGACCATGATCACAATAAGCTAACCACAGCCAAGCCAACATAATACTACCCCTCCGGCTTTAACTTCTCGACGATTACCATAGACAAAATCCCCGAAGGCAAGGAATACATCAACCGGACATGCAATCCCTTAAACATCGCTCTCACAATCCCAACCTCCCTTATCAAGTTTTTGGCGACTTTCCAGAGTCCCAATTGATCGTCTGGACGGAGACGGCTGACTTCGTCGGCTATTGCCAGCTGCTGTCGCGTTTTTAGGACGTCAAGAAAGTTAGAGGCGGTGCCGGCTGCAGTGCCGGAAACGGCAGACGCGATGGCGTATTGTGACGCTGTGAGGTCTTGTGACGACGAAGTAGACTCGGCGAGAGATGTGTTGAGCGCGTTTGTGCTTTTGAGGTAAATTTTCATTTTCTCCTATAATCATAGTCAGCCACATTGTCGTATATCTATATCGACAATGAGTTTACATAAGTATACCACCAGACGATAGAATGAGGCGTGAAAACGGCCAAGCCCTGGACAGTTCATAAGTATCGCCTCGCAGACCCAACCAACTCAACATACCACCCAGTAGCCGCGGTAGAACCCTTTCAATCCTTGCGTTTGGTACATTTGCTTGATCATCGCCCATGTACCGCCAGTCTTCGACTCTGATTTCAGCTGCATATTACCTTTGACGACTTCCATCGGTGTCCACAGCACACTGCTCGTGAACTACAGAATTAGCGTCTACTTTGCAACGGCCTGACCGACCACTTCAACTAACCTCCGCTATAGCTCCACTGGCGATATAGTTCAATGCGGTATCATTTCCGAGATATGGTTCAAGGTCTTTCTTCGCTTGTCGGTATGATACTAAATATATCGTGAACGCAGGGGTTGTAAATCCGACGGCAGCAGGAAGACCGCGCCAGTACTGTGCGAATGGGAGGCGGTAACCAGTTGCCACTGACGTTTGCTGTAAGGTTCTGATTGTGTCCACTAAAATGCATGCGTTAGCAGGATGAAATTTGAGCGACAAATGACAATGCCCGAGGAAGTAGTATAGTCAATCACCGAATTCCGTCCTATCCAACGAGCAACTGCTTCACGTCCGATCAGGAAATTAGGCAGCAAGGGCAACTTACATGGATGAAACGCGACACGACTACCGACCGCACCAGCACTATAACAAGGCTACGGGTTAACGCCCGTATTGTCCATATCCTAAACCCTTCCGTCCTCAGATTGGTCGCCGAATTGCAACGGCGTAATTGCAAAAAAAAAAAATTTCGACTTACACGGCAGCGGCAATTGTAGCCAAATCCATCTTGAATCACCCACCGAAAACGGTTTTACTCCTGTTCCGCTTTAAACGCTATCCGATATTCCTGGGGCAGCAATACTCGATGTAGAATGGCAATTTATCGACAATTGTAAAGCGCCATATCGAAATATACTTGCTGTGCGCTATCGACGACGACTAATAGTTAATGGGTTGCGATATCGATGCTGCCATCGGAAGAATTGAGTTTTCCGGGGCGATATGTATTGAGTCTACATCTGCCCTAATTTTTCGACGGCTGCTTCCAGAAGTTGGTTGCGTTACCCGGCGTAGCGTGGCTGTGCGGCTCACAAAGAATTTTGGGCGTGCAGTTGGCTTAACTAACCGAATCGAATTAATTATTCAATCTCTATAATTCCTCAGTCAAAGGGGCTTCTCCTCAAAATCAGCAGCCATGCCACCGAAGAAAGAGGCCGCAAGAAGGCACCGACGAAAGCGTCAGCGAAAGTCGCGGACTGAAGGTGCGGTTGCATCTGCGTTATTGCAATTTCTGACATTGCCGTTATTAATAGGGGTAAACAGATTTTTCGGATTCCTCGTCGTCCGATAGTGAAACGAGAGATCAAGTCAAGGAGCAGGAGAAGGAAGGGCGCGGCTATGACGAATCTGAGGAAGATGAAGTATGCTTATGTGCACTGCCTGAGAGAGTTGTCTGACGACATTAGACAATGGCGGACTTAGGATCATCATCTGACCGTGAGGACGACAATGAAGTTAATGCTAAGGACGAGGACTCCGCCGCTTCTGTCCTAATGGTATGCCCTTTCCAGAACGCGAGCTATGCTATCACGTCGTCTAACTTATTTAGCCCAATGCGGGGACAATGATGAATTTACTTCCAGAACTAGAAAAAGCGAACGAAGACGATATAAAGAACTACTACCGAAGTTTTGTCACACGAGAGTTCGGCGAGGAGTTGAAGAAGATCGAAGAAGATGTGAATGACGAGGCAGAGTACTTACGTATTCTCGGGGAAGCGGTCACTGCGGGTCTGAATGTATTCGATGAGAAAGAAAAAATACAATTGACCAGGCGCAACAAGATGGAAAGAAATCAACATTAGTCCGGCGCGGAAGTGTACGTTATGTGAGGGTTTATTGAGGCGTTCGGGTACATTGCATTAACTTGATCTTGTTTGGAAATACTATGCGTGTAAAATGCAGGCAAGTAAGCACGCACCGACATCGCACCACTAAATGAGCCGAACTATGTAACAACGATTGAAGCAACAGTGATGTTGCCGACTATACCGAACCCTGTACTATTCCGTAAACCATTCCAATACAACAAATGACAAACGCCCCATAACCAAGCCACCCGATATCATATCTCAAACTGGCATAATGTTTTAATTACTCCTTTCATCAGTTCTCGTCGTCCTCACTCATCTCCTCGCACTCGTCTGGTGGATCATGATCCTGCTCATACCGCAGATACCGCAGCGCGTCTCCAAGAATCCAGTCAAGATCCTCAAGCGAAACCGGTCTGGCTATGTACCCGCCGTATCCCACAGGGAGAAAGCACCGTTTCTTCCCAGAACTATCAACGATGACTATGACATCCATTGCATGCCGGCCGCCAGCGATAGGATGCAATGCACGGCAATATCGGGTCAGGTTTGTTTTAGGATCGAAAACAATTGGAATACCGTAAGGGTTTTTGAGATCAGGAGATGTGACGCTGACTGCGTATATTGAGGCGTCGAACTCTCGCCTGAAGAAACTAGATAGCGCACTACAGTATGTTAGGAAAAGAAATTGCAGAGAGCCTGCTCGTTTACACACCTTAGAGCACGAATATGATGATCATGGCCCTGGCCGTAGAACGCAAATATCTTTGGCCCAGACGACTGTCGCAACAGAGCGTACATCGATACCCTAAACGAAACTGTCGATCCAGGCATGAAGGCAAAGATGCCTAGATAGTCGCCCGGATTGAATACCTGCGAGTCTTGGGGATTCTGAACGTACGAAGGCGCTACCTCGGCCATAGCTTGAGATCTCGAGCGCTTGCGGATAGATGGAGCTGATCTGGTAGGCGTCGCTGATCCTGAGGCAGATCGTGACGAGCACGCGACTGAGGGAGGTAGCAGATTCGACAGTGAATTAAAATCCTGCTGCGATGGCGTTCTCGTAGGCGACGACGACAATGAGCACGACGATCGAGTGCGTTTTACTGATTGATTTTGCAGACAGAGAGGGGAAATAGAGTGCGGCGGAGTTGGCTGCGGGACGTTGGGAGCGTGATCAATATCCATCAATGTCATCGCTAAGCTGGGTCAGGATTCTCTCGCTGCGTTAATCGATCCGGACTGCTGAGAAATCTCGACTGTAAACCGGCTACAATGTGCTCCGTACGGTGGAGATAACTCGATATATATCCAGATCCACTTCGATTATACTTGCGCCAGTGCAGGAGTTCCTTTTCCACTGTGGTTGCTGAGGGAGCGGTTATTGCGATCAAGAGTAATACGATGTTGCAGATGTCGGCAAGAAGAGCTTTTAGCCGCGGAAAATGCTATGGCATTGCTGACGCCGGTATGGACGGCATTATAATAGTGTTATTTTTCGGCGAGTGATGCCGTTCGGGCAAGGTTTTCGGGAGGGGCCCCCATCAAAATGTTAATGCTAGCATGTGCCAACTGTGTTTACTTTTGCCCAAATGTAGACGAGAATAAAAATTCGTGTCGATCGTCTCATGACTACCGATCCACTTCAGCACCTGCCGCCTGAGTTAATCACGATTATATTCACAGTGATATTTACTTTTTTTTGTCCACCTGCAAGTGGAGTTGTTCTGCTCCTTGAGGCAGTTTTGCTACGACGTCATCAATTCCGGCACTAACATAGGACTTAATTTGCAGCTACTTACTGAATAATCAGCCTCTCATGCCATCGCAAACTCATAGGCCCAGTCGGTACCAGTCAGTACTTGCGGGGGGTCACCTGGCTCCGCGAGACAATCTTAGTGACACTTAGTGAGGCGTGACAAGCCCGACTCCAGCCCTAGGTTTAATACGTCGAAACCTCCCAACCCAACCTTTAGTCGACATCCGACGCCAGCCTAATGTCCATGGTTGCATCTATTCGACGGCTATCTCGTACGGGATCACCAGGTTAGTAGTCACTGGCACTCCTTCACAAATGCAGAGCTGTGGGCATGACCGGCAGTCAATACAATACTGTACAGGAGTCATTGATCTGGGTCAGATTGCCTCTAGCCCCACACGTGTCTTGCATCCCCGGCTACGTCATTGCTTCCCCGCTCTGTCCCGTAGCAAACGAGATTTTCTGCGCCAGCTCAGCTAGATTCCGGTACTGCTCAGTCTGTCTGGCTGCGATATATCGCGCCTGACTGCGTAAGGGCCTCCATCCTCGTGTGCTATCTCGGTCCACATAAACCAAATCTGACGTAAGCGCAAGGTCGATCAGCGAGTCATACACCTTGTTCGCGGTTGTATTTCTAAGCATCGCTGGCGTTCGAGCCCTCTCGTCGACCTGCGTCTTAAGATATGCGACTGCCGTGTCCGTCCATGTCGAGCTGTTGGTACTTGGCAGGCTCCCTTGGTCCTGTAGATATCTCACAGTGGCTTCCAAAGCCGAGATCTGTCCATGATTGTCAACTGGATTTTCAATATGCCAGTCCAGATCGCTTACCTGTTTGTTCAAAATGTCAACTTCCTCCGCACTGGCTGCCTGCGCCTGACCCTCAAGCTTCTTTAATTCCTTGGATGCTGATTCATTGACCGCTGCCAACTTCCTCAGCTCATGTGCCTCGTCTTCAAGTGCTTTCATCTCCCTGCGCAAGGAGTGCACCTTGACCTCCAGCGCATTTTCATGCGCGGCCCTCTCTGCCATCTCCCTCTCAACTACACTAAAACCCTCTAGTCTCTCTATGCTCTTCTGAAGCCTAGAGTCAAGAACGCTGACCTTAATCGACGACTCCTCGAGTTCCTTGTCCTTGAGACGGATCTGTGTTGCAAGTTGATTAATTTCTTCATTTAATTGGACTACTTTTGTTCTTGCGTCCTTATTGGCAGCGTCGTGCTCGCGGAGTTCTTCTACCTTGACAAGCCAAGGAGCGCGTGCTTTCTCATCTATGAATACTTTAGATAATGCAGTTGTGAAAGTTAGAACTGTACGCTTACATATCCTGCTGCCATTAGGGCTCGCTATTATGGCGACAAATTCACGCATCTTGGTCATCATACTCTTGATCGTAGCCGTGACTGACGAGAAGAACGTTCCTGAGTCGCCTGTGTTCTCAGCTTCCTTTGACATGATTTCTTGGATCCCACTATAGCCGATCTGCTTGTATGACTCGACGTCTTTGTTGAACGCTAATGTAACGCTGAAACAGACCTATGCGTTATTAGAAAGGTGGACGCTAGTCAACTTCACATACGTACATTACGGACATATGTACACGACAAGTTAGAACTCGCGTGAATAGCTGACAATATACGCTGCGCGCCATCCGTCGGTGCTCTCAGAGACGCTTTCCATTCCTCGACAATCGCTTGCGCTTTATTCGTCAGGACTCTGACACTCTTGGCATGTAAAACAAGTGCCTCCGCTTGACTTTTGAAAGTACGAGCCAGTTCTTCTTCATATGTCGTATTGCAACCATCTTCTGAGCCTCCACCAAGTTCCCCTGCCACAATCATGAGCAAATATTGAGCAATGATAATCACACTGTCGATGTAGCTTTGAACGCACTGCAACTGCCCACAACATTCCTGCGTCCGCATCTCCCCGGCCTGCACCTCCAGTTTAGTCGCCCCCAAGCTCTCAAGAACTCCGAAACTCTCCTGTAAACTACTCGAAAACCCATTCTCATTGAGTTCGTAGCTCCGGAGACTGTTGATTGCTTTATCCAATAGTACTTCAATTGGTGCAATATCCTCGATCAACGGGCCGTAGTTTTCAAACTCGAAAACATCACACACAGATATCGCGGTCGCAAAATGCGAGCACAGAGCCGATATGCTGGTGAGTTTATCGCAGATTTCGGTGCCGAGAGCCAAAGTCACGAAGGCTTCCGATTCTGATGCCATATTATCTCGTAAAACTGAAACAACGAGGTTTGATTTGAAGCTTATGCGCCGGAATGCTAGCAATGTCTTGATTGCTTCTCTTATCGTAGCCAATGAATCGGGAATAAATGACTGTTTTCCTAATTAGCCGATGCAGTGGCGCTCACTGGCGAATCATACCTTAACAATTGATAGATGGTCCAAAGCTTCTTGTGCATCGAGTTTCCGCAACTCTAGATCAATCGTCTTAACCTGAATCTTCAAGGCAGAAGCTTGCAACTTGTCGTTTAGGTCATACATTTCGCGAGTTCTGCGATCGATCTCAGCAGATTCGGCCTCACCCATGGATTTCTCTGTTCGTAACTGATCCAAGTCACTAACAAGGTTAGTGTCTGATTTCACAAGAAAACGACAAAAGTTACCTCTGTAACGACGCAACAAGCTCGCGAAATCTGCCTACTGTATATTCATAGTCGGCAGTTGTATCCACAAACTGAGACATCCGCTCCGTTTGTTCTTGTAATAGCATATCCCGGTAATCTGTTGTCATTAGCCGGTGAACACCTGCCGTATCACACTAGGTTCGAACCTATTTCTTCGCCCATTTGTTTCGCCGACTCGAGATGATTGGCTTCAATTTCGTCATTGATCTCTTTCAAAGTCTCCAAGTCTTGTATAGCAGTTCTCATCTCCTCGACCTGCTCACTCAAAGCTAAGTTTTTAACCGTCAGCTCGTCAAGCATCTGCTCTGCTCCAAAAGCTATGTCCAATTGCTGTCGCAAATTATCTGCTATTTCTTCCGTTTGCCGAAGCTGTGATATTGCAGCCTCATATTTCTTCTGTAATTGCGTATAAGTTTCCACATCTCTCTGTAGTCGTTTAATCTCAGCCCTTGATTCTGCGTCGTCGGCTGCTGTTTGATCCCTAAGCCTAATCAGGGCCTCTTTGAGTCTCTCGTTCTGTTCCTCAAGATGTATGACCAAGGTAAAGTCTCTTTCCCCTACTCCAGATCCTTTCTTAAAATCCGCATTCTCCTCCTTCAATATCTCCGCCTCCAACAGTGCCTCCTCAAGCTGTGCCTTCACACTATTTAGTTCATCCCTCAGTCTCTCCTCCTGCTCCTCAGCAACCTCCCTATCGAGCGTAATAATCTCAAACTGGTGCGTTCGCTCCGTCAAGATGTGTTCAACCTCATTCTTTTCTGCCTCTAATTCGCGCACACGCGCCCGCAATTCCTGCTGTGTGTCAAACATAGGCTTTATCTTCGCTTCTAGCCTCGAGATAATTCGCTCAAGCTTCTCACGTTCTTGTCTCAGTCGTTCTAAATCGAGAAGTCGGTCACGGTCCTCCGCGCGTTTGCGCTCGAGGACCCGAAGCTTGGACTGTAGGTCCTCAATTTCTCGGCTCGCCGACATGATACTCGCTGGACTACCTCGATTTGTTGCTGTCTGTTCCGACAGGTTCGTAATATATAGTACAAGTGTGAATAGCTTCAAGTGAGGCAATTGCCCCTGAAACGCGTGCCGGACACCGCGACGCGTAGGTGAAGTCCTAACCCTTGATAAATCAAATGGAAAAACCGTGCCGTATAAATTGAAACTATATACAAGTAAAAGCCAGGACCACAACCATAAACATACGCATGCAATCAAACTAAAATACACTAAAATTACACCTGATATCATGCAAAATATGTTACAAATTTCACCCTCCTGCTTCATATTCTAGTACTTCCCTTTGAAAAGTTGCGACTCTCGATAGCCAAAATTCTTCATAGGTTGCTTTTCGCCGGGTTTCTGCAAACCACTTCCACGCCCCGCGGCCTTCGAGGAAGTAATTCCAATCCTATTAGAGTAGTCAGAATCTGCTAGACGTCACGAGTTGGCAGGGAATAGGCATACCTTTGCCTTCGCCGATACCAAAAACTGTGCTAATAGTGCCCATGTTTCGATTGCTTTCGAAACAAGCTCATTCGAGGCCCGCTCATCCTCGTCAGCAGCTCCAATGAGGTTGGATAATAACTGATATAGAGGATTGAATATACTATGTACGAGTGCCTGTGGATAGTCAGTACGAATCGCGGATCGAGTGACCAGATAAATGGCATACCCAAGCAAGACGTTCCCTATTCTCCTCTATCCATTTGCGGTTTTCATCATCCACCAAACGCTGTACAAAACTGTCATCACCATAAACACTGTCTTGACTATCGGGCTGCTGTAAAATGGGAGTGAAGTGATCGCTGGTGCCTTTTAGAATTCGCTTCGCGAGGTCGACAAAGTCGTGAATAATCTGTATGGCTTCCAACATGACCTTTTCCGGCAATGCTAGACCGTTGTTCAAGACATCCCCAAGTCGAGCTACTAGGAATTAGTATACCTCTATCAGCCAACCGCAAGCATGAAACATACTGTACTGCAAGATTTGTATAGCTTGATCAGGCACCTGAATCAAATTCGGTGCACAGATGATCATTCTGACGTACTTGAGCGAATCTTTCAAGAGGCTCTCATATCCTTTCAGGTTTGCTTTCCGACGTTTAACTTCATCATGAGATATACCATTGACGACTCTCTCAAGCTGCATGTAATCGTCAAGACTGTACTTCACGAGATCTTGATACCATTCCCCAGATTCCAGAAGGTCACTGTTCCTCCGCAGCTCAAGTCGTGTAAGATAATACCAAGACTTGACACTCAGAATGCGCGCTTGAGAATGAGATTGACCCAGAATGATAACGTCTCGAAGATGGCCGATTGGAGGTCGAAGGTCTGGTGGTGCTGCCCAAAACAAAGCCAGTAGCAGGCTGTAGTTGTTCTCCAGTGCCTCCAGGTCCGTCAACCTAAGCTCAGCGGTTCGGGGGTAAATTCGCCCGTGCAACGGTGTGACGAGACCTATCAATCCTGGAAGGATTTTTCGTGCATCTGGCATCTTGCTCGTGTCTCGAATCAGCTTCGCTAAATACTTCAGGAATATGTGGAACACTGTATCTGACGTAGATAATTCAAGCATGTTATTGTGGTCCTGCAAGAAGTCAGGAAAGCCAGTTCCGATATCGCTTGCCAAGTTCTCTAGCTTTCTCTGTGCAAAGAACCGATACATTTTCATCGCCAGCGATTTCGTTCCAGGCCACTTCCAAGTCAACATAAGAGTCAAACATCGAGAGAAACAGGCACGGCAGTAAGACCCGAACTCGCGACTGTTAGAGAACGGCGCCGGTGTGCTCAACAGTCTCTCCATCATAACTTCAACGGCATTCCAATGGGAGTTATATTTACCAATATCGGATACACCTTGTGAGTCAAACTGGTACAGAGGGCAGATGCTAAATGTCGCGTACCACACCCTCTCAAACTTGTCAATACTAACTGTCCTGCAGTACGAGTTGTACTCTACCACTTCGTACAAACTCTCCCAGAAGCTCGAAATAGTCGACGCCGGTAGCATGCTGGCACGATCGAAGACATGAATCGCCATAACCCAAATCTCAACAAAATAGAACTCTCTGTCAATTTGAAGTCCTATTCGATTGCGATATTTCCTCAAAAACTGGTATAGATCATCGATTCCATACTTTAGCAAGACTTGGATAAGAAGCCGCCCTATCGTAATAAATTCACGATCCAGCGCTAGATATGAATAATCCGCAATGTGATCCTGCAGCATCGAGTACATCTCATAGATATAAAGCAACTGGAACCCTAGCATGTAGAACGACAACCTCGAGAAGCTAGTGCTGCGGCCATGGAATTGAGTAAACAGTTCGATAATCCGCATACTAAGCCTCTTTATCGCGGCTGCAAACACCATAACATTCTCATAACTCTCCAGAGTCAGAGAGTTCCTGATATAGTTGGATAGGAAAACGCAGAATTCATACGACTGATCTCCTCGTTCTTCGTCCACTTGGCCAGCATTGTGCTGCTCGCTTAATGCCCAATCCAGCAAAATGCCAAATCCTATATCAAGCTCCTCCAGCAGTTGCGAACTGACCTGTGTCCATAGGAACGTAATGTTTCGTTCTTCAAAATGAAAGACTGACATGTTAATGCGACTCTTATCTTCAACAACTGGCGGCGTCTGAAGGGCGGCATCGAGAGCACCTCTGCCAATGAAGGTGGAAGCCCGGAATCGTGTGTCGTGCCACAGGGGAAAGACGTCAAATGTTACTGAGAAGTTGAAAAATGAAAAATTGAACTCGGCAACAGCTTGTGAATCTTCAGCTTGAGGCTGAATGGTCTGTTGCGCTTGCGATTGAGATGAGTACTGCAGTCCGTTCGGACCGACTGCAGGTCGACTGTCGTCACGATCCCGCCAGTCAACATGTCGGTCAATTGCAACATCGTCACCGTCTGACATATGATTGAATGATGGTGTCGGTTCCGGTCGAATATGCTGGCGAGGTCGCATAAAGACTTCTTTGCGAGTCTTTCTATTCGATCGATGAGAAGGAGGTTGTGCATTGCCGGAACGACTATTTATCACCTGGCTTGTTGAAGGGTTGCGCTTCTGCAAAACTGGCTCTACTATCCGATACCGATTCTCAAAAAGGTGATCAATTTTCACAGGCCGCGGTCTCACTGCGTATTCACCGTTTTCGACTTCAACGTATTCCAATAATCTATTTCGTTGAGGAACGGGAGGTGGAGCCATTTCTTGAACAACCCCTCTTGGTGGCGGAACAATTGCTATGACACCACTCGGTAATCGTCGTTTTGCCTTTTGAATTGCTTCTGGAGGAGTTTTGCCACTGTCTGTCCGTGACAAATCTGGCATTGGAGCCGATCTAGAGAACGACACCGATGCTGTCTCAAATGCTTCATGAGTGCCTTCTCTCCATTGCTGCAGAACCTCTGATACAGCCTCATTGTCATCGCTATCATCAAAGTGGAAAGACTTCCTTGATGGCGAATCTCGACCAAATCTGTCGCGTCTTGCAGCTTGTCGTACGGCGATCTTGAGAAATTGCGGAGCTGATTTCTCCGGATTCTTGTCCGTCATGTAGGCGTCTAGAATGCCGATATTCGGTAACTTGCTTGGCGAGGAAGCTGAGCCTTTCTTCGATAGCTTGCGTTCGCTGCGTTTCTTCATTTTTTTGCTTCTGTTATCCAATACAGTCTGACGAAGATTTCCCTTCATGTGAGATTTCGATTGCCGTTTCCTATGACGCATGACTGACAATGGCGTACTTCGGCGCGATCTAGTTTCTCGCGATGTCATTCGGTCAACGTGAGTGTCGACCTCCAGGTCTGAATCACTGTCACTGATCACATAAATATGACTTCTTGATTGCTTGGATGTAGAAAGTCGACTTTGCTGGGTGGATGCTTGGCTTCGTAATGCAGTAAGGTCAGAATCAGATTCGGGATCTCCAATGGACTCATGCGTCGTCTCTTCACGTGGTCGTGATGTCCCCATCTTTCGTCTAGCGAGACCTTTCCGGAACTCCTCCGGAGCTGAGTGAGCAGGTCGCTGCCAATGTGACGATTCTCCACGACGAAGACTATTCTCCAGTGTCAAAAACGAAGGTGGTAACACACCTCTGACGCGCCTTTTAAGTTTCTCTAGCTCAAGCTCAGAAAAGTCGTCCTCGCTATCGGAATCTGATTCGCTTAAACTCTCGTTCCTAGTGTCAGATATGGACGTAACAGATAAAAAGCGAGTGTGCTGCCGTTCCCACGGCGGCATGCTACTTCGGGAGTTGTCAACTAATTGATTGTCTTCGTCAACAGATGCCGTATTACTGTCCACTCTATGAAGCGGACCAGTGAGCGAAGGACGTACGCACGGCTCAGAAGAGTGTGACAACCTGCCAAGATGAGAAAGGCTTCCCCTAGTGTCGCCATTGTCACGCTTCGACGGCGTAGTCTGTGTCGGCGATGTCCTTCTGAGAGAATACGTTGACACCACTCTCCGAATCCTGCCCTGTGATGACTGAGTGCCCGGAGGAGGCGACGTCGGAAAGTCAAACACGTCTCTTGTTGGAGTGAGAGCTATTTTCGTAGCCTCCCTGACCGGGTGCCTGCCAAGCTCTGTTCGGCGTCGATTGCTTGTGGGTTCCGTGCTCGATTGTCGCTGAATGTTGCGGGACGAGGAGTGTCTCGATGTGACTCTCACCTTTGCCAGTGGTTGCAGAAGCGTGTCCAGTGTAGTTGTTGTATCTTGCGTCGATGGAATTCGACTGGCCCCCGACTGACTTGAAAGAGAGTCTGTAGGCGGGGTAAATTGAGAGTCGTCCGAATTGTTCTCGATGCTTATCCGCTTTTCGACAGAAACCCTTATAGGTTTGATTCCACGTCTCTTCAGAGCCATTTCATACATCTGCCGATCGAATAAATACGGATTAATCTGTCGCGCTGTTCGTTTCCGGAAGAAATGATGAGTTTCGCGTGGATTGTATTGGCTAGTCTCAATATTCTCTTGTTCCCAGTCAATAGCCTGAGGGTCTGCAGTTTGAGGTTTGCCTTGCGACTCGCTGGTTGTACTCCTTGTCGTCGACGTAGCTTCGCAAATCTCGGTTAGAAAGTCTGCTAAGCCATCTAGATCTGGTGGTGATGATAATTCGGAAAGAGGACTCGAGAGAGGTGATGTAAATAATGAGTAATGGGTGTGATCGGCCTGAGGAGGTGTAGACGATCCTGACCCCGCTTTGTCCCGATGGGGTTCCTAGATGTTCCATTAGTCGTCACATTATGCGGTTCATACCAAATCTCAGCAGATGCTTACAGATACCACAGCTTTGCCCTTCGATATAGATCCATCATGATCGTGGGCCACTTGGTCAGGCAGGAGTCCGACCTCGCCAAAGCCAATGATTCTTTCTTGACCGTCAGGATCCGAAACTCGTTGTACCTCTGGAATGAGAGGTTCAGCTCTAACCTGTGATTGACATACATCAAGCACGTTGTTCTTCTCCTAAAGATATTGTTAGTTCAGCTGTAAGTTTCGCCTTCCTGCCCTTACTTGTTCCGGCTCCAGCGTCGGTTCCTCTGAAGCTGGCTTGCACCGGTGTTCAGATCTCTATCGCGGAAGTCAGCAAGTGCGTCCAACCATCGAAATTAATTCTTTCTTACCGTAGATATAGACACGAAGGGAAGGAATTCAAGCTCGTCCGTTTCGTCGTCCTGGAATTCTGACGGACTAAAGCTGCCACTGTCCTCAGAATCGGACACGTATCCCTGGGACTGAGGCATCACCACAGCCAGTAAACATCATCCGCCTGTACGTATATCAGATCACTAGAATCATACTCTCTCAAATGCACACAACCACTAAATGCCCATGACGCGATCGATTGTCATGTGAAGTAACTCGAGGCGCGTTTGTTGTGGTCGACAAACGCGTCCACTTGCCGAGCCGCAGACGTCTAGACTATAGGTGTGATTACAAAAAGCGTAACACGCTTTCAATACAACGTTAAATCCGCTCTGCACCTCACCAGGATCGCTACGGCGGAAGAACTTTTGGCTATCAAGTTTGGATGCTACTTTTCGCATCCGACTGCTCTTTGAGCATATTCATGGTGGAAAGGAAATGAGAATAGTCTTATTATCTTCCCGATTTGTGAACGTATCCACAGAATATGCAAGGGCGTTATGGTGTAGAAGACGCCTTGACGAACAGTTCCGACGAAACTCCACAATATCAATTACCAAAAAGATCGAGACGGCGGTGGAACTGGAGTCACTTCTATCTAAACCAACGTGGGCTATCCAATCGTTGTTGCCGGAATCAACACCTGAAAATCGCCATGAAGACATAAATCCTCAGTCGTTGCGAGACCTCCTGCGGCGGTCGGGATTGCAATTTCCAAAAGATGCTGAGGAGGAGGCCAAGATGCTTTCGGATTTGCAACGGCAACTTGTTTTTGTAGATCATGTGCAAGACGTGGATACAGAAGGAGTGGAGCCGCTTAATAGGATTGGCGAATATGGCGAAGAGTTGCAATGGGACGATGTACAGGTCGAGCCCAAAGAGCTCCTGCAAACAGTTAAAGACAAACGATCCATAAGAGAACACATGGAGCGGACTTTTTTCTATGTCAAGGACAGAGAGGACAAATAGAGGTCTTGTGCACATGTTCTTGTATCATTTACGGCATGTAGAGATGATGGATCGTTTTCTTGCGAGAAAATCACGCGTGCATGTAAACTTTTTGAATCCAAGGGCACGAATGTCAAACGAAATGTACAATTCCATTCAAATGACCAAACAAATCTACAATTCCATTCAAATGACCAATCAAATCCCAGAAATGGAAAGACCAAAAAAAATTCCAATCCATTAATGCGAATGAGGTCTATACGGCTGTGACCCAAGAGCACGTCCTATCGTATTAATCAATACCTTGCGCAACAGAACTACCTACTTAATACTCGACTTACCAGCAATCTGGAACCATTTAGGAAGGCAACTATATACATGTTCGTCAAAGTTTTCGTGTCTGTTACACAGACATCTACCTGAAAAGTAAGACTCGTCGTCGGTGGGGCAACGCAACCTTGGTCGTAGTTAGAGAAAAGTACATATCCATTACTGTCGCTGCAGCATACCATGGAGTGTGCTTGTATCCAATATCAGCAAAGTGGTGTATTCTCTCCTTGGATAGAAATAAGGAAGCCGCAAGGGAATGCACTGGTGCGTCTCCCTATTGCGAGCATTAGTAGACTCAACAACTGAGCTGACAAGATTACCAACGTACCCATCGTTCGTAATAAAATCCGCCTTCTTCGTCCAGCCATTCAAAATACTTGCTGTATGCCTCACCTCTCCAAAAGTTCAAATCTGCAATTTCGAAGTTACTCCAAAAGTGACAAAAGTTATAAGGACCTTTAATCCCTTTTTGATCGTCAACGATGAAATCAATAGCATTGTCCTTGGCAATGTACTTTGGATATCTCTCTGCAAATCGTTGGGTAGCGTCCCACAGAGTAGGGATTGTTGTAGGATATTCCGGCATTGCAATTACAAAAGAATACGCCATGTTGTTATCTTTCATGAACTTGAATGGATCACTTCACGAAATAGTAAGTACCCAGCCACATTATCTTCCGAACAAATGCTTACTAATTTAAATCGCAGTAGAACTCGATACTCGGCTCTACACGCCAATACCAATCATACTTCAATAGCAATGGGTGATTGAAAAAAAAGCCCGAGTTGTATCTGCACATATGCCTAAACGAGAGTCAGAGAGACCGTGTAGATAGAGGCACGTATATGTCATACCTGTACGTTAATGACCCGCCATAAACAACCTCATCGTCTTCCATCTTTCTCATGCTGGCGCGAGCTTTCTGGCGATCGATATGATCTGGCCATGTCCACTCTTCCTTAGGGACGAGACCTGACATGCAGTTAGCCGTATGGATCGTGACAAATCGAGATCCCATTGCGCACCGTATTCAGTGTCTCCGGATGCCATCCCGCTCGTCAATTGTATGAACTAGTAGCATGATGAGCTCGTGCCAAAGTTCAGCCTCCCACCCATACCAAATACCAAATACCTCTTCCGTAAACTCTTCGTCATTTAGGAATGTCCACGGATAACGATACCGACGGTTAAACCGGTCTTCGATTTGTCGAATGCTGCTAAGGGCATCGTCCAGCTCGAAGTTTCTGTTGTTTGATTAGCAATTAAGTCTTCGTTACTCTCGCTCTTCCATTAGAATCGTACCGCACAAGCATTACCAGCGTCGCATTTTGACGTGGTGGATCGGGATCACAGTGAATCTTTCGCCGCCTCCGATGTAATGGCTCCATGCTGACTTTTCTCTGCAGTTTCGCCTCGTCGGCCCTTCTCACTTTGCCACGACTCGTCGACAAGAAAAGAATGCTCAAGCCCAATGTTATCAGTGTCACAATAACCGCGAAAACCTTCAGCCTGTTCGGCTTTTGTCTCTGTCGTTTGTATTTCAGGAACGGGCTGTCGGAATCCCGTTCCTGTTCTGAAAACGTATCTCCGAGCGCCATGGTCTATCTATTATCGGTGTCGCATCGAGCAGCCAAGGCGTTGCCAAAACCGTTCCGAATGTAGCTCAATGCCAATTATGCTGTGTCCAATATACAGTCGAAGTGTGCAGAATAAGTATTGTGCAAGATCTTCGGGGTGCCTCAGTGCCTCACAGGTTTAGCCGCCCGTAATTGCGAGCAGGCACAAGCGGTACAGCCACGTGAGCGTATCTTCATATAGTTAATTACGATAAGGTACGACATCGCCCATGTATCAATTTCTACGTCGATGCCGTCGAAGATTCAGCAGCAGTCATACCTGGTGAAAGTATCTGCAAACGACCGCATGCCTATTTTTACTTAGGTGAAGATATTGGAGCAGTGGTACGACATACGACAAATAACACAATGCTACAATTCGTCACAGAATCATTTGTAAGTTGAGAGAAACATTAACAGTATGCGTGAATAGTGGAGCAACACACAAATAAACACCGTAAGCCAATCTTCAAGTCCAAATATGCGAAATCCCATAAACAAATATAAAATAATTACAGAGAAGTTCCGCGCATTAAATAATAGTCGTCCAAGTTATGACTCTACTAGGATTCAGGTCGTTTTAAAATCGCTCTTCTCGGCCACTGTATGCTAGTGTTCGCGATCTCAGTCCACCAAAACCCCATGTTCCAAAAATTCCTAGCATTCCTACCCTCCAGCCGCGCCACAAGCCTTCCAGACCGGAGTCACCGTTATCTTCGCTTGAAATAATTTCCCAAATTGTTCCAAACATTCCGTTGTAGGACCCAACTGGAACCATTGCTCTTTGGACACCAACGTATGCAAGCTGACCTCGTCGTAAAACGGTTTCCAGAGGAAGTCGGACAAATAATTCTGTGACGGAGGAGGCTAGTGAGAGTACACTGAAAAGCATAGGGGTCGTGTACTGCTCGATTCCCCATTTAGTTCGGAGTAGATATGGTGTTCCTCTCGAGATAAGCTTAGGAACTGCGGCCAATAACGTCGTTGGAAGGAGAAGATCTGAAGGACAAGTGAGTGATGGAAGACATTGAAGAGATGCTACAATAGAACGAGGCTGCGCATCGGACGGCGTTAATATGAGCTTTGTACGAACGATATCCAGGGGTGACAATACTAGGGCCGTCAAAGTGGTGGCGGCTACAGACGCAACAAGCGATACTAAAGGATGGCTGCTATCTGCAATTTCGAGTAGTGCCGGATCGGGCAGGCTGAGAACTGCTGAAAAAAATGCTGACAACCACGACTCAAGGGTGGTAAACATAATATTTTGAACGAAAGTCACATTTGTTCCTAGAGATCGATCAGCTGCCAATCCCGAATCGTCGAAACTGGGGATAATCCAATCAATTCCTACCTCTCCATACTCCCCAAGGACCATCTTTGGTCCACAGAGCTCCCATTGCTCCCAGTAAATATGGCCGATGGGACCCAATCTGATATATCTCAGCCGCTGGCTCGGACTTTCTTCGCTGCATGGCCCATCCAGCATTGCTTCGTTTGGACGTGCTCCCACGACTTGATGACGACTCTGCTGATCCAGAAGACGATACGCTCCCCGCACGCTTTGGCTTCACAGATTGCCGGGACGATGACTCACCGAGAGTAGAAAAGTATTGAACTTCATCGACTTCATCGTCAAGATCATCGATTTCAAACGTGTCAATGTCATCCATCCAACCTCTGCGGCCTCTCTTCTGTGACGAACCTTTCTTGGTAGCACTCGAGTCTGTACCCATTGAAGGTGAACTTTCTGTCCGTGTTCGCAACCGATCATACTTTCCGCACTGCAAAACCATTTTGGCAACCTCAAATGGCTGTGCTAGGAAAGTAGATGAATATCGTGTCAGCATAGCGTTCGTGAGACCGCGAACTAACTCGCTTGTATTTGGAAGTTCAAGGTAATCAGCATAATCGAGATCCGCGAGGATAGAATCGGCTCGCGAAGAACTTAGACCAAGGAGCCCGCCCCCACCTAAATCGGGCGTATTGCTTGACGTTCCATTTCCAGCTTTCGTAATTGCGAGGTCGGGCACACCATTGTGAAATACGAGTTCTGGTCGTTGATAGTACGGTCGTAGCGAACCCATTGTTGTGCGCTGGTCGTTATTCGGTTAAATCTGCCGTGATGTTATCAATCAAGGAAATCCGCTTCTTTCCCATTAAATAACCCCGAAGAGCTGTCCGAGACAGCTTTTACTTTGATGATTGGACTAAATCTTCTGGTCTGGTGGTGTTAGATCTGGCAATAGAGGTTTACTCAGGTTCGCTCGTTGGGACTTCGGAGAATCGCTCAGACGACCATCAGAAACTTTTCGTCGCCTGCCGCCTGTAGCAGCCGTGTCAATTAGAGGTTCTACCAACAAAGCTCGACAATACTCGGATCAACAACGCCCAGCGGAAAGAAGCGAAAGGAACGCCTTGTTCCACTAGCGAATAAAAATAGAGTCAGTGGCCATGGCAGGTTCAAGCAAGGTCGGATCCAGTATAGACTCAAGTATGAAGAACAAGATGTCCTATTCCAACAAAAAGAGAAAGATTGTAGACAAGGACGCTAGTAGCGACATTGGTAAGTAATATCGTCGTTCACTGTCTATTATTATATGTTAAGTAGAGACTGGCGCTCACAATAGAGATAGAATATACTGAATCGTTTGACGAGTTGTCAGACCTCGGTAATGACGAATTTGATGTGAAAGATTTCTCCAACGGAGACCAACAAGAGATACGCGAAGAATCATTAGACGAGAACACAGCTGAAGTCGAGCCTGACAGTGACTCCAATGAAGGGTTGGACGACAGCGACGAGTTAGAAGCACACGAGAAGGACCAAGAAGACGATGATGATGGCAACGCTGAAGGCGATGATGAGGCGGAGTCGGAATCAGGTTCCGACGAAGAAATCGAGAACATAAATGCCGCAGCCAACGAGAAGCGGACGAAGAGTAAGGTCCCGTCGTTTGTAATAGTCGATAGCCCTCATCTAATAATCCTTGCAGAGAAACGAAAAGTTGACCCAGAGGCCTTCTCCTCTGCGATGACAGCTATTTTGTCGTCTCATTTAAAGGCGCATGATAGAAAAGATCCCGTTTTAGTGCGCTCTAAGCAAACAGCGAAGGCAATTGAGGAGTCTAAGCTGGAAGCCAAAGCGCGGCGAGAACTACGACTGGAAAAGAAACAATTGCTCGATAAGGAACGTATTACGGACGTCATTACCGGAGTTCGTGAAGGAGAGACACCAGATCCTGACGCGGTGCACAGGAACACAGAGCACGAAAAGCTGCTGAAGAAAACAGCCAAGAGGGGAGGTATGAATGAATGTCACTGATTGGATACATACTCATAGCTAACTCTTAGTTGCAGTGGTGAAATTGTTCAATACTGTTATCGAGGCGCAGAAGAAGGCCACGGCTGCCCTTGCAGTGTAATTAGCTTAAAATTTGGATTTCAAATAAACCTCCCGGTTATTGGTCTTCTATGCAAACAATTTGTGCTATTTGTACAATATATTGCTGGGATGTTATGTACAAAGGGGTGTCTAGACAAAAGGAGTACTGAAGTACCAAATAAACTCAAACCGAATTCGCAATCGAACTTTAGTTGCAGTCTATGATACATGCATGATATGGATAACATTGCCAAAATTACCTTATTTCCAATAGATGCATATGATTTAATTGTAGTCAGTCCGATCTTATTTATTGTTCAGGTCGCTCATCGGCTCTTTTCTCAAAATCTCTTGCTTGTAAATTGCGAGTCATCTGTGGCAATGCTACTCTTAGACCGTCAAGTTCTTTAGTAAGTTTCACTTGACACCCAAGACGAGACCTAAAAGGAAATATTAGATAAGTTCTTAAGCACAACATGTACGTGCACCTACGTTTCTGTTAATCCGAACGCGAGATCCAACATATCGTTCTCGTCATCATCCGGCTCGGGTATCAAATCGTAAAACTCTGGGTCGACAATAACATGGCAAGTCGAGCACGCGCAAGAACCGCCACACGCTCCTATAACAAGTTAACTTCATCATACTTGTAGTATGTCAAAGGTCCTGAATGCCGGACATACCTTCCATATCCAAATCGTGCGCTTGGGCAATATCCAATAAATTATCACCTTCTGCGGCCTCTACGTGAACTTGGTCCCCTTCTCGAGTAATAAATGTGACGTGTATCCTCAAATCACTAGTCAGCATTCGTTTCGCTCGACATACCATTACTTGCGACAATTAGTGAAAACATACTCTTCGCCGGGCTTTGGCTCGTTAATGTGTCCATGACGTCTTACCGCAGTTCTTGAAAATGACCGGTATGCACCACACGGCGACAAAAAGCTTGTCAAATTACTAGAAGGCAAGATAGACCCGCTAGGTGACTGTATGACATTGAGATATCGCCTGGGGTAAGACACGGAGGGAGTCGCCATCGCCGGTATTATCCTTCCGACAAGCAGCGGTTTAAGCAGCCGAAATCCCACAGTTCGAACCATAATATTATCTATAGCACTGAGTGCCTTGAACTGTACCAGAGCGATATCTTGCAAGGAAACGTGAGAATTTGAGCCTTGTAAATATTTATATCTCCTGCGCGAAACGCCTCTTCGACCGTTATTTCGACTTATAATAAGTCATGGGTTTGGGCAATTCTCTCGAACTTTACTGCATTCTTGATTATTTCTCCCCAAATGTCCCGACTTTTTCCCTAACCCTAGAAGCGATTTTGCGCACGAGTACTCCAACAAAGTAGCTTCACAAAAACTTTAAACTGCAGCAGAACTATTCCTTTTGTATACAAGCTCTAACTTTAAATGATGCAGGTATCTGTAACCCTTGCCCTTTGGAATGTTTACCATCAAGAATTTGGACGCGTTTGTTTTGTTTACTACTCCTCTCGCAGCAGTCTCCCGTGTTTCCCCGTTCAATTACGCTCTCTAATTATAGTAGCCTTACCCTTACGTTTTAACTCAACAATATTTATTGCATTATGGACCAAGTTGAAGTAACCGTTACGGACTCGCAATACTGCCGCAAGTGCCCATCCTGAATTACTGTGCTACAGAGCAACAAAGAGCAACACTATCATACGGCAACAGGTCGCAAAGCCAGCGCGAGCCTGCCCCACAGCAAGCTAAGGTCAGGATCTGCCTATGCGTCTATCTCGTACGACAATCTCATCTTCCGTATCCTCCGCTAATACATCCGCGCTATTGGGGCCCCATGGCTCTGGCACAATCTCGCCATCCGCAACCGGTCTTCCGCTCATCTGCACTGCTGAGCAGAGCGGGCATTTCTGATTTCAGACTTCGGTCATTGAGCATGGCCGGAGCCGCTTATTAATGGGTCTACTGAGTTCGAGAAGATAAAATAGAGGAAGAGGTCCCGTGGGCAAAGAAGAAAGACCAACTTTCTTTGGCGTGGGAATCTGAGAATGAATCCGGAGAGGGAATATCTGGTCAGTATCTCTGAGCAACACAACGAAACCTGAGGAGACGTGCGAGGTATCGATTGGGGGAATTTGAAGGAAGCGGATCGGTATGGAATGGCTGATCATTGTCGTTTCAAGTTCTTGGCTCATATTGAAGGAACGAGGTATTCTGCCAGATAGAAATATCTACAGCATTGGAGCAGCGTCATTGTTACTCATAGACAGAAGTGGGCGACTCCTCTATCGCACCTCCTGAAGACCGAAGGGGCGGAACAGAACGTTGTGGTTGTGGGATCGGATATCCAGGGTGTGGACCATGTAATGGAAGACTTACTACTGAATGTTGGCAAAAGCAATGAATTAGGTGCTGAAGTATGCCATTGGCGACAGTTGATCCGAGGGTACCATTCTATCATGACGCCGGATTTCCAGCAGAGTGTTCGTAGTCCTGATGGAGAGGGAGTGAAGGATTATGAGAGTGTGATGTTAATGGGGAAAACAAAGTGGGACATCGCGTAGCGCACAAATCTTTCTTTCTACAGTATATATTGGAGAATGAATACAGGCCCTGGTCCTGCAAGGTCAACTTCTGGCTACACCTGTACGAGACTCCCGAGAGGAGATCGGAGGGATGTGAAAACCGATATTTCGGCAAGATTCGGTATGCGTAGCCGCCGCTGACGCGAGGCTAAACTGCTTGCGTGGCCCAGTTTCTTCCCATCTTGGCTGGTACCCGTTCATACTGCAGGTGGACTGAAGGCTGACCTCGTCTGACGTTCCACCCATTTCTTCGAACGCAGTCCGTTACATATATGCACATATATTCTTATATGTATGCTTAAAAACGCTTCTGAGGCATGTCGTCACCTTTCCAAGTGTATCCCCGAACACCGGAGGAATTTGCGAAAGTGTTTCCTAATTATGATAGCAAGGCTGAAATTGCAGCCTTGGTCATCTCTCCAAAGAGTGGGTCCAACTGGACGAAGCGTCATCTGAGAGCTCTTAAGGTCCTTCGTATAGCTGTTGGTGGGGATGGGATCTTGGAGAACTTAGAGTCTAGAATGGACTGAGCGCGCGGGCAATTGGAATATGCCAAGAATGGCGCGATAGTGAGAGAACTAAACCAGTATAGCAGAGAACAAGTCATCTCAAGGGGTTTGATGTGAGACTGGACGATGTGAAAGTGAGGGTTTTGGACAGTATGAAAATAGAGATCCGGCATTCGGGGCATACCTCTCATATTTTGCTTGCCAAAACCTGGGTTGAGTTAAGTAGAACACTACTTATGCAGGAAATCATATTATTCAACAGCGTCTGAAGCTCGTGTACTGGAAGGTCACCGACTCTGACTCGGCCCGTTTGGTGAAGGTATGAAGACATTTACGCAAGAGCATACCAAGTGTCATTCTTCCAAAATCAGCACTCTCTGCTTGAATGGCTCCGTCGGCGCCATGACATCTTTGGCTAACTTGATCCCATTGCTATCCGTCCCCGTCTGCACCGTTCTCGACTCTAAATATCTAAATCCCAGCTTCTCATAAACTCTCTGAGCCTGAGCAGTCGTCGTATCGAGCACTACCGGCACGCCCGGAAACTCTCGCCTATGCCTCTCGATCTGCCATTGTAATAACTGTGCCCCATATCCATTCCCTGAGAACTCTGGATCTGTAGCTATGAGCAATACAAAGCTACAACCATCCTTCTTGTAACCCAGAGGTGATAGCAGAGACATGCTAAGAACCTCGAGATCACGCTCGAAGGTGTAGAGGTGCCAGACGGCGGTTGGCCCAAAGAGGAACATCACGGTATAGAGCAGGCCGGAGCGCAAGAGAGCGCAAGAGAGGGACTAGGGAAGGCCGTTTGTGTGGCGGGAGCCAGAGGATGGCAGCGATAGGTTCGGGATCGGGACGGGAGGGTGTGCTAGTGGGGATGGTAACAGTGACGGAGCCAGTGAGGAGGCAGGGACAGCGTATGTAGCTATTGAGGCCCTGAAATCGTAGGTTATGATTGTCCTACATGATGCTGCCAGTTGCAAGTCTCGTCGAGAGATTGAAATAGAGCTCTGAGACTAATGTCTCATTGTTGCTCGCATTGTCGGCAGTAAATGTCAAGAGCTTGTACTCCAGGTCCAGCTCTGTGAGAAGGTTTTCTACAATTTCTGCCAAATTTTCTCCGGTATGTGCCCCTTCAATCTCCTTAAACTCAAGAAGACGTTCTTTGTACTCAAATTCTTGACTTAGCCAGTGGCCTATAACCGCGAGAACTGCGATAGAATTTTTGCTCGTCCAGACATCCAGAGAGAGTGCAATTGTATTGCATAATGCGTCTAATTCTTCTTTCAGTTTTAACCGATATTGCACAAACTCCGACTCAATGCGACGTTGTAGAGTGCGTCGCGATCCAAACGGTAACGTAACTCCAGGGAGATTTGCAAAAATGTGCGAAATGTAGGTCTTTCTATAACTGTAAACGGCTGCAACTCTGTAACTGTCCATCGGAGGAGATTTCTTTCAAGCCTTGCCTGATGAGAGCTCTCAGCTCTGGGTTTCCAAATAGCACTAATTGATCTTTGTCCAGTAGCTGCAACAATAACGCTATTTGCAATACCATGCTTTTGCAGATGAAGCTTCATATTACTGGTAGATGACCCTCTAACTGAATTGAAGGTCTTCCAGGTGCAGCCAGGCTGCTGACAGCGAATTTCTTTATCAACGTCCAATTTCTGAGACCTCTTATTGAAGAATTGCTTATTGGGTAGTTCTGTGATAGTAAGTATGCCCAGAGCCACTCAGTAACAGGTCTGGCTCGGGATCGCTTTGATGTGTCGGACGTACTACCGGCAACTGACGTGTCTTCTAGTACCTGAGAAGCAGATTCTTCAGGTAAGACATCTGTGCGTGCGACATTATCGACAGATCCATCAATTGTTGATTCTGAATCTAATCGAGGTACTTTAGGAAGTCAATCCTCAGGCACAGCTTCCTCATCACTACCATCATTGAGGAGGTAATAGTCGACTTCGCGACGGAAACGGGGAGGAAGATTATCCGGCTCGTGACTTGTGCCTGGACTGCGGAGGGATCTGTTAGACATTGGGATCTGATATAGAGATACAGATAGTTTTGATAGCCAAGTTAGACTAAAACTGGATGTCCTACTTCAATAGAGTCGTGTCAATTGGTGATATCCAAAGGAGTTTACGACCTCTACTTATACTTCTAGTGTTTGATTGGTCACCACATTACCCTCGCCCTGTATCGCCAAGTTGGCGATATCGTATCGTATCGTATCGTATCGTATTTGGACGATATAGGCGATACGATATCGCCAAGTTGGCGATAAAATGGGCGATAATATCGCCGGCCAGAAAAGTCCTGGCGATACGATATGCGATATGGGCAAAACTCGGCGATATCGTATCGTGTCCAGCCCTACCAGTAATAGTCTCTTACTTCAATTTGACATAGAGTATCTTTCGAGGAGACACGGTCATTGGGGTTGCCTCGAACATCCTGATTCGGGTTAGGCCAATTCTTCATAGCTGGAGTTCATCGTCCTCATTTTGGCAGATTGGCAGTAAGGCATATGCCGACGTTGGTGACCATGCACCGGCATAGCAATAAGCAATTTTCAGCTAGACACTTATCCGCAAGTGATTGTAGGCGCTCAATTGAACGCTAAAAGTCTCAGATACCCTCCGAGTAGAATAGCCGGTTCGGGGTATTGCATGCGGCGCAGAGTTACCTTCACGCGTTCGCGACGCGGCAACATTGTCCACATTACAGGGTTCCCGCCTCGGCTTACGTTCAGGTGGCATCTGGCCTTTTAGCGTTTACGGTTAGTAGCCCGCAATAATTATTGAACGCACTGTCAATATGACAGCTGAAAGTCCAAAGAGTAGCCGGGGGCTACTAGTTCTTTTGGAAGGGCTTGATCGCGCCGGCAAGACCACCCAATGCCAGCTGCTGTACGAGAAACTTGCTAAGGAACTTGGCGCAGACAGAGTTCGAGTACAGAAAGTTCCAGGTATAACATTTATATTTGTATGCCTGTTTGCATATTATTAAAATGTAGTGACTGTTCTTAGATCGCTCTACACAAATAGGACAGGCCATCAATGCATATCTGGTATCGAAGACTCATCTCCCTGACGAAGCCATCCATCTACTGTTCTCTGCAAATAGATGGGAGCTGCGTCAGTCAATATTATCTTCATTGTCAGCCGGTCAAACTGTTATTTTAGACAGATATGTGCCGTCGGGCGTCGCATACTCGCTGGCCAAGGGTATTCCCGGTATGTCGCTCGAATGGTGTCTAGCACCAGATCGAGGATTACCGCAACCTGACGTAACAATATTCCTCGATGTCGATCCGGACAATGCGAAACTTCAAACGGCCAGAGCCGACTTTGGTAGGGAAAGATACGAAGTAAGCGAGTTTCAGGCGAAGGTCCGCGAGTGTTTTAAGATTATACTAGGCGATGGCGCTAATCCTGGTGCTTTGCGAATGGGCAATGTTGTTACCATTGATGCATGTCAAGAGCTGGATATTGTTGCGAGTAGCATTTGGGATGCTATGAAAGATCTAGATATTGCGGACAAAAAAGTGGAATTCATCCAATAAATGCTATAGAGGTAGTTCACAGTGAAGCATAGTATACAGTACGTCGGCTCTGCTTATTCCCTAGTCTTCATCTGAGGACCATTCTGTATCTATAGGTGGTATGAGGAAGTCATCTGGATTGTCGACGCCGTCGTCACCGCCTTTGCCAGCTTCGTCTGGCGGTACTGGGACATCTTGATCGGAAGCATCACGTCTCCCATCACTTTGTTTGACACCATGTTTCTCCGACGCTGATCTAATTCCGCTTGTTTCAATTACAGTGCCTAAACCATCCTGTGCTAGTACCATTCCATCATTTGACGTGCCTTCGACGGACGCCGTACGATTGCGAATAGGGTCAACAGGAATCACCTCTTGTGAGGTTTGCGTAGTCCCAGCGCGATCAGAGCTGGGATTTAACTGTTCAACATCGACTGCCCTTTCTTCCGCCGCTGGTTGTTGAATCTTCGGCCGTTTCGATTCTTCCATCGTAATACTCTCTCTTGAGCGCTTGCGCTCCGATGACGGCTCATTTCTAATGTCCAGGACGAGCGATTCTTCAACGGGACTAACCCCTTGAGACGTCGTGGGTGGTGAAACTATTGGAACCACAATCTTAAAGCTTTGGTAGCTCGTGGATGACAACGCTGGCTCAGCTGTATCCTTTCTTGCCGATGTCGCGCCCCGCCCAGCCGAAACGTGCGAAGCTGGGAAAGTTGCTGCGAACGTCGACGATTGCAGTTTTGAGGAGTCAGCGGTCGGCTGAGGCTGTACAGGTTCGACGTCTCCGACTTGGTTGCGCTCAGGTAGAAGTTCACTCTCGGGTGTCTTCGCGGATTTGACTTCGGGGAGGCTCGACGGTATTGCACTTGCAGTTTCGGTACTAACTTCAAGCTCGGTGTCTAGTGTAGCATTCCTGGTAATCCTTGGTAGTTCCTCTACTTCTGCTTCCAAATCTGGCTCATCGTGTTCATTTTCGTCTTCGTCATTTCCAGGCTCCTGCATGCGCTTGCCAGCCAAATATTCCAAATCAGCTGCAGCAAGGCTACCCAAAGTATCTTCAAATCGCATTGGCACAGGCGGAAAACGTGGATGCAAAATACTTCCCAGATTGTGACTCTTCGCAAGTTTGCGGGAGACCATTGGCAAGATGCTCCAACGAATGTTTCGACCAGGTTGCAGGACACCTTCGAGTAGCAGCCTTTCCTCCTCCCACCCAGCATGATTGCGAAGAATGCTGAATCGATCAATAAGGGATCTCGTCGTTGCTGGAAGGTCTGGTACCGTACCTACCACAGCAGCTAAAAAATTGATGGCCGGCTTAGTTAGTTGTGATGGCGGCTGGCTGATAAACGCCTGTGGATGGCTTGCAAAGTCAGGTAGACTACTCGGGGTATGCTGAGTAGAAGACAAATTCGAGAGTGCGAGTTCAACAGCATGATTGATTTCCGAGTTGAGAGTAGCCGGCACGAATGCGATAACAGAAAGAAACTCGGCCAAAAAGGTGTAGAGAGGAATATTGTATAGGCTATAAATTTTAGCAGTTATAGCATCCATCTACTGGGCAATACTTACGAATTTCGGGAAGAAGGAATAGTCGCAACGTGTGACAAGAGAGTGTACGAGTGAGGCAACAGCGACTGACCAGCACTGAATACAAGTTGTCAGAATATAAGTTGTCATCAATTAAGCCGCCTCACTTACGTCTTAACAAGAGTGGTCAAAAGTCCATAAACGTTCGCATGCACTGAAGGAAGCAGAGACAGTATGAAGTCCCGCGTAGTTCGATCTGAGGTCTGCTTGAACTGTATATTCTCTGGATCGAGAGACAACAGTCTGTCGACTAATTGCACGATATGGGATATTGGCACCTGCACAAGGGACTGCGTGGAAGTGCTTAGAAAGGATTCCAATGTTCGCAATAGCATTTCTATCCTCAATACTCCAACAAATGTATCCTGAATGTCCACTGTAGTGTCCCACCCAGCAGGGACATCTCGATAATCAGCGTCTTCTGTTGAGCTCTATTAGTATTATCACTCTGTTGTAGATTTGAATTTGTAGCGTACCATCAATCATATCGAATGTCCGTGAAATAGCTTTATGCATCTCTCCGATGGTTTTCATAATCGCGATTCTCCATTCTAGAAGCTGGTCTTTTGGCACCGTAAGATACAGCGACACATATACCTTTCTGGCCAAGCGCTCAATTTCATAACTAACTGGCTTCCCGGTTCGGCTTGATGAATTCAAGATAGGGTAGAGAATATTATTTGATAGCTTTGATGTGAATGGTCTGAAAGTCGTCGGATGGTCACGTAGGATCGCGTACAAGGCTGGCAAAGTGATTGATAACACACGCACATCTGGTTGACTTGATGATGAAGATAATGCTAACAGAGAAGTCACAAACGGGGGGATGTTTGGTGTGGCCAGCTCTCGTGTTAGCGTTGATTTTCCATGCGTCAAGGAAAACAGTTTGCACAAAGCTCGAATTACGGCACTCGATGTCCGCAAGTTGTCATTTCGCTTCTGCGAATAGTTAGCAGAGGGTTATTCGCAGACACCAGTAAGACCTCTACCTCTAGGATTGTGAGAAGAAGCTTGATCCATGTTCCGCCGTGAGATGCCAGCGATTCCCAATCAGCTCCAGCTAGGCTGTATACCAATTCCGCACCGCACAGACGCACCGGAGAAGAATGTGACTGCAAGAGTGCAGAAAGTCGTACTCGAACTCTGTGAAGCACTTGAGGCTCGGCAGACCGGATAGCGGCAGAAGATCCAAGGCAAGCGGTTGCAGCACCGAGGTGTATCGGGAGCTCGGCTTCATGATCTGGTGACAACAGAGATGTTAAACAAGATCTTAACTGAGAGCCTGACGAAGATAGCTCTTTCTGGAATCTAGGCGACATCGCATTAATAAAAATTTGAAGAATAACCGTAAACAGCGCCAAGAATGCTACAATACAATTATCTGCTTTTTCGATGATCTGGTGCACAATAAAGATTGTGAAGTTTTTGTGCGGCTCGAATATACATGTCACGTGAAAGGGGTTACTACTTGACGACAGTCTAACACTCTTATTAGCCTATTGGATAAGGGTTAAAGATCCGTTGGGTTTGTACCAAAATACGTCCATGCTACAGCGTACTTCGCGGTACTGCATATGCGCAATTCCTGGAATTTGTGTCTCTCTTGGGCACAGCAAGAAAAAAATCTGGCGCGCGATCAGATCTGCTCTAGGAATTCGACGCAGTAGTGCAACCGCGCAACCTATATCGCAGGTTGATTCGTATTATCTCGGACTAGCTCGTGCATCAGATTTTCATAATAATGTCACTTCCAGTTACAGTGTAGGTTTGATATCCGATATCGGCTTTTAAAGTGCTATTGAGGAGTGTCCTCTAACGCGGCTCGACATAGGTTACCGGAGCTTACAACACCTGTCTATTCGGTTGTCATAGATTCTGGTGTAAGCAAATTTATGCGTTTTTGGCTACATAATGGCGCTAAACGAATGCAGGTTGTATTGAAACTCACAAAGCACACGTCTGATGCGTTTCCTGCTACAGTCTGCGGACTCATATTGGGTCTCGATGCCAACTCAGTTCTTCAAGTTACACATGCGTTCCCATTCCCACCATCGGAAGGCTCTGGGTCTTCTTCTAGCAACGACGATGCCTCTGCTCCACGGTCAAAGGCAAATTTACGCTATCAGACGGATATGATACGACTATTAAAAGAGGTCAATATTGAAGCCAATCCAATTGGATACTACATCTCTTCATACTTGGGCGGCTTCTTTAACCAGGCTCTTGTCGACAATCTTGTTGCCTTTCAAGCTGCTAACCCAAATTCTATTGTTTTGGTTCACGATGTCACCCGTTCGTCGCAAAGCAGCCTATCTCTCAAAGCGTATCGGCTTTCAGCCGAATTCTTAGCCACTAACAAGAACTCCGGAGGCAAATTTTCCAGCGAAGCAGTTGTGAAGAATAACTTGACCTATCTTGACATTTTGGAGGAGCTCCCTGTCTCGGTAAAGAACTCACATCTCGCCACAGCACTCCTGCAACACCTTGACTCGCCAACGTTCATGAAGAAGGGCGATCCCGATTCGTTCGTTTCTAGTTCAGCCTTGGCCCCTAACTTTGACAGCCTGGACCTTGCAATTGACCCGTACCTCGAAAAGAATGTTGAATTTTTGCTCGAGTCCGTTGATGACTACTATGCAGAGCAGGGCACGTTCAATTACTTCCAGCGCCAACTTGCAAGGGAGCAGTCTAAGATTCAGCAGTGGATACAGAAAACGGTATTGATTGTTTTATAATAGCAGTGGATTGTCAGACGCTTATGTGTTATATAGCGATCTGAGAATGCCCTTCGCGAGCGGGCTAATCTGCCGACAGTCTCCGAGGATGACTGGCAGAAACATTTCAAGCTTCCGGCCGAGCCATCGAGACTGGATAACATTCTTATTTCTGCTCAAATTAGTATGTGTCTGTGTAACTTCTTATATTCTAACTTGTTGCTAATCACATTCAGACCAATATTGCAACCAAATAGAAGAATACAGTTCAGTTGCTTCGTCCAAGTTGTTCGCCATTCAGAACGGTCTTGATATCCACAACTAGAGATTCATTGTAGAGTACTTTGGCAGTGTTTGATCAAATGATTTTATCTGTGGTTGCTAGTCATGTGTTTCAGTACCTAAATTCGGTTTTGTATGTTTCGGCAGCTTGTGATTTAACGATCGCGGTAAGGGTTGGTAACTTTGATTCACGTCGGTATTCGTTGTTTGCTTTCGCAAAAGTTTGATGTAAAATATATTAAATAACTAGACATGTTTCACCATCTGTTGACCTGAGAATAGCTTAGTGCGAGTCCAATGGAAATGGCGCTGACGCTTTTGGACCGTCGTGTGGGCAGCGCGCACTCACTAATGATGGCCTTACCGCTGGACACTACTATTCACTCGTCTCAAGAGTCGAAGTGATGTACAGAGAATGAACAATATAGACTTGCACTAAACTTCGCTTCTCAGTTAATACTTCCTTTCCAACTGGATAAATCGAATGACTGACATGAAACAATGGAACGTACTGAGCAGTCCCAAGCCCAGCCAAGGCCCACTACGCAAGTAGGATGTATCATTATGAACTTCCGCTTGATGCAAGTGCAAATAAACACTTGATAACGATGCTTATTGGCCCTTTTATTGCGTTTCCAATAGAAGTCGCACCGGGTGCTCTACGGCGCGAAGGTGCAATCGATATTCCAGAGCAATCCGTAAATCTTCATGGCAACATCACCATAAGTCTACATGCGGCTGTAGGTTAGCTCAGAACCTTTCTGGTGCCCACAATAGCCATGATTGGTGACGAGCTGCTTCGACCGAAGCGATGATTGCCAAAGTCACAAGTCCAAGATGCGAATCGCAGATCTGGTAATGTAATCACATATTCATGAGGTTGCCTCTGACTTTACTCGGTACCGTAAAATATCCTTGCAGTTCACCGTCCCTTTTTGGCCCCACCCTTCTCGCCCGTAGTTAATTTCGGGCCTGACACCGACATACCATCCCCAAGCTCTTTCGCTCCAGTTGTCCGGTTCGCGTGCCTCCCACGATCGAATAAGTAGTTCGATAGCGCCGTTCACAATTGCCAAATTCTTCTCTCCAAATGCACGAACAAGATATGCCCGAACTTGTGCTGGGTGAATCCACTTAACTTCCGGATCCGCGCTCCCTCTCTCAGCTTGCCTCTCCATAGCATCAATATCTAATCCCCAGTATCCTTCACCATCTCCGCGCCTTATAATGGCCACGTCAATCGTTCCAAACGCACGTAGAGTACGGTATCCTTCTGGCACGTCTCGGTCCTCCTCCTCACCTTTACTGCTAGCACCACCATGTAAGAGTCCAATGCTCTTCGCCTTTTTCCGCGCAGCACTGGCAGCAGCAGCTGACGCCAGAGACAAATGCGATCCAGCTCCGTACGTAGGATATTGATGCTTCAGCACGCTTGTCGCGAATACCATCATCAAAGGCGCCCTATTAACGTTGACTACTGTTTTCTCTATAATTTCTTCATCAAGGACAATTGGTAGCTCTAGCTCTGAGTCATCGATTGGTGCATCCTTATCTTTGACCGCGTATTTGCGACCGCGTTTCGTCACGGCCGCTGACCCGGTTGAAGACGGTGCTGTTCGTTTCCGCGAGGAAGCCGAACATACTGAGCGCAACTTGGTCAGTTGTTGTTCATCTAAAGAGGGGCATATTTCGCGTAATTCTTCTTGTCGCTTAGCTCCAATTAACTCCTTCCTAAATAACAGATTAGTTATAGTTCGACATACTTGCCTGGTGAGAACTTGAAACAACATACGTTGTGAGGCCATTTTTTATTAGAGCTGACGCAACCGGGAGCGAGCTGGCCAGTGGCAATTTGCAAGAAATTGTTAAGAGACGGAGAATATCGTTGAGAGATGCTGCAGTACCACCATTATTTGACATTGTTGATAGAATCTTGGTTAGGTTGTGGAGGGATGGTAGTTGCGGAGACAACTCACATTTGAGTTTGATGCCCGTGTGCATAGGTCTCCGCGTTGGTTCAAAGCCATCTGCACGTGACGTTTAGCGCAAGCTGATGTATACAACTGGAAGAAATCATCAATTACCTTGAATATCAAATTCAGTCGTAATATACACGGCGACATAAGCACAAATAACAACGCCTTTTCCATGTCTAAAACTACATATTCATTGTGCTTGCCCTTCACATCATTCACGGTTCCTTTCAACATCCTCATCGACTTGATCTTGACCGTCTGGGTCTGCATCTTCATCGTCACTCTCAGTCAATGGCTCTCCATCCAATTCCGGATCGATCAAGTCCTCAATATCAAACGGTTTGATCCTCGACTCCGTTGAGCTCGCTTCGTATGTAGCTTGTGGAGGAATATCAAGCTTACTCCTCTCTGCCTGCGTTGAACCAGTACTTTTCTCTACCTTCTTCCACCGACTTGCCGCAACTTTCTTGATTGGACCTTCAACTACTGACCTTACTTGTGACACTGAGTCGAATGCAGTTGTAGACGATGCAGCATCACTATGATCCATTTCCTCCGAACTTTCATTCGTTTTTCCGAGAAATTGGTTGGTCATTTCTGCCAATGAACCAAGCGTGAAAACATTCCATCCCTAATTGAAAGAATTTAGCACTGCCATTTGAAGCAACTAATCGATGACTGCTCACTGACCTCCCACACATTCAATATCGACAAGATCTGTCTTCTGAAATTATCTGCACGAATACGGCCGTCAAATGCTCTGAATACCTCATACAGGTCTGCGAATACTGGTATGAGCTTTGTTTGAAACCTGAGTCTGTTAGTAACCTTATTGTCGTCTTTGCACGTCTACGTACAATCCACGATACTTCCATACGCCTTTGTTGGCTCCGCCGATTCCCATTCCGGAGTTATATAGGATATCGCCAACGGCCCACAGCCTCGCGACCCGCATATTCGTCGACGCGTTTTTGCTGATGATACTCTGACAAGTCACGTCAGCGATTTCCTCTGCGGCGAACGCGTTGTCGATCGCAAAGGCCATTAATCTCGCAATCGAACCTCTGCGCATGGATATATGCTGTAATAGCAACGTCAAATGCAAATGTAGAATAGGGCCCAGCCAAGGCTCCGACTGATCTCGTCCGGCATTTCTCTTGTCTTCTTCTTCATCGTCGAGCAGCTGGTTGTCTAACCGTTCTAATTCGTCATCAATGGTAGCAGCCAACCGCGGCGGGATCCATAACACGTCGTCATTAAATATCGCAGCTGGCTGCGTACTCCAATTCTCAATCCCTTCACCACTGGCTAGACTCCAAAGCTTCCACCTATAGTAGATATGTTCGGACAAATCTGAGTCATACAGGAACGCGAAGTTAGGATTATTCTTTTCGCGCTGCATTATCGCTGCCTCGAACTCGGCACCAAACTTAATAGTACTCTCTACCATAGAGTGAATTAGACGCAATGATTGAAGTGAATCCGGGTACTGGACCTTAATTTGCAGTCCGCCCAGCGGCTGTGCCGGGACTGATGAACCGAGTGAGGCCGGCGGCGCAACTGTCCCAAACGCTCGTCTAGGTCCGCTCGAAATTGCATCTGATGGCAGTTGCGCGTTGAACGGAAACCCGCTTCTAGAATCCAGTCGAGCTGTTGGACCTTCATCTTTGCCAAACGATGCGCTTAGCCAATATCCTTCGCCCAAGTATTTCCGATCTAATGATGCACGTGCTTTTTCGACATCGTCTGAGCTGTCGAATACTACGTACGCACTAACGCCGCGTCGCTTTGGATCTGGTCGATTGATTGTGATAGTCTTGACAATGCCGAATTCTGACACTAGCTTGTTAATGGATGTAGTCGTTGACGTGGATGGAAGACCACCTAGATATAATGTACGTGCTGTAGTGGCCGGATTGTCTGGAGAGTCTGAGAATGCATCCGATTCTTCGGCAACTATCTTGTCGAGTCGCGCCTGATCTGGTCGTTTCAATTCTCCCAGCTGGTCGATGTGTCGTCGCTTCGGTAGTCGATTCTATCCATTCAATCAATATGCCAAATTAACCCTAGTAAAAACCCACTCAGTTGTTTACGTCTATGTCAGCAGATGAAGCAGGTGTGCCTTGAAACCTTCTCTTGGGCCCAGTAGGAGGGGTAAACGAATCTCTGAAGCCACGTCCCGCAGCCGTAAGGTTGTTAATCACTTTGATACTCATGCCACAAAATCAATGATCCAAACGTACCAGAAGACTCGCCTCGAATGAAATTGATATCGCTATTCGCGTCCGCATGGAAACTTTTCACAAATTCTTCGTACGCAGCCCTGGTCTCCTCCTCCTCCTTCCGTCTTTTCGCTTCCTCCGCTTCTTTTGCCCTTTCAAACGAAGTCTTAGTTCCCCCTGACATATGCGAGAACGATCCCGAGTGATTATTGTGACCAGTTACAGAATATGACCCGCCAGGAAGTTGTGGAGGCTGCGGGTACAAGAAGGACTGCATTAGCGAGATTGTGTGTCGAGATCCTGCCCTCTATACTTACGCCTTTCCTTGGAGCAAAATGACGTGGTGGCATTTTTGTTTTGCCGCTAGGATTGTTCAGGTTATGATATAGACTGAATCTTGTATGACCATGAATAGATGACAATATCGATGTTGCGAAGGGTATCGTTCAAAAGTGAGTTTGTGGTGTGGTTTACCCTATGACGGACCCGCAATAAACTATTACTGCACTGTAGCCACAAGAAAGCTCACAATCCAAAGGCATTTGGGTGCCTCCCCGTATCGCATGAATTACTAGCACAACCCAAATTCACATAAGATCTGGCAGAATTACACTCGTTCCCGTAGCGCTCTTTAACACAACGACGAAACGCATATATTCTGAGACACCCCCGTGACTTACCCGTTCGCTTAATAAGGATGTCACCTCGTGTTTTCGTCCCCTACAACACCAGCTGGCTGCTAGTATGCATACAAGAACAAGTTTCAATAATGATGCGTCGGTATATGTTATTATCGGCGGGTAAAGGAACTTTCAACCTGCCAAAGGACCCTGATCCCCCATTCGACGGCCTACCTCGCCGACACCAATTGCCTGTCTGTCCTTGATATATTTGCTCGCTCAGACGGGTCCGTGTTGTCAGGCCAAGCCCGGAAGTTGGATTTCAACGGGGTTTTAGTCTTGTCGTCATGGCCATTAGACGTCGGGAACGCGAAGTCCCCGACGAACCAGTATCCCTCCTCGGTGTGATGTCGCAATTTCTGGTGCTGCTCTCGTGGCACAGCTGCGTCATGGAAGCTACCGAGGCCATTAATGGCCGCATACAAAAATGTTCCCGACGGAGAGAACAAGGACACATTTGACATACAGTGTGCATGCACTCATCCGTTATAATATGATATGCGTTTTGTGTCTCGATATCGCGTGCGGCTTGTACAGGCAGATGCAATCCGTCCAACAAGGCCAAATGCGTTTCGGAGCGCATCAATTCGGAATAGTTACGGAGCTCTGACTTGGACCACTTTTCTTGGCTGCCGGAACTTTGGCCCTCAGTACTTCCAAGAGTATCTTCAGTCCTCGCCGAATATACCGCGTGCAAACAGAAGGCCCTTTCCGAAGATTTCCTGTAAAGTGTACTGGGCCATTGAGGACTTGAGATAGTGGAGCACAAGCCCCGCACCCCGTCAGCCTGAAGAGACCTTTGATATGGGCGTGCTGCCCCGTTAGAAGAGACGTCCGGGCGCATAATCGGTGATGTGTCCCAGACCATTTTGAAGCCACCGTCCAGAACGTAGTTGAAATCATTGGGCTTACCCTGTGGTGAGGATAAGCGCCTTTTCGTCATAAGATTCACGCAATATTTGCCATGGGCTTTTTTCGGAGAAACAAGAACAGGGCGTGGGAGGCAAAACGATTACTTGATAACGGACCCAATATATATGGTGAGGGTCAGAAGCACTGCAACGCGATCATCATCATCACCATCTTCTTCTCGACGTCTACGACGAGTATGGTTAGCCACAATTGAGGGGTAATTTAATTCAGCGGCAGAACTAGTCGAAAAGGGAGAAAATTCGATCAATGGGTATACGGTGGTCAGTTTACGCGTCAGTGTTCGGGTGAAGATGCGTCCAAAATCGCCGCATCACATGACTCGCGTAAACGGAATTGTCAACGCGCCAAACTTTCAAAAGTATAATCAACTGGTAAAAATCCAGGATCTCCAAGCATTAAATAAATTGGAGAATATCCAGTAGTTCTCCGGATAGTAACACCATCCGCCCCCCAAAGGCCAAAGCAAACGGCAGATTCTCCACTCAATCAATCGCCTGGCGGTTTAGCCAAAGCTTCGCCAATTGGCGGTGATTGTGCTCCACCATTCCATTTTCCAGAGGGTACGCGCTAATATTGGGTATCTCCTTCCCAAAGTCCTTAGAAATCGGACAAGAGCATCCTGATGTTCTGGACCGCCATCCACAACAACTGAATGGGGCACACCGCAGCGAGACAACCACTCTTCAAGTAAATATTCTGGATTGCCAGACGAAATCATTTGGAAAATCTGGACACTTACGTAACGACCAGATCTGCTCTTATCTAGTTTTCTAGTCGCGGCGATGTGTCTATGGGAAGGCAGCCACAGTTCTACTACTACGACCTTACTTTGAATTACGACCATGCGCACTAAATAGCATAATTATTCTCTGGCACAATAATACGTCGTAATATCTCTCCACCTGCGCGAGGTCCTTTGATATCAAGATCGCATACATTTGGACTATATTCCCTAGCTAACAAACCATCCTAATAGATAATTATATAAAAAGTCCATCATTCCACAAAAATACATAAAAGCTTATCGGTATATTCCATTTCGTCATCGATTTCCTCAATGATTGTATAACCAGACTTTGACCAACACCCATTCCAAATAAATTTACATAAAAGATCACACATTCATCTTTCGCACTGATCCAACAATTTACGTACTAGTCCTGATCAGATTGTCCAGCTTGCATTCTTTCTGACCCGTATTGCTTTGACTATGCATCTTATATAATCTTATATAATCTGCTGAGCAAGTCCCTGGCCTCCGAGCGCGTTAGACGAAGTGAATTCCTGTTTCTTGAGCGCGGCAATAGCATAGCAAGAGGATGCAATAGTCAGGAACACGGCGGCAACGATGAGGGACGAAGCGCGGATAAAAAGAGTGAACCACTGAATGAGAGCCAATCTGTCTCGTTAGCATCATCCAAGCCAACGTGCAGAGTACTAATAAAAGCGTTGGAGCTTACATCAAGTAGAAACCTGCGCGGGGAAGGTTGTTGTTGAATTTTCGGACAAAGTCGTCAAATCTCTGCGAGACGGGGCAAATGCGAAGGAGGAATGGAACTTCCACGAAGATTAACGTGAGACCGGTAGCACTATTGCACTGTTAGATTACATCCGCCACAGAAGTTGACGCCATGAGGAGACTGGTATATTCAGATGGTGACGTACATGCAGACGGCGGAGAAAATAATGAGACCGACATTGAAGGAGAAGATGGTTGCAATGCCAACAGCGAGACAAATAATAATGGAAAGAATTCCGACCCTGATAATTCATGTTAGACCTTCGCAAACATCGTTCCATGGACCGACAAACCGACTCGCGAAGGTTGTCGAACCGCGGTCCGTGAAACCTCACCATTGGCCGTATAAACTACGTTGAATTAGCTTCAATCTCGCGAATCCTCATTGATTAAAATAGATTAAGTACCTAAAGTTACGGGTCCTAAGTTCGTCTGCAATCGTCATGTTGAGCAGATGTTATACGCAAAACTGTACTCGAGATATTCTAAACTCGATCAGTCACCAAACGGTTTCATAACTCGTCCCTGATTTATCAGGCAACGAATCAAAACTAGATCCAACACGACCACAGTTCTACTCCATGCCGTTACGTACCTTTCTTATGAGTCAACAGCCGTAGATGACTCCGGCAGAAGATACTAATTGACAGAGCTCCTATTTGAAGTCAGATGTTGCGTATGCAGGCAGCAGTCGTGGTGTCTGAGTACCAATTGGGTCGACGAGGCGTGGTGTCTTGATGGCGTTTCGATGGCCGCGCAAGACTGAACAGCGAAGCCCTAATCCCGAGACAGAGTTTTGCACGCGCAAAAAAGCACAGGGACCTTGCCAGCTGTTCCTCTTTGGGACGACATTGCATCCGTTAGGACTTTCGGCTCAAGGATAGCTTTCGACTTTCAAAAATGGACTATCGCGCAAGAAGCTGCAAAATAGGTATTCGTAGTTTACGTGCTTTGAGTGACGGTTATTTTGTGGCGACGATTCCTCTTGCAATGTATGGCTCAGGCTTTGCTTCGAGCTACATCCCTCCACAGATTGACGGTGCCAATGTCAAACTGTGTAAATATGCGTCAAAATGTTCAACACATTGCAAGGCTAGCAAACTTCGCGGCGAGGGATGGTTCGCGTTCGCCCATGTCGGTCAAGAACATAAGAAAGGAATAATGACTCCATAAAGCCGGAAACGGACGTGGTTAGCTTAGTCCCAAAGAGGAATAGTTAACTGCGTCCCAATATTTTCACTGAGAGGTGCTGGAATGCAGGGATCGGTTTTGCACGTCTTCAAGATCAACAAAGTAGAAAATTTTGTTTATTATATCACCACCATCATGTCCCGAATAGCTTGCGATTCTCTACTGAAGGAACTTCTCTGGCATGGAAATCAGGATAAAAAGTGAACAAAGGATCAACAAGCTGCATGCGCACTCGCACTCTTAGAGCCGACCGATGACTGTGTTCGATGAACACCAACAACGTCACGAAAACTCTGAAAAGGTAACAGCATCATCTTGTCTTCAGAATTTTCTACGATAATATTATATGATGACTTGTGTTTTTGCACCTTATCTACATTATCTGCAACTTGTCAAAGCAAGTGAGGAAGAATTTGACTACTGATTCATGTTACAATTGGTCTAACGTTTCTAAGACATCTCGTTCGAGATAGGATGCTAACTGGTTTGTCAAACAGATTACTGCCCCCATTATAAGATAAAAGCCGGAAAGAATACAGTTTATAGTCATGAAGATAATGGGAGCTGTCATTGCATTCGCGTATTGTCTTGCCCACTGTTATTGGCGAGGTTGGCTCTTATCGACTGCAATTCTGTCTCACGTAATTTAATAAACCGTTAATATATTGAATTCAAGCTATTCAAATTCTGGAAGAAGTAATTAATAGCGTGGCTCCATCAGGCACAGTATTCACGCGTGCAGATGGAGCCCTAACCCGCTTGATCTGAGGAGAATTCTCAGCGTTGGCTTTGTTCGCACAGATTCATCATCGCAACTCCAAACCGGCAACAGGCGGCAGCTGGTGTGAATAATAGTAAAATGCCACTGTCGCTAACAGAAGAATCATACCTCAACGTATCTCTTTCGCAACGGCCTCCATGTCGACCTGACGGCCGGAATCATCTACAGTTCAGACCTATTGACGCTGCAGCCGGCATTTTACCTACCACGAACGGGTCTGCGCGAATACGGTTAGACGACGGTGGAGAATGTATTGTTGGTGTCAAGGCTGAGGTCATTGCCGTGTCGCGTGGGTCAGAAGTCATTAGTGTTGAGGTTGATTGCGACATGTAAGATCTATGTGTGACGGGGCCAGCCAGTTCTGAGTATTTGCTAACAAATGGACAGTGTCGGCTTGCCAGCAAATAGCCCGCTGCAGAACTTGCTGTGTGCGACGTTGGAAACGGCGATTAAGAATTCGCTGCCGTTACGGTTACTTCGGATTACGAATAAGTACAGATATAAGATATTTGTCGATGGCATTATTCTGGACCACGTTTCGCACCCGCTCACGTTATTTTCCATGACGACTTACCTGGCACTTCTAGATACGCGTTTGCCTAGACTTGCGCCGGACTCGGCCGGAAGGGATAACGACGATAAGGACGACATTGGAATTCCGCAGTTTTCGAGTGACTGGGATGATGCCGATAGATTGTGCCAGAATTGGTCCCCACCTCTTGTCCAGCTTGGGATTATTGTCGGCAAGAATGTGTTTGTGGACGCGACTGGAGAGGAAGCAGAGGTCAGTGATGGTGGGCTATTGACTGTTTGGCATGATGGTCGGGTAGTCGGGTTGCGGGTAGTGAAGACGCGAGACTCATCTAAGCAAGTGTTTAGTGTCAGTAGCATTAGCAATGCCGTGGAGGTGCTGGCGAATGCTTCTAGAGACATAGAAAAAGCGCTCAAAGGGATCATAACGTATTAGATGAGTGAATATATCACGCAGGTGGTATTGTACATTATGGAGTTGCATATGGATATGTATGATAGTCAACAACACCAAGGTTTCATTTGATCGGATCGTATTACATCGTCATTAATCGAGTCATCGATTAGCCAGCCGTATCCGCAGCCAACCGTCGCTCCCGCCGCTCTTTCAATAGTACCTTGCCAAAGTTATCAAGCGAATTGGGCTTTAACCCCAGTCGTTTTGCATCTGTGGCTTGTAACGCATACTGGATATTACTCTCATTGGCCTCCGCCACCCGGCTAACCTCGTCGATGATAGCTTTCCTCCGACAAAAGAACTGCTTCTCTGCGCTGTTCGCGCGCCATTGGGTTCCGTAATTGTACTCGAGGTATTTGATGCTTGGTCTCCCGTCGAGACCGTTCTCCCACTCTTCCCAGAGCTCAAAGACGGACTCGAGCTCTCTTGACATTTTGTATGTGGGAACTAGCCGGTGAGGTGTGCGCAGCACCGATCTGGCTAACGCTGGACGTGCGAGAATTGTAGACACAGGATTTACCGGTGCCGCTATGCTGACGGGCCGACTAATTAACGGTCGTGAGGTCTGAGACGGGTCAGGAATACCAGCGGTCGAGTGTGCCGGCTGCTGCTGTGCATTGAATGTAGATGTGCCAGTGCCAGTGCCAGTGCCAGCTACCAGCGACGCTCGCGGCGCAGTCGCATTCCAAGCATTTGATACATCCCGCTCGGAGTTCTGCTCCAAATCGTGCGCGACTGATCTCAAAGCCTCCGCGAAAAGAGTCCTGATATCACCCAAGGACTGCTTAATCTCTGTCGCCAACAGTGTTCTAAACTCATCTGACAGTGCTTCTTTGATACCGGTGACCATGGCCTCCTGAAACGTGGCTGCCAGGGTATCGCGGTTGACTCGCACGCTGTCCCGAAGACCCTCTACAATAGCGGGAGTCATGCCCTCGTCGAGGGTATCCCACGCCTGGTCTTCCGACGAGCTTCGGCGTCGCTCGGTCATGTAAACTGCAGTGCGCTCTGCTACTATGCGGACAACTGCCTAGCTGGTATTATTATTGAGAGTCATGCTGATGATAGGTCTGTGACGGTTAGTTGTAATATCATACTTAAAAAAGGCACGGATTAATGCGTCGGCGCCGCCATGCGATTGTCCACTACGTCACTCGTTTTATCACGTGACAGCCGTAACCGTAACTTGCTACCATTATCTAATAATGGCAAGGAATGGGCTTTTACGTAGCACCATCTTTCATAGGATCTATTTTAATTCTCTATAACTTTATAGTATATCTTTCTTCAGTGGAGTTACCTGTACTGGTTCCGTACGGTTTTGCGGGTGCGGGTGGGACCCTAACCCATAATCATACCCAGAGTGGCGGACGACGCGTCCGAATACGGCAGGTCGCGCTGGGATTTTGGCCGCATCGGGCTGGCCGGCGCCCATCACACTTTTTCGCGCGGCCCGTCGCGTTTAAGTCTTTGTGGGCTGGCTCATCGCAGATGAAGACGACCAATGCGAAGCTGCTAAGGGGCGGATCTCCCGCGGCGAAAGACTTATCCTTATAGTTTTTTTCTCCCCATATCACACACTCTGCCCGTTTGTTCCCTACATACTCGCGACGCACATAGCCTACTGTCGCGCGCCCTTAGATCCTGCATAGTCGTGTTCTCAGTTACTTCCCCTGTCATTTCAGGGGTTCTCATCGCGTGGGGGGTGGTGCCATTTTGACTCGAGTGATGTTCCTCCACAACCAGCAACCGCAACTGCAATACGCGCACTACGCCGAGTATAACATGTTTCAGCATGGCGCACCCAGCGGATCGACGTTTGGACTGCAGCACAGCGCAGGGATGGCGCGCAAGCGGACTATCCACGAGGCATGCGACGAAGATCTCGATTTGTCGTCGTGCAGCGGGCCTGGGTTCGGGCACATTGCAAGCATCAAGAAGCGGAGCGAGAAACCTACCGAGACGCATATTCACGGTATAGCCAACTCTATATTTTTTTAATATACTTGGAGTCGGTGCTGATTTTTCCTAGCGTCAACTTTGCGGCGACTTTTCCTGGCAGCGCAAACACAGCAACAAGGCTTCGTCGGATCCCGAGGACGTGTTTCCCCCGCCAGCGACCTGGCATGCGAGGACTGCGATAATATGATTATGTTAGACGAGTACATGTCTGATCCGGACTCGTATTCGTGCTTCAGCTGCAGCCGTACCGTGTGCTGGCGTTGCTCTCTACGGTCGCAGGAAACCAACCACGCGCTCGAATGTCTTCAATGCGCAAACTCGCGATCCGCGCGGCGATAAATAATTATCGAAATTTAATTTAATTGTATGTTATTACTATCATAGAAGTTTGTATATCGTACGGGGATGGGCTTGCTGGTATTATTTTCATATATTACTTCATTAAATCCCTAGACTTTGCTGGATCACACGGGGTCGGGAAATATGGTGTCTTATTTGTATCTGCATTGTCGCTTTGTTATTGTAGTTATTGTATTTGTGCCGGTTTTGTTACATTGGGTATATAGGATGGTCTGGCAGTACTTATGCATGCTAAATTGCGTGCCGAAAAATTCGGGTGTTGCGCGGCGGGGCGGCAGGTAAAGGTGCTGTCGGTGGTGGTTACTGTGATATATTGTCATATAGCGTATATAGCAAATTTGTATAGTCTTTTCTATCCAATGCTGTTCAAAATTTTACTCGCAAAAAAGTTTGGTTGTTTGCTGTTTGCTGGCAAGTTGGATTGGTATTTTGGCCGCCAGAGTACAGCATCACGGTGCGGCAGCGGAACATCGCAGCCGATCTTAATGTGTCCAAAATACGCTCTTGCGAATACGTCTATAGCATCACGGTATCGCGTCAGCGGATATATCAGCAGAAGCCGCATGTGTGATCGAGGACTTTGCTGGCCTCGTCCGAAGTAAGGTTGTCAGGTTATCGGGGATTATATAGCAGTGCCGTAAGTCACATTTTAATAACAAGGCACGTACATGAAATGCTTTCCATTCAATTGCGGGCAATTGGCTGTTTTGCGAGGAGTATGTATTTACCGTTTTGTAGGAAATAGGACCTATCCAATAGGTATTCCATCAAAATGTCAACCGTCGCATCATCATCGCAAGCAGCCCAGGCAGCGGCCGCGCCATCTGTTCCTCCGTAAGTCTTCATGTCACATCTCATGAATTGAGTGTTTCTAACGTAGGCGTACATAGTAAGGTTGTCAGGGCACTGGCTATATTCACAATCGCGATGGTCACGGCCCCATTAAGTTCGTTCTACCTATCAGTTAACTTTATCTTCGGTATGTCACCTGTGTATTTTCTCTTTCGCGTCATTAGATTGTTGGTGAAGCGATATTGAGCTAATTGTCACGGCTAGGCGGAAATAGACAATGGGCGGGTCTCGTCGCGGCGCTTGTCGCCAATGTTGTTGTAATCGGGTACGTCATGTTCGCCTGGAATGAGGACGGACTGCTGGGAGGCAAAGCCGAGAATGAAGAAGAAACGAAAAAGTCAAAGTAACTTTTGCGTCGCAATGTGTATGTGTAAGGATAAAATGCGTGGATCGCGAGCTCGATGGACAGGGGGCAGGGAGTGAGTGTAAGGAGCAGGGTGGACGAGGGCTCCTTGTTTTGTATGTATTTGCAATGGGAGGGTGGAATTAAAAATTGCCTGTTTAATGTATGTATGCTGCAAATTGAGATGCTGTTGTAATGAACATCGAGATGAACTGTCAGGTCGTTGCTGGTATAGAGCGATAACGTCAGCCCTGCATAACCTCACAACGAAGACGGTTTATCCCATCCTCCTCCCGTCAGACCGCTACACGCGGCTGCTACAGTATAGAATTGAACAAGAATGTCCAGTCTGCAAAAAAATTTACTGAAATCAAAACTCTCGACCTCTTTTACGCCAGATCAAGTCATTCCGGAAGAAGCAGATCAAGCGGATGAAGAAGACGACGAGCAAGCTGCATCGAACACGCCGTCCCTGTCCCCCGACATTGCACAGGCAGAATTCGCAGTCCCGGCAAGGTTCGCTCCCAGACTATCGTTGATTGAAACATATTAACCCGTTCTTGACAGACGCCCACGAAGACAGAATCACACAGCAACACCGTGGACTGCGTATTGGCGCGCGTCAAGTTCACCTCATCTCTCTACACCCCCATGCGCGTTCAAGGTATACTACACCGCACCAACACCGTCAGCCTCTAAATCCCCAACATGGTTCATATTTCACCACGGGGCTGGGTCAAGCGGCTTGACATTTTCTCTGCTCGCGGCGCGCATTCATGAATCTCTACCCGAAGTTGGTGTGCTTGCTTGCGACGCACGGAGCCATGGCGCAACGAGGTCCGTCGATCAGAATGAAGGGGACGCCAGTCTAGATACACTTGCGCGAGATTTTGTCAATATTGTCGCCTACGCAATGGGCCTCTCTTCCGTTCCTTTGGACGACAAAAAACCAGTCGAGGTAGTGATTATAGGCCACTCCCTGGGTGGCGCCGTCGTGACCGAAGCGGTCCGTCGACTCTCAGAATTCTGGCCGTCGGCCGACATAGCTAAGCCGGTTGTAATCGGGTTAGTTGTACTTGATGTCGTCGAGGGGTCTGCGTTGGAGGGGTTAGGTAGTATGCGGTCGTACCTAGCTAGTCGGCCGCAATATTTCAGGTCGCTTGAGGATGGTATCCGGTGGCAGTAAGTCAACACTAAGTTTTCATGAACCAGCACAATCTGACGACATGACAGTGTCAAGTCGCATACTGTGCGCAACGCGGTCTCGGCATCGGTCTCAGTACCTGGGATTATCCAACAAGGCTCAAACGGACGGTACAACTGGGTTACGGATTTATCATCGACAGAGCCGTTCTGGAAATCCTGGTTCATGGACCTATCCTCGAAGTTCCTGGACGCGCGATCGGCAAAGATGCTGGTACTGGCCGGCACAGACAGATTGGATAAAAAGTTGACAATCGGGCAGATGCAGGGAAAGTACCAACTAGAGGTGTTGCCTGAGGTCGGTCATTTTATACAAGAGGACGCGCCAGAGAAGTTGGCTGCGCTGGTAGGTTTCAGATTTTATTTTGTTCAATGCGATGCAGGTGCCGGTCATAGATTAAGTGCTAAAACACATACGCTATATAGCTCGAGCAGTTCTGGCACCGAAATAGACGGGGAGCGGCACTGGAGATGAAAGCGTTGAATGCGAATTCGCACTCGTGGGGACCATCCGGCCTTCCTACACCAGCAGTAATGCCGCGTCCGAATCCCTGATGTGTACGCACCGATGCAGAATATTCTATACAATATCAGATTGCCATCGAGAAGAGATATGTGGTATAATTGAAGTGGGATAATTGGGTTTTATCTTCGCCAGAGAACTGGATGACGTCATCTAGCTAAGTGATGTGAGGGTGTCGCCCACCCGCGAATTTACGGAACAGCGTGCTGGATATCGGAAAGACAACAGACGGGTCAGATACAATAATAGCGTCATGTGCACGTGTGCGGCGGTTTGCAAGTCCTGGTTATGATATAACTGCAGTTTAAGGGCTTAACCGGTGTGAAATCGAAGAACATAAACTCAGTTATTATCCGTACGCCTGGCAAGACCATCCCAATCCGGGCTGATGCACTAGGAGAATCTACTAGTCAACCATAATCTAAACTTTATAAAGTACCTGTCCCGTTCAATCCAGGAGCTGAGGCGCTGTACACACAAATAATTCCAAAGTTAAAGCAAACAACACAGACCTCTGTGCTCAGAGTTCTAAATTTATATAACTATAACTGACTAACTTATAATTATATAACTTAATTTAATATAAAAAAGTATGATAGTTATAGAAATATAGGGCGGTTCCGAATACGAATTTTCGCAGTAATCGATATATTCGATGGATTCATTCGCAAATGCTGGGTATTGCTGAATAATATTATTTGCCGAATATTCGATTTTGCCGATCTCATAATTAGTAAAAGTGCCCTCACAAAATCAAGTAAATCTCGGCAGATTTTCATTTTCATTTACAAAGCAATAGAAGCATTATTTTTTAATGGCAAATCTATCGATTGATTCAGTTTTTAGGAGGATATCGATGGGATGCTGTATTGTGATGGTCCTGGAAATTGGATGGTTCTTGCTGTCCCGCTCCATAGAGCCTGATGTCCAGCTTCAACGACGCGATGAGTGGTTATACCTAATTGACAGAAATTTTGCAAGACACCAAGTATTTTGATGACCAGTGAGATGACTTGTTCCTAATTGAGTCGTCTTCAACGTGAAGCGACGTCGGTCAATTAAGTAAGTAAAATTAACATGTATTGATGTATCTGGGTATCGACCCGGCTGTCGCCTATGTGCATGACAAAGATTGGCTGAAGATCGTGGATCGTTCAAGAAACTGCTACGTTCGATATATTCCGTCTGTGGCAGCAACAGATTAATGATTCGTCGATTCATTCTTGCCAAATTTTATATACTCGCCGCCGGTGTAGGGGTTTGTGACGCGACAGTCTGCCAGAAAAATATTAAAACAAGCTCCCATTCAGTAATAAGCAACATGATTTATTTTATTTTCTATTGGAAGGGGTCGTGGTTGTGGTATTTAGACTTGCGAATGTTCTGGTACTTTTGTCGGGACTAAGCTGGAGGCACCTAACTAACCCCGACCTGACCAATAGCGTAGCCCACGAATAGATTGCTTTAGGTATACAGGTGTAATTTGTCAGACGGATGTGGTTATATTCGGGTAGACTTCACTCATATATATGCGAGTTCACACGGCGCAGAACTCTCATCGGTCACGCGAGTCATTGCCAATGCCCAAGCGAGTCCAGTGTGTTCGCTATATCGGGCCGTATTACGACATTGCAGTCATGAAAAACACTCCAAGTCTCCGTAGCATGACGCCCAGAATAGCGGAACTTTTGTCGGAATGGCGCTGCGGGAGTGAAAGAACGCCACCGGAAGGATTTGCGAATTAGCGCATGGCTAGGCACACCCAGAATGCTATTGTTAGCGGCAGTATTACGTCATTGTGCGCACTGCAGTTGAGCGCTTTGCCAACAAATTTTTTTTGTGCCGATGAATCTGCAGGCGCAACTATGAAGGCACGAGTTGGGGAATGAGGAATGTTACTGGATATCATAGCGGTAGATAAGTAGAGCCAGTAGTTAGAAATTACACGGCGGCGAAGGTGGAGTGTGACTTCGCTACCTGCGGTGAGATTTAGCGAGTGTTGCTTGTGACAGTTAGCAGTTGGTTAGCATATTTAGCGAGCAATTCAACAGTTAGTTACCGTATCATCATAATATGCGTGCGGCACCCGTAGTAACTAGTAAGCAAGTTACTTAGGCCGGAACGCACGAACAAGGGGGGGAACGGTGAGCCTCCTGCCGCATGATCTGATCAGGGTGTTACTAGCACTGGCCTCCTTGCGCAGAACACGTCACACGCACTTGCTCTCTCGTTCGAGTCTCTCATACGGAAAGACTCGAACCCACACCCTAAATGACAATATTTTGCAGCTGCAGGCAAGGCCGCCATTGTGGAACACACTAGAAGGGGGGCCTAACCAGCTAGTCGACCATCCTAATATTACGCTGACTAACCCCGGCAAGATTCAGGGAAACGCGCTAGGCCATATCAGGCTAGCGTAGCTCATCGCCGGGCGTTCGGTATGGCGCACGCGACGAGCACGCCCCTTTTGCTTTTGGTTTTGCATGTTGCCCGTCGCGGTTGCCCGTGATCTGGTGGCCGCGTGCTGGCTGCTCGCTCTGCCCGTTTGCAAATAGACGTCTATATAAGCACTCGCACTCCCGGCCTCTTCTCGTCCCGCCCTTGTTTACTGTCCTCCTTCTCATCCCATCGTCTCCCCATCTGCATCTTGCATTTTCGTCTCCCATTTTATCTACACAAAATGGCTACTGCTGCTGCTGGTACGTCGTATTGCGATCCTCATCGTGTATTTATGGCCGCAACTCGCGCGTTGTTGAGCTGAACTGACTGACTGACTCACACATTCACAGCCCCTGCTACCACAGAACCAGTCGTCGAGTCCGCCCCGGTGCCCGCTGCGCCTGCGCCTGAGTCCACAGAAAGGACCTCTAAGCGACGCAGCTTCATCCCGTCCGGTGTCAGCGACAAGCTCAAGAAGTTTATAAACAAGGCTGTCCCCAAGAAAGAGAAGGAGAAAGAGAAACCAGGTGCCAAAGCCGCGGTTGCGGAAGAGCCCACTGCGCCTGAGCAGGCCACTGCCGCTGCTGAGGAGCCAGCGGCATCACAACCTGCTACCGAGGCGGCCGCAGCTGAGCCTGCCGCCACCGAGGAGCCGGCTGCCACTGAGGCGCCAAAGGAGGAGGCAAAGTAATTAATCAATACTGCATCGATAAGTCTCTTTCATTGTTTGGGTGTCCGTTGTTCATCGCTAGGTGTTTTCTTTTGTTGACTGGGATGGATTATAGTCGTCGTGTTTCCTCGTTTAATAGGGTGGTTCCTTTTCCGTATATTTAATATGTAATTTTTAATAACTTTCACTACTCCACACTTTTAATCAGGATAATACTAGTCACTATTGATAATACTGTTGTGTGTGTTGTGTACAGGATGGACGGTCGTAATAATACATGTAACAATAGTCTCCAATGTCATCTTCCATCTCTCTTTTTCAATGTTTGAGTTACGTCTTTATATCTATTTAATCTTAAATTGTTTCTGATGGTGGTCATGTACATGTGTGATGGTAATGGTCTTCCATTGTCAGTTGATGTGCAGCGTTTGTATTTGATTATTACGTAATTGACGGTTAGTTAATATTCTAATGACCACGATGTATAAATAATCTAACTTAATTCTCCTTGCAAAATATTCTTGTTTCCCTCGGTTTCATCTCTTTTGCACAACGGTCCTTTACGGCTCAGCCTTATTTAATTTCGGTTTTGGTTATCGCCTATCATTGTTTTGTGCCGCCTGGTCCGATTTGGTAGGGGGGGCTCGTTAAGTTGGTCCTTGAAGCTGGTGCATATAAGTGTCTGGGGTATGGGGAATCGAGAATGATGTGGAAAGAATTGTATTCAACTAGCACAACCAGAGCAAGACATAACCCTAGACCTGTCCACTTTGCGTGACAAAATCGTCCAAATTCTAAATTTCATATAGTGACTAGAACGCGTTTGGAATGTCACACAATATGGTCACTCCTGACCTGTGACCATCAATATAACGCTTCTGAGATTTCGACGCATTACGTTATCAATCACAGAAAATGTCCCGTCAGTAATTTGTCCAATGAACACCTGGTCGCATATTACAACATGAGCCTTGTCACACACCACAGACAGTTCGGTAGCAATGAGCCGGGGGGGTATTTCGTTCCCCGCAGTCAGATGACTCACGAGGCTTGGAAATGACACACAGGGAGTAACCAATAGGGAGCTATACCACCGGGTTTTTATACTGGGTTGGGTTGGCTCCATGCCAGTGTTGAGATTGGCTTGTCGGAATGTTCATTGGCAGGCGATAGCATCGTTGCCGACTTAGGCCATCGCCCTGAACACCACAGAAGCAGCGCCCTCTCCTGATGACACCATTACGCACGATACTGAGAGTTTCCAATGGCTAACCGGATTTGGAACCAAGGATGAGCGATTCCCACCTTGCGCATGCTAACCGTCGGTTGAGCTCACCGTAACCCGTTCCAGTTGCTTAATCTTATAGCGGATGTTGTTGACTTGGAGCGAGCGGATATTGATATATAATACCAAGAAATGTATATCAACCACAACTGGAGCTAGAGGTTTTCTAGCAATGATATTCATTGGTCTAACATGCCTCGGACATGCAAAAAAAACGGTGGAATGCTGGTTCCCTTCATTGGGCCTATATGAATAGCCATCACTTCTGACAACGTACAATCCGCCTGAGCTTGATCATAAGGGGGCCATCATTATTTAGCGGAACTTATCAAGGGCTGTGAGTGGCATGTGTGATTGCTGCATGGCCGCATCGGAGATCATCGGCTTACGCTCTCAACTTAGTCATGGCATGCATGGCATTCGGTTTAGATCTTTCGTTTGCTGCAGTATTAACAAGATAGACGCTAGGGCAAGAGTCAGGGACTGATATGCTCGGCTTCTGACGTGCTCACCGGAGCTACTTGTGTTCAAGCAAGCCCGACCATATATAGTCCTTGTCAAGTCTCCTACCCCGTTCCCTCGGCACATATCATGACGAAAATGGCCAATGCACCGGCAACCCGCTTGTCGTGTACAACGCAAGCTATCCATATCATTTTTGTATTGGTAGTGCCTGGAATATGGAGGATCACGACACGAAGCTTTCATGAATAGTTACTTATGCTATCTATCATAATATTGCCGAACCGCTGCGCGTCGACTGTCAACCCCGCCCCAAACTGAGTCTCCGCCGCCCGTGCCAGTGCGGGTACAACGATTCTGAGATCCCAAAACGCAATGCTTAATCACGCCCAGTGTATCCCACGAGTAGTCCAAGTGGCATTTTGAACTGCCAGCTCCATCGTCGCCATCAAACATTAAACCACGCGCATTGGCACAATACCTAGTAGCAATCATGAGTGGCTTCGACGTGATTCACTAGTAGCAGAATTGCATTCCAAATCCCCTATTAGTCGCTCGGGCTCCTTTGTGTCAAGATACAAGCCTTCCATTTCAATGCGTCCATTGGAAGTGGATCTGCACATAACTTATAAACATCGTAAATCTGAACAGCATCACTAAGATTGCAATGCATACGCCACGAATCTGATAAAATCGACGAAGTTCCAGCTCAGACGTCCTGGATATAATTTCCACTAGAGACGTACCCCCGATGCACCTCACACGAGGCACATTCCCTAAGACAGCCCGGCTATGGCCATCAATTTAGCTTCCGATTTTGTCCCGGGACTGATGAGCGACACTATCAATAGCAAAACGTAAGCTGAAGGACCAAAAAAACCATATTGTCGACGAAAATGAGGGATTAAATCCAATTACTGACACGTGGTCGCCGTAGGGAAACGGTAGATGCCCCCAACCAAAAGACTAACGAGGAGGCAGCCGAAAAGTATGATTCAGGACACAAGTTTACAAAACTCCGACCTTTAGGCTAACGCGTAAATCGTTACCATAGAATCGAGAGGGCCTACTACTACTGAAATTGTGACTATCACCAGACACTAGCCGCCAATCTGACGATCGAGATAATACTTGGAATTTCAACTTGGCACAGCTTGAGCTATTGGTGCAGGTCTCCGAGTACAAATATTAGCACACCCGATTTGCAATCGTGCCTCTTCCACTGGAAAGAAGTTCCAGTGGATTTCTCGCACCTAATGATCGTATCGATACTGAAGGGACAAATTAGCTAAGACTACGGGTAACTGACGCGAGTTTTGCATTGTAATAGGAGTCAAAGCCAAAAAAAAAAAGAGTTGGTTATTCAACACAATGGTAATAGAGAATGCCGTAAGACACCTGAGAAAATTCAATAGATTGTGGCTAATAGAAACATAGTAACACAATTAATCATTACATGCGCATATACATACACCTAGCCTTCCAATCGCTTATCGGCAGTTTACAGCTCGTGGGTGATATAATATCGTAAAGGCTAAAGCATAAACAATTAGTAACAAATTCACCCACCATGCGCCATCAACTTCAATCACAAAACGCGAAAGTTGATCTCTCAGAATCATTAAATCAGTAATTTTGTTAAGCTCATCGAAGATAATATCTCACACAGTGTGAATATTCGTTCGTCATCGAGGTCACATTCCGCGTCATTGCATATCAATATAAACAATAAAACGTACCGTTGCACAACGACCTCAGTATTTTAGACTCACAGAAACCAATTAGACCTTCGAGAATTTGATTAGTACATCGTTGCAAATATCAAAAACCTCGACCATCAAGCAGGACGCTGGCAGCGGGAATGAATCGAATCCGACACTTTCATTAAAAATTTTGTACACCGAAAGAGTTTTCAACATGCATATTATGCCCGCACGTCGTTAGACATTGTTTCTTCATTCATCATTCTCCTCCGCATCAACGCTCCCGCAGAGCCGAACTAAAGAGTTGGTACCTAGCCACGCGTTAATTTCAATTTCTCAGACAAATCGATTGATAGAAAACAAAGTGCGGAAAGATTCGCTCATACAAGGCTGAAACTTGAATATAGTTGTATTGTGTCCGCAGCTTGGAACTCGGAGATGGAAAGATGTGGTACGAACTGTGTAATCATCGCGATTTTCCATTCCGCCCCTGGGTACCGGACTCTGGATGAAATTGTAAACGTACCTTTTTTCATAAACTCGAAAAATATGAGAAATCAAGAATGACAACAGCAGACAGAATTGTTATTGCATTTTCAGAATGAATAGACTTTGCTTTTAGAGCTGGGGGGAAATTTTATGCGCAGGACTCTCATTTAATCGTAACCCATCACCAGGTGTAGGGTTTGTCGGAGTGTAGGGTTTCTCCTCAGCTTCAAGCAGCTACTCCCAACGTCAATAATAATACTGACTCGCAGTGTAAGCAGTACAAGCGGCTAAAACGTAGCCTGTGCGACGAGATATTCTGTCACGATTCAAGACACGGATTTAGACTCGTGGAAATCGGACGTAATGCTAGCCAACAGCGTCGCGACAACAGTACCGTCTAAAGCTGCTACGAAGGCACCAACATAGAGAGACAGAAAGACTGTGATAGCGCACTGTTCGTGAGATCTTCCTGTTCTAGTTCGTCGGCGAGCTCTTCCTCATCCTGTAAGCGTTTCCGGTCTTCGAAGTCGTCCAGGAGACCAGTTTGGTCCGACTGCTTAATTTCTAACTCATCTATTGCTGGACTCACCGCACAATTTGCAAACCGCACAGGTTGCAAACTAGCGCCTTCTACCTGTGGATTACTGTAGCACGCTGAGCAACCAATTCCTGCAAAAGAAAACCGAGCCAATAGGACTGCCTTTCAAAACAAAATTTCAAGAAATCAAAAAAACCATGGCGACTCAATTCGTCCTAGCTTCATAGAAGAGTCATGCCATGCAGATAAGTCATCCGCGCTAGGTTGGATTGGCTGATGTGATAAACCTTGAAAGACGTGGATGTGCTCATGCGAATTTACGAGAGAGTCACATCTCATAGGAGTCATAACCTTGTCAATCATTGGACTGTGCTATTTCTAGCTCATCTCGGTTATCGGGGTCGCGCCCATTAACTTATCTCAAATTGGCCTATACCAGAAAATGCTCAACTGCTCGAATATATCGCGCCGTCAGCCCGGAAGGCATAGAAATTGCCGGTGCCAAGGACGTCGGGTGCGTGACTAGCGCATAGCTCTGCGACTCATTGACTGAATACTGAGGGCTTTGATAACAGGACCACTAGTCATATGGGCGTCGAGGAGCTGCAACGGTGCAACCGTATTAATTGATTTGAGATTGCGTGCAAAAGTATTAGCTATTGGTCATCATTAAACTAGTTACAACCCAATTACGCCGACATATGAATCAGATTATGTATTATATACACTTTGCGATGCTTTGACCATTAATATGCAGAGTCCATGCTTTTGCAATTAACCGGATATGCGATACTCCCAATCGAATCTCTTCGCCTCCAAAATGCACGCTTGCAATGCATGTATGCCCCATATCATCATACTTTGACCTTCAACACCCAACCAACCTTCAAAGCTCTTGTCATGACAACAAAAATAGCGCCAGCAGCAACAGCGGCTCCGCAAAACAAAATTGTGGCAGTATACCCTGCTGGGGTCTTCAACAGTGCGCCGGCAATCGGCGTGCCAATCAACAATCCCAACCCAGCTACAGCAAACGACATGCCCATGCGGGTACCAATCATCTTCATATCAGGCGACAACGAAACCAGCACTGACGGCGGCAGCGAGACGAACGAGCCAGAAAAGAAGCCGTAGAAGAACGCGACGAGGATAACGCTTGCCGCCGTCGTCGAGGAGAGCCAGCTGAATGCGACGACCACTGTGAGGACCGCGCACGGTATGAAGATATTTAGCGGGCCGATTTTGTCAGCGAGGAAGTTCGGAATTATACGGCCGAATATAGAACCGCCGTTGAGGAGTGACAGCAAGTAGAACGCTGTCTCTTCCGAGAAAATTCCGTGGTGGACTGCATATCCTTCCATGTAGTAAAATGGGATATAAACACCCACAAAGCCAAAGAAGACGACGACGGTAAATGTCATGTATGGAAGGTCGTGAAAAACAGAAGCATCGAATAGCTTGCGCTTGCTGGCCGATTGAGTGCGGACTCTCATGATGGCGAGAACATAGGCCTGCGTGACAAGCATGATGAAAGCGATAACCCTGGTAGCCCATCCAAATCCGATCTGAGGCTGCAACTATGAAATATAATCGGGTAAATAACACCCCCGAGAGACGAACCAGAAGCCGCGATTCCCGTTGCAACGCTTCGCTTGGTCGTGAAGTACTGCGGAATGACAGCCACGCTGGGAATAAACAGACATCCACTCCCAAGACCAGTTACGACAGCCTGTGCCAGAATAACTTGCCAGTACTCCTTGCACAAGCTCGTCATCATCATGCCAAAAACGGTAAGAAACGAGCCGAGAATAACCAGCAGTCTGAAGTATCCTTGGTCGAAAACGGGGCCCGTGACAACGCCAATGATTAGGAGAAGGAATGACTGGATAGAACCGATCCAAGCAATCTCGCTTGCATTGCGGTTTGATAATTGGGTTCGAACATAATAGTTTTCAAATGCCCCGAATGAGTTTGAAATGCCCCTAAATGCAGTTAGAAACGTTTCATATCTAACTATTAGGCAATTATCCATACCAGCTGTTGAAAAATAGAATGAATGACCCGGAAACTTGAAGCCATGCGACCAAACCGCCATTGGGAATCTCGCTCCTCGGGGCATTCCCCTTCTCACGAACGGGGCTTGACAGTGACTCAGACTTGCTGTCATTCGCAAGCGCACCAACTACAGTATTTTCAAGAGGGAACTCGATCTCTCGCTCCCTGGACGACATGGACTCCGGTACTTACTTTAAACGGTATAAACGGCAGCGCTAAAAACTCAGAGACTCAGAATGTAGAGGGTATTTAATTGCGGGTCTCCCATATGATCACGTAAGACAAGAGTAACGCAGATGAAGGCACAACACAGGGCAGGAAGATCAATTGTTAATATAAACGATGGCTCTACTGACGAGCGATTGCCAAATGCTGACTGTGTGACTAGTGTACTATTACTATAACTCCGACTGCAAGGTCCGACGCCGCAGGGGTCGCATCACCGAGAGAAAGTAAGCCTTGCCCGTCGGGCGCCGAAGATGCGGTGACTCGTGCCCCTTCTCGCATCGTTCCGTGCTTACTCAGCCGCACAGCGCTTTCTCCGTCCAATTCTTCTATACTGGATATCAGCACCTTACTGAAAAAAGTTTAGCTCGACCGATGAATAGTAATCAGTCACATGTTGCGTGATTTAGGCCTGGACACGATACGATGATATCGCCGAGTTTTGCCCATATCGCATATCGTATCGCCTGGACTTTTCTGGCCGGCGACATTATCGCCCATTTTATCGCCAACTTGGCGATACAGGGTGAGGGTAATGCGGTGACCAATCAAACACTAGAAGTATAAGTAGAGGTCGTAAACTCCTTTAGGATATCACCATTGACACGACTCTATTGAAGTAGGACATCCAGTTTTAATCGAACTTGGCTATCAAAACTATCCGTATCTCTATAATATCAGATCCCAATGTCTAACAGATCCCTCCGCAGTCCAGGCACAAGTCACGAGCCGGATGATCTTCCTCCCCGTTTCCGTCGCGAAGTCGACTATTACCTCCTCAATGATGGTAGTGATGAGGAAGCTGTGCCTGAGGATTGACTTCCTAAAGTACCTCGATTAGATTCAGAATCAACGATTGATGGATCTGTCGATAATGTCGCACGCACAAATGTCTTACCTGAAGAATCTGCTTCTCAGGTACTAGAAGACACGTCAGTTGCCGGTAGTACGTCCCACACATCAAAACGATCCCGAGCCAGACCTGTTACTGAGTGGCTCTGGGCATACTTCACTATCACAGAACTACCCAATAAGCATGCATTGGCAACAATTCTGTTTTGTTTTCTTCTTTGTCGGTTATTTGTTTGTCTTTCTATACGTACATATGGGGACCGTTCCGTTCTTCTGTTCTTCTATTATTTTCGTTTAATTACGGGTCATTTTTTTCAAGTAATCCGCTGCAAAGTGCCAAAGTGTGCTTTAAAATTAGAGCCAAAGTCTTACTTGGCCGAACCCCTGCTGGAAGAGAGTCACGTGCGCTTTGAGGCGATACGATACGATATTCACCCATTATATCGTATATCGTATCGCCCAAAATATCGTCAGGAATTTCCTCTGGCGATATCGTCTTGTAGGCGATATCGTGTCCAGCCCTAGCGTGATTTTCCACATGAACTTTTGCTAGGGATCGGCACGGATACACGGATATCCACGGATACGAGTAACAAATACAAATGTGTAAACTAATAATACTGGGAGAGTTTAAGTGAGTTGTGATTTGCGAAATATTCAGTACATAGGGAACGGAAGTCCCAATGAATCCAGAGGTTTGGTGCGCGGGTGGTTGTGAGCGGAGGGAAGGATCATGAATCCGATTAGTGATATTAGTAGCAACTGCTGTATGTACTGGGTTAGGGTTATGTCTCTTACTGAGTGCTGAATAGATAGCGGTTTGAAGCCCAGTTGAGTGGTCAATATAGTCAGTAGTATCGTAGGATCATCCTCTTTCCGATAGGGATATAGATATTTTACGCGGATACGGATACGGATACGGATAAGGAAAAATTGGCATGGATATTATCCGTGCCGTTTGTGAAGTCTGGCAACTCAGTGGGTAAGGGTTTTCGCGAATCTGATCCGAATGGGTTACAACAATTAGAAAGGTATCGCACCATCTATCAGCACGATTACGACTGCGTCCGAGAGTTGCAATTATGACTGCGCTGCCTTCAACAGAAAACTAACCGTGTAGACAGAAACCTAGGAGCTGACAGCTTATTAATTAAATATTTCTAAAAACTATATATCACACAGCAGCAAGCCAAAATGATATGCGACTTTTGGAGTGTCCATCGAAATTTACAAATAGAGTGAGTCCAGATCGTGGGCCCTGCGTTTACTTGCCGCAACGTGATTCGTGATAAGTTGTACACTTGTATTAAACGGCCACCAAAACCCCGGATTTTGAACATTAGGAACAAAATGCCGAGATCGGGTGGTTCCATCCTGCATGCCACCTGGCAAGACCAGATGGCAAGGAGACAAGGCTCAGCGCACGCCTCGGCCCGTACGGCTAAGTTAACTCGGCCGACCAAGGAACGTGCTCGCATACATAAATCTATCTAAAGGGAACATCCATTTGGACAAAGGTGTAGGGAAAATTCCTCCAGGCAAAACAAAAACCCAGTGGGAAAACAAATATTCCCGGAGGTAAAAACTTAACACTGTTGTATCATACGGTGATGCTGTTTGGCGCGGCTGCCCTGGCAACAGATTGTCGCACATGTTTGGAGCTAGCCCAATTGGTTAGCATGTCATCTCCGTGGCGTCACATACAATCGCCTTTGATTCGCCAGCAGCTATTAACCTTTCCACACTAAGAATGATTGGCGTTAACTGTCAATGGCGAGGGCGCAGGAGGTACGCTGGTTTGCTGCAGGTTTCCTCGTATTAGGGACCTGAGTTCCCGCTAATGACAACTTTGGTAACGACCCGGAGAACTTTGACGGTATCGTCGATATATGGCTCAGTGGCTTGATATGTTTATTTCCTGCTCTATTTGGAACTAGCGGAGTCACCTGTGGGGATGAGACTCTGCCATGGTTCGGCAGAGTGGGCCGACCGTGGCTCAGGATGCACTTTCTACTCCTCCGTCCGACTTTTTTCTTTGTCTGATTCACTTCATTGTATCCTCTGTGAGGATTTATTCGTTCCTACAATATCTTTCGGATAATTCGATTCGTTCGGCTCGGCTGGTCTGTTGCCATTTTTGCGTTCACTCTTTTCACAATCCCTGGTTGCTGGTCAATCAAACGTTTATATCCCTCAATCTCAACCAGTTGCTGGACAACAGGTTCCAGTCATTTGATTCTCAACCACGAGTCAAATCTTTCATTAATTCATATACACTTTCCTTCTAAATTCCTTATTCGACAATGGCCAACTCGGGACTGCGGCTGATAGTCAGCAGCATATTGTCGGCTATGGTACTGAGAACGACATACGCTTTCGATGGGTCATCAAACTCGAACATGGTTATGTACTGGGGTCAGAATTCGTATGGCGAAGTCGGATCGCAGCTCAATCTGGCATCGTATTGCCAGGATTCGACAAACGATGTGAGCTGTGGAACAAAGTGGAACATGGAAGAGAAGCGGAGCTAACATGATTAGATCATTGTTCTGGCGTTTTTATCCGTCTTTTTCGATTCGTCGAGTGGACTTCCTGACGTCAACTTTGCCGGTTCATGTGAGTATAAAGCAGTTAGGACCAGCGGACAGATATCCTTACTGAGTTTGACGTAGGCGGAGGAAGCTATTTTGACGGTACCCATCTGCTACAATGCCCCCAGATTGCGTATGTCTTTCGTGACACCAAATTCTAGAACAGCTCTGATACCGATTATAGTGAAGATATTGTTACTTGTCAGAACAATGGCAAGAAAATCTTTCTGTCGCTTGGCGGCGCGACGGGATCCTACGGGTTTGAATCAGACAGCCAGGCCGAGACTTTTGCTGCTACATTGTGGGACCTTTTCGGCGGCGGTTGGTCGAATACTCGTCCATTTGGCGACGCTGTCGTTGACGGATTTGATCTCGATATTGAAGGCGGTAGTTCGACTGGCTACGCAGCTTTTGTTACGGCCTTGCGGTCGTACTATGCAGACTATACCGACAAAGACATGTATATATCCGGTGCGCCCCAGTGCCCAATGCCTGACGCATTCCTCAATGATGCCATGGTAAATTCATATTTTGACTTCTACTTTGTTCAGTTTTTCAACAACTACTGTGGTATGGACCAATGGAGCGTCACCGAAACAACAAACTTCAATTTCGACGCCTGGGATTCGTTTGCGAAGACTGTGAGCTACAACACTGACGTGAGGGTCTACCTTGGAGTTGCTGCGTCTTCGACGGCTGCTGGAACCGGCTATGTTACTATTGACACACTGAACGAGGCTGCTGCGCAGTTGATGTCTACGTATTCGAGTTTTGGCGGTATCATGATGTGGTACGTAATCCTTCTGATGCCGTGCTCGTCAAATTTTTGCTTATACGTGTTCAGGGACGCATCTCAGGCGTACAATAACATTCCGCGGGACGGTCTGAACTACGCTCAATTGGCAAAGGCTAGTCTCGTATCGGCAGCCAATGCAGAAGCCAGTGCATTATCGACGTCAGATATTTCCACGCAAGCGGATTACTCATCACTAATGTCCTGGACTACAATTGCCGACAATCTAAGTTTGACGATTACGGAAGCTACTGTTACCAATTCAGCCACTGCCAGCGCCAGCGATGAATCGGGATGGTCTTCCGGAGAGGAGACTACAGCATGGGTAATAGGAACAGCTTCATCACTGTCCGCACAGGCAACTGTCATCACTATTTCCTCGGTCACAATGTCGTCGTCAGTCCAGACTTTGATCATTGGGGAGACGACAGACTCATCGATTGAATCGTTTACGGGCTTAGTTTCTCCCACGGCTACATATCCGGTCGTGTCTGTATCTCCATCTGCAAGCGAACCTGCGTCGAGCGCCACAACGTTAGATGGAGGAGTGGTTACGCAGACTGTTTCTTATACCAGTACAGTATATAATTCTGCGTTTTCAACTCCTGTGGAGGTTATTTTCTTCTCGACAATTACTTCCACGGCGGTACAGGCAAAGCTGACGAGTTCGACTATTGGCTCCACTACATCTTCTGTTGGCGAGGCTACATCACCATGGCAGTCGCCAAGCTTAGGTGAGACTTCTACGTCGGCCGAGGTTTTGATCTCGTCTACAGCATATGTTGGTTCTAGCGATGCTATTTCAGCAGAAACAAGCCAGACGTTTACTTCCGTTGAGACAGTCCAGCCTACCGCGAAGTCGTCTGATAGTCCTACGGAGTCGAATACTGGCGTCCTTACGACCTCAACGACTGTGGAAAGTGTAAGCTCTACTGCAGAAAGTCAGTCCGAATGGTCTAGCGGAACGTATGCGGCGGGGGCGAGCAGTTCAGAGTACACTGCTATTGAGCGTACCGTCAGTAATGCAGCGCCCACTACGTCTGTGTTCACAGTTGTTCCGGCTCCTAGCCGCACCGATTCTGACGAGAAGACCACGACGATGTCGAACACCGTCGGAACTAGCGCATATACAGTTATTGATTCCGCGTCAGCATCGTCAACTAGTCTGACGTTCGTCACGAATCCACCATGGTCGGCTACGGTATCCTTGTCGTCGAGTGGGGCAAGTGCTACAGGACCAAGCGAGGTATCTTCCTGCCCGATTGACGGAGCTCCATGTGCAGTACACGGCGAATTGGCCTGCAATGGTTATTATTGGGGTCAATGCGTGTGGGGCACTTGGGCTGTCCGACAATGCTATACCGGTCTCATGTGCAAGACCGATGCATCCTATGTCTATTGCGACTATCCCGGAGCAGATACTGTGACAAGTTGCTCAGCAAGTGCGCCACCTGATCTCACGAGGAGGAGTGTTCCGGTAGTTGCTCCACCTCCAAGGCGGAATCCCCATATGCACGCGCGACGAAACCCATTTCACTCGCCTTTCTACAACCATGAAATTGGAAAGAAGTACTTCCCTCATGTTCCGGTGAAGCGGCAGGTCGACCCGGATTCGATTGCTGTTATCAAGGACGCGGTTGACGTATTGCCCCTATCGAGATACCCTAATACGACGCTAGCGAGCACTTCGGCCGCTTCGACGGAGACCGTGGTCAACGATCTGAAGGCAACCGGTACGATTACCTATTCCACCACTGTACCTACACCTACTGTTATTCAGCAGATCCAGTTTTCTGGTGCTCAAGGATATGTCAGTAGCACAGTCACTGCTTACTCAGCGCCCGCAACTGCGACTGCTACAATAAGTGCAATGGCGTCGTCGTCTGGTTTAGACGGTATTGCAGTTGATGATGCTGCTGCTGCGTATATCGTAGGAATCTCAACTCAGCGACTGAACTCGACGAATTTTGTCGGTACGCTATACTCGGCGCCTCGAACTAATAGGCCAATTGGCAGATCTTGGAACTTCGTTTTCTCGTCGTCAGACACCATTGATAGAGTCAGTAGAGGACAGCTCACGTCGCTTGGCGATGGTCGTTACCAGGTATCCAGTATAGAAACGGAGGAAGCTAGCAGTTACATGGCAATCAGATTGACGTTCTGGGGCACGTATGCAGGCTCCGGTGTTTCTGTTTGAGTCGTCTGTAGACTTGTCGCGTTGATAAATTTATCATGTCTCCCAGTCGGATATGGATGTCATATTTTCAACTTGTTTGCGATCATATTGGATTGTTTGGTTACTACATTTTCTCTGTCTCTTTTGGCTTGAATAAGAGACTGCCACTCATTTTGTATATTTTTGTTGTTTGTTATGGTCATCACGGTCTTTATGTGCGGTCATCATGTGTTACTCCGTCCTTGATTTATGTTCGGTCATTATGCCATTTAGGATCTGTTTATTGGTTATTTGTTCTACTCGCTCCTTTGGCATTTTGTGGATTTAGATGCGGTATTGCCGTATATATATTGTGGATATTCGTTCGCAATGCAGAAGAAATAGAATTATATCATACTTTCCATCCTACATTAAACGAAGACTGCCGGGTAACGTCCATTTGTCGTGTGCATCACGTGCAGCTGTCGGTCATTGAGTAGGGTAGGATATATTATTTGCTCTAACAGTGAACCAAATAAGTGTGTGGGGGGTTTGCTTGTTAAACTGATGAGAGTGACTGGCGTGGCAAAAAAGGAGATAGCCTGATAACGCGGAACGCTTGCGCTAAATAGCCGTTGAGTCAGCCTCGAGCGACAGCGGCGCACTCGAGGCCGACACCTAAATCAAGTATGCTGCAAATAAAATAATCCGTGCCGTTGCTCTCGATTGCAATTTTACTCTAGTCATTCTCTGCTCGAGTTTGTCAGTCCTCTCGAGTCTCGCATCTTTTGCTCTCATCTCGTCGCGTGGCTCAAGTGATCTCGTAAGTTCGCCGGTTGTTGCCGTAATCAGCCAAACCATCACGACCTCGACTTCGACGCTCACTATCGTTTAGTAACAACCATGTCCCGGCGGCACTCCTCATCTCAGTCCACTATTCCTTCCTCAGCCTCCCTCCGCCTTGCACAGCTCTCCTCCCACTTCTCCCCAGCCGTGTCTTCCAAGCTTTCTTCGACGATGACAATGTCCAAGCCGTCCACACAAGCAGCTCATCCGCTAACCCTGATCCCTGGCCCTGTCGAGTTTACCGACGAGGTGCTGGCCGCAATGGCCACGCCCTCCCAGTCCCATGTGTCCCCGCAGTTCGTCGAGGTCTTTGGCGACGCTCTTGCGCTCCTCAGGCAATTGTTCCTCAACACCGACAAGCGGGCACAGACCTTTGCTATTGCAGGCGCGGGCACACTAGGATGGGATTTTGTCGCCGCGAACTTGATCGAGCCCGGTGAGGATGCGCTCGTTCTGCACACTGGTACGTACTCTGTTCACCCATTGAAGACGCTACTCGTGTCGCGATTCAATTTTTTCTGTGCTATTATTTGGTCCCTGGCATCCGGTTGCGCTGCAATTGCGCAGTGTGACCCTGAGTGCGGGGTAGCAAAAATTTTCCTCATGGCATCCACTAACAAGTCCCATAGGCTACTTTGCCGACTCGTTGGCGGACTGCATAGCCACGTACGGCGGCAAGCCGACGCAATTGAAGGCGCCCATCGGTGACATCGTCCCGCTTGACGCCATCGAGGCTGAGTTGAAGGCGAAGAAGTACAAGGTCGTTACCATCACCCATGTCGACACTTCCACAGGCGTTCTCTCAGACATCAAATCTATCGCCGCCCTCGTCCGGGCAGTGTCCCCGGAGACCCTTGTCATCGTCGACGGCGTGTGCTCCGTAGGGGTTGAGGAAATCAGGTTCGACGACTGGGACCTCGATCTTGTCCTCACCGCGCCTCAAAAGGCGATCGGCGTCCCTGCCGGCCTGTCGATCTTCATCGCGTCCGGTCGCGCACTTGACGTTTTCAGAGCCCGCAAGGCCCCCCCAGCATCCTACTACGCCAGTCTCGCCAAATGGTTGCCAATCATGCAAAACTATGAGGCGAAAAAGCCATCGTACTTCTCGACCCCGCCTGTCCAGAACATCCACGCCTTGCTCGCGTCGCTCAAGCAAATTCTCGCTGTGCCGCTAGCAGACAGATTCGCCGCACACGCACGTATGTCGGACAGAATCAAGTCCACCATCGGGAGCTACGGCCTGAAACAGGTCGCCGCCCGCGAGGGTTACCAGGCCAACGGCATGACGGCTGTGTATCTCCCTGATGGCGTTGCATTGCCCGACCTACTTCCCCGGATTGCTAAGCGAGGCATTGTCCTCGCCGGTGGTCTGCACAAGGAAATCGCGACGAAGTATTTCCGAATCGGACATATGGGTGTTTCCGTCACGGATGAGGACCGTGAGGACTTCGACAAGGCGCTGGCGGCGATCAAGGAGAGCTTGGCGGAAACCGGGTATGCGGTTTAAGACTTTTACATTTTGGTTTAGATGCAAGAAAAAAATAGATGTGACCGCGTTGTTCCTGGTTTGTTTGTTTTGGGTTTACGTTTGTGTGCTAGTCACTGAAATATGTTTTACTGGGGCTGACTCTGTGGGGTTGGAGTTTGACAATAGTTTAGGCATGTGGAGATATGTACGCCATATGAATTGCATGTTGGTGGTGCCTATGTACTAAAATTTGGCTTAGTTTGCATTGCATTACATTATTCTCGAGAGACCGGTGTCGCGCTGGGTATGTATCGATTCCCACGGAATTTTCACCTGCAAATTGCGCCATATCTGCGTTGGGCTTTCAGGTCATAACCCTTGTAAATATTATAAACTGGTTTAGATCTTAGTTGCAATGCCTTCTGACTTGAGATGCGATATTTCGGGTGGGCTATGAGCAAAACGTACCAAACCTACAGTGTACAAAAGGGTTCTTGTTTGTCCAAAAGAGGAATGGCGCCTACTGTCCCAATGGTCTTCGCCAAGTTTCTGTACTGTCGCAGAGATGGCGGGACTTATATTTGAAGTTTTGGCAAACGAAAGGCAGAAGTAAAGCGCATTTTATATACTGTGGCAAGTTGACTGTGAGCAGTTGTATACTACACAACTATACCAAGCATCCGGTGTGATTTAGCGGATTGTTAGGGAGACGAGCTGGAGTGTGTTGTAATGTCATCTCGATAACAACAATTCTCGATCGCCAGGTACACTCTCTGAGAAGATTACGGGACTTCGAAGATCCTAGGAATATTAGAGCACATCATGGTGTACTATTTTACGTCGAAACAGGAGGATACAGATAGGCCGGTGCTGCTGTACATGGGCAAGCACAAGGAAGAAAGTGTGTCATTGGACCTCTCGCTTCCTGTTGCTGAATCGTGCTAATTTTTTTAGACGAGAACTTGATTAAATATGGACGCGACACAGACGTATGGTAAGTCACATTACTTGCTTGATATTTGCAATTAGGAATCTAACGAAGCTCTCAGGTTCCACGTAGACAACCTGTCGTCCGCACACGTCTATCTGCGCCTAGAGGACGGCGAGACATGGGATACGCTATCCGACGGTCTCCTCGAGGATTGCGCACAACTCACAAAGGCAAACTCGATCGAAGGAAATAAACGGGACAATATCACGGTTATCTACACGCCGTGGAGCAATCTGCGCAAGACCAAGGGCATGGCTGTTGGACAGGTCGGTTTTAAGAAAGACAAGCTCGTGAAGAAGGTGCATGTGCAGACCCGCGTCAATGCGATCGTGAATAGACTCAACAAGACTAAAGTTGAGAAGTTTCCTGATTTTCAGTCGGAGTGGGTTGCGTACGAGAAGACGCGGTCACAGACGCAGCGTGCGCTGCATGCGGCGAGACATACACGAGAATTGGCAGAGGCGGAAAAGAAAAAGAAGGCGGCGTGGGAACAGGAGCATGCATATGATGATATTTTTTCAGAGGAGAATCTCGCGAAGTCGAGTAACCAGAACAGAGGAGAGGATTGGGAGGATGACTTTATGTAGTGTTGTCACACAGTCATATCTAGATATGCGCAACATCTCTTCCGAACATGTGACTCAAGCACTGAGTACAAGGTTATTAGATTATCGTTAGATTATATGTACAAAGAGAGATTTCTGCACAGCAACATAGAGTGCAGTTATTGTGTCTCTGCATTCTCGACAGGTTCGGGAACAAGGACATCCGCCTTTTCTAGCAACTCCGAGAGCTCGCCACTAATCACGGCATCAGCAGCGTCACAAATATGGCTAACTCAATATAACTTACGACTGATGCATAGCGATCAAAATATCGCAGCCTCCAATAAATTCGCCCTAAACGCCTTGTCAGTTTCACTCGCCAGTACTGTGCCCTCGCAGGCCATTTGCTCACATTAACATAAAGCTGTGGAATCGTTGGCCAAGTGCTGTATTCTTTGATGCCTTGCCGTAACTCGTCGTCCTCCAACACATTGAATGCAGAGAACTTCCCCGGGTCGACGCCTTGCAGGCCCAAGATCTGGATCGTAGCCCGCGAGAAACCACATTGCGGGAACTCGGGTGTGCCTTTCATGAAGAGCACAACAGGAGAGGACTTGATCGCGTTGTCGATCGCTGAGCGGGCTTGTTCAGTTAGATAGCGCGCCTGCTGGGCTTGTAGGATGCGGACAGAAAGGGGAATTTGGTTCGAGAACGTCGCGCGGACAGCGGTGGCGCTGAGATGGGCCCGAGCCTGATGATCATTCGTTAGCCATAATAGCAATATGCACAAAATGTCTCGTGAATACCTACCCGGGTTGTGCCGAATAGTGAGCGTACAAACGACATGGAGATGTGAATAATAACTTTGTCCGAAAGCAGCAGCAAAAGTATCCTATATCTTCTCGATGCACTAATACGCACAATGGAACTCTATCACAAAACCAGTTGTATATCGAATTATGTGAACGTGAATAAATGCTGTGGCGCAGATGTGCGTGAGGTTATCTATTCGGCGAAAAGTGAATGAATAATGATGATGAAGCGGTTGCAGTGGAAGGGGCAACTAAAACTCAAAATCTGTGGGCCATTCTCCTCGTCGGATTAATAATACTTGCTACGGTGTCCTCAAGATCTGACATACTGCAATTTTACACAACGTATAACTGACGTGGATTAGGATTATCTAGTGTTTCACGCATTATTTCACAGTACGCTTGGAAATAATAATGTACATCATAATACACGGCCCGACGACCAAAACCGCGCCGCACATTACCCACTAATTACTTGCAGAACATGGCATCTGGGGAATCAATCAGGGCGATCGGGCCCAGTAGTGCCTTGTGCCGATATGTAAATCTGGAATATCATTTAAGAAGTGACACCGTTCAATAACTAGACGTGCGATGAAGTTAACGGGCAAGACGTTTTCACAAACAGGGACGACCAGCGATTTGCCTTCGGATCCTGAATACCTGAACTTAAGGCCGACTCGGACTGCACCGCATCTTCGAAATTGCTCGACAGGTATGGCTGATTCGCAGTAACGTTAAGAGCGCCGACAAGCGCAACCACATGTCCACATCGACACTTCTGAGCCGCACCCGTTTGATCATCGGTTCACGGCCATGTCGCAATCCTCCCCCCCGGTTTCGAAATTCGAGTCCGACTTGACACGACATTCGACATCAGTTCCATCATCTCCTCGACAGCAATATCATAGAAAAGTAATAAATCTCAACGCATTGCTTGTGGTTAGTTAATCTTTGTGATTTTGCTTTTCAGAGTGTGTGCTAAATTTCGGCAGACAAAAACTTTCGACACTATGGACGCGATCCCGCGTCTTGCGTCATCCACCGCAACAGCAGCGACAGATACATATACGCCCACACGCTCATCTTCCTCTGCCGCACTCCCACAATTCGGACTAAACCGGGGCCATCTCCTACGTCTCCATGAATCCGGCCCGTCACCATTGCTCTACAGTCGCAGCCATACCACTTCGCCCCTCAACAGCCCTTACGTGTTGTCCCCCCGTATCCCGACTTCCTTACGCGGCAGTCGGTTTAAAACCCTGTTTTACGCGTCGGAGAGTCCGAGTCGTGATGAACGCGCGTCGGAAGGCGGATTCAAGTCGTGGGTGGACGGACTGAAGACCAGAGCAAAGCGCGCACTACACGAGAACGAGAAAAGCGAGACCGAGTTTAACGGATGGATTGAGTCCGAGGAACGACGGCAACGAGCACTATTTGAATTTGCGGCTTCGGTATTCGCGGGAGACGAGGATGACGATACAGTGCAGTCCGTGGCGTTTGACAGGTTGGGAGAGGTCCTGCTTGAGGAGAAGCATAAGCGGGAGATAGAAATTGCAGAGGAGCATGCGGCGAAGAAACGCAGGCGGAAAGAGGATCGCGCGGATGCTACATCGAGCACGAAACCTGTAGTGGCGATGAGTGCTCCAGCAAACGTATCAGTTGAGCGGCTACGGCAGAGCCCAATTCGTATATATGAGGATCCGCAGTCAAGGTCCGGTTCAGAGTATAATGGACATGGTGGCAGCATAAAAAGTGAGGATGATGAAGGAGAAGTATATACAGACGAGAATGTTGCGCCACATCGCAAGGTGAGTGTGGCAGATGCGGCAGGTGATGAGGCGACAGCACAAAATGACAACGATTCCGAAGCTGCAGCAGAGGACGGACAATCATTAGTGACGGACCCGGATCGTCAAGCCGAAGAACTCTCAGACGCCGAAAATCCCATGGAATATGATTACGAAGACGACGAGCAAGAGCCAGCAGATGAGAATTTGCCGGTCGAGCAAGGACCAGACGTTCAAGGATTGGACCTTTTCACTACTTCCCTACCAATCGACCCTGCGCTCTTCTCAACAGCTGCTGACGATTTTCTTCAAACCACTACTAAGCAAGACGGACAAGGCGGCAAGGATATCCCAGATGTTGATGATTCTGGCCATCATTCATCCGGTCAGGATCTTAGCGACGCAAACAGGGGGGAGGTCATGGGTGATGATGACGACGAAGAAGACAATGGGCTGCATGTTGTCGATGAGACGATGGAGGAATTAGTCGAAGGAGGAGACTACGATGGTCAAGAAGAGTACGATGAGTACGATGAATACGATGAGTATGATGAGGAATATGAGCAAGATCAAGGAAACAGTGTCCTAGCTCTGTCCTCGGCGAAGTTCAAACCAGCATCAACGTTGCTTCAGCAAGAACATGCGTATTCGTCGCCGCCTGCATCGGATATGGAAGAGGACGAATATGAATCGGAAGATGAAGATGAATCGGAGACAGAAGACCAGTCTCCTCCGAAGGCTGTCGTACAGTCAGCGGTCATAGACCTCTCCAGCGACGAGTCTGGAGAAGACCACGACAACGGGCCGTCGCCGCCGCCATCATCATCATCATTATCGGAAGCTGGATCGGACGAAGACAGCGACAACTATGAACCAGACGAAGATGAGGACGCACCGAAAGGATCCATGTGGACACCCACTATACCTGGCACCAAACCTTCTCAATTGTTAAATCACCTACGCCAGCGCGGTCGGCCAAGTCTGATTGATACTGTCCGGAAGAGGTATGATCAAAAGGAAGACCAATATTACGAAGACGAGGACTATGACGAACACGAAATCGAAATCGAAATCGAAAACGGTAACGAATCCAGTGATGGGTCAGGTGAGCAAGATGGTGAAAGCTCGGGCTCAGAATCAGAACAGTCGTTCCAGCAGACCTTCCAAGACGACGACGATCCTGAGGAGGAACGGCGGATCGAAAGAGAGGAGCGACGAAAGGAGCGTGCTACAGAAGAAACGGTTCAGGAGACAGCAGATATTGAGGACAATTCCGAGAGCAACGCTGATTATCACACTCAAACGGCAACCACTCGTCCGGTCGACGAGAGTACTGGGGCATCAGAGGTTGTCGGCGAAGATGATGAAGTTTTCATTGAAGAAGAAGCGCAGACACCTCTTGTTCATGAATCAGATTCAGACCCAAATGAACGGTTTCCTGAGGAAGACGAATACTGGGAAGGCAAGGATGAGGCGCAACTTCCTGCGACTACGGTTTCAAAATGTCCTGAATTCGAAAAAGTAGACAAGGAGTATAGCATTGAGACACGGAATCATTCCACGTTCAGTCTGGAGGGCGACAACGATGAGATTGTAACAGAAGCGGATTTGGACAATATCTTCCTGCAAACCAACGCTCAAGATTCGAAATAAGAAGAGGATGGAGACTGTACTATATGTATTGCTAACGATATGTACTCTATGGAAATTGGAAATACCCCTTGTACATTATGCCGATCATCATTCAAATGTAATTCTAGTTCGATTGTTAGAATTATTATCTCTCGAATGATTATTATATCGCACTCGTCGAACTGCTCAGATTGTGTCTCTTCTGAATGTCAGCTTAAAAGTTGACATCCCTTCATAGTACCCGTGGACTGCCATCTTCCATACGATAAAACTCTTTGCCGGCCTCATCCTAACGGTTTTGATCCAGCCTCGACGCTTGAACAGGGCCCAGTACAATTAGCAATCTTCTTGTATTCTCTCGCCATTGACAACAACCTGTGTAGTTGGCATCCAGATCAGTCCCAAAAGAGAGAACGGTTGCTGTCTACGGCATTTATAAACTCGCCAGAACATTCAGGTTCACTCAGGAATCAGCCTGGGAGTTACATGGATCAGCCGTACATCCTTGCGGGCGATGATCCGGTTAAGGTGGACATAACTGCGGTCTGGATTGAGCAACGAGCTAATTCAACCGTTGGTGATTTCGGAAGATGGGTCGCGCACGGGTAGATCAGACCTTTTACCATACCATCATAGCAGTTTCGGAAGCGTATAATATTTAATAACGTACCTGGAATCTGAACATACTTAGTTGACCTCGATCATAATCTGGGACAGAATTGGAACTGGAATATTCCGGGTGGATGAACATTTAAATGACTCGCATGTTGTGAAAGACCTAAGCCCGCCGATGTCACTTCTCGCTCCAAAAATACAGTTCGAAGTCTCATACTGCAATTGCCTTCCGCTGACCTTCCCATTGACAGCGTACATTCCTGGTACCATTACCAGGATCACGATAGTCGGTATCCATAATGTCTGTTATTTTAGCATCTGCAGGCTACGACCACACGATCCGATTTTGGGAGGCGTTATCTGGTATCTGCCAGCGAACCATCCAGCATCCAGACTCCCAGGTAAATCGGCTGGCCATCACGCCAGACAAACGATTCTTAGCGGCAGCAGGACGGCTCAATGTGAAGCTATACGATATTAGAGGGTCAAATCCTAATCCAGTATGAATTATTCTGAGTTACGGCATGATGTACTATCGACTAGGCTAGGCTAACTGGATTTTAGGTTACAACGTTTGAGGGGCATACCAGCAATGTAACTGCGGTAGGCTTCCAAAGCGATGGTAAATGGATGGTTACCTCCTCTGAAGATGGAACGGTGAAAGTATGGGATATGCGTGCGCCGATGGTGCAGCGAAACTATAAGCATCGAATCCCGGTGAATGATGTTGTGATCCATCCTAATCAAGGTGAACTGATCAGCTGCGACGAAGGCGGAAACGTTAGGATCTGGGATCTTGGAGAGAATACATGCACTCACCAGCTAATTCCACAGGATGATGTGCCTGTGCGGTCGGTGTCTGTTGCGACAGACGGATCTATGCTTGTGGCAGGCAATAACAAAGGAAATTGTTATGTCTGGAAGATGGTTAATAGCAGGGATACTACTTCGTTGCATCCGGTAACAAAATTTCGGGCGCATACTAAATATATTACGAGAGTGCTCTTGTCTCCAGACGTGAAACACCTTGCTACATGCTCGGCGGATCACACAGCAAGGATATGGTCTACGGACGCGTTTGATCTGGAAACCACATTGACTGGACATCAGAGATGGGTGTGGGATTGTGCATTCAGTGCGGATTCGGCGTACCTGGTTACTGCTTGCTCAGATCATTACGCGCGATTGTGGGAGTTAGGTTCGGGCCAGATTATAAGACAGTATAACGGTCATCATAAGGGTGCAGTTTGCGTGGCTCTTAATGACGTCTAGCTCCGTGGTTCTATTGTTTCAACTAAGCAGCATGGTGTTTCGGAGTTCTGTGATATTGTTGGGGCAAAAGTCATTGCATGTATAACTTTCCTTGAATAAAATATCATTAGCGTATTTGGTTTTGGTTCCAATATTTACAGGCATCTATTGACAGGTTTCGACTATACAAAGGCTGGTGACTTTTATTCCCCTTACTCTCCTAGTTTTTTATGATATGACCGTCCTCCGATAATTTCAGATTTTCGACAGCTTCAATTAGATAGGCGTCGTCTCCTTCTTCGACATGTAAATCAATGTCTTCTAGTAACGATAAATCTTTTCTGTCCGCTGAATTAGCATCCACTAGCATGGTAAAGGGCTAGTTAACGTATTACGTACTTCATAGCATACGCATCTTCGCCATCCCCATAGTATGCTTTCTCGACTTCCTCAACCCTGCACATCAGCATGTTAGCCAAGCTCTCATCCCTCGTTTAAAACACCTAAAATTGGACGTACTCGAATTGCAATGTGTCTCTGTACAAATGCAGCGCCGCTCTATTTGACTTTCGCACATGTAAACTGACGTATTTCGCTCCGTAGCTGTCAGCTAAACCTCGCACTGCCAATTCGTTAACCAACTTCTTTGCAAAGCTATATCACTTTAAAAGATTCATACACGACAAAGCCATAAGTTTTGCCGCAATTCCCATCCGTCGGTATGTCCGCATAACAGACAAACTAGTAACATGTCCATGCTGCACTCCATCGGCTGGCTCTTCTTCCATCTTCGCCAGAACGTACCCAACGATCTTACGGCCTGACGCGTCAGTCGCCACGAATGACGCTTGCGGCCACGTCAGTGCATGGTAGAGGTAGTACCGAAAAATGTAATTCTCGGGCAGATTTGTGAGGTTTGCGTTTTGCATACCCGGAAGATCAGCGATTGTTGCTTGTCGAACGTTCATACTGAGAATGATGTGCGAGTGGTGGTGTGGAAATCCAAGTTACTGGCAACTTTAATTTGGTAAGCCTGTACCGAACTTATCTTTGAATAATGAAAATACACAGAGACCGCAGCGCCGAATCAATGCTCTAGTCGACGAGGATACGGGCGATGGTAGTTGGGGACGAATTTCGTTTGTACGAAAGCCAGAGTTCACGTCCTCGGCTTACCCTCTCATTCCATCTCATCGCGAGTCTTTGTGAAACAGATGAAGCCATGTAACTCCCTGTCTGGCCACACGTTCAGCTCCTGGAGTATTAATCAGATAACGGATGCGAGTTGAAATTCTTGTCGACGTTCTTTGGCCAAGTTCGTAATTCTGAGGTAGTATATCCATCTACACTCTCGTAACTTCGGGACTAGATACGGCGTCTAACAGCGGCCAAGCTTGAGCAAACAAGGCCTAAATAACGATTATAACCTATAATATATTCGTGTTTACAGCTGCATTCGTCGATTTCACGCATCTTTACCGGGCCATGTTACATACGGAAGTGAGTAGATACACCAGATGAACAGAAACACGGATACCCAGGTGATAACAGAATCTCCATAACCTCGAAGTTAAAGAGAATAATTCAGTTTATCCAAGATGAAGAGGTCTCACACTTCCTGATGCCCATTAGTAGTACTAGGTGACAAGGGGAATCTTGGCTCCAAATACGCCTCCATATCTCATCGTGTTCTCATAGGTATAATAACCTCCAGTAGGGCCACCCATCTTGTCATGGCGGTAGTTGACAGAAGGTCTCATAATTATGTTTCTGACATATTACTGCTTCAAAACACTAATTTAGAATGGGCAACCACAGCGCGTAGCGCGATTTACAAATGGCATGTTGCTAAATACAGGATTAAGCTACCACTGAACTATCCCGAACTACATGTACCGTAACGATAGAAACATACACCCACAAAACCTGGAGCTTTGAAGCCCTTCACAGAGCGAGTCAACGAACAGGATACCAACAGTTGTCGAGATGCTCATGCGGAAACGTGTCATGGAGGGGCCCGGTGTAGTGGCGAGAAGTACTCAGCTTCTTGACATCTTTGTTTTCTATAAACTAATACCGGGATATAGAGTACCAGTGAACAGCATCGCCCTTCAGACCGCACTTCCGTGATTGTAGTAACTTTAGTTAATGTAAATGGCGAGGTCTAATCGCCATGAACCTGGACAAGCACATAATATTTGAGCACCGTTCACGTTCATATGTAATTTTTGCACGGAAGTTGTTCGGGATCGTTAAGCGAGTCGCGTGCGGCGCTCCAGACCTTAGTCAAGGCTTACCCGACTGTGGACAGTTACACTTACGTCCCAAGCATCCAGCACTGACAATCACCAGCTTACTTCCATGGCCAACGTTACGTTTGTTCCGAGAAAATACAAAGGCATCTGTTGACTCTCAAGCAGCACTGCGCTGCCGCCACCACGCCCTGAGTCACTAAGATCATGGCAAGCATTAGCAGCGCGCCTTCAGGCTCCGGCATTTCGCCGCACCTTTTGGGTATCATGCTGGTTATCACGACTCCCAATGGCCCGCAATTCGTGTTTAATTATCCTCAGACGGCCTATGCGGCGTCGTCACGGCAAGCAAAGTCAGCGACTTCCGCTTCGACCAGCCTGGCAAGCGGTCGTCGGCACAAGAAACGGGACGGAGACGGCTCGCCGCTGCCATATTCAATTCCATCGTCGCCAGCATTGGATGCGATGCCAGCCCCGTCATCAAGATTGTATCGGTTTGACTCCCCGGATACGTCACCCTCTAGTTCAGGTTACAATTCATCTGCATCGTATTCAACGTCATCATCCGGTTCGGAGAATGACAACGTCGGCTATTTATCAAGCACAGGATCAGAAGAGATAGGCGTTTCAGACGACGATGACGCAGATATTGACAACTCATTGGACTTAGAACGCGACGGTGTGGAGGTTGCAGTTGGTAACGGCTTACGCAGCCGCCAGTGGCGGTCGTCATCGCGACCAGGCTCGTCGGGTTTATCACAAATACTTGCGCTGGGACCTGGCGGGGACGTTCTACCAGGTGTGCGAGCTGGGCTTAGTCATCAGGCTCGCCATAGTCATAGGCGGTCGCGAAGGAGGAGGAAGCAAGTAGCAGGGGGAGGATTTCTGCCACTTCCGCGACACCGAAGTCGTACACCTATAGATCATTCGTCTACTGGACGACGGACACAGCTGTCAAATTCATTGGTTTTAGAAGACCCCCCAGGACGTGAATCAGCATTGACTCCAGAGCCTCTGCAGTCCTTGGGTTCGCCATCGCAATTGCATCGCAGAGGTCTTTCACCGTCTGCGGCGGGGGCTTCGTCTCCTAGACTGTCCGCGTTGTCGACAATGGATACGAGCACAATAACAAGTAGCCTCAAGCTGGACGAAATTACGGGTTCTCTCCGCGCGTCGAACGTAGCCCCGTCTCCGCGAAGCGTGTCGAAATCACGAGACCCAATTTCTCGGCGACGGAGTCTTGACAGCTCACATTCCAATCATCACCATCACCACCAGCAACATCATCACCATGATCGACGACGAAAAAGCAATACTGAAAATGTCGTCCAAACTATTATCGGAAGCGACGACGATGAACGCTCAGGGAACGCCGCGCAGGACAGGCATAGTTCATCATCAATCTATCAGCAACCGTGGGAGAAGAGTTTTGGCTATGACTCTGAGTTTTTGGCTGCATTACTTTGTCCGAAGCGAAGCATGTGTGACACGAAATTTGAGTTTACCGTTGGTGATCTTGCGTTCTTGGGCTTACCCATGCATATAAGACAGGACGGGAGATGGAAGCGCAACGCAGGGGACCGTGTGCGGAAGTTGAGAAGTGGGCCAGGCGGATCTGCTTCTGTGTCAGGTACGATTAAGTCCATGACAACGGAATCTGACCGATTCGATGGCGTATTCGGATACGAAGACGAAGGCGACTATGCAGACGAGGAATATTTCGATGATGACATGGAGGCAGAGAGTAGCACGAATGCATTAGAGCGCTCTTTCCTGAGTTTAACATTGGAGTCCAGTCAAATATCTGGACAGCATTCAGAGGCGATTTTCGAAGGCATGAAAGAAGACCGTCAACGCGAGGAGATGAACAGGACAATATCCACGGTGGGTGATGAACGAAATAGTCTCGCGAACAATATCAACAATATGTTTCATGCATTCCAAACTCAGAGTGCGAACTTGGCGGCCGCTGCAAGTGATAGCCATAACGAAGTGTCAAACGATCGAAGTACGAATGAGACAAGCGACACAATTCCAAGTGACGATCAGGGTGATCGATCTTCGTCAGTCGAGCCATCGTCGATTAATGCGTCGAGAGCGCCTTCAGTAGTGCAATCGCCTTTGTTAGAAGATATACTACAGCAGCCTCGTAAACAGTCTGTTTCGAACGAGGCACTCAGTCCTATGAATATGTTTCATGTAGTGTTTGCTATGAACCCACCCGAACTGGAATACAATGCCCGCATTGATGAGATGTATGACTACGTCGCTTCGCCGCTGGCGAAGTGTCTTCGTTATGAACAGCATAAGTCGAACTATGTCTGGAAACAAGCACAAATGATGATTAGACTCCGGGAGCGTGCAGCCATGAATGGTACAACTCAGGAGGAGCTCTGGGCGCAAACCCTGACACATTCGTCTCTCGCGCTCGCATTGGCACAGGTATACCTCGCCATCTCGACCTCATCTATTGCGAATGTAGTAATCAATGGAAGCACTCGATTGTTTCAGATTCCTATCCAGATGCATTCTGCAACTCTACCGTCAATATTGGAACCTGTCACAGTTCCAGGATTTTATCTCACAACAGAAGATTACTCCGATAGACTGGGCGCGAATGGTGAAGACAGACAAAATGGCCAAGCCGGAATGCCTTTTCTAGAACATGCGTTGCTGTTGCTGGATGCGGCAGATAAGATCATCAACGAACTTCAGACCGATCCGCGGAGTCCGTTTGCAAGGTTCATCCGCTCAGTTTCGCCTACCGAGACGTATGTGTGCTCGTGTATGTTGCTTGCCATGATATTCTAATGATTTCTTAGGCTGTTGAAGGTGGCTGCTAGTTCTGAGCTTTCATTACATGATGTGGAAAGCTATGCGAGACATCTAATCTATTGGCGGCGCGCTCGCATCATTATTCCTGTTCATAGACGAGGGATCTATATAGTTGCGCCTACAGCGCCACTGTTATGGTCTGTCACTTTGTTTCTGGACAGATACAGTTCACTAACACTTTCTAGTCTACATTCACATTCGAAGTTGTTCGCCAAGGAATTCCCGTCATTGCCATCGCTCCCTCGCATGCTGGAAGAGATATCTTCTCAAGAGCCACGTCCATATGGCAACATCATTCCATCGCACAATATGCGTGAAAAGTACCTTGATGCGCTAGCCTGGCTATTGCGACTGGGCTACCTAGCGCAACTTCGTACCTTTATTTGGCTACGTATTTCCAAGGACATCAAGAAATCAGTAGCTCATGATAACCGTTTACGAAATGCACGGGAAAGTAGCCAAAATGGTGATCTTGTTGACGATAACAACGGCTATCGGTACGATAATTTGCTGTCAGATATTGATGCAAAGTCACAGAGTCAAAGAGATGACGTCGAGAGTCCAATGAATCAGGCATCTGCGGAAGAAAATCAATTGGAGGACACAATTATTCTCGAGCCTGACCGCGCGACTGTACTTGAACGCACGTGGATGGACAAAATCGTCGCGGGACAGAATGAAAGCATCGTCGAGCTATTTTGGAGAGTGGCCAAATATATGAATGGTAAAGTTGCGTTTGAGGACGTTCCTGGGAAAGAAGGAATTGAGCGGAGGGAAGTGAGAAATTTACTGGCAAGTGTGAATGAGCATATCATCATTTCCAGACATTGGTAACTCTGCTGGTTGATTTAGTTTTGTATTGGAGTATTAGGACTGTGTTAATTTCACAATTTGTGAATATGGTATCTGATGTTCATGGATTGTTTTGTATTACTTCGGTGACTGCATGGATCAATGTACTATATTATTATGATGGGCCAGACAACAATTGAGATTCAGCTACTGTAGCTAGGGAGCTGTAGCTGCCGTCGTGCGGCGTAGTTCGATCGGGTCCATGCGATGAGATATCCTGAAGCGAGATCAAACTATAATTGACCTTCCCACGGTCTCCTTCAAGCTTAAGAATTGCCATCTTGAGATACTCCGCGATGATCCGGGAAAGTCAGCCCTATCGAACATGACTGACAACAAGTACTCCAGTACATTTCGCCAAGAATTAGCAGTCGCAACTAAGTCGGGAGTGACACCTGAGCAGCATCGGCCTCATCAAGTTACAGAACGAGATTTATTACATAAACATCATCGACTTTTGAGGGAAGATGATAAAGATGACGTGCAAGACGACGGCTCTGGTACGGCAAGCAGTGAAAGTAAGGACTATGAAGAAGTAGCTCGAAATCGGCCCGTCGACAGGGTGGAACGAGCAAACGAGTACGGCAAGGAAATAGCGAAGGAGTATTACAAGAAACTGGTAAAGGACTTTCCACTACTTGACTTGTCGAGATACAAGGAGGGCATGGTCGCTCTGCGATGGAGAACAATGGCAGAGTTTCGCAAAAATAAAGGGGGCGCGAATGGCATTTGCGCTGAAATTTCTTGCACAGAACGGGATAAAGACTACGCACCTAATGCGGAGGATGACTATGATTATAATTCTAAGCAGTCAGAAGAATTCCTAGAAAAGAGACAAGTTTTGTTTAAGTACTTGGAAACTTCTACGGATGGGACGCGGCAAGAGCAGAAGACGATTATGGTGTCTTGCTGGCTCTGCCCTCATCATGGACGAAGACTCGATAAATCTCATGAATACGAAAAGGTACTACAAGCTTCGGTATCTAGCCGCAGCATTGAGTCACGAGAGAGGAGACACGATAGACAGATTGGGCACCATGGTCATCGCCATCATTCGCAAGTGTCTGGTCGTAGGCGTTCAGCTTCACCTAAGCATTCTACTTACCGCGAAGGATCGCGACCAAGGAATAGCTCGCACAATTATGAGCAAGATATGGGTCCATCTAGAATTGATTCATCTTAACATATCGGATTTTTTTGGGTTTCGCATTTGAGGACTTCGTCTGTGATGGAGTTAGGCTATTGCACTCTGTAGTATTATATCTGGCAATTGCGTCATTTAAATATATTGTTCCATAATCCAATCAAATGATCGACTATAGTACAAAATCTAGGTAGCATATATACATATCTATTTACAAGTTATGTAGGACTGTCGTAAGACTCACTACAATTTCACGGCGCCTAATGCTTATCCGTGTCGGTACTTAACCCAGCTGTAGGTTTGCTCTCTTCTGCTGCCACCTGATCAATCGCGACTTTCGAATCTTCTTTCAGAGTTGAGTCTCGACTTGTATTCTGGCCCCTCGACGAGAATAGTTCTAATGGGTGAGAAAGATAATATTGGAAGGACTTAATTGGTTGTGCGTTCGGAGAGCTGATCTCGGGAGAAACTATTGGCGGAGTTACTGGCTGGATGACAGTCTCTGTTGGTACCGAAGGAGGAGCTGGAGGTGTTATTTGAGTCGAAGTGCCCTGTTCCTGTCCATTGCTGGGATGCTGGTTGTCAGGGAGTACAATGATCCCTTCTCGAATTAATCTATCGCGCTCCTCTCTAATTCAAAGTTAGCACCTAATTACGCCTGCTAGACACAATATACATTAATTACCGAAATATGGGATCAAAGAATGCAAATCCTGCGGCATTGCTCAGTGATTGCTCTTCTCGCCGCTCCAATATTCAAGTGACCCGTCTTGTTGCCGACAGTTGAATGAGGTAGTCCTTCATACACTTACCACTATATACACCAGCCATACCAGCCACAACAGGCGGCATTATCCGTAAAAGTAGTCGTCTAGACATGATATTACAAACAACCCACAGGACCGAAATCCCTTCAAGTGCACGACGAAGAGATGGTTTACGCCCATGTAAGACGGTCCAGCTTTTTCGCAAGATTGTCCCAAGTTTTGGGGAATACCTTAAAAAGGGGCCCCAAGTTTTTCGCTTTAAGAAATTTTATATCAGGCTATGCCGTTTTAGGTTAGTTCGACATTCAGAGAGCAAAGAACCAATATTTTGATACTACGCAAAAGAGATATAACTATCTATCATTTATTACAAATCCAAAACTTCCCTTTTAAGGTATTCAGTGGCTGAGTAAGCACGGAACGATGCGAGAAGGGGCACGAGCCACCGCATCTTCGGCGCCCGAAGGGCAAGGCTTTCTTTCTCTCGGCGATGCGACCCCTGCGGCGTCGGACCTTGCCGTCGGAGTATCAACATTTGGCAATCGCTTGATCGCTTGTCAGTAGAGTCACCGTTTAAACTATTGCTCTGTGTGGGACGGCGGAAGCGTGGCTTGGGGCCGATGGCATCAGAGTGGAAAAGCTCGGAGCTGCTCCGCGAAGTCCACCCTTCCTTTGGTAATACAGCTCTCAATGCCGCACGGCACGTCAAGTGAAGTGAAGGATACAAGTAGACCATCCTATCTCTATCTCTACAGACGATCGTCCTTTAGTTCCCTCAATCCTACACCAATCAACAACCCGCCTACATCGACGACTTTGCTTAGCGTACGGCTCGCATACAACGACTCATCCAATTCACATTTACCATCCGCACTAACAACAACACATATACCCAACAACATGGTGCGCGTTCTTCTCACCGGTGGTAGCGGTTTCGTCGCCGCCCACGTGCTTGATGTCCTCCTCAAGCGTGGCCACAGCGTTGTTACCACCGTCCGTTCCCAGGCCAAGGCCGACCTGCTCAAGTCCCTGCACCCAGACGTTGGCAAGGACAGGCTCGACTTCGCCTTCGTCGAGGACATTGCAATGGAGGATGCCTTCGACGAGGCCGTCAAGAGCGACCCTCCGTTCGAGGCCGTCATCCATACCGCATCACCATACCACTTCAGGGCCAAGGATATCCAGAAGGTGAGTCCACCCACTTGCAGCCAGTAGTGCTTCCTAAAATACGCACACAAATCTCAATGGCACAGCCTGTGCAACACCTGTCTAAACGGTCAACCACCCTCCCTTTGATCGCGTGCTGACGGAGACCACCATAGGAACTCCTCGACCCTGCCGTCATCGGCACCACCGGCATCTTGAAGTCCATCAAGAAGTCAGCACCTACCGTCAAGCGTGTCGTCATCACAACTTCCTTCGCTGCCATGGTCGATTCCTCCAAGGGCTACTGGCCAGAGCACACCTACTCAGACGATGACTGGAACCCGACCACCCACGAGGAGGCCCTTAAGAACGCAGCAGCCGGTTACCGTGCCTCCAAGACCTTCGCCGAGAAGGCCGCCTGGGATTTCCTTGAGAAGGAGAAGCCAGGCTTCACCATCACCACGCTGGCCCCTCCTCTCGTCCTCGGACCCATTATCCCCAGCCTGCAGTCGCTCGAGACTGTGAACACCAGCAACGAGCGTACCAGGGATCTGCTCCAGGGCAAGATGAAGGAGAAGTACTCGCCGACCGGTTCCTACATCTTCGCCGATGTCCGCGACCTCTCCATCCTCCACGTCCTGAGCATCGAGAAGGAGGAGGCCGCCAACCAGCGCTTCTTCGTCTGCAACGGTCCTTTCTCCAACAAGGAACTTGCAGACATGATCCGCGCCAAGTTCCCAGAGTACGCTGACAAGCTGCCTGGTGACGGTATCCCAGGTGGTGACTACCCCGCGGGCGGTATATACAAGACCGACGCATCCAAGGCCGAGAAGGTGTTCGGCATCAAGTGGACCACATTTGAGCAGTCCACCGTCGATGCGGTGAACGCCCTGAAGGCCGCTGGTGCTTAAATGGGAAGGGTTTAATGATTGTAAACGACGGATAATGGATAACGGTTAATGGACACCAAGACCACCCGGCAATCTGGCCCAGGTATGCCTACTTTCTCCCGTCGGCTTCAGGTAGATACCACTTCAAAATAAATATTCCACTTCAAAATAAAATACACTTTAAAACGTAGATTTGCTCTCATTTCGTATTGAACTTCATCGGCACGTCCGGAAGTTATCGTCTGAAGAAGAAGACATCATTTGGAGAGATTAGCATCTGTTCAAGCGATGATTCAACTCACCATTTATTATTCAGCTTGGCACAATGCCATCATTCCTAAACTGCGTGAATGTACGCGCCAGGCTTCATGCTAACATTCAAGAACGACATCGTTGTCTCATCGCAGACCGTCAAACATTGTCATGCAGAAGCAAGGTCAGAGACAGAATGCAAGAGCAAGATCAAAAGAAGTGAGAATGCGGATCCTCGGGGAATCCAAGCTCCTCGAGTTCTGCGCGCTTGTGTCAGCGGCTTGTGACCTCAGCGAGAGCGTCCATGAATCAGGCTCTACTGCTTATTACTGAATTTATAATCTCGCCATACATCCGGTAATTGCTCGTTGTGTGATCATTGAACGCATACATAGGCACTGCTCGACTACTCAGGCTCTTCCCCTTGTTCAACTGCTCCCTCGCTACTTAATACGTCTTGTGAGAACAGCGACCTCCGTTTTGTAAGCGGACAAATATATCCTCTGAAAGCAGCAAACAGCAATTGCAATACCCTTTCATCTTTTGCGATCAGTGCACAACCTCCGGCCGAACCCATACCAGCAAAGCACAGCAATGGAACGAACCGTGCGCCCCAAGGAAGCCACATAGATCCGCCTACCATGGGCGGCGCACTATCCCTCTTCTCGAAACTCCTCTGGGCGAAGGAGATCCGCATCCTGATCCTCGGGCTCGACAACGCTGGCAAGACCACACTTCTTTACCGGCGCAAGATCGGCGAGGTGGTAGGCGGGTCAGGTCTGCAACTGATGATGGGCTGACGAACAGCTATATAGTAATTCGCCCGCGCCCAGAGCATGAACTGAACGTCCTGTCTGGCCGGACTCTCATTGTAAAAATTAACAGTGGTTCGCGTTGCTGGCGCACTCGAAATTTGTGCCGTGGATCTCAATCTCAAGCCGTAGAGTTCGCCATCAACTGACGTGTGATCGTCACAAATAACGCATTAATAGAAGTCCGAAAACCACAAAACAGGAGCTCCCGAAGTCAGTTTAGCTGGCATACTCTACGAGACTACATCCAAAAACACGACGTCAAATTGATAGGCTGGCATGTTGGCGGCGAGGGACGGAGTCAGTGCCCTGATGCGGTTTAGATGTAATAGGGGAACCATTCTTCTATCACTGCTTTTCAAGATCCTAACGTACTGTACAAAACAGATAATGCCTTAACGTACTGTACAACATATGTCCTTATATACGCGTCCACTCGGGCGTGGCGACGTCGATGGTGATCGTCGCAATAAAGAAAACGGGCCGCTGTCTCCTTTCGTTTAATCCCCGGTAGGAGAGGAATTAACATAAAACGAGCACATTATCCTCTGATGTATCGTTAGGTCAGGGCTCGTCAACAATCAATAGTCATCCATACCGTAACATAGTCGAACACCACTGTGCCTGACCTGTCCGAGAGCCTTTTTAGTTTGGCTTCCAGTTTCATTCCCGTGAATACGTGCTCCAGCGCCTTCCGTTCCAAAAGCAGAGTAATTTTCTCATTTTCTGGGAATGGGCAATCATCCGGCGCTGACTCATCCTCAAGTATGTGCCACCACGGAACTACCTCCATTTGACCAAGCGCATTCTCATCATTATCATGCGGCAAGTGAATGTCGACAACGTCCACCGGCAAAGAATACTTATCTACATAGCACAGAGAGCCTGTTCTCTCTAATTGTTGGTCGTTAACATCTTTAAATAAGACTCGAGCGACTGTTTTTCGTGCTTCACTTTCTGACATCCTAAAATCGTAGGCAGATTGAGTTGAAACTTCCTCCCACGGTTCCTCAGTCGTTGGATTCATTCGTTCCTCGAATTCCTTGTCTTCGGTCCACCCTATGTGTTGATCGAATTCAACTTTGGGAGCAGTCTGTTGCCATCTTTCAAAGCTCTCCTGAATTGGCACAGTGGGCCGTTCCAGGCTAGCTGATTCTTTGTTTTCGGTCCTAGTATCAGGGTCAACTCCATCTGAACCTTCTGTGACATCTTCGATCTGCTGTGTTGCGGTGGCGGGAAGACTCCGATCGAGTTCCGTCGCATTTCCTCCATCGTAATCATCGTCCGGAAGATTCGCTAAATCAGACTTATCCAGCTCTTTTTTGAATTCGAATTTGATTTCCGGTTCTTGCGATTTCGCTTCAATTTCTGTCTCGCTTGTAACTTCTTGGACCCGATCCTCTTCGATGGTTTCTGTAACATCTGTTGGGGCAACAATCGGCACAGCGTCTCCAGTACCTCCCACCATATCGTAATCAACGTCAAGATCTAACAATGGATCATATATGGGCTTTGGAAGTGAAGGGTTATGATGTCCGAATTCTCCGCCCAACAAGAAAGAGACAGCAGTGTTGAACTGGCCAGGAAGAATATTAATAAGGTTGATAGCAGCCGGAAGTTCTCTTCGAGAAATGTTGGCAATTTCTAATGTATACTGGAGCGCAGGATTAAATTCTGGACAGACTTCGTGGAAGAGTAACTACGCTTTAGTTAGGAAATAGTCAAACCGAAATAGTCAGAGAAATAACTCTTACATAACGCACAAAATTCTCAACAACTGTGATCGCCTCTAGTAATGGCCCTTCTTTCGTCAAGAATAGTTCGAACGGAATATGATGAGCAAAAAACTTCTTGCTTCGCAGAGACCAGTCTTCGGCATCCAGAACTTCATCGTATCCACCACCAGGGGTCTTCTGCGGTCTCTGGTCGTCATCTTCATTGCCATCTTCATCATCTGATTGCTCTTCGTCGGCAAACTTTTGGTTCTCTGCCTTGGGCTTGTAAATTTTTGCGAAACTGAGATAAACTTGGAAAATGCGGGCACGGTGCTTATCGAGAAAGCGCTTCTTCTTGTACCGCAGTAGACAAGCATCAATTCGCTCTCTGAAACTATGCTTAATCGGATCATATTCTTTTCGCTCTTCGGCCCACTCTTCTGGACGCACTGGATTATCGGCGTAGTACTCTTCAAACCCAGAACCGATCGCCAGCGCCTTCTGTGATTTGTTCTTCTTTTTCTTGGATTTCTTCTTTTTCTTTGGTGCAGAAGGACCAGTCTCAGTTACAGACGCTCCATTAGGCAATGCCTCGGCGCCGTTGTCTCCAGCATCCGGTGTTGCAGTCTCGGATCGGCTTTCGGACAGAGGCTCTCTGACGACTTCAACAGTGATCTCCTGAGCTGGTGTGCGAATACCAGTTTGTTCTTCAGTCAACGATTGGGAAGTTCTCTGAGCCAAGCTACTTAACTCAGGCTCGGCCATCATGTTTGCGGGAATGGGATCAAATGCGGCTTCTGGATTAGCCCTGGCTCCATGAGAGTGCTGCGAAATTATGTTCTCTGTTCAATTCCCCGCGAAGTAATCGAGATCTAATTCGCACGCAAGCAACGTCTTTTTTTTTGGAGAGGAGCAAATTGTAGTAATTCATCCAAAAGGAGAGTAAATGTGTGGTACATGGAAGTGTGGAAATTGTCGACAGCCTGCATGACAAACTTCCCAGAGAGTCTGTCTTACCCCTGGAGGAGTTACTCTCTATGTCCTTGAGCCGCATGCGATCGTAGCTATTGTTCCACGTACTTTAACTACTTGATTCCTCGTCGACTCCTCATGTTATCTCACCATTAATACGACAATGAGTACACCTCTGGCGATTGACATATCTGCAGCTGTGTCATTTGATAATAAAGTCGCAGGTCATGACGGCGTTTTGCAAGATCCAACTGGTGCGGTTGTCATCAAGCCTGCCACCGGATATGAAATCGAGTTTTATGAATCCTTAGCGGTGCACCCTTCATTTGCATCTATCTGCCCTAAATTCTATGGTGTGCTGGAATTGTCCGAACAAGGTATTATTACTGACAGTTCCGGCGAGGTGCACAGGACTAAGGACACGGAGCGTGCAATTGTCCTTGAAAACGTTACGGCTGGATTCTCAAGGCCGTCAGTTATCGACATTAAACTGGGACGACAACTATGGGACGAACGAGCCTCTCTCGAAAAGAGAAAGAGATTGGACGATGTGGCTGCAAATACCACTAGCGGATCCCTCTCTATGCGAATTGCTGGAATGAAGACTTGGGATCAAAACAAGGACGACTACGTGGTGTACGACAAGAATTATGGGAGAAGTTTTGATAGCGAAACAGTGAGAGAAGGGATTGACGCATTTGTCGTTACAGCACTAGGTACCGATCGGCGAAAGGAAGTTATGCAGAGACTTATAGCTGGGATTGCTCAGATCGCCGAAGTCCTTGAGAAAGAGGAATCTCGAATGTATTCCGCGAGCATCTTGGCCGTCTACGAGACCGATCTCAGAGCATTCGACGAGGCTGTTACGGAAGAACGAGAGCGGCCAGAGAATAGTCCAGAAGACGAGGATGAGATCGAAGGAGAGTTTGAAGAGTTTGTCAGCGAATCTGTCGAGATCGATGGCCAGATCGTTGAGCAATTTTCGATGTCTGCTACTGGAGATATCGTGCTAGACGAAGAGGAGACCGACAACGAGAAACCTGCTTGCCGTGTCAAGCTGATTGACTTTGCCCACGCCACATGGACCCCAGGAGAAGGAAAGGATAGAAATGCGTTAGCGGGCGTATATAATTTGAAACGACTGTTTGAAGAGTTGCTATTCGCGCTATAAAGTGTTACTTTCGGATAATGATATACAAGTTAGAGAACATACGAGACGTCTACTAGATAGACTAGCAACTATTTATCGATCAGCAAGAATTTCGTCTTATTTACAACTGACAATTATACGTCAGTGCAGAACGATTACATTGGTATAGAACGCACAAGCTTAAATCTTAAGTACAACCTTGCCAGTTGATAGTCTGGTCTCCAACGCTTCTGCAGCCGACTTATAGTCTTCAAGCGGGTAGACATTATAAATAGTAATCTTCAACCTTCCATCAGCAATAGCCTTCCACAGCTCACTAGTATAATGATCCCACTCCTCAGAGGTTGCGAGGTAGTTGGAAAGCGTCGGTCTTAAGAGTCTAATGTTCTTCTGTGCAAGCCTAGCAACGACAAATGGAGGAACTGCACCACTGGCATTGCCAAACGTGACAAGGGAGCCCTTTCGGCGGACGAGACTCAAGGATCCGTCAAATGTTGCCTTTCCAACACCATCAAAGGCAGCATGGACTCCCAAACCTTCGGTGAGTTCGAGGACCTTTTTGACGTAGTCATCCTCCGAGTAATTAATGACATACTCGGCACCAGCATCCTTAGCGAGCTCGGCCTTCTCCGGCGTCGAAACGGTGCCAATTGCATGGGCGCCAATGCTCTTGATCAACTGGCATAACAATAAACCCATACCACCTGCCGCGGCCTGAACAAGAATCCAATCGCCTGGCTTGACTTCATAGGCCTCCTTCACGAGAGTGATAGCCGTCAATCCTTGCAGAATGGACGCAGCAGCGTCCTTGAAATCAATGTTATCGGGAATAAGACCCACAGTTCCGCTTTCTTCGACAACAGAGTACTCAGCGAAGGCGGCACTCCCCATCCACGCAACTCTATCGCCGACTTTGAACTTCGTAACTGAAGATCCAACGGCAACGACGGTACCAGCAGCCTCGCGACCGGCAACATAAGGAGTGCTACCAGGATAGAGACCTGATCTGAAATAGGAATCAATGAAGTCTGAATAAATGTAAGCCGCTGTCAATTAAAGCTACAAGCCACTCTCATTACATACTTAATCCAGCATACTCGTTCTTCACGAGAATCTGTCTAGCAGAGACTTCCGGAACCGGAACATCTTTGAATTCCAAGACCTCGCGGCCACCGTTCTTGGGGACCACGATAGCTCTCTGACTGGCTGGAATAGACGACATATTTTTAAACGTAATGGGGTAGAACAATGGAAATTGTGGAAGTAGACAAGATCTTGTTCGTATAGAGGACAATGATGCTGCTCGTGGAGATTGAAGTAATGAAGTGATAAAAATCGACCGTGACAAGGGGCGGAACATCGAATGTCCGGGCACGGGTCGGATATAACGAGGGGATTGTGTCCGATTACGTGAAGCAGCTCCAGCCAAGCGTCATCACAACTACTATGGAGATAGAGTGCTCTTATCCACTTGCGGAGAGAAGCAAACAACGGCGGTCGGTAAGGATATCCTGTCTACCTCCAATAACCGAGATAGCCGTCCTGGCTATGAGGTGCGGTAAAATTGGTTTGACCGGAGTTAAACCGCACCAGCTAACTTCTGTTGGTTAACTCACTTTAAGAAGTGACTGAGTTCACCCAATGGCAGCATGTTCAGACAGTTGTTGCGCGTGTGCCACAGACGCACATCGGCACACGGCACTGAGCATGCATTTTTTAGATGACTCCAGGCTCATTTGGGTTATTAGTAAGCTGGGGGTAATTTAGTAAATTGACGTCGGCGTCCCCGGTATTAGAACATCATTTTGGACAGTTGTAAATCAATTTGTCCTTAGTCGTGGCATACAGTTTTCATTAAAGCTAGTTCTGGGTTCGTTTAGTGTCGTCGGTATCGCCTCCGATCGCAACTTTGGGAAACTGCGATTGTTGACAAGGTGCAATTTAAGCAACTTCGTGCTTGGTACGCAAATGGGAATATGGGCATCGCAATGCCGTCCCGTTGATGCTTTTGTCCTTGAGTAACGGTGGGCAGCTGTGTAAACAATGAGCGAGCAGACCACCTCTAGACGGTAGCTACAAACAGTGCAGATCAGTGAAGGAAGAAATTATGACTTTAATTCTGTGAATACTTCCCAACGGGGTTTTATATAGGCCGACCCAAACATCTCATGCGGTTAGGCAAAAGTGACTTATGATATCTAATGAAGCTTGCCAGGCTGGTAATTAGTAATAGTATCTTGTATTCCTATAATCGTTCCGATGCGAGCGTCCGTACGGACCAAAGCGCGGGAGGTTTACTCCGGAGTTGTTCGGAACCACTCGAATACTTCACGCAGAACTCAATTCCTGCACTGCCCATTCCAAAATGACATGGTAGCCGAAATGCTGCTGGACAGTCTGCCAATGCCAGAACCTGAGGCATGCGGTAGGAAGTTCTAAGACCTTTCATCGGGTTAGGTGAAGAAATGGAGGTGAAGTGGTATCGCAGCAAGTTTCGGATTGCGGCTAATCCCCTCAGTCGATGTTGATACGCTTAGTGTCATCGTTATCCAACCACACCGGTATTGAAATCCGTTACAGCTTTGCTTTCGGCTCCGTCTAATTGGTCATCATAAATCATTGGCGTTAACCATCACACGCGATATGGCGACCAAGCAGCAATTTGCAGAACTTGCGACACAGCCGAAGGAAGGCGAGCGAAATATTTACAAGCTCTATTGTCCATACAACAACTGCTCGTCTGTAATTCTATCGCCTGGAATGGGGATTTTACGGAAACGTGCACAAATTCCAAAGGTATGAGAGTTTCCCACATCGGCTGCGATACAAGTCCTGACGAACTTAGTCATTCACCGATCTGGAGAAGGACGAAAAGGAGCTATCCACCAGCGAAGGCAACGGTGAAGTCGATTTATTCTGGGTCCTCGGGGACCCCTTTGATTTTGATAATCTTGGATTTAGCAAAAGCTCGTCAGCGGGTGTGAAATATCTCGCTTGCGCGGATTGTGATCGTGGTCCTTTGGGATATCATGATTCGAACTTTTTGGCAGAAGAAGGCGGAAAAGAGTTTTTATTACGCGCAAATCTGGTGTTATATGTGTTGTCACAGTAATCAATGTGGTGATCCTCAAGAGGAGAGATTTTCGTTTTGTAGGTTTCTATCTGGACAATTTTGCGTTGTAATAGAGATGTCATCGGCGTGGTTGCTTGGATCGGCGTTTATGCGGTGTATTGCGTACAGTGATATTGCTTAGATCTAGAGCAAGTTTGGTATATATAGTTACTCATATAACGTCAACGACTTATCTATCAGTAACTGCATATAAGTCGGCGATTCTTGAAATCGGCGATGGCTGCTGTCAGAGTCACAGATCACAGACAGTTTGTGACAAGCTCTCACGCGTCCTTTGTTATTCTCAAAGCGCGTCTTGCTGACAGCTTAAGCATTCGAATACCACCCGCTAAAAGCCCGCCTCATCCGTTTGAGAGAGGGTTATGAGATCCATTTTGTCTTTCGCGTTATTAACGTAATTAGTACCAGCTCGCCGTGTGTAATGTTCGAGTAACGGGTGCAGTGGCGGCGTCGTCAAGATTATCCGCAATAGAAAAGATGGACCCGCTTCGCCATAATGCACCCTCGCAATCTGCCAAAGACTCGAGCTTTGAAGTCGAGGACGTGTATGAAGATGATGAACTGACGCTTCGGCAGTCAAACGATATGGTACAGGCCGATGTTTTCCCGCTGCAAGAGCAACGCCAGACTGTATCGCCGTCGCCATCGGATGACAGCAGGGCCGTGCTGGATCAGAAAGCCCCCCACAGAAGTTCATCGCCGACGCATCGTCTTCGATTGAGTCTTAATGAGCTGCAGCTTCAGGCGGTTACATTCCCGCTCAAATCGCAGCTGCAAATTCTTGCGGGCCCTGGTACCGGCAAAACGAAGACGTTGATCTCGAGGGTGATCTTTTTACTGTCGCAAGGCGTGCATCCGTCGAATATCATCGTCACGACTTTCACTGTGAAAGCTGCTAACGAAATGCGTGAGCGCATAGCAGCAATGGTTGGTCCATCTGTGGCATCGCGATTGGTGTTGGGAACGTTTCATTCGATCGCTCGCAAATACCTGATAAAGTACGGGCATTTAATTGGCTTTCCTACGGGGTTTCAAATTGCGGATGAAGCCGACGCGTTGCATTTTATCCACGGAATTTTGAAGGATGCGGACCCGGAGAGTGACAAGAACTATAGCAGACGTGCCCGGAATGTCATTTCAAATTTGAAGTCGCGCGCGATCCAGCCAAGTAGTCTCAAAGCATTGGAATACACCACACAGGACATGATAAAAGTGTATAGTCTGTACCAAGACAAGTTGGCCGAAGCGAATCTTTTGGATGTAAGTGGTGGCTTGCGGATGGCACCTGACAGGCAAATACTAACAAGTTGACAGTTTGATGACTTGCTACTGAAATGTATGGAACTGCTCCGCACTAATCCCATGGTAGTATCCAACATACAAGCTGTTCTTGTGGACGAATTCCAGGACACGAACATTGTGCAGTACGAACTCATGAAGCTTTTCGCCTCCAGACGGTCCAATATCACTATCGTTGGCGATCCAGACCAAAGTATCTACGCTTTTCGAGCCGCCGAGTCCACGAATCTTATGCGCATGCGACATGATTTTAAGGATACGAGTGTTGTCAGTCTCGAGGAAAATTACCGGTCGTCAGGACACATTCTGAATGCGGCGCTGGCAGTGATCATGCAAGACGCAGACCGAATACAAAAGACCGTACTACCGAACCACGATGAAGGTCACATGCCGGTTTTTTTTCCCGCGCGAAATCCGTACATCGAAGCCAGGCACATTGTTAGGGAGGTCCAGCGTTTAGTAGACTTGGGTTGCGGCATGCTGAAGCCTCACGATTTTGCGATTCTTGTGCGGTCAGCGCGATTGACGAGACCTATCGAGAGCGAACTTACAAAGGTGGGAATTGACTACCGTATTGTTGGTGGGTTTCGATTTTGGGAACGAGAAGAGATCAAGCTATTGGTGAACTACCTTGCAGTTGTCAAATCTCGACGAAGTCCTGCGCTGCTGGACATTATTAATAACCCAAGAAGAGGAATCGGCAGTGTAATGCAGGCGGCATTATTGAATCATGCGAATGCATACCAGGTGCCGATTTGGGACGCGATTCTGCGTGCAATCGATGGTCAGGTGCGGGTTAATGCTCGAGTCAAAGCTTCGTTGAAGGAGTTTGTGGATGCCATTACTGAAGCGGAGAGACTGGTGAAGGACAATACACGGGAGGCACCATTGGCTGATGCGTTGGACTACTTGATTACGGCTTTGGACTATAAAGAAGTTCTTAAGAAAGATCGGGGTGACACATGGGCTGCTCGATGGGAAAACGTGACCGACTTGAAGGAGCAGGTGCGATATTTCAGTGCGACGCCACCTGATCCCGAGTTGCCTGACATTGAGGGAGTTGAGGGTAGCAAGGCAATTGATGATGTTCTCAGCCGGTTTCTCGCGACCGTAAATTTGTCTCCGTCTGAGTCTGACACCAGTGCGTTCGATCCGTCTATGGTGTTGACAATTTCGACAATCCACGGCTCGAAGGGATTAGAATGGCCGGTGGTGTTTATACCAGGAGTATACGAGGGGTCTATCCCGCATTCGTTATCGCTTGTGAATGAAGTTGACTTGGCTGAAGAACGGCGCCTTCTCTACGTGGCAATGACGAGAGCCAAAGGTGCGAAAGCTTTACTCACTCGCTCGTGCGATGCTAACTAGAAGTAGGAATGCTTTACCTTTCCTACCCGGCCATGCTGACAGGTAGCGCCATGTATTCAGCAAGCAAAGCAGATTCGGAGCCAACATGTACTGAGTCCTCGTTCGTCTCAACGATCAAGCACAAGTTCCAGAATTCGTTGCCAAATATAACATACAAGAGCGTGGTCACGCTGGGCGAAATCCTGGACCGTGAACCACCAAGCTCACCGGAATTTGCGGAAGCAAAGAAGGCGTGGTGTGCGACCCCTTTTTGCTGGTTCTTTGTCTTTGTTTACGGGAATAAGCGCTAATTGTGGAGTAACAGCTTCCCGAACCCAGCCAGTCTTGATGAGTACTGGGCGTCCCTGGCGCCCGAAAAAGCAGGTGGCTACGACATATACGACGCCTCAGTCGCGCAGGTACCACGCGATGGTGGGGTCTACGACGAGTACGACTGCGACATTTTTTCGGGCCGGCGCGACGAGTTTGACAGCTATGAATACTATAACTCTGATGTTGCGCCTCACCGGTCGCGAAGCCGGACTGAGTCGGGCGGAGAGTCGCGCAAGAGACAGCGGACCGTGTCGGGAGGATCCGTCACAACTCTGGCAGCACTTACGGCCCGAGGTGGATGCAGGGCCCGCGAGAGCGTGGATGCTGTTGAAGGACAATTTGCAGCGTCGTTTATTAGTGGGAGGGATGCTATGCAGACGATGGCTTTTGAGATAAGCTCGAGAGCGGCCGTTTCGGTTCGGCATCTTGGTACTAGTACTGGTGGAGTCTTAAAGGGCGGGACGATGCCTGTCGCAGGCGATTCTCGGCAGACGACATTCGGGATTGCCAAGTCTGGTTCGCATTCTTGGTCGTCGGAGTCATCCACGCCGGCGCGGGAATCCGTCAAGCAATCCCGCAACTTCACGTCCGCATTGTCCTTCAATTCTCGTGACGACGACACACGAGCAACAAATCCAACCCCGACGTTGCAACTAAGGTCGGCTAAACCGCAACCAAATCGGAATAACTTACTCCGTGGACAACGAACTCTTGCACCATTCATGAATAAACCAACGTCAAGCTCGACAGACAATCCAGCGAAGTTGATGAAGCCGAATGCCATGAGAACCAAACCGAAACGAGTTCCGCTAGCGGACGCGATTGCGAATACGAGGGGTATTGTTACCATTGCTGGAGGGTCTAAGGCCGTGACATTGTCTTCGTCGCCTTGAAACTAAGCGAAATTAAGGGGGGGCCGGGGGAAGGACAATGTATAATAGCGATTATGTACGGTATGTCCTGGAGTATTTAGTGTATTTGTTGATAAGCAGATTATAAGGTCAATAAGGATGTAGAGAATGAATAAAGGGTTGCTCTTTTCTCCACTTTTGACCACCACCGAATTCCAGCTACTTCTTCGGGCGATAACCGAACTGATTTACTAGGTTTACAGCACACATTATTTACGTCAGGATGTGGCTTATAATTAGCCTGCGTGCAGTCGACGCCAAAAATGAGACGGAGGAGAAAGACGTGGAGATTTCTTAACCCCGCGAGACCCCGTTGGACGATCGACTGTCAGCGCGAACCGCCGAGCTGACGAAGAATGTCGATCGCTGCACGGTGATCAACAAAATCATCATAGCGAGTGATGTGCGACTTCGCTCAGTATGGTTCGTGTTGCCGAGGACCAGAAAAAGCGCCGCAACATCTGTCGGGAATCCGGGGTCACCAGTGGAAGTGTCGCTGGAGTGCCGCCAGGCGCGTGCTAATTCCCGAGCGACGGTACCTACTCTTGGAATTCGCGCGAGAAAGCGATGTAGTTTCGCTGGTCGCGAGCACGCGATTGTGGTTACCTTGGGGGAGGCGTCGACCTGGGGGGCGGAGTGGGGAACATGCGCCCCACAATTCGTGCTGTCAAATTGATGTGCGCTAGAAGCGATAGAAGGCGACTAGCTCTTTCTCGGGTTCCCGAAGGGGATTATGCCGACGATCCACGAGCCTGGACAAATCATGCCCAAGGGTCGTTTCCCCGCATTGCGGTGCAAATCGCACCGCCCCGGACCGGGACACGAAACCCTCGTCGAACAGTCTATTTAGCCGACCGCCTGGCCGTGCTTTTCACTGAACATGAAGGTGCCGAACGACGACAAAATAGTTGATTCCTGTTGTATCTACGACTGTAACTGTCTAATATCACTGGCGATGCAATCAGGAATGATTGTGCCAGCCTGGGAATCCATATAGCCGGTGTAGTTTTCCATCGGTTCAAAAGTCACCATGCGGAAGAGCGCCGCGTCATTTCTGGTTTAGTTATCGCTACAGAAGCGGATACGATGTGTGAGTTGTGACCTGTAACTTAGCCCGTGCTATGACTTAGCCGGCGGCACCCACCAGATTCCGTTCAACTTAGATGGCAAGAACGAAACTTGCTCCCGATGATTAAGCGCGCCACCACCCGCTGCATACGCTTAACGAATATCGGGCGGTCGCAGAGACGGGACGGGGTAGTACCGTATGCGCGATGTGGGGATACGAGATGACAGCCTGCCACGCCAAGTCACCTGTCACGGAAATTACACCGGCCTACCATAGAGTCATTACTGCAATCTAGTAATCTCAGTCAATGTCTAATAATATACGCCTAAAGACGTATGTATAGATTTACGGTGGTTGCAATCGAGACGGGCCGGGCCGGGGGGGGCCCGCTTACGTTGCGCGAATCCAGAAAAATAAGCCCGAAATGTACCCGAAGCACTTTGCATGCGGAGCGATCTCCAGATGTGGCGCTGGTCCCAAACTGGCTAAGGAATTCAAAATTGGTTGAAACGTCGATGTTTGGGTATTGTACCGAAGGTGTTGATTAGGGTAAAAATTGGCCGGGCAACTCGCGAATCACTTGTTGCAAAATGTGCGCATATCTATGCCATAAATGTTACACATTTTCTGCGCATCATTTAGTGGTGACATCGAGAGGTGTTTATTGACTCCAATTGCGTTAATCGTGCGGCCGGCAGATAACAGTCTCAGTCTGAAAAAATCGCACCGGTATAATTGCAGAGCGAAGAAGTCCGACGCAGGACTCAAACCACAAGACAGTAATTGCATAGCTTCTGGTTTGGCCGATGGACAGTGCAGACCAGCACCAAGTGCCCTTTACTGACGCTGCCAACGGCAGCACTAAACTACCAGCTGGGGTCTGACCAAGCTGAGGCAGTAGCGATAAACGTGTCCGATAGGCACTACAGATAATCGTGGCTGTTTTCGCATCCCACACAAGCAGGGTCGTGAGAAATTAATCTGACGATATGCGAATCGCGGATGGCTTTCACGGGAGTGCGCGACATGCAGTTCGATAATCGCTGATAACTACGCCGTGGCTATGGTCATACTAGTCTACGACAAACGCAAAAAGGGCAAATACGAATATGTTCGCAATGTAAATAAAACAGTACAAGTCGACAAGGATAGAGGCTTCTAAAATGCGTGGAGTCAATATAAAGATGCGGATCTGCAATTATGCATGGCCGAGGTCAGGCCATAATTCCGTCAGGATGCCACGAATCCTATGGATTCCCAGGATCTTTCCCCATCATTGTTGCGCCTTTTCTTCGTCTCTGGCAGAACTTGGTGGTCGAGCTATCGGGGCCTGTCAGAAGCATTATTATTGATCCGTCCTCTCCACAGGACCAAAAGACGCAGCCTCACGTGGCGCAGCGTCGCGGAGGCCCAATCAGGCAGCCACTCCACACCGTGCAGGGGCGGATCGAACGAAACATCGAGCCCAGAGACAGCGAAAGGGTATCAGAACGCGCTCGTTACGTCACGCTTGCGGAGAGAGAGTGGGTCGCCCGCCGGCTCGCCTAGCCGCACAAGTCAAACAAATCATGTCATTTCCCGCGGGCAAACGAAACTAGCAGCTCAAACGCCAACAACTGCAATATAGTGTCATTTTCTAAAATTTGGTGACGACTGACGAGTGGTTTGGTGGTATGCTCGCCAGTCGCCACCGTGGTTGGTGGTCGCAGCGCTCCGTGCCGTTGCCGTTCGGGAGCGCTCGAGGTCGCCTGTAGCTCGTGTTCGCTACCTAACCCTGGCGATAGGAAGACCCTTTGAGGAGCCCTGACAATTTTCAGTGGCCGACGTGACGGTGCGAGAGAACAATGCCGACTTCGTCCAGAATAAATTCTTCAACTATTTTGTAGAAAAAATCATAGACAACTTCCAATTGCAGAAAAAGCGCAGCCGCAGGATGGATAGTGATCCTCGGAGTGATGTCATGGACCGTGTTCTGCTCGGTGAAACGTATTTCCGAAACATGCGTCCCTGCGTGGCGAATTATTCGTGTTCAGGGCGTCCGTTTTCGTGGGGCTCAACACCCGCCCGAATGAAGTTTTTCCGGTGGATTAGGGTTTATGTGATTTAGGAGAGCGCTTAGCGGCTGTCGGCTGTGGGTCACAGAGTGGTGGCTGCAGGTGACAAGGGTTTATGTGTCGGCAATCGGGCAAGGGTTGTTGGGACGGATGCGGAGAAGCAAGCAAGAGCGAACGAGACAAGGGATATTGGGCATTGCGACAAATGTTGACCAGAGGGAGAGTGGAGATGGATTGTCGTGATTGCGCCGGCCGATACGCGCGCCGTCCGTCCGACAAGAGCCCACGGCAATTTGATTCGAACGTGATAGATATCCAGCACGGTGTAGCGGGAGATCGACCAGATGGAAGACGGCCATGCCTGCCGCATTTCAGCACAGTAGTAGCAGCAACGCCAACAGCAGCGGCGCTGTCGGGAGGAAGCGTGGGTAAATGGATGGTAATGGTTGCCCAGCTACACGCATGCGCGAGCAGCGAGTCGAGGAAAGCGCATCCGACAGTCAGTTAGTTACATAGAGCGAACTTGCAGAACAAAGCCACACGGCCAGACTAGACGGCGAATAGGCCCCCCACAAGTTGGTCGCGAATGGAAGGAAAATGCTTAGCGGTTTGTTTGTGGTGCAGCTACCCGTTGACAAACCAATTTGCTCTGGGTGGTGCGGGGAAATTGTGTTCTGGAAGGAGTGGAGAAATCGGTACCGGCGGAGTACCGATTAACAAGTGCCGGTCACAAAGTCCGGATGCGTCGGCCATCACCCACGTCGACCCCCACCGCGATGTGTGGGCGGACAGACTCCGGGCATAAATGCCCACAACAAGCGACAATTGTGGCAGAACTGACGGCAGACGGGAGGTGGGGACCCCGTGGAGGAAAGTCGCCACAGTTGGGAAGTTCGTGCGGGTAACGGCGGGCCTTTGCAACCAAGAGACAAACGAACGGCCGCAGTCACTCGTCCTCTCCCGACTTTTTCCCCTCCACTGCGACTTACCTGCTCCACTTGTTCTTTTCTCCTCTTCCCGCCTCTATCTCTCCCCTTGTCATATATAGCGCCGCCATCTCCCGCCCGCCCCCTTCCCCGACTCATCCATGCGCAAGACGCTTTCTGTCCCTGCGATCGCAGACCTAGTCAATCCTCCGCCCGCCTCGTCATCGTCATCATCTTCTTCTTCGTCTTCGTCTTCAGCAACCCCCAATCCGTCGCCACTCGCATACTCCACCGCCGCCGACCCGAATCAAAGTCAGAATATGGCGACTCTCCACGCCCAGCCCCCGGCAGCTCCCCATCATACGCCGGCAGAGCTGCCGCGACCATACAAATGCCCAATGTGCGATAAGGCGTTCCACAGGCTCGAGCACCAGACGCGACACATCCGCACCCACACCGGCGAGAAGCCCCATGCCTGCACGTTCCCCGGTTGCCAGAAACGGTTCTCCCGATCGGACGAACTGACGCGGCATTCGCGCATCCACACAAACGCAAACCCGCGGCGGAGCTATAAAACAACCCAAGTCCCGGCGGCTGCAGGCGAGGAGAATGCGAGTGTCAAGTTCAGCAAGAGCGCGCCGACGTCGAAAGCGACGAGTCCGAACGTGTCGCCGCCTCACGTCCATGCCCAGTTGCAGAGCCGGACCGGAAGCGCGTACACGTCCGGCACTTCGACACCGTCGACGACGTCGTCAGCAACCCTGCCGCTGCCGTTCGACATGCACATGCTCGCGACCGCGGCCTCGCAGCAGCTCGAGCGCGAAAACAGCGCCCACTCGGCCCACTCGCGGTCGTCGCTCTCGATCCTGTCCGCGGCGAGCAACCACCACCACCGAGTGTTTCCCGGCCTGGCGCCGCTGACACCGTTCAACGCACCGACATCGGCCGCGACCCGGCCCCACGACGACGACATGTTCGTGCCCCGCCACTCGAAGCGATCGCGGCCAAACTCGCCAGTGTCGACAGCGCCGTCGTCGCCGACGTTCTCGTTGTCCGACAGCCCGACGCCGGACCACACGCCGCTCGTCACTCCCGCCCACTCGCCGCGGCTGCATCCGCGCGAGCTCGAAGCGCTCCAGGGCGTGCAGCTACCGTCTATACGGTCGCTCTCGCTGCGGCACATGCCGCCGCCGCTCATGCCGCTCGAAGTCGACTCTGGCCAAGCGTCCGGGATGTCGAGCGGGACCATCAGTCGATCCGGGTCCGGCACGAACCTGCGCCTGCTGCCGATCTCGGACATCCTTTCGCCTCCCGCGCCGTCGTCGACGACCACAGTACCATCAATAAAGACCCTCGGGCCGACGTCGTCGCCGCACCCGGCTTCCCTGGACTTCAACTCGAAGCGTGTCCTGCCGCCGCCGCCGACGTCGGCCCCGAGCACGCGCGTGTCTGTCGCAGACCTGATCCACGGCACGTCGGGCAAGTCGTCGAGCTCGAGCTCAAGCTCGAGCATTAACGAGGACGCCGCGCGGTTGTAGAATGCTGGCCACGGCGTTCGCTTTGTTCTTGATCTATATCGGGCTTGGGATCTTTTTTTTTTGGATTTGCTTAATTTCAGTTTACACAGTATATTATTAGACTCTTTGTGTGTTTATTGTTTATGGGTGCAATCGATAGACTGTTATTTTCTCGGGTTGTTTGTTTATGTCGCCTCTCGTCTCTTTTTTTTTCCTTGTATTGGGATCGGTGTATGAGTGTATTTATACGTGGAGAATGTCTTCGTCGTAATAAATCTATTGCCACGAATTACCAGTCATTATTCGCACAGCCGCGAATCATATTCGCTCCCACGTGCGTGATCGATGCGGACGGATGGAGTATGTTTTAAAATGCAAAGTGGGATTTCCTGGCCTCCGTGAAGCAGCTGTGCGGTGCAAGCGAGCAAATCTGCACGTGAACGCGGGGCCGGTCGTGTCAGCCGAGCCGCCGTGATCGACCAACTGGTTGGCCTTGCTCGGATATTATTACTTGCTTCTTGATGGGTTTGCGCTTATCGGGGGAAACTCGATAACAAGGGCGAGGTCGATATTTGCCAAATCACACACGTAAAAAGGATCCCCTTGTCCGGGCGGCTGGACCTCAAGTCCGGGTACACGACTGTCTTTGGCGCGGAACGCACGGGTTACGACTTGCGAGCGGGCTCGATTATGGTCGATACTGCTACTTTGTTACTCTTAAAAACTGGTGGTTGGAGAATTCCATGTGTAAACTGTCCTCGATCACGTGAAAATGACGTAATAGCGGTGCCGGAGCAATTTTTTCGCGACGCACAAAACAACGCGGTCAGTTGAGTCCAGCCGGCAGCACAGCAAATATTGCGAATACCAGGAATGTATGAACAGGATGGCGATAGTTCCGGATGACACGACTTGTGCCTTGTGCAGCGAGCCGATTTGGATTCGCCTGGGGCCGGAATCGGGGCCTGGCTCGGACGACGACGAGGACATGCTTCCCCAGCAGGGTGCGTCAGCATCTAGACGAGTCGTCCCGGACGAAGACGACGAGCAAGTGGTTCCGGACGACGTCGTCCTGCATGACTGTCCGGCCAGCCACCACTTCCACTGGCAATGTTTCTTGTCCCATTCCGAGCCCGAGACCTACTGTCCAGCGTGCCACGTCGCCATCATCCCACCCGACGACGACGACGCCCGGCTGCTAGCCACGATCCGCAACGAAGGCGGCCAGGAAGACAACTTCGACCTGCGCCCGGTCCTAGTCGAAGAGCGCCTGTTCGCGACCGCACCCCACCTGCGCACCCACGCAGCCCTATGTAGTGCCTGCTTCACCGGAGACGAGGCATCCGTGCTCGACATCCTCTCGAACCCGTCCCTGTCGCCGCCAGAAACAACCCACCTGCTAAACACGCCCGACTCAGACAAGCACTGGACGCCGCTGTTCTACGCCGCCGTGGCCGGCCACGCCGACATCGTCGCGTTCCTGCTCAACCAGGGCGCCGACCCAAACCACCGCGACAGGTTCGAGCACGTGCCGGCAGAGTACGCGAGCGAGGAGGGCCATGCCGAAGTGCTCGACCTGCTGAGAGGTGCAAGGAGTGTATATTAGTTTACCGGCGTGTTGTGTATATGTAATGGACTAGCATGGATGATCAGACCCGCGTGAGCTGTGTGCCGGGCACGTAATCAACCCTTACCCTGGACAAAAACCGATACTCGGCAATAAAATTTGTCCCGCTGGCAGCGACGACAAGGCAACACCAGCATACTAACGGGCATTTTTCGAGCACGAGCAATTGTCAATTACTTTGCCACGGGATTGGCTAAACACGATTTTGCACTGGACGGCATAATTCAAGTTGATACCGAGACCAGCTACCAGAAAGGAGGAAAAGAAAACCCCGACAAGACCGCCCTACTGTTTAACAGAATGCGGCCATCATTACTGGCGCCATCACTGGTACCGCTAAACACGACATGCAGGAATATGGCGCGGCAGACGACAAAGAAACGGATAGTACCTTCGAATCTGGTTTCGTGCGGGCAGGTCCGGCTCGCGTCGTCGAGCGGTTCGCAAAGGACTGGCATCCACCGCGGCAGAGGAGGGTCTACGACGCCGCAGCGGACTGAAGCTCAGGATATGGAGTGTAAGTTGCGGTTTGTGATGTTCTACCCGGAGAGGGGGGGGGGGGGGGTTGTATTCTGGGACAATGTTGACGGGTTATTAGCGTACGAAACTCGAATCCGTGAAGCAGCCCGCATCCGTGACCTCGCTAACGCATCACTATCCCGGCCGCGCCGGGCTACTACCTCGTCATCGTCCCAGTCAACGTCGTCCTGGGACAAGGCGATCCGGGAAACGACGTCGTCGGTCGAAGTCATGCGCGACATCATCTCGCAGTTCCCAACCCGCGACGCCATCTCGCGCGTCGTGGCCGAGCGACCGGCAGCCGACGACGCTCTTGCCGGCGACGACAGACGCAGCCACGTCTCCGCCGCCGCGGCCGCCATCTCGGACCTCGACATTGACCCGCGCCGGGTGGCCCACTTCGCCGGCGGCGACGTCTACACGCCGTCCCAGTTCGCGCTCACTGCCGACCCGCGCGGGATCGCGGCCAGCAAGCAGCACGGCGACCGGTTCAGGCTCGTCGGCCGCAGCCCGCTCGAGTTCTACAAAGACGCCCATTTTTTGTCCGAGTTTGTGTCGCCGATGGGCCAGATCTACGCCCGCGAAGTCACCGGCCTGAGCCGCAAGAACCACCGGCTCGTCGTGCGCGCCGTCAAACGCGCCCGCGCGGCAGGCCTGCTCTCCACCGTCCACCGCGCCATCACGCGGCTGCAGCAATAACGTCACCAATTTGGGGGTCAAGATGCACGATTTTTTTTGTACATAAACAATACTCATCTATATCAATACTGTCACGTCCCGCTGGCCCGTAAATGCGCGGTCGCATTCTTGAACAAGGACTGCCACATGTACGCCTCGGAAAGCAACAGCTCGACGTCTTTCTCGGTCCAGGACTGGGTCGGCAGCGATTGCAAAAACATCATGATCTCCTGAAAATCCATCGTCTGGATCTGGGCCGACCATTTGACCAGGAACGCCGCGCACACGTACAAATGGAACTCGGAAAACCCAGTCTGTCCTTCTGCCTACAACAGACTTAGCACAAGCCTACCCAAAAAAGGACATTAAAAAACTCACCATATATGTATCCCACATGCGAATCGTGTTCTTCACACTGACTTCCCGCATCAGCAAGCAGTTCATCCACCGGAAACTAAACTGAATAAACTCGACGTTCTCGGCCTGCAGATGCCGCGCCAGGCTGGCGTCGATCCGCTGGGTAAGATCCTTGAGCGCGGCAACCTGGCGCTGGATGCCCGGCTGGGCGAAAATGTAATTATCCTGAATGCCGTCTAGCAGCTTTGTCAGGCACCAAAAGCTGTCGGCCTCGACCACGTCGAGGACTTCGCGCGGCAGCAGGCCCGGGTCGTACGATTCGACGTCGGCGTCGATGTAGGCTGACAAGAACACCTGGAAGAACGGCGTCACGAGGTCGTTGATGCCCTGGACGTACCCGCTTGCCGGGTGCCGGATCGCCCACACGTACAGGATCCGCTCGAGACTGCGCTGGGTGGCCTCGAACGAGTAGAGCGTGAGATGCGGGTTCGTGCGCGGCACGTCGATGTTGATCTGGTGCCACACGGCGTGGTCGACCCCGTTGCCGAACGCCTGCTTGACCCCGTCCGCGTACTCGCGGCGTTTGCGCGCCAGCGTTGACACGCGCCGGTCCGCGTTCGACGGCAGGTAGCCGAGCAGGAGTTGCCACGACATTGGCCGCAGCTCGTCTGGAATGCCCGACCACGCGAGATTGCGCAGCGCGGACACGTCGACGTTGCTGGACTGGAGCACGCGCTTGAACTTGTTGATGCGCGAGATGCGGGCGTTGACAAGCTCGATCTCGGCTGCCGACGCACTGCCGACCGCCGACGACGACGACACGGCCGGGTGGTAGATCATGTGGAGGGAGTTCGCCGGGTCCTTGACGATCCTGTCGTAGTGCGGTTTTAGGCCGGTCGTGCTGCCGCCATTGCGGCGAGATGTCGGGTACAGGTCTAGTCTCGGCGAATGCGGCCGGACTGGCGCAGCCGGACTCGGCGACGGCGACCGCGCGATTGGGGAGCCGGATCGTGGGCCCAGCGCCATGACGTCGTTGTCGAAGCTGGCGTCCCAGTCGTCATCAAGGTCGGTGTAGGATATGTGGCGTTCGAATCGGGGGACAAATGCTGACTCGGGCTTTGATTTTGAATGGGCCCTTATCGCCTGTTAGCGAAACACAACTAGCCAAAAAAAAAAAACCACCGGCTGCAAATTTACCGTAATATATCTGCGTGAGAAAATCCCGCGCCATACGGCTTTGGATCATCTGATAGCACCGGCCTAGTCGCTGGTCAGAGCCGGCTGTAACCACACCCATTCGATCCACAACCCACTCACCGGTATCCTTGTGCCGACTGCTGCTGCCTAACCGTCGATTTTAAAAATGTTGCTGCCGCTGTACTCCGTCCAACTATCAACCGTAAACACCGCTTGTCCCGTCGATCACCCGCGCAACCGAATAAACGTACCTAACTGCACCATCTCCTGGTGCCCATTAAGCTGCCACTTGTCAGTCCTCTTCACTGCGGTCGCTCTCGAGTGCACAACTCACCTTCTTAGAGCTCATCGAATGCGATATTGCATATAAAACTGTACTTTTGTTCCCCTCACCACTGCCTGGCGTGCGTGTATACCTCACGGATAGTAAATCGGCGGCGGTTGGCGACGATTCGCCCGCCACGCAACTAACGTATGCGCTGCCGTCAGAACACACAAGTACGACGCAGGTCTGACGCAAGTGCTCAAGACTAACTCAGTACACTGTTATATTGAGCGTCGCTCCCCACTGTCAGAGTGTGGATAAAGATAACTCCTGCTCAGACGACTTCCTGGGAGTTAAACGCCTCAGTTAAGTCGGACCTGCAATCAGGACGACGATACGCAAATCTGGCTTACCCGGCGCCGCACCGATGGCGACCCCGCGAACATCATACTGGATCGATGTATACGGCTCAGATGATATTGTGTTAAGGATATACGAATAGCTACGTACTGCGTACTGCGTACTGGGTCCCGGTCCATTTGCATTCTGCCGTTTGGAGATTGCCGTCGATGACTTTTGAATATTCATATACTTAACTAAATACACGCATCTCAAAAACATACCCAGAACAAATGTAACAAAAAAGAACTCCCTAAACCAATCATATCATAAAACCACAGATAAGAATGCAAAATAAAGAAGAAAATGTCAGTGCGAAAAGTCCCAAATAGCTGAAAAAGTACCAGGAAACGGTCATAATGTATAAGGTAGTCACCGTGAGTGTATGGTGGAGTATATACACATGTAGATGGAAGGAAATGCGCGGAACTGTGGGAATGGGACATGCAAAAAGCCGTACACACGCCTTGGATTGGCATGTCGAGCGAGATGAATGCACTCATGCGCAATAGAGAGAAAACCAGTGAGCATGTGATGGCGGGCGCCGCGATGATGTTGATATGTGTAAATCTATAGAAGTCGCATCTGAAAGTCACATCTGGTTGGGTCAGATACAATCGACCGACGACGACGCGGTCCGTTTCCTTTCCGCACTGGCCAGCCATGAACTCGAGTTGCTGTCAACTTGGGGATCAAAGTCCTTGAGCCAAGGGTCGTTCAACACGTCCTCCATCGTCGGTCGCGCAGCAACATTGCGCTTCAGCATCCTTCGCATCAAAGCCTCGCTGGCATCGCTCATATTGTACGGTATCCGTAATTCGGCGTTCAAAATTTCGTTGCTATCGTAGAACGGGTTTTCCTTGTACATGATTGTGTAAAGAAGGATTCCTGCCGCCCAAACGTCCTGTTCCTTTCCGCCGTAGGGCTGGCCGCGAAGTACTTCCGGGGCAGCATAGTCAATAGTACCGACGAAAACCGTAAACGGTCCGTTCTTCAAATACGCGGCACTGCCGAAATCAATAAGCTTGATATTGCCGTCGCCGTCGAGCACGATATTTTCGTCCTTGATGTCCCGATGCACGACCCCGACTTTGTGAAGATGGTCGACTGCTGACGCGACTTGATAGAAAATGCTCCTGCATTCGGCCTCTTCCATGTTCGTCCGGAGCTCGATGTAGTCGAATAGATCCATGCCCGGGATGCCGTGCGGGGACATCTCGATGTAGTAATTGACCTCGTCTTCAAAGAAATCCAGCATGTCGACGACGTTGCGGTGGGGATAGTTCCGAAGATATTGCAGAACATGAATTTCTAGCGGTATAGTCCCTAGCTTGCGATCTCGGATCCAGGTGTCGACTAAGATCCGTTTCTTGGTCACGTATTTCAGTACGACCTTCTACACACGACGACGACGTCAGTCACGATTCGACAAACAAGCAGGACGGGTCCGGTCACACCGAGACACATACAGATTTAACACCCACCTGTTTCCGCGGCGGCTTATACTGTGCCAACTTGACCTGGCCGTATGCGCCCTGTCCCATGTCTTCTAATATCGTGAACCAGTGGATCGTCTTTTTGCCCTTGTACATGTCCTCCGTACTTGACCCAGCGACGATCAAATCCGTCGATGTCGGCGGCCCCGAACTACACCCCGGCGTCACCGTGCTGACATCGGACGTACTCGTATCTGACCCGGACGACGACGTTAGACTGGGCACCTTTGGTGTGCCGCGCGGCGACGAGAGTTCGCTGCTCGACGCGCTGCTTGACGGAAGCTCGGGCTCGTTCGGGCTCGAGACGTGGAAGTCGGTTATGGCCGTCACGACGTCTGCTGTGTCGGCCATGCGGTCTGGGTGGCACGGGGATGCGGGCGAGGAAGTCGGCGAGTCTCGCGTCCTTGTTGTTGTTGTTGTCGATGAAGTAGATACGGATATTTTCGTCGTCGTCGTCGTCGTCGTCGCGGTCGTTGGGCCGTTGACTAATACCACATTCCTGTCCGCAAATGAGAACGATGGACGGCCTTGTGGTGGTGTTGTCGGCGAGGTCGAGGTAGTGAGCGTCGAGGTTGCAGCCGTGGCGATGAATAGGTTCCTGTGCATGAACCACAAGTATATTCTCCAAACAGCGGACCAAAGTGAAATCCGCACACACTCTGAAGTAGAGATGAAACAGTGAAATTTTGTTGTTCAGTAGCTGTTGTTATCCATTGACTTTTTGCCTTGGGTGGAGTGGGCCGTGGATTCGTGCAGATGGATGAAGGTTTATTGCAACCGCACAAACACAGGTCGAAGGGTTAACTGGAGCAGTCCTTGTTCGGTATAGACCAACCGACTATTTGTTTTCAACCAAAAGGACAGACAAGGATAACCGACCAGTACTATAGTCGGACAACACTTGAGCAGGAACTGACTGGAATTACGATCCCAGTTTGACAGGTATTTCTGGACTTGAGCGGGTTTCAACCAGCCCCGGACGAAGGTTGCATGTGGCTGGCAGGTGCGCAAAAACCACCACCAAGCGCAGTGGCGGGCGACCAAGTAAAGTTGCCGCTTGCCACTGTGTCTCGAACCGCGGTTCAGGGTTCAGGAATTCGGGCAAAGCCAACGCATGTCGCGCCGGCCCGGACCTGCCGCATGAACAAATATGGCGTGTGACCACCCAACACGCGGTGAACTCGCGGCTCATCTCGCTCGCTTTGAACGTACTCATTCGTATTCGTACCGTCTCAATATAACAAAGATATTCTCATAATAGAGACGGCTGATATCCTTGGTTTCGTCTGCGTATTGATATTCATAGCACATGCCTAATGTGCTCCATCAACCTTCATCTGTAAATGTAGTGCAAACTCCCAAGACGAATTCTCCAGTCATAAGCAACAGTACTGATTTACTTCATGCTACAGGACTGCCACATTAAATGTGCCAGAGCCATGCCTTCCGTCTTGTCGGCCGCCTCGATGTCCATCCCACTTTAAGCTTGCACGTGATAGTCGATGCATGGAATTCGTGCTAGTCGCGATAGGATTACTCCCATCATCTGGAAGTCTGCTGGATGCACAAGCCAGTATATGTGATGGATGACGCACTAACGCCATCTAAGGGCCCGCGTGGAAGAAGATTACGAACGCAATGACCGTCTCCACCGGACCGTTGGTTATTCACAGTGCTCCCACAACAGACCAGAAGCCGACGGCCGACGGACAAAACTATTACATTGAAAGACGCCGTCACATAAGCTCTAATTGTAACGTCGCTGTCAGTCCTCGTTGCGTCCTAGTTTAGACCTAAAAGCTGGACCATCCGCATATGGAATCAAACCATGGGTGAGAGTAGATCTATTTTACAGAAACGGACGACGATAACAAAGAGTTACAACCCATAGGACATTGAAATTCCAACACGCAATCCTCTAATAATACCAATACCACACTATCTAAAAAGGTCATTTTGCACGTGACGCAGGGGGGGCGAGAGAGGGACGACGAGGAGAGATTCTATTATTTCGGTAACACAACAAGATAGGCGAGCGACGGTTTAAGCAGTAGCCTTCTTGAGGTAGGTAATGAGATCATTGCGGTCCTTTGGCTTCTTGAGACCAGCGAACGCCATCTTGGTGCCCGGGAGGTACTTCTTGGGGTTCTCGAGGTAGTCGAAAAGAGTGTCCTCGCCCCACTGGACACCGGCCTTCTTGTTGGCGTCAGTGTAAGTGTAGCCGGCGACCTGGCCCGACTGTCTGCCGAAAACACCGTGGAGGTTGGGACCGACCTTGTTGGCACCGCCAGCCTCAGTCTGTGAAAATTCGTTAGAACCGCCGCACTTGTAACGAACGCGAATGGTGGTTGCCGCTGGCTTTGCCGCGATTGCAGTCTACACGCGACCCCCCGGGGCTGATTGTGTTCCTCCGATGTCCGAGGACCAGCTCCAGCTCCGGCAGGCACCAACAGCACCGCCCACCAGTTAGAATCGAAATATAGCAAATAATATACGTACAGTGTGGCACTGGGCACATCGGGTCTTGAAAAGGGAAGCACCCTTGGTAGCGTCACCTGGCAATCCCAGTCAGTCGGGATGAATGCTCCCAGTAGCCAAGAACCCTGGGCAAAAACCCATGCAAACACAGGGTGTGTCCAGGTCTAAAGTACTAAATATAACATACCGGCAGCGTAAGGCATTGTGAATTAGTGTGTAGAAGGTAATTGACGGGGAAACGAGTGTGTAAGATGCACGACAGGAGGTCGAAGAAGGACGTGAAAGAAAAAAGTCGGATCAGAAGGCCCGACCAATAAATTGTCCCCGGACTCAACCGGGCGTTTGCCGAGGCGCTGCCACCGGCTTCTGTTCGTTTGCCCCTAACCCTTGCCACCGCGCAGCTGACACGGCGCTGAATTCGCGGTTCGCTATTGGCCGCCACTTCCGGTCCGGCGCCGGGTAACAGATCCCGGTTGCGTCCGACCAATCACGAGCATCTCGCGGCTCCAAACAAACATGCAACTCGAAATAGAAATACTCTGTTATTCGAGTAGCATCCCATGAAAATACTGATATATTCACTTGCAGAAGTGCATAAGGATGACGTTCCTTTACAGTTGTCCAGCGCCATTTGTTTGTTGAGCGTGCTGCTGGTGCCCAGTTTTACAGTGCTTGACCTCAACGCCCCAGCCACATTCGCACGCCACTCGTGCTTATAGGTGGGCCTCGACGACCTCGAAGTTGGAGAAATGGTGCTGGTTTGGTAAGTAATGGAGCATGCAGAAAGAGTACTATGGGAGACCTCTCGGCGGATGTATGTATTGGTAGCGGATGCAAGATAGTCGCACTGGTTCGTTCCCGGACCGCGAAAGGCCAGATACTTCACTTTAGCGCATGTACGAATTATTTCGCACATAACAGCAAACTTCAATTCCCTAGTAACTTACAGGCACATAAAAAACAACCGAATAGAAGCCGAGTATTACATGCAAACAACTCGTGCCATCTACCGACACTACCTACGCAATCGCTCCTATACTATAATAACACAATTTAAACGAGAAGAGATTTAAAACGTCGAAAAAGTACAAAAGAAAAGGAAAAAAAAAACTGCAATCCCGTAACACCGGTTACCCCGTGAACACATTTAACTCATACTATACAGATTATAAAGACATCTAGACCGCATTCTGTGTAATAACATATATGTACACACCCGTAGCGGCTAATCTTTCTTTACCTCCTCTGACTTCTCCTTCTCCTTGCCACCGGGATGTTGTTTCTTCCGATAATCCGCAAACGATAGCTTCTTTACCGGGCGCGGCGGCTGAACTGTCGGTCCCGCACTCGGCGTCGCTGGCGACGGCGGCGGCGGCGGCGCGAGTACAAACGGTGAGTGCATCGGGTTCGTCGCCATAGCAGCGCTGGTGGAACCAGGCGTAGCTAGCGGCGGTGCAATTTGACCTGGCTGGTGTGTTGCTACAGGTGCCAATTGGAAAGGAGATTGTGGAGGGAGTTGAACTCGCATGCTCGACGGTTTCACACCATTTGCGCCCGACGCGGGACCGTCCGATGGAGATAGAGAACGACCTTCTGTTCCCTGCGGTGGCGTGGGCGGAAGACGATGTGATTGTAGTTGCGGTTGTATGTGCTGTTGCGGTGGTGGATGCCCTAACGCTGGGGGCGACTGTGAAGACAGAGCCGGACGCTGATCTACAGCGCTCGTAGCCTGACGTATTTGAGATGTTGTACTAGATGGGCTTTGTTGTCTCGCTTGCAACTCGGCTATTCGTTCTGTCGCCTCCATCGCATCTGAGAATAGATCGACTAAGTCCGGACCGCTCTTCGACTTTGCTGGCGGAGCCGATACTGATGTTGCACGCCAAGGTCCACCGGAAGCCGCTTCCGAAGTCGCTGACACTCGTGCCAACGGTGATTCGCTCGATTGCCGCGGCACGGGCGACTGCAATTTCGGTTTGCCGGAAATTGGAACAGTGACAGAAGTAGACGCTGAAATTGCGAGCGGAGATGGAACTGGTGACCGTGAGCCAACCGATCTGTCATCACGCTCTCTGTGCTTTGCTTTGACTACATCAGGAGAATTATACCGCTCTTCCTTGACGGTGATTGCGCTTCCTTTCCGCGAACTAATGTCTGTATCAGACGGCGACACCGGCTCACTTGTACCAACTTTGTCTCTGCTCGACGTTGAATCTGGTGACATCTTCGCCAATTCCTTTTCTCTCGCCCTGAAAAACTTGCGCACAAGCAATAATTTCGGAGGCAACCAGTCGACGTCGTCGTCTGTCGACATTTCGCTCTCGTCATCACCCGTATGGTCTACCCCATTAAGTGTCCTTCGACCGACAAGATTACGCTTGCGTGACTGTGACAATTGATGACCTGCTCCCGGCGATGACCTATCCGAATACGTGGCAGGCGATTGTTGCCTGGACTTGCTCAGGTCACCGTGCCCATTCGGACCTTCCTCAGCATGCTTTGGACTAAGGCTGGGCTGCGCGGATCGCTTGCGTTTCCTGGTAACACCAACACCAACCGTCATCCCACTCGCCATATTCTGATCACTGTGATCGTGACTGTGTTCTTTTTCTTCCGCTTGCTCAAGCTGCTTAATGCGAGCCATCATTTTGCGCTCTTCCCGCGCCGACAGCATTGTGCCAGAGACCGCTAGCGGCAGCGTCGTCGTCTTCTTCGTCGATAAATAAAAGCAAGCAAATAGACGGCGCGTGAGGATAGCCGACTGGTGGCCACATTATCTGGTTACAAACGCGTGTGGTGGATCAAGCCTCCTGCATGACGCTGCTAAGCTTCACAATCTGAGTGTTGCAAAATTGACGTCGGCCGTAATTATTCTAGCGGTGCTGTCTGCTATTCAAAAGTATGGTGACAAACACGGAATTTTCTATCGATATCGTGGCGAGTGTATCTTGATGAGCGACGTGGTTTCTGTGGGTGATAATTTTAAGTCGTTGGATGGTTGGAAGCAAAATCGCGAAGAAGCGCACGTAAGCTCTGCGATGGGCGCCCGAGATGGACACCGCGATGGAGGAGCAGCCCTAATGGTCAAGCGCATGTGGCAGTTACGGTGCCAACAACGGTGAAGTGGCTGGCACACCATTCTTTTGCCTACGAAAGCGCGAGGCTAGTGAAACTTTGCTACTTACCCGGCCCATTCAAGATAAATCTCACACCGCGGCCAATAATCAGCGTCCATTTATATAATGTATTTTGCTCGAGCATTCAGTTTTACACGCTGAGCAATTTGTGATGGCCACATGTGATCAATGTCGAACTCATCTGGCCCCTCTTATCGATCGGCAGTTGCTCAGTTGGACGATGGGCCCTCGAGGTTGACAGTAATAGCTATATTTCTATATGGCCATGTCTTGACAGGACGATTAGTTACCACTTGGTGAGGATGCGGATTAAGGGAGGTCGATGCAAACAGTTCCAGCTGATAGCCGTACTTTTAAGCGACACATAAACAAGTACCGCTGCGATTTTAACGCCAGGTTTTAGTCTTAATGAACGAAGCTTATTTCCACCCCCGAAGCCTAAATATCCAATCAAACGTGTCTGCCATCTTGTATTGTACATTTAGTCCATCTTTGCCCTCTTCTTCACGGGCTTTTCGTTCTCCGACTCGTCGTCATCGTCAACAACATCATCGTCTTCATCCTCCTCACCAGACGCAGACTCATCATCAGCACCACTGCTCGCGTGGTCCTCGTCGAACTCTTCCGCGACGTCACTGTCATCCGAATCAGCATGGAAATCCTCATCCACAGACTCCTCGTCCTCGGACGCAGAGCCCCGGTCACCCCGTGGCGCGACCTCGACGTCCGAGTCGTCAGACTCACTGCCGAGCGCCGCAGCAAGGAACGTCTGGTCATCAACCAAATCGTTCTTGATCTTAATGTTCTTGGACTTCAGATAGGATTCTATTCCATTCTGTTCCTCGCGGTTAATGCTAGAGTACTGATGCGACACGCCGGTCACTAGCGTGACCGTTAAGTCGAATGTTCGGGACGACGAAACAGACCCGCCCACACGCGACAGTGTCACAGAACTAACGTCTGAGTGCGCCATATATACTGTGGGTTTGGGAATGAACAGGAAACTCTTCTCCAATAGATAGAGGTACCCTTCGCTGGCTTTTAATGAGCACTTGACACCAGCTTGCCCGTGCGCGCTAGAGATACATTAGAGATATAGGGAAGGAGACGAATGGATCCTGAAATACCTTTGAAATTGACCAGGCACAGTAATCTTACGCCCAGACAGACCTCGGAAAACCTGGCCGACGACTTCGTGTGCTGCTTGGTCGTACTTCTTCTTCAGCTTATCCGCATACTTCTCCTCAAACTCATCACTGTCATAGCCATTAGTCGCTGAGTTAAAAAGCAAATTAGTAGGATATCACATACTCCTCAAGATTGAGCTCGACCTCAATTTCCTCTTCTTTCAAGAACTGAATTACCAGAAACGTGTATCTGGTCTGACCCTGGCGCAATGGCGGATCAAGTTGGATTACCAAAATGTTATGCAATTCGTCAGGCTTAGGTAACAGGAATAGCTTCTGAATCGACGTGTACTGAATTTTGTAGTCGTACGTCTTACCACGGAGACGCAAGTATGACGGATACATATCGATATCGTATCGGCCTCTGTGACCACGTCAGTTGACGATCCAATTCTCTCGTTAGCAAAAATCACAAACCTTGGCGTGAGAAACATGATATCTGAAAACGAGACGATAGTTTCGCCAGCAACTTGCCCAATGTCCGCCCGCTCTTTGATAGTCTCGTAAAATGCTGACGCGGCGTTCTGCTCCTCAACATCCGACTGAGACTCATCGTCATCTTCATTCTTAGGTACTGTACCAGGAATGTAGAATCGCATCTCAACGAGTTCATCCCGCACGCCGACTGGACCGCGAATCGCCACATCGTGATCGGCACTCAGTTCGATTGCAACTTCGCTCTTGCCAACTAAGTTCGAATTATTAACCTGTGCATACGGGACCTCAAACGCAGGTCGATTAGAAACATTGAACACAAGCTCTGATCTCTCAAACTCTGTCTTCCCCCAATTCCACCCCTTGATCGAATGCGGCCGAGTCTCGAGAACGGTATCAAAGTGATGCTTGATTGTGCTTTTTAGTCGGTCGAAATCGTCAAGATCAAACCCATCAAATTGAATAACGCCACGGTCTTTCGTCAAAACGCGGCATTCATAGCCCTTTGCGGCCCTACTCCAATGCGCCGAAACGAACTCGGACTGTGGGAGGAGGAACGGGAGCTGGGTTGCGTTCTTTGACGACGCCTTCCATCCTAGACCTGAGTTTGCAAATCGTAATCGACCTGGCCGTGACGACTGATTAAAATATATATTCTCAAATTGCGTCATATCCGCCATTTTGACGTCGTTGTATTATATTCGACGATATGGGAAATGCTATTGAGTATTTAGATTGAATTTGAGCTTGCGAAGACGCGTCGATTTTTCAAGACGCGGCACAAGCGTTTTGTTACTTAGTGATTCACGTGATTCACATTGGCGATCACCGACTGTTAACAATATCAACTTTCTTAATTGCGGAGAACTACAGAATAGTTGTCTTCATTAATGAATTATATGCCTAAATTCAATACCCAAACCATGCACAGTCTATTATACACGAGTCATTATCCACATTCATGGAATGTCATTAACCCCCCCCTTTGATTACAACCCCTCTATAGATTACTTTTACTCATCTTTGCCTGTAACATTTCCGCTTCCGCCCACATTTCTTCCTCGGTTCGTGGATTTCGCTCCAAATCAGGCAGGTCCGGACTGGAAAAGCCGACAGTATTAATGGATTTAAGTTGCTGGAACGAGAGCTCAATGTCTGCGTCCTTGGAGTTGAGAAGTTGATATACATCGTCGACGTTAGGTAGATCATCTAACCTGCGGGGAATAATGTGGCAATGGACCTGTAACGTGCTGTTAGGATTGCCCGCAAACTTGCAATCAGAGAGCATACGTGAGGGACGGACTGGCCCGCTAGAGGACCGTCTTGTATGGCGATATTCAGAGATTGCCCCTTATACACGTCTTCTATAACCTTTGACACTTTCTGAACAGTTAGGAATAAATCCGCAATCTATAAACATTAGACGCCACTCGACCAATTGCCGTCGCTTGGTCTTACTTCCTCCGTCGATAAATCCTTTACTCTCGGCACTATTCGAAATGGACAAACCAATACCTGCTTCAGTATCTTAGTAGACGCGGAGTATTAACATTCCATCTTCGTACTGACATGCCCAGGTAGTAGTGGTTTCACGTTCACTAGTGCAAATGAATGGGTCGATCTCTGGACTGATTAGCTACTCCAACCCGTCAGCACGCGCAGCATATGCGACTCACGTAAAACACCTGTCTGGTCACGACGAAAGACCCAAAATGTATTACCGACATAATTCAACGAGTACGCGTAGATTTTAAACGAGTCAGGGATCGCTGGAGCTGGGTTCGCTCAGATTTCATTCTGGCGCAGCACGTGACTTATCTCAGCCAATGGAGAGACCGGAGTGGGGTAGTTTGGCATTACGCTCTGGAAATCACTGCATCACGCGCATTAGTTGACGTGGGCAGCACTTACAAAGACAAAGGCTCAACTGTTACTTGTCTGTCACTCGTGCTGCCGCCGCCCTTCGTCCACGATCACCAGTGCCCAACATATCAGATTTACGTCTACGACTTTCGTACGGGCAGCTTCGCCCTCGCAGCATTCAACCGCTCCGAGTTTTCAGCTCGCCGCCCTGGCGTATCCCAAGTGCGGCTAAAGCGCAGTGCGCATCCCACCACAATTTCCTGATATGCAAAAATGGCTGAGTTCGCGAAGTCTCTCTTCCATTTCTCCCCATTTCATTCTTCCGCGGCTGCTGCACGCCAGGGACAGGCCCCCGCCGACTCTCATTTAGCGCCGGAAGCGATGGATGCGGCTGCTGCACAGCCAGTGCAGCAACCGCAGCAGCCCACGCCCGAGAGGGCGGACAAGACAGACAAGTCTGCCGAGAAGCACGACAAGTCCGAGAAATCGTCGAAGTTCTCGTTCTTCAGTTCCCGGTCTGCTACGCCGAAATCAAGCAGTGGGTCGGCATCGCCTGTTGCGCCGCAGGATACAAAGACTCAATTGAGTCAGACGCACTCGGTTGCTACACTCAAGACCGCCGAAGAGGATCTGCATTCGCAAGTCGTGACCCCAAAGCCTGATCTGGTCGATAGAAGGTTGCCGTCCCTACAGCATACATTTGCCGAGGTGCGTGATGACTGTGTTTTCTCGGGTGCGCCAGTTGCTGACATCAGTAGGGTCCTACGCCTCCAGAGTCACCGTCTCCGCAGCACACTACCTCAGAATCGGTGACCGAGTCGTCGCCGCCATCAACCTCTTCCTCTTTTTCGAACTCAAATTCGATTTCGGCAGCTGCACCGGTTAAGGCTCCTAAGGGACGGCTGATTGTGAAGATTATACAAGCTCGGAACTTGCGTGTGATTTCGCGTGACCCGTTCCCATACGTTGTGTGCACGTTCGAATCTAACGAGTTTATCACGCGCGGTCCTAATCTTACATCGTCCGATCCCCAAAACAGTCGGATTAGTTCCTTTTTCAATAAGACAGATCCCAACAGCGTGAATGGGAACGGCGCAGCGCCAGTTCCTACTAACGGCATCGCGATTCCATCTCGCAGTCGGCAGTCCTCTACCACGAACTTGTCAGAATTAACAAGCCGGGCTAATTCAGGTGCCAATCCTAGCTGGAAGCATGAGGCAGTTTTCGATGTGCTGGGCGACAACTCGGAAATAGACGTGAGTATCTACGATCAGCACAACAACGACTCATTCTTAGGACATGTTCGGATTAAGCCGATTTTGCGGCACGAGCAACTCTTTGATGAGTGGTATAAATTACAACCTCGTGTGGAAGGCGAGCAAGTCTCGGGTGAAGTTCGTTTGCAGATGTTGTATGAAGCGATCAGCAGTCGTCATTATGGCCCCGACGATTTCCAGATCCTGCGGTTGGTTGGAAAAGGCACATTTGGACAGGTTTACCAAGTTCGCAAGAAAGATACCGATAGAATTTATGCTATGAAGGTTTTATCGAAGAAAGTTATAGTGCAAAAGAAAGAAGTTGCGCATACTATCGGTGAACGGAACATTCTTGTACGCACAGCTACCACTGATTCGCCATTCATTGTCGGTCTCAAATTCTCTTTCCAGACTCCTACTGATTTGTATCTTGTCACGGACTACATGTCAGGTGGTGAACTATTCTGGCATCTGCAGAAAGAGGGCCGGTTCCAGGAAGTGCGAGCAAAGTTCTACATTGCCGAATTAATCCTAGCGCTTGAGCATTTGCACAACCATGACATTGTGTATCGGGATCTGAAACCCGAGAATATTTTGCTGGATGCGAATGGACATATTGCGTTATGTGATTTTGGCCTATCGAAGGCGAATCTCGCATCAAATGCGACGACAAACACGTTTTGTGGTACTACAGAATACCTCGCACCGGAAGTACTTCTTGACGACCAGGGCTACACGAAGATGGTAGACTTTTGGTCTCTTGGCGTTCTTATTTTCGAAATGTGCTGCGGGTGGTCACCTTTCTACGCTGAGGATACTCAGCAGATGTACAAGAACATCGCATTCGGAAAGGTTCGCTTTCCGAAAGACGCGCTTTCGCCAGAAGGCAAGAGCTTTGTCAAAGGGCTACTGAATCGGAACCCGAAACATCGCTTGGGCGCAATAGAGGACGCTCGAGAGCTGAGGGCACACCCATTTTTTGCAGATATCGACTGGGATCTGCTTGTACAGAAAAAGGTTCCACCTCCATTTAAACCGCATTTGTCGTCAGAGACAGATACATCGAACTTTGATCCGGAGTTTACAAATGCATCTACGAGTGTATTGCAAGGAAGAGGGTTTCTGCAGGCTTCTACGCCACTGTCTCCGACTCTTCAGGCTAACTTCCAGGGATTCACGTTGTACGTTTGTTTGATTTGTAGGAGCGGGTTTAAGTGGTGCTAATAGACATTAGTGTCGATGAATCTTCCATAGATGACCACTTCCGGGAGCGTGTATTGCCGTCAATGGACGAGGAGGACGACGACTTGTACTTTGATCGACCGGGCAAATTGTTGCGCAATGATACATCTGTGACCCTGACTCTTTCCAAGAAGCGGTCTTCGCGCAAGGACTCTGTCGTCAGTACTCGAAGCTCGGGCATGCACAGTATTCATGTGTCTGATGACGTTGCGGGTGACATGGACTTGGACGATGTCGCCGAGGAGGCTCAGCGTATGAACTCGCTAAAATACGACGACCGACGTATTGATGACGAAGACGGGGAAGAGCTGTCGCGCAAGATGAGCGGGATTGAGGACGACAAGCGGACGAGCTTTTCGGATGACGATGCGTATGTGAATGGGCAACGGATTGACATATAGCTGACTTCAGCATGCTTCATTTATATTATCTAGGTTATAATGGGTAATAGTTTATTAGTACCATGGCGTATCGTATTTTTTTTCATCCTGTTTTTTTGGAAAGTTCATTCATAACTGCGAACGCATTTGTATTCGGGCCTGGTGGAAGAAGCATGGTTGATTACTTTCGCGGTCCATACTTTGTCATTTATCTATACATTACGTTATTTGGTCTGCATGTTATCTGTCTACATATATATTGCTATTACTGCTATGATTAACGCTTTAGTAGAAAGAAAATAGGCTCGATGTATATCATATATGATCGTTTGTACAAGTACGGTTATTTTTTCGGCAGCCGCATGTATTTATCCTTACATTCTGCGTTTGTTTTACGATTGTTTTCATTGTGACCTCGTTTCTCTACGTCTTTCGGAGGGTTTGACTCGGTAATAGTAATACAATAGTTTGCACGACAAGATGCACGTGCTAGGGCGGCTATGAGACGACCTTGAACCGCGTGGTTAGCTCTAATCAGACTATGGTTGTCACGGTTGCGGGATCGCGATTGGACTGGATGTGGTCATCGATTGATCGACAGAGGCGGACGCATCGCGACGTATTATCTTGCACTTAGCAGGATGCAAGTCCTTACTTCAATGTTTTGTCCCACTAGTTAAACACACTCAAGCAACACACTCACCCCAGCACTCAGAAAGCCATGTCTGGGCAGTACAACCAGCAGCAGTATACTGGCTCCCAGCAGCCCACGTATCCGCCGTCCGAGGCGACCTACACCCAGTCGGCCCCGAGCTACCAGTCTCCGGTGCCGTCTCGGCCAAACGTGAACTCGAAGCCTCATCAGAACAAGAACGGCCAGTGGGTCACGTTCGAGGAGCAGTTCAAGGTTGAGAAGCCGAAGTGGAATGATCTCTGGGCCGTGTTCCTGTTACTCGCTGTGCTTGGTGGGTTCATTGCCGTCTCGGCCATCGCTCTCCACGCATATGCGACGACGAAGAGTTTCCTAGGCGGCGGCATTTATGGCAGCGGCGAGAGCTTCTCGTTGAACACAAATACGATCATCCTGTTCAGTTTTGTCGTCGTGATCGCGCTTTTATTGTCCGTCGCGTATTTCGTCCTCGCCCGTGTGTTCACGAAGCAGTTTATCTGGGTCACCGGTATTTTAAATATCGTCTTCGGTCTTGCAACCGCGATCTACTACTTTGCCGAGCGCTACTATTCGGCCGCGATCGTGTTTCTTGTCTTTGCGCTGTTCGGTGCGTTCTGCTTTTTCTCATGGATCAAGCGGATCCCGTTTGCGACACTGATCCTGCAGACGATAATGGACGTCTGCCGCGAGCACCCGTCGATCCTGATGACGTCCTTCATCGGAACTCTCGTGGCGTCAGCGTTTGGCGCCTGGTTCGCCGTCACGCTCGTGGCAGTGTACGTGAAATATAACCCGACGGCCGACTCGCAGAGCTGCGGCACCACCGCCGGCGGGAACTGCTCGCATGCTACCTTGATCGGATTGCTTATCTTTGTCACATTCTGCGGATACTACATCTCGGAAGTGATCAAGAACATCATCCACACGACCATCGCCGGAGTGTACGGGTCCTGGTACTTCTGCTCGCGCTCGACGCAGGGAATGCCACGGTGGCCGGCGCTTGGCGCGTTTAAACGGTCGATGACGTACTCGCTCGGTTCGATTTCGTTCGGCAGTCTGCTCGTCTCGATTATCCAGTTACTACAACAAATGGCCGGGTGGGCCGAGCAGGTCGCCCGACAGGAAAATAACTGGGTCGCGGTGGTGATTATTTGCTTTGTCCGGTGCCTGATCGCGGTGTTGAATTGGGCAGTGCGCTACTTCAATCACTACGCGTACTGCTATGTCGCGCTTTATGGAGCCGCATACATCCCGGCCGCCAAAGAAACCTGGAAGCTGATCCGGGATCGGGGAATCGACGCGCTCATAAACGACTGCCTCATCGATCCGGTGCTTAACCTCGGCGCCGTATTTGTCGCCTACGTCACCGCGCTCTTCGCATACCTGTATCTTCGATACACGGCACCAGCGTATAATCAGGGCGGGAACTACAATGCGCCGGTTATTGGATTTGCGTTTGTTATCGGCTTGCAGATTTGTAATATTGCCACCGTCCCGATAAAGTCGGGCACAGCTACGTTTTTCACGGCGATGGCAAGGGATCCGGACGTGCTGAGGATGAGCTATCCCGATTTGTACTTTCACATTGCGCGGTTGTATCCCAGGGTGCAGGAGCGTATTCATTTGTGAGTCCGTTCTTCCTGGTTGAGAGGACCTTTGCAGTAACGGATTTATGTAATTTTGGCGTTTTGTTGTTTTAGGTATATTACAAATGGGATTAGCATACGGTCGTGTAAGATGCAATGATCGTCTGCCAGGAAGGTATTAGAGTGGACTTGTAATGTGCTCCAGCACCTGTTTAATTCATTCCAACACTCGACTAACGATCGAGCAACATTTGATAAGCAACATAAAGTATACATGTACTGCATTCATTGGACTTCTAACTCGTTGATCGGCCGTTGTGAAAATAGACGGACCGGCAAAATAAAAAAAGCAAGTATTCCCAATTTCCCACGCACCAAACACAAGCAACATACACTTACAAAACAAAACACAAGCAACATACACTTACATCAACGTTCTGATAAAATTCATGTAAACCGCGTTTCCGCAGCATAAGCAAAACACCAATCGCAAGTCGACTATACAACAAGATCTAAAAAACCGTCATTCCAAGTGATATCTATCATCGACCACATCTTATTTCGCGTTTATATCGTATCATATATCCCCACATAACCGGCATACAGGAGCGTTGGGGTGTCAACTACATATCATAAACACCAATCGTTAAAGAGCGTATTGTCCCATCGTTAAGGAGCGTAATATCATGACAAGTCGTGGCCGGTCCGCGTCCGCCGGCATGAGCCGGGGAGGAGGGTGGGTCGGCTGTATGGGACGGCACCAAAAAATTTGCCGCAGACAACCTTGAAGGAGTGGAAAGTTGTCCGCCAGGCGTAGACGAGTGAACCGGTATCATGTCGAACCAGTATCGTCTCGAATTAAGGAGCGTGGGGTCAGCTCTGCTGATTGTAGAGCGTGACATAAACCATGAACAAATGTCGAACGGGTCAGATGCAGAAGCCCAAACATAAAAGGAGCGTGGTGGAATAAATCAAAAGAAAAATACAGTGTAAACATTCACAAAATCACACACAGTCCGCCTGCTTTTTTCTTCTTCTGCTTATGTTTGGAGTATGTAGTCGACAAGCCCGCCTCGCTGTGCTTGCCGCTACTCCGCTTCGATGACCAGCGGCGGTCTGTTTCGTAGCCGCCAATAGTACTGGCGGCGGAGTGGGTGTGCCTGTGTTTCTCTGTCGGGGTGGGCACGCGGCTGGCGGAGTGGGTTGACGCGTTGGACGAGCTCGACGCAGAATCTCGCCGCTGGATTTGCCTGACGACGTCGACGAAGATATCGTTGACATGCACACCCGTTCTCGCCGACGTCTAAACTCGTCAGCACGTCCGCCTGTCCTAGCTTATGAAATGCAAAGTAGTAGTCTTCGAAGAAACTCACCTCATAGAACGAGTTGGTGCCCCACTTGTGGGCCAAGTGCTTTGCTTCTTGAAACGGCACTGTCCGAGCATGGGCTAAATCGCATTTATTGCCCGCCAGCACAATCGGCACTGTCGTTGTCCCTTTGATTCTGCACACCTGCTCATACAACTTTGACAATTCCAACAAACTAGACCGATCCGTCACGCTGTAGACGAGAAGGAAGCCTTGGCCGTTCTTTATGTAAAGCTCTCGCATGGCGGTGAATTGCTCGACTCCTGCCGTGTCGAGGATTTCAAGCATGCATGGCCGGCCGTCGACGTCGACTTGCTTGCAGTACGAGTCTTCTATCGTCGGATCGTACGAGTCGAGGAAAATGCCCTGTGAGAATTGCACTGGATTGGGGTTAGTGATCAATCCATCCAAGAGTAATTTTTCTGCAGCACGCCGTGACACGATGACACGAACCTGATAACGCAGATTTGCCAACTCCGCCGGCGCCTAGCACCACGACCTTGTATTCTGTTCGAGTGAGTTAGTTGTCCGCTTGTATAAACTTGAAACACGAAACAAAGAACGACATACCCCTCATTTATTAATTTTATGTTGCTGGCAGCCAGTCTTACCGTCTAGCTAAGTGTGTAAAGTAACTAATATTCGGCCCGGAATCAATTATGTCGAGCCTCGAGATGTTGCAATCACGCCTAGACGTGTTTGTTGCGCGCTATCGATTGTAATTCAAAACACGAACTTGCGCGCCCCCTGCCTATTAAGGAGAAAATATAAATATACAAGACTGTGCGAAAATAAAAAAAAATGGAAACCCACTCCGTTCACCGGGGGGTCCAAAATATACAAAGTCAACCACTACGGCTAGTGAATTTAGAATTACGAGTGGCAGAAGTTGTAATGCCCTTGCTTAGTCCCGGTGGCCTGCGCGTTGGGGGAGGGATCCTGCTGTGCCTGCTATACTGGATTAGGTAATATGCAAACAACATATTTAACGCCACCGCGCCGCGCCATGAACTTTAATGCAGAGCATGCTCTAATATCGACGGGCGAGATTTGCAAATAACTGATGGGTATTTTTTGTGGGAATATTTTGTGACGATGCCGACAATGGTGTCCAGATACTGGCTGCTGACAAGAACTGTGCGGTGAATTTTGGTAAGTATCATAGTATTGACGAGCGCGGAGTCAAGTTCGCAACGTAGCGGTCGGGCGTGGACGGGCGCGGACGGGCGCCGACACCAGGGCAGGACAGCAGCAAGGGGGCCCGTAACCCTCACGTCGTCAGCTATCCCTGATGAGCTTATTATTGCCAGCCGAATCCATAAGCGTGCCGTGCCGATGGCCACAAACGCGTTCTTGTCATCCAACAGATGTAAGCCACTAGTGCCGATTTCGCAAAACGTGATTGTCAACAGGGGTGAGATCATGCAAAACACAGTCTCATGCCATCCACACTGGACGTGGCCGTGGTGGGGATCTGATATCTAGCAACGCGATCCGTAAACCAGATAGCACGCCTATCGCGCCTAACCACTGCTGCAACACGACGTTGCAAGTATAACAACCAGAGATGATCGAGTACTGCTAGAGTCAGTGATCGCACCACACGCGAAAGCAACCACGCGTCCCGGCCACAGAACAACAACAACCCTAACCGCAGACATGTCAGGCCACGCGGCAGCCCCAAGTTGCCAACTATAATGCCAATCCATGTCGGTTTTGAGAGCGATATATACATTCTACAAATAGGTCGTCGGACAGCCAATGTATAGCGCGTCTCCACACAGCTTCGTACGGAGGTCATGGAGCAAAAAAAACTGTGAACAGGGCGCAAAACGATTGATGCCTCTGGATCATATTCATCCGGGCCCCGCCATGATCGTTGTAATAAGCGTTGTGCATCTCGCCGTGCTGAATGTATGCTGCGCATTTCGCCTTTCGCGTGGTCCAAGACCCAAGCTCATCGAAGCCGCTTGCCTTAACACGAGATCGACACGAGATGAATCGGGCCGCAAGGAAAGCGGCTTGCACCCAGTTGTTGTTGTTCTCTTACAGCACAGAAATGATAAGCTAATAATCATATCGCATTTAAAAACGTTAATACCACAAAAAAAATACAATCCCGATATCACGACAGCCTGGTCACGCAACAAAACTGAACTCATGACAAAACTAAAATGTACAAGAGAGAAGTCCTAGAGGAGATTACTTAAATCTCACCGACAAATTATAGTTATTAGCGAGTTAAACACTCGCAGTACAATAATCGATAACCTAACTTTACACCTGTGCGGCAGAAACCTGGAAAGAACATCACAAAAGACCGCAAACAGATCCATGCCACAATTAAAGCAAAGCTGTTTTGGCTTGAAATTGCAAGAACGAAAAAACGAAGAGAAAAGATGGCTCACGCCCGCTCGGACGGCATACCAGGCGGCATTGGCTCGCCTTCCACGGCACTCTTCTTCCATTCTGTCGGTTGCACCGAATCTGCACACTTTTCACAGTGCTCAACAAATACCCTTGGCGACGCAAACATCTTCTGACACAGTCGGCACCATCCTGCGTCCGTGTCCTTGAGCTGAACAAAGTGGACTAGTCTTAAATGGCGCTTGAGTACGTCTAACCTGTTGAACGCGCCACCGTTGCGATGGCAGGTTGGGTCAGTCCGCCAGTATGGGCAGTGGAAGTTTGGAGAGTAGTGCGACCGAAGATGTCGTCGCTGGTCCGAGTGGCGCGCAAATGTCCATTTGCAGCCGGCATGCGGGCATTTGTATGGCCGCGACGCAGACGGAGTCTGTCCGGACGACGCACTGGGCGAGCCCGCGGATGCATTAGAGGACGAGGCCTTCTCACGCTTGACGCTGTGGCCAGAGGAGGATGCCTGCTGTCCCTGGGAAGGAGCGCTGGCTTGGTGGTACTCTGCGTTTGCATTCGCGCCGGTGCGGACAGGATTGGCAGGGATGACGCCCGAGAGCGCGGGATCAGTGGCATGATGTCTGTATCCGCCGTCTGGATGGATGACGGATGGCAGCGATGGAAGCGACAGCTGTTGCGGTTGGGACGTGAGCTGTTGGTGCGGGACAATAGGGGACACGGGCGACTGCACGTAAGCATAAGCCGCTGACGACACACCGGACACCGACGTTGCAGCCGACGAGAACGAGCCAGCGGACGAGTTTGAGATGGTCGACATGGCAGATGGAGACGCGGCTGAGACGGTGGACATGGGGGACAGCAGCTGAGTGTCGATCGGCGGGTTTGCGCTGTTTGTGTATATGTGCGGAGGCTGCAGGTGGCCATTTTGCTGCTGTTGGTCGCGCTCGTTGGAATCGGACAGAAGGTCTGCGATGGAGGTACGGTTACGATGGCGAGTTGCCCGCCGGTCATCCTGGGGATCGTCTTCGGGCATGACGATGCGGGGGAGCGGCGCGTGGTGGTGCTGAGGCGACTGACGCTGTTGTGCGGCGGTAGAGGTTGCCGACCCACGATCGAGGTCAAGCAAGGCGATGGCGCCCTGGTATTCACTCAGATGGGCCATTCAGCTGTGAGCGTGATGGCGGATTCTTCAAAAGAGATGGAATTCGCTGACGAGAGAGACGCACGCAGGTTGACGGCTGGAGTGTGTGGTGGAGTTAGGAGGTCGCAGCGAAGAAAAAGCGGCGAAGAGCGCATGAGAAGGGCGGCGGGCGCGGCGCGGGCGGCTCGGCCTCGTGGATGCCGCTTAGAGGGTTAGGGCTACATCCCGTCCGCCGCACAAACACACACACGCCCTGCGGCTTCATTCTTGTTTTGGTGGCCAATGTTCGAAATAAGGGCACTCATGAAAGCGGCGCACGAGTCGTCCAAGCTCTACCAACATAACTCCGGGTAGATGACGAACTCGCGCCAATGCGAATGAGGCAGTCTGGCGGGGCCCAGTGAGGCGCAGCACCGCGAGCCGCTCCACATATAACCCTATCCCTATAGTATACTCCGTCACCAGCGTACTTTTCGGCACTCTCTTGCTGCTTAGACGGTTGAGGCTTAATTGCATCGATGGCGCGAGACCACACGGTGTGCGGCTGGCGGCTCGAAGATTCTCGGCTTTCAGTGCCATCTTGGGAGACCTATGAATTATTGTGCGGTGTTGCATACTCATACATAAAACAGAATTCCGGAGAGAGATTAGTGCAAGCATCGGCGTCGTAATTAGAATTGTGCGCTGTCTGAGCGGATATGGATTCCTGTACTGGCATACGTATTCGACAGCTATGCGGCTATCGGGACACTTCCGAGGCATCATAGACTGGCCCTTCAACAAGCACACTGCGCCCCACGATCAACTAAGTCAGTCAGTGAAGAGCGGCTGGAAGTTGCCTCGCACTTTGCGGCGCGTTTAATCCGCATCGCACGGTAAGTTATCCCTTTATTATTCATTTCAAATGTATAAATATAATACACCCGTTTCAATCTGCAACATCATTGCTCAATAACTCCTGACGTGGTCGATCGTCTTGCCAACAGCCGGATCTGACCGAATCCACCTTCTTCCGCCGAGCAACTCGGGCTTAAATTTTAATTCTAACAAGCGGGTTTAGTTAATGATAGCTGCCTTGATGCTATTCGCCCTCCTGACAACGCGAATAACAACTGCCGCTCGTCTCACTTAGAACTCTGAGTGCGGTCACCGTCTACGGACGCAGCTTATGTATCATTAAGCGCAATCATCCTATGAGAGCTAAGTCACGAACAAGAGTCAATATGCAGATAAGACAATAATACTACGGCTCTGAACAGTCCGGGCAGATCGAGTAGCGTGCCTGGCTGCTGGAAACGTGAGTGCAAATCACCACCAAGGGCCTTCCCAATTCTACCACGACGCCATATGGGCAACGGGGCAAGTTCCTGATTTGTTTCCTTGTCAGCTCGTACTGTTCATCAATAATTCAAGATGCAACTCTTTGTTTTTATATACATGATATCGAATGCCGATTGGCCTGTGTCGCATGACCAACAGTATGTTTCGACAATAGTGGTCCATCGGAGGTAAGTGCACACGTGGCCGAGCTCGGTCGCGCCACAGTACCTTCACCTCCATAATAACTGACATCACTGATCCTCCTCGGCCTCTATCTATCCGCATTCTTACGTCTGTGATCTGTCGTGTTTTCGTATTTTTCTACGTCCCGTAGTGCCCTCTACGACTCCTCCTCCGGTTTAGTTAAAGCAGCCATGGCTCCGTTGTTCGCCGCTAAGGTCAAGTCTGCCCTGTCAGGCGACACACTCCAGCTCACGACCGTACGCCCCCCACAGCCGGGACAAGTACCTGCCGAGCGCACATTCTCGCTGGCCTACGTTTCTGCTCCTCGTCTAAAGAGAGACGAAGGCGATGAGGTATGTTCATTTGATTTGGCTGGCTCGTTCGCGCGAATGAGCCCGTTTGCCGAGGAACTGATAGGCGTGAGAGCATTTGAGCAAATTACTACATCCACACAAGAAATCCGAGCCGTGGCTATAGGCAAGCGGAAAAACGACCGCATGGATGGCACGTATTTGCTGCCTCCGCGTCTGCAGTCAGCCATTTCGTTGTCTTCCATTGTCGCGCCTATTTTTCTAACAGTCACAGCCTTTCGCTTTCCAATCCCGCGAGCAGCTTCGTCTTCAGCTAGTCGGCCAAGTGGTGCAATGCGAGGTTTTCTACACCGTCCCGACTACAAACCGGGAATACGGTATCGTCTACCTGCCCAACAAGGTCTCCGTCAATGAGCAATTGATCTCCGCTGGTTCCGTTCGCGTCCGCCAACCAACTGCCAAAGAGTCCACCGAGCCCAACGAGCTCCTCGAGAAGTACCGCTCGCTCGAGGCGGCAGCCAAGGAAAACGCGCTTGGTCTCTGGGCCCCCAAGGTCGATACCTACAAATCGTTTTACGATGTTCCGGCCGAATTTGCGGGCAAGTACCGGAGCCAGCAAATTGATGCCATCGTCGAGCGCATTATTAATGGCGACCGAGCACTTGTCAGGTTTATGCTTCCTGGCCAGCACGTCCAAGTCCCGCTTCTGATTGCCGGTGTTCGCGCTCCGCGATCCCCTTCGACAACCGATGCTGCGGCCGAGCCTGGAGAGCCGCTTGGTGACGTCGCAAAGTTCTACGTCGAGGCCCGTTTGCTTCAACGCAACGTCAAGGTCGAGGTCCTCGGTACGTCGAATCAGGGCGTACTGATCGGCATCGTGTTGCATCCGGCCGGTAATATCGCGGAAAGGCTGCTCGAGAGCGGATTAGCCGTTGTAAGCGACTGGCAGAGCAACTTCCTCGGTGCGGCGAACATGAGCAAGCTTCGTGCGGCCGAACAGACCGCGAAGGCAAAGGGTATTAACTTATGGCACGGTGTCGCTGTGCAAGCTGTGAAGGGAGGTGCCGAGTCGGAGAAATCCTTCACGGCGACGGTTGGACGTGTGATATCAGCCGACACACTCTCATTGAGGATGAAGAACGGTGACGAGAAGGTTGTCCAGCTGGCGAGTGTTCGGGGACCGAGACAGGCCGACTCTAAGCAGGCCTCGTATGTCAATGCTGCGCGTGAGTTTGTGAGAAAGAAAACGATTGGCAAGCATGTTAAGGTTGTTATTCTACATACACGGCCAAAGTCGGAGCAGTTCGAGGAGCGCGATATGGCGACAGTGGAGCTCGCGAGAGCTGCCGGTCAGTCTACTGGCTCGTCCGATCTCGCGGCCATATTGGTTGAGAATGGATACGCGACCGTTATCAGGCACCGCAAAGACCAAGTCGAAGATCGGAGTCCGATTTGGGACGAGCTGCTTGAGAAGGAGGAAGCTGCCATCAAGGCAAAGAAAGGTTTCCACTCTGGCGTTGCGCTGCCCGCTGAGCGCATTGTCAATGCTTCCGAATCTCATGCCAGAGCGTCCGCGTTCCTGCCTTCGCTCATGCGTCAGAAACGTGTTCCGGCTATTGTTGAGTTCGTCAACTCTGGTAGCAGATTGCGGCTGCTTTTACCGCGCGACAACGCACGAATCAGGTTCATCCTCGCCGGCGTAGCGACTCCTCGTGTCGCAATGACGGGCCCCGGTGCAGGCACAGGCGTTGTGTCTGAGAAGTCGGAGCCGTTTGGCGAGGAAGCGCAAGAATTCACATCGCGCAGGTTGTTGCAGCGGGATGTCGAGGTTGACGTTACGCATGCTGATCGCTCGGGCGGCTTTTTTGGATTGTTGCACGTTCCGGGCACCAAGGATACGTTTGCGAAGACGTTGTTGGACGAGGGACTTGCCAGACTCGATGAATATTCTGCCCAGGAGGCCGCCGTCTTGAGCCAGTTCCGCGATGCAGAAGAGGCGGCTCAGGCTGCAAAAAAAGGTGTATGGAAGGACGACAAGGGCAAGGCTAAGCCCGTCGAAATGCCGGTTACGGTGGCAGCCGAGGGCGCGGCGAGAAAGAAGGAGTACCTTAATGTGGTCGTCACTAATGTCGAGTCTGATGGTTCTTTCGTCTACATTGTTCTGAATGACAGTACGAGTTCGCATGAGTGTTGTAAGCGATCAAGACTAACTTCAGAATAGGCATTGGTAAGCTTGCTACGCTTACGAGTACAGTAACAGCTCAACCTCCGATTGCGCTCACCAATCGTCCCCGCATCAACGACCTTGTTGTATACCCGATCCCAGGCACTAAATCCCTCGGCCGGTTCCGAGTGACACACTACGACAACTCGCGCAAGCAAGCCAGTCTCACATCAATCGACTTCGGACTGACAGTCACTTCCGCTCCACTCACCAAGCTACGAACTTTGCCATCGGAGTTTTCGCCCACACTCTCAGGTATCCCCGCACTTGCAAAGACCGGAAAGCTGTCGTTGGTCAAGTGGCCAGAGTTCCAGGATGACTACCTCGACGATGCTGTGAACTACTTCTACGACATTGTCGTCTCGACTCCCGAGACGCTCCTCGGATCTGGCAGTGCGCCTCAGAAACTGGTAGCGATTGTAGACGGAAGTGCCGACGGCGCGGCGCTGACTACGCTTTTCGAGGCGAGCGATATCGACAAGAGCATTAACACCAAACTAGCGGAAGAGGGGTGGGTGTATATCCCATCTGATAAGGCGCTCCGACGGAGTGTTGAGAGGAGCTATGTTGGATCTAAGGAAGTTGCGGATCTCAGAAAGGTTGTTGAAGACGCGAAGAGGGAGCGCAAAGGAATTTGGGAGTATGGCGATGTCACGCCGGATGAGGACTAGTCCAGAGTATCATATTGCATTTTTTTTGGTATGAAATTTTTTTTACAGTTGACGTTATAAAAAAGTTTTTGGACGAGGTAACGAAAAAGTTGTGTTTGATGAAAAATATATGATTTCATGCTCTCAGATATGGCAACGTTTAACTTTTTCTGCCTGTGGGTATCGTGGAGTTTCGGTCTTTTTTTTCGATCAATATCCGGGTCAGACTTTACCTGTCAGCAACAACTCACTATCAAGAATCAACAGTGTATTTGTCAGTCTCCATGTCAGTACTCAGTAATTCAGAAGAAGTCGAATCTACTGTCTGGCGATCAGATCTGAAGACATGGTTGGAACATTCTGTCACGTTTAGCCGTCTGCTGCCTTGGACACATCTGCCCTGTCAATAACAAACAGCACAGCGTGTCATCAACCCGCGTGATCGAATAGCCGACGATTTGAATTCGTGGCTTAGACGGTTCCTGCTTACACTAGTCAATACTTGCTCTATTCGGCCGCCGATTCGTCGCGGTCCAGCGAGCTCCGACAGCCCTAACCCTTACGTATGCGATTGCTTCAGCTGCGGAAGTTTATGGGGAGCTGTGCCGTAATAGTCGCGCACTAATGATAATTTTCAACCGGGTCGGCCGAATGCCGCGGAAACTGGGCGAGTAGTGACGGCATAGGCCATTGCGCGGGGTGCCTCGCTGACGAAATCCGCTCTAATCAGTCAGAACCCTTTCTCTGTAGGTCTCTCTCTCTGCATTCACACCGATCGTTTCACCCAGTCGCATTTTATTGCATCGCAATTCAATTCAATTCAACTATCATCACAATGGTTAAGGCTGGTATGTGTACTTTGCAACTGATTACGATGATTGACTTGGTTCCTTTGAATCGATGAGAATTAAGGCGGGAGACATGGCATTGGGTATGACGACTATGAAAAAAGGTGTCTCCATATCCAATCCAGCGCCATCCCGCTGGTGCTCATCCAACTTTTAAGCCAAATGATCAATTGGGTATCGGAGCTCCAAAACCAATAAACTAACGCGAATCGCAGTCGCTGTTCTCCGGGGAGACTCCACCGTCTCTGGCACTGTTACCTTCGTGCAGACCGCCGAGGGCTCTCCCACTACCATCAGCTGGGACATCAAGGGGAATGACGCTAACGCCCTTCGTGGTTTCCACGTCCACGAATTCGGTGACAACACCAACGGCTGCACTTCTGCCGGCGGCCACTTCAACCCGTTCGGCAAGACCCATGGTGCTCCGACCGACGAGGTCCGCCACGTCGGTGACCTCGGCAACGTCACTACCGACGCTGAAGGTAATGCCAAAGGCTCGACTTCTGACAGCTTCATCACTTTGATCGGACCGCAGAGCGTGCTTGGCCGAACGATCGTCATCCACGGTGGCACTGACGATCTCGGCAAGGGCGGACACCCTGACTCTCTTAAGACTGGTAACGCTGGTCCTCGACCTGCTTGCGGTACGTTGTCCTGTAATTCTGTTATTTTCATCGATCAAACGTTTAATTAATGCGATGTAGGTGTCATTGGTATTTCCACCTAGACGACTTCGTCACTTCTCCATCTAGCTATTGGATGTCGTCTGTGATAACGTCGCAGGTATTGCGAGAAAATTAAACGGATTTGAGAGTGTGAATATGAATGTTGAACGTGCGTTGCTTTGCTGAGAAACATAAGAGTGCGAAATTGGTGATGAAATACAATTGAGCGATTTAACGTTTAAGTTGTCATAACATAGTTGCGTAGAGAGCGATACGGTGCAATTCGCTCACTAAATCATGGTATCGTGATACGCACCGCGTAGAATGGTATTGTAGGTTGTAATTGCACCAATTCGATTTGCAATTGCTGGTCGAACAGGATAAGTGAAGCCCTTGCGAGTAATTGCAAAAATAAAGCAACGGTTCCTCGAAATCCCCCCGATACACTTGTCAGGCAGAAAAGCAAATCTTCTAGTATTGTCGCTACAAAGATCCTTCTGGACAGTTTCCAACTCGTTATAGATTATAGGACTGGGTAAAATTTGGTAAAGCAAAATATGTGACGTTGAATGTCGATATCAGGGCCTTGTACCAACCGTATGCTTGGTGTTCAGGTCCGCCCAGGAACGCGACAATAGCGTACGCACCAGAGACTCACGATCCAACTACTAAACGGATCACCGCACTCGCCACAAGTCAGATTCGCGATGAGCTGGGATGGCTATAGTAACATGTATACCAGCCCACCATCTCAACATACCCCGCGCGTTCCTCCACGCCCGCCTCCTCATCTATTACCCTCGTCGCGCGCCGCAATGATTAACAACAGTGATGAGCGGCCTGCTTTACCCCCGAAAGTCCCTCTGCATGAGCTGCGCAACCCGAGAGATAGCATGCGTGCCGAATTTTCGTTACCTCCCGCACCAGACAGGGGCGAGTTCAGTAGGTACGGTGGAATTGTGAGCACTCCTGCGTCGACTCCGGCGCCATCTGTGAAAGCGAGTCCTTTACCGCGGGTACGATATATTGTGCTACTGATAATTACAGTACACTACTGATGTGGAACAGGAGCCAAGTATACATCCAAGGAGAGACGTGTTCGATCGGATCTTGGAGGCTCAAACAGTGGATTACAGCAATATCTCGATATTTTCAACGTCGCCGCCTAGCACCGACTACGACCACTATGCGGACAACTCGTATTCCTCACGGTGGGATTTGGGACGCGCAAATTCGGGTAGGAGACCTGAAATGGAGATCACGCCTGGTCCTGTCCAGCGCGCTTCGTCGCCGGTGCGGCCGCCTCCTCCATCTGCGCTAGTCGTTCAAACTCGAAGTTCCCCGCCGCTCATTTCTCAGTCTGGGATACCCGAGCCGCAGCCACAGGCCCGAGCACAACAACATCGGAGCAACGATGTTAATACGTTTTCGAGACACTTGACAATGCAGCGGAACAAGTCGATCACACGACCGACTACGCGTCCACCGCTGCCACATGAGATCCTGCGGTCCCCAGATTCTCATTCGTCACCTGCAGTCGAACGACATCAACTGCTACGATCGTCAACGTCTTCATATGTGCCGGACGGTGATTTAAACCCATTAGCATACGAGCCTCAAGGCGATTCATCGTATGTTCGCCAGAACTCTCCGCTACCCTCACTCAGCCTGATCATCAATACGACGCGGTCATCCACAGTTTCTGGTTCGATATCGGCGTCCAACTCGCCGTCGCGGTCTCCCATCAGAGACTCACAATCGCCAGCGCGTAATTCCCCCCTTGCGCCTGGAAATATCTCACCGTTCTCGTCCACATTTCTGTCTACATCGTATACAGAAGATTCGGACAATTTCGACATTAATACGCCACTGTCTAATGTGCCACATGCATGCAGTCCGCTGGATTTGCTTACGAATGTCGGATATATTCCTGCTCCAGATCCTGGTCTCAACTTGGAGAGCGACGATGAACTGGACGGTGAACATTACTCTCTCGACAATTCTCCCGTACCACCGCAACATGGAGTCCCGTTCGAGGATTTATCTGACGATCACGACGGCGGTTATAGCGACCGATTCTCGTTTGATGACCGATCATACTCACAGTCGTCAGACGCATTTTCATATTCCACGCCCGAGCCCAGGTCGCCATCGTTTGCGGAAAGCGGCACTTCAACTCCACCGAAGCCACCGCAGCATTTCACCCCGTATGGTTCTATTAGATACTCGGAACGCGGGGAAGCGGGGATCTCGAGATCCGCGGCTCTGCAAAAGTGGTCTTCGTGGTCCTCTCTGGGTGGAGTTGGCAGACCTGATGTGAGCGCTCTCGGTGCAGGTCTACAGCCCGTGCGTGCGAACACGACAGGTCGTGTCCCGTTGCAGGCGGATGGCGACCTGCGGTCACAGCAGAGACAGGTGTCGCAGCCGTTCCAACAGCAACAGCCGCTGCCGGATCAGGAATATCAGGGGTATCGGGTGCAGCTGCAGGATAACGAATATCTGCATGATCAATCTGGAGACGAGAATGTGCTCAATGCCGAGGACGTCGATGATTTTAATCCACAAGTGATTGACGAGGAAATGTACGGTATCGTTCCACCGACAGAGCCACTGCGACTTCGATCAACCATTAATGATCAACCGACTCTTGCGGTGCAGCCATCACGTCCGCAGTCTCCAGCGGAATCGGCTACTTCCACACATGCTGATACAGGAGTGATGATGCGTTTAGGATTACCAACAGAGCTCCCAGACTCATCACCGAATCTCCCATCAGAAGCGCCTCCGGAGACGTTGAGAACACCACTGTTGCAGTCGGGTTTTGGCAAGCAGACTATGGGATCGCGAGGTTACAGATCTTGTGAACAACCTTGGCTACTTTCGCAACTGTATATGTGGGTGCGACGGGTAATGGCGCGTGAGGCAAATGTCATGCGGGAAAGTGAGCTTGTAGAGCTGATCCGCGGCTTGTTCACACATTGGATTCCAACTTTGCGGAACTCGACCGCAGACGAGAATGCCAGTGCAGCGATCGCGTCGTTTATAATTCATGGAGTTATGGATAAACCTGATGCTATTCATGTGCGAGTTCCGCAGGACTATGAATCAGCATATATTGCTCGGTTGGCTTCTTTGTCTGGAGTGTTAACAGTGCTGGCTGGTAAAGGATGCTATTCAACACAGGTTCATTCTGAAGAAGAGTTGGTTGCGTGGCAATGCTACTCCCTCAAGTGTTCCAGGACATTGCGGAGCCTACCGCGAGCTGTGCCTCAGGTCACCAACGACTTTCTGAACGCGAGCGACTGGTCTGCCATAGTTCCGATCGAGGTGCTGCGTAGTCTTCCAAAGAAAGAAGTCATTCGCCAAAGTGTCATCTTCGAAATCATCCAAGGCGAGCACAACTATCTCGAAGAACTTCGCAGATTTGTGGTCAATTTCCGGGATAAGCCTGTTGCGAAAGATTTGTGGGCAGCAACAAACGAACTTCTCAGGATTAACACTGAGTGTCTTTACGGTCCACTACTCGTCCGCCAGGCATCTAATCCGGTCATTAATGGAGTCGGCGATATTTTCCATGACTGGCTTCTTACAGTGCAGAAGTCTTACGAATTGTACGCCTCAATTCTGGAGGATGCAAAAAGGCAATATAAATTAGAAGCGGCCCGCGATCCAGCGTTTCAGCAATTTGATAAAGATTATAAGAATCAGTCACGCGATGAATACGGTGCGGTGTGGCTACGATTGATCCGATACCCATTGCTACTAAAGCGAATTCGTGACGAAACGAATCCGCCGATCTACGAGGGACAGAAACTTAAGGAGGTGCTGGATAAAATGAATAGCGTCATCCTCGGATTCCAGGCGCGATATGCTGAGGGCCAGCAACGGTATGCTCTGCGGGACTTGGAGGAGACGATTAAATTCACAGACAGAAAATTAGAGGTGAACCTCTATCTCAATGCAAAGTCGCGACAGCTCGTGCATCAAGGGCGGGTGACGGTCAAAATGGAAGGCCACATGCGACATTCTAGATACCTCATTTTACTGGACAACTATCTCTTGATTGCGAACGTGTCAACGGGGTCGCGGCCGAATTTTGATATTGTGCACCATCCGATCCCGATTGACCTCTTGGTTCTGGTGTCAAATAATGATTCCCCAGTCAATGCAAGATTCCATATGCGGTCCAAGAGCCAAGCTAATTTGGCACCCATTCTCAACAATCGATCCTCGATGCCGCAATCGCCAGAAGAGCTAAAGGAGAAAGCTGAAGCTACGCTGAATTCGAAAGACGACGACGTCGACAAATTGTATCCGTTCCGACTGGAACACCTCGGACGTAAAGGCTCGCGATATACACTCTATGTTGCTTCAGCTAACGATCGCCGAGAGTGGTGCAAGTGTATTGAGACAGCCAAACGTGGATTTGCGGTTCGCATGCAGTCGTTCCGAGCCGAGCCGTTCTGCCTTGAAGTCATTTCGGATCTCGCGTTTGGATACGGCAGCGAAGACAAGATACCTGAGATACCGGTCCAGTCGACTGTTGGTGTTGTTGAACGTGCTCTGAGAGATGCAGAGTTTGATATCGGTGAGGCGGCAAAGCAGTCGCTCCATGTGCTGATCAACTCTAATGTCAACTGCGCGGCAACATTTTATCCTGATGATTTGGGCGCGCGTGCGTCGGTGAATCGCAGCGTGACCGCGTACATGCAGGCATCAGTAAGAAAACCGTACGCCCTTGTTGGATGCGACTGGGGTGTCTACTTGTCCGACGGCAGCAGTCCACGATTCTGGGTTCCAATATTGAGTCTAACGAAAGTTAAACAGATTCATATTTTGCCAGAGTTTGGTATCGCGGTTATACTTGCCAATAAGACATTGATGGCTTATGATATTGAAGCGTTGTTAGCAGCCAATCCTATGGAGATCGCTGGTGTTAGTCCTACAATGCATCCCAGTAAGCGGATAGAGGAGTGGCTAGCTCGCCGAGGGACACAGCACGAAAGAATCTCGTTGACTCCTCAACAAATTAGCCGCTACGAATTCACTGGATTCAGCGTTGGCGTGCTACGTGGTCGAACGATAATCGTCGGATTCAAGAAAGATTCCAGTATTCTCGGGAGTGCCGATGACACTGTAACGACGTTGAAAATTTTCGAGCCAGTTGCCGGGAAGTTATGTGATTTTGGTGAATCAGATGTCAAGTTAGACGACGATTATGTGCGTCTAGATCGAGTTTTTCTAATGCGGAAAGACGTGAACGGTACCGGACGGTGTCTAGCTGCTGTGGACATCGCTCGTGAGACGGAATCTGTACCTGTACAAAAGCAGGTATCCGACGTCACGGTGCTGAAAAAGTCGATTGTCCTTCATGCTGGCCAAGGCAAGTGCGGCTTGATCTGTACCTGGAACCAAAGCTGACAAAAGCATAGACTTTGAATTTATGCCGCTTCCTATACGAACGCCAGTGCAAATTCCAATCCCAGATTCCACGAACAATGATTTCCTCCGGAAGTTGCCAAAAACGGGCAAGACAAAGCCTCTCGGTATTTTTCGAATTGCACAACAAGAGTTCCTACTATGCTACAGCACGTATTGCATTTTTTGCGACCAGTACGGCCAACCATCGCGTTCAGCGTACATTAAACTGGAATGCACGGCTCGGTCTGTGGCCTTTTCCAAACCATATATTGTAGCCTTTGATAACAATTTCGTGGAGGTTAGGAGCGTGGATTCTGGCGATAAGAAGCAGATAATTGTTGGCGCAGATGTCAGGCTTTTGAGGAGTCAAGTTTACCATGACGACCCGGACAATGAAAAGCATGGCTATGTCAACGCCACTGGAAGAACCGGTAATGATATTATTTTCTCAATAGCACATCCGGAGATGCGCGGAAGGCAGTTGTTGATGAAATTGAAGTTAAATAAGGAAGTGTTTGATCAGGGAATGTAGCATCAGGAGTTCTGTACATTTGTAGAGCTATGAGTTAACATTTGAGGCGCGCATTTATGATTTTTTGGTTACTGCCAGATTGAGATTTTATTTTATGTATAACATGGGATGCATTTGTTTATTTATGATTTTGGGTATAATCATGGCGTGATTTAAGGGGTATCTAATGTGTATTAGTATGTGCATGAAGAACTACAAGTATTCTTCTCTGTTAACTGTCTCTCAGCAACGATATCATAGCCTTCTTGGCTGACCTACACTCAGCGGGATTGCTTTGTAATGATGCAGAAAATTAAAAGAAAAAAAATTTCATCTGGACAACACCGGAATCGAACCGGGGACCTCCCGCATGCTAAGCGGATGTGATAACCAACTACACCAGATGCCCTAATGCTCATAGAACAACCCTTGACCTTGGTCGCCACCAAGTGCTCCGTGCTCAGGTTTACGCCGGAAGCTCAGATATTCGCGCGGTAATCGGAATGTCCCAGCCGCAATGCCTCGGAGCTAATGTTTCTCATATGGAGAACGCGCTATTCTGAATAATATTCCCGTCTCTACGCGAACGAATATCTGGTTTGGTTTATACACTATTGTCTACGATACACGGAGACATATTTTATTGTTAGCAAGCAACGGTAGAGTATCATTGAACGATGCCTGCGAGAGCTGTTTGCCCATATTGCAAGGGCACCTCGATAGAGGACAACGGCGCGGGCGATATATGCTGCACCAATTGCGCTGCTGTTCTTGAGGATTCGCAGATTGTTGCCGAAGTCACATTCGGTGAAACTACGAGTGGTGCTGCAATGGTTCATGGCAGCTTCATAGGGGAGCACCAATGTGAGTGATGTTTGTTACTAGGTTGTTAGTGCTGGCACAATCTGACCATGAAATGAATAGCATATGCGCGAGGCGGTGGTGGTTTTAGAAAGAATGGCTCCTGGGAATCTAGAGAACAGACATTTGCAAATGGTATGTGCAATAGTGTTGGGTGATCCAAACTTCATATTGACGCGTTCAATGTAGGCAAACGACGTATCATGAACCTTGCTCATGCGCTGAAGCTTCCGGAGTTCATTGGAGAAGCCGCCAACAGATGGTTTCAGCTCGCAGTTACACAAAACTTTGTGCAGGGTCGCAGATCTCAGTATGTGGTCGCAGCGTGCTTATACGTCGCATGCAGACAGCAAGAGACTACACATATGCTCATCGACTTTGCGGACTTGCTACAAGTAAGCGTATTCGCAATCGGTGCCACCTATCTTAAATTAGTCAAGGTGCTCCAGATTAAGAAGATTCCGTTGATTGATCCGTCCATCTACATTCAGCGATTTGCGGTGAAACTTGAGTTCGGTCCGGAGACTCGTAAAGTTATGAATGACGCGGTCCGACTAGTCCAGCGAATGGGAAAGGATTGGTTGCACCAAGGTCGACGGCCCGCAGGCGTTGCTGGAGCTTGTATATTAGTTGCAGCGCGAATGAACAATTTTAGGAGAAGCAAGGCAGAGATTGTTCACGTGGCGAAGGTTGCGGAGGACACAATTCAAAGGCGTTTGGACGAGTTTAAATTGACGGCGGCTGGTGCGCTGACGGTGCAAGATTTTCGAGGTACCAATATAGAGTCAGAAGCTGACCCACCGTCGTTCACGAAACATCGAAAGCGAGAATTGGCTGAACAGAGGGAGCATGAGGCGAAGCTGGAGGCCGCGGATGCGGACGCACACATAGGCGATGATAATGAAGAAGCAGAAAAAGAAGTTGCTCAAGATCTGGACGCTACGTTAAAAGATCAAAGTTTCCAGAAGCTATCTGAGTTGATAAGGGCGGATAGTACTAGCGCAGCATCTAAGCGAGATTTTGATGACGATCCAGAGCATCTTTCGGACGTGGATGATGACGAGATTCAATCTTTCATGCTTTCCGAGAAGGAGGTTGAAGTTAAGTCCAAACTATGGATGGATCTTAACCAAGACTATCTGAAAGAACAGGAGCTGAAGCAAATCAAGTTGGAGGCCGATCAGAAAGCTGGAATAGTGCGAGTTCCACGAAAACGTAAGCGCAACAAACCACGAGATTCAACGACGGAAAATCTACCAGAAACTCCGGCTGAGAGTGCAAAGGCTATGCTCCAAAAGAAGGCCTTCTCGAAGAAAATTAATTACGCGGCTTTAGACCATCTGTTCAACAAAGCGAAGAAGTAATAGAGATAAGATATATGTCTATGATTTTTGATGAAGGTGATTTGTATGATCTAATATATATGCTGGTGTTGGTAATGGTTAAATTTGATGCATTATACAATCTGCCTAGCGAAATCGTCATCCTTACATAGTCATAGAACATAGCTAGGTGCGTCATCTTGACTCTATTCCTGCATCCCTGCGTCTCCATCATCGTTAGTATCTGGATGCTCTTCCTCACGAATAGCTTCGAGTACACCTCTCAAGAATCCCTCGATTCCTTCTCCGCGATACGGCATTCCTAGCTCTTGCGATACAAGCTGTCCCACATTATACCCCTCCGAAGAATGCAATGTAGTACTTAAACTATTCAGTCCTTGAAGAAACTGTGCAGACTGAAGAACGCGAAGCAATTCAGACTTGTTGTGAGGGATCTCGGCGGGAAGGAAATTGCAGAGATTCGCCAGTTTGGGATCCGATTCGTCTAGCGAAGACACATATGATACGATCTGAGAAGGAGCTATTGCATCGGTGATGCTAAGGATTGGCGCTATGGATGCCGGTATTGCTGCCGAATTCGTCGCTGATCCGCTTTCACCTGAAGGAATAACAATCGATCGAAGCAAGTTCGTCAAGTTTGGAGTTCTTCGTAGAAAGAATGATAATATATTAATAAGACTGAACAAGCATGAAAAGCAATTGCAGAAGATATGAAATAGACCATCCGCTCTCATGCTGCTGCCAAAAACCGGGCAAACGGACACATTCTCCAATTCAACCAAGAACACATTATACAAGTTACTCGTGCAGATAATCATCCATCTGACCACGTACAACCTAAAGATAACCAATGCAACTATATGACAAATTATACAACGAAGAAAGCTTCAACTCACTGTGTGGTGGCGTTATTACTCGGTGACGCTGAATCAGCCATTTCTACGTCACCGCCATTCGGTGCCGTTGGCTCGTTGGCATCCTCCGTAATATCAACTTCATCAGCAAACACGTCTTCTAGTAGTGTATTGATCCGTGTTGCAATCTTCAGATCGCCCTCGCTGATTTCGTCTAGTTTATCTCCGGCGGGTGGATCCTGCAGCCAGAAGAACGATCGTTGGCTCGAACTGTTGAACTTGAGTACGTACACTCGTCCGGTCTTGCATGTGCTAACAGGCAGCCATTCCGCCTCGCCGGGGAAAATCATGAGTTCATCTCGTTCGACTGACGGATCGTCTTTAGATGATCCTCTTGGTTCCCAGACGAATGATAATAGAGGGGCCTCCTCGTCGCTAGAGCGCGAGAGCGTGATCTTGCCCTTTTGCGGTAGTGGCTTGAGATGCTTAGACGGCGGGTTGAAGTCGACTCGTCCCGCCTTGAATGTAATGAGCGTGATCTGATCTGACATGGAGGTATGTGGCTGCGTATCGCGGTCGGAATTGAATCGCCAGTCTTATGACGAGAATAGATGGAGTGTGAAGACAGCAATGTCTGAAGTTGGCTTGCTGTGATCACTTTCGTTAAAGCCCTAACCCATTCACCCCAAGGGTTTCGTGTCAATATCAATGCAAGTCTTAATCATCCCGACAAAGATGACATTCACACGACGTTGACAGTAATCAGTATCACATACACATCGGACTCATCGGAGCGATTTCTCTCACATTTCTAGATAATATAGACTTGAAATTGGCACTAGTATTTAATGGCAACGTTAGAGGAACTTGAGGCGCTCGAGCCTACCAACGACGCCATCATGGGGGATGCCTCAGGAGCCAAGAAGGTCGAGGAAGATGAAATCGCGCAGGAAATTCTTCATTCATCCACAGCTGATATCATCAACCGTCGGCGCCTCCTCGAGAACGATATTAAGGTTCTTAGATCGGAATATCAACGTCTTACGCACGAGAAGAAGGTTATGGGGGAGCGGATCAAGGAGAATCAGGAGAAGATTGAGAATAACCGGGTATTGCCGTATCTCGTTGGTAATGTCGTCGAGATTCTTAATATGGATCCCAACAGCGAAGATCTTGAGGAGGGTGCCAATATTGACTTAGACGCTACGAGAGTTGGAAAGTCGGCAGTCATCAAGACGTCGACGCGACAGACCATCTTCTTGCCACTCATCGGATTGGTTGACCCGGAAAATCTTAAGCCGGGGGACCTCATCGGCGTCAATAAGGACTCATATTTGGTTCTCGATACTCTACCTGCTGAGTATGATAGCAGAGTAAAGGCTATGGAGGTGGATGAGAAGCCAACGGAAACGTATGCGGATATTGGTGGTTTAGATAAACAGATCGAGGAATTGGTTGAAGCTGTGGTTCTGCCAATGAAGCAAGCAGACAAGTTCAAGAAGCTCGGAATCAAGCCTCCAAAAGGTGAGTTTGTCGGAGGTCATTAATTTTGAATCGGGTACTAACTAACTATGTACACAGGCGCTTTGATGTACGGGCCTCCGGGAACCGGTAAGACGCTTCTTGCTCGAGCTTGTGCTGCTCAGACCAATGCCACGTTCCTTAAACTCGCCGGCCCACAGCTTGTTCAGATGTTTATCGGTGATGGCGCCAAGCTTGTCCGCGACGCCTTCTCATTGGCGAAAGAGAAGGCACCGGCTATTATCTTCATTGACGAGCTGGACGCCGTGGGAACTAAACGATTCGATTCAGACAAGTCCGGTGACAGAGAGGTTCAGAGAACTATGTTGGAACTTCTGAATCAATTGGATGGTTTCAGCAGTGATGATCGGGTTAAGGTGCTAGCAGCTACTAACCGGGTGGATGTGTTGGATCCGGCATTGTTGCGCAGTGGTCGCTTGGACAGAAAGATCGAGTTTCCTCTGCCCAATGAAGAGGCGAGGTGAGCTTCTCCACAGCATAATGATGTAAAATGCTTGTTAACGATACTAGGGCTGGAATTCTGCAGATTCACTCGCGAAAGATGACAGTCGATGACTCTATCAACTGGCAGGAACTAGCCCGAAGCACAGATGAGTTCAATGGTGCTCAATTGAAAGCCGTTGCAGTTGAAGCTGGTATGATTGCGCTCCGTAACGGCCAGTCCAAGATCAGGCATGAGGACTTCGTCGAGGCCATAACAGAAGTCCAGTCGAGGAAATCGAAGACAGTGTCGTTCTATGCTTAAGAATGTCATTTTAGGTGCTATGATATTGTGCGTTCGGAGGCATGGGTAAATCATTCATTCGGCTACAATCTGCAGTAAATAATACATTTCGTCATTATCGCTCTATTGTTACATCAATAGCAGTTATGATTCGTCCATAGGACCATCTTCGATAAACTCCGTTGCAATATATCGTAATCTAGCCCTTTCCCTATTATGACTACTTTTCCAGAAGAGCCGCCTGTTTCTGATACGGGGATAGTGTCGTATGTATCGCGCACGCCTTGAATGACGAATGTTTCGTCCGAATCAAGGACAATCTTGGCTTTGAGCCTGTGAACTTCCACTCTATGCGAGTCGACAATGTCCTCCCATAATAGGTTTTGTAGCCATCTGTCGAACGCCTTGTAAGAATCCTGTGACATCACCGGCAAAGGAAGCGTGATTGTCGTGACACGCTAATGACTGTTAGGACACGCAACTATCAAGTCCCAAGACAACCATTACTCACATGGTCATGAAAGCCCTTCGAGTTGAAGGCTTTTATGTTCTCCCATCTCGTCAAGTCATTGTTAACCGTCGAGAGATCTAATATGTCTTCTACACTATCTACCTTCGAGAACGTCGTCGGGATGATCGTAGCCAGCGAATTTATCCCTTCTATGCGTTCTGAGATGTTTCGACGAGTTCCATCATCTACTAGATCGGATTTGTTCAGTATGATAATGTCCGCGTATGAAATTTGAGTATACGCGGTTGACGTAGGGACAAGATCGGCTGGAGTTTGGTCGGTAATCCCACTCTCTGTGCCCTCCTGGTGGTGCATGTCCACCACTGTGTCGTCTAAGTTCTTGACAATGTTCACCGCATCAATGACTGTTATTATCCCGTCCAAGTAAATTGACGACGCCAGCGCCGTATCAAGCCAGAACATTTGTGCTATGGGGCCTACCTACGTCAGTAGCCGTGCTTCATATCCGTCTATCCACAAAACAAACATACCAGGATCTGCTAATCCAGTGGTTTCTAAAAGAATATAATCAAATTTTCCTTTTTTCTCCATTAATGATTCAAGAGCTGCCACACCATTATCTTTGACCGAGCAGCATAAGCACCCATTTCCTAGCTCAAGCCACTCCGTGTAATGTTTCGAGCCGTCCGATACCGTTAAGGATTTTTCTATGTCAACAGCTGAATTTTCATATTAGCGGGCAAGTTGGATGGATCAAAACATTGTTATTAGGTGCTCACAGTCTCCAAACTCTATAAAGCAATTAGTTCAGTACCCTTGATATTGAGGGGCTATCTACTGTACCGTTCATAATAACCGCTATCTTCTTGTTCGTTTGTCGCATAATGTTATTTAGTAGACAGCTACCCGACACGTAGATTAGCCTCTAGATCAAATGGATCATTCTCCTGGTAACTCACGATTTTCCAGCACCGAGGTAGCCGGTGACAATAGTCAACGGCACTTTCTTATCGTTCCAAACAAGAGTTGGCGTCCCGCATACAGAAGATAGTTGTACTCTACATACCTGCTCGACATCCTCGGCAATTGCATCTTGGAGGGCAGTTTGAACCTCGACCAAGGACGGCGCCTCGTCGTTGTCGTCGTCTATATTCGCCATCTCGCTTACACTAGAGCCTTCCAGATCGAGATATATAGTACAAGCAGTCCTGAAGACTGCCCTTGGATGTGGAATTGTCCGCTGTTGAATAATTTGGTCATGGATAATGATCCGATGTGCGAGCCGCTAGCGCCGCACGCAATTCGGCTCCAGCACATGACCGCGCCGTCATGCGACAGCCCACACCTCAAGCTCGGGCTTTTGTAGGCCAGGCATGGCCGATGTTCAGAATTTAGGAGGTACCAAGTAATACTACTGAGGACATCATTATTCATTAAACAGGGCTTAAAAAGTCCGACGCCGCAGAAACAAGTATGGTACAAAAATTAGAAATCTTCGTGCGTAGAAATCATGGATCGGTGGCCAACTACTGTATGAACTAATTATCGTGATATCTACAGAACAACCTTCGAAACAGCTGACAGAAAACAGTGTGGGCAATGTTAACTTGTTAAGCAAATCAAACAGGATCTAATGTCAGATCATGCCAGCTGCAACCGATGTTCGCTCCATCCATACAAACCTTGTCATATTCGTCAGCAGTTGATACTATTTCCAATAATTTCCTGTTATTGGAATTCACAGTCGTCCCTGCACTGGGATGTCTTTACGTATTCCAATTTCTGTTGTCTCGACATGGCGTGGCTCTAACAGGACTGAAAATATTCGTCGTTGTACAACACTCCCGTGAGCCCGTCTGGAGCTGTCAAAGACTCTACAGTAGCGTATTCATCCAACTGCATCCAGCTAGGTTTCGTGTCTTCTAACGGCCGTACTAAGAGCTCTTGCACTAGTTGTATTTTGCAGATAGATGAGAGGGACTGCACTGGGTCTGTATTAATATCGCACGGATCGAAGTATGTTTGCAAAAATGGATTAAATTCATCATCCATTGAAAACCTCGACGAGTGGAACGATTGCTGTTGAAATTGGACTGTGCGTAGTCTGCATTAGTATCACATGGATCAGAGAATACCTGCCATAAAGTGTCAGACTTGGCTTCGTCGAAACGCGAGTACTGTTGTGGTTCTAATATGCTTGCTCCGAGATCTGCTGGGTAATCGTTTATGCCCAATTGAGTTGCAATGCTCGCCAGATCGTTGTCCGTTCTGGGTAAACTACTGCAGTCCATTACACAGAGTGTGTTGAAGCTAACGCTGTCGACCGGTTGAAGCGGACGCAGAGTCACTTCATCTAAGTCGATGAGCTCACCCTTTCGTGTATATTGAATTATCTTGCCACGTTTCACCTCATGAGTCCTCGCATTCCGCCGTGGTGCTCCAGCAATATTGCCCGCCCACATCCCATAACTAGTGTCGACCCTGAGATTTCGAGAGATACTCATCTCGCTTTGCTTGTTTGCCGACAGAATGACAGCAATGACACTATCGTAATCCACGGACGTATGTCCATTTGCTTCATCGACACCACTATCGACACCACTATCGACATCAATCTCTCGTGTTCCTGCCGCGACATTATTAATCTTCATCACGCATTGACTAGTTGTAGTAGATGAGTCCTCCCGAAATCTGCGGCTGTCTTGTGATGACATACATGTGTTTGACACTGTCAGAGCGCTGGCACTGGAAACATTGAGTGACACGAGTCTCGGAGTGTCCGAGTGTGTGGACGGTTTCGGGAACAGTTTCAGGCACGAACGTTGGTGGGTTAGCGATTCTGCGGTGCGAAGAGGCGAGTAATGATGCCGTGCCATGATGTCAAATACTGGAGACGCATGTTAGTGGCATCATGTAATAACGTTGAATTGGCGACAGGTGCCTGGTGTCTGATTTGCAAAGTGGCCATCAATGGCGACAGGAATGGGTGAAACCCTGACCACCTGCATCAGAATCTAAACACAATAAGTCATGGACTAGCCACCACTACTATTCGTACAATCGAGGAAGTGGCCGCCAGCACATATATCTGAATATCCATACGGAAGACAAAGTAATCACGCCAAAGTCTTCAAGTGGACCGCCATGCAAAGGAGACAAGTCGCCTTTACCTCACGCGACATTCAAGCGAGACTAACTTGCCTAGAGTTTTGAGACCGGTACATTGAAGACGATTTAATTAGACAGCCTTCTATCTTATGTAATACGTTTTGTAATGCAATGCTCTGTGCATCCACCTAAACGACGTCTTGACATTGGGTAGGGTGCTCGTGTGGCGGCCGATTTACTCCTGAATGCGGCTCGACGGACAAATCGTCTCAGCGCACTTTCAAAGTCACTGGGGCAGGAATCTCCGTCATTTTTACGTTCTCTCACAACAGCCTGGTCAATCACATGGATATATTCTAACTTTGGCAATGTCATCAGGCTTCGTCCGGCAAATAGGGTCTTCGCCGTCGAGCGCAAGTAATTCCGTGCCTGTATCTCACACTCGTTCCGGTCTCGGTCTCCCCCGGCAAAACCAACAACAAGAGGATAGATCCCTCTACGATATTTTACAAGAAAATAAAGGTATTCCCACCCTGTATTTCTTCAATTTGACGATCTTATGCTTGGTCCAGTCTTTCAACGCTTAGGATTTACTAACTAGCGTGATATCATTATCTAGCCAAGAAACAAGCAGATTTTGAACAAGGTGTTGCCGAACGGAATCGATTACATCGGTTAGACGAAGATGAGATTTCGTTTTTGGAGGGGCTCAAGGAGCGAGAAAGAAGAAGGGAGGTCGAGGTGCGGGACGAGGTCGAGCGCGGGCTGCAAGAGTTTAGGGAGCTGAGGAAAGTGAAGGGGGCGGCGAACAAGAATGGCATGAAGAATTCAAGTCCGGGTTCGAGTAGTGCGGACAGTACGAAGGATGAGGATGGTCGGAATGAGGGAGAGGGTACGAGTATCGGCGGTGGTGGACTTGATATTGGATTGCTGAAGTCGAGATTTGCCCCAGCTAGCAATGCGACCAAAGACGCAGAACAACAGCCCCAGGACAAGAAGCGACAATTAGATGCTGACGAGAATACCGACGGAGGCAGTGGTAAGAAGCATGTCAAGAGCCTGGACAAAATTTTAGCGCGACGAAAGGATAATGGCAAGTCCAGTCTACTCGGGAAGTCGCTTGGAACGAGTATCGTTAAGCGAAAGTTGTAAAATAATGCTCATAACATTGTACTATAAACCCCATCTAATGACCATCAAATGAAACGAAAGTTTTATCGTGGTAACATAATGCCACTACCGTAACCCGTTGGAAATCTGCTATTCCTATTTCGTAAAACTAAATCAGTACCCGTCGCAAGACTTATCCTGTAAGTCAATGGAGAACGAAAAGGCACGGTTGCGAATATTGTGGTAGACTTGACATTGGATTGGTTCTAGATTCGCAGGGGCTTGACGCAAGACGCGTCACAGAGCAACTGTCCGAGAACAGGGTCAACGGAGATTACGCCACGAAGGATCATTCGATGACCAGTCTGCTCGAGAAGTCGCTTAGAGCAAGTATTGTCAAGCAAAAGACGTAAGATAATGTATCATATAATAAGAATTGTATAAGGTCTAATAATCAACGAATAAACCCGAAAGTCATATAGTAGTAGTTATCATAATACCCGTATGTTACCATGCAAATCTACAATTCCTGTTCGTCAACGCAAATCCCTAGCCATCACAATACCTAGCCTGTAACCTTAACCTGTCATAAATCGTATCTACAATATTTACACGAACACGGACGAACAACACCTATCACACTGTGATTAATTCCGCGACAATCGTCGGCCATGGCGACCTCGAGCAACAGCAGGAATCCAGCTCTTGAAACTCTTCGCCCCGTCTACCTTCTTGACCCAGCTAAGCCGCTCACCAACGTTAATTTCCTTATCAACGCCCATGATTCCAGCTTCCAACAGCGGGAACGTCCGGACCTGGACCTCGTCCCCCCGGCTCTCGTCGCGATGATACGCGTGCGTGGTGCAGACGCTGCAGAACGTGCAATGAACACGGTTACCTTCGGAATTATGATACGTGTAGACCTTCGGCGTGCCGTGCTCGAACCGGATGGCGGATATCGAGGTCAATAGGATACCGGTGAAGTCGCCGCCACCAAGCAGCTTGCAGGAGCGGCAATGACACAACGTGTGGCCCTGTCCAAAGACGTTAGAATGTTCCCCCAGACCAGACAAGACAGAGTCGTGGAATACCGGTAGCGCTCGAGAATCGCTTGTGACAGTCCATTGCAGGTCGCCGCAGTGGCATCGACCGTGGAGAGTGGCCATTTTAAGAGTTATTGTGCCGGAACAGAGGCGACTGACGGGAGCGGCGTGTAATTATATTCGACGATATCAGTGGCGACAATCGAGCGATTGAATCTTGGCCGCCAACTATTCTACGGAGCCGGATAGAGTTTCGACATGTTGGGACCCTTCTCCACTATTGCGTTTCGATGATGGACCGCACCGCGGTAGTACCGCCGTCACTCGCACACCCCAAAGCCTAGAAATTTACATAGGGATGCAATTACAAGCACTAAATTCCACAAGAATCGAATCCCAATTATGAGTTTCTGACACCTCAAGTGGCAATTTCGCTCAATTGGCCCGTCATTTCTACAAACGCGTCTCCGCTGGCCGCACGCAACGCCCTAACCCTTCAAGGGGCTAACGCCACACAGCCTCGACTCGTGAGGCACAGCCAGCGAATTGTTACTACTCTCATGAGCGACAACCAAATGCATATTTGTTGTATAGCACTGCTGAGCCAGGAAGTATGAGTTATTAATGTCAGCGGAGAAATGATAGACACTTGCGTTGGCTCCGAGCGCCGTGAATTTGGCCGGAAGATGTTTGTTGGACGAGCGCCACACCCAGGCACACTGTTCGGGCGCCGGATGCCGGGACAGGTACATATATTACTGGGCAGATGACGATAGGATCTCAATACAATATGCACTTGGCATTTGTGCGCCGTTGACTCGCCGACAGAATTGATGGTGCTTCTATAATCACCAACCTTGATAGACAAATAAATCGAGTTGTGGACATCATGGATCGATCGAGGGCGACCTACATCTGCGGCGCACAACAGCAGCCTGAAGATGGGCTTGCGTATTCACCACACATATAATATATTACATATAGACCATTCGTTGTTGACAACGGCAGGCGGGACCAAGACGTAGACATTATATTTGACGGCGAAGCCTGCCTTGACTGGTACTCAAAGAGACATGTCGCTATATATTAAGACGTGTGCGGCTGAGCCGCTTCTTTCTACACGCGCGTACGTACGTACAGATAATACAGAAAAGGTTAGATTCTGCATACAGCCTTTGAAGGGCTTGCGCTGACTTGATTCGCCTCGCGGTCTCGCAAATCGTATTTCATCCTGTCGTCCTCAGACGCTGGCTAATGATCACTTACTACACCTGCAGTTGACTCGATTCCTTATCCCACCAGTTTCGTCCAAAATGAACGACTCTCGTCAGGTGGGTTAAGGTCGCACATTCATATAATTCCTGCCCAAACCACTGACAACGATAGAAATTGATAAACGCGCCTCGCCGCGACATCTACGCGGGCGCAAATCCGTACGAGAATAACTACAGCGACAGGCCGGATGTGTTCGAAGACCGGTCATACGAAATGACCACCTTGGTCGCGACGGGAACACGTACGAAGAGGATATGAGGGCGTGTTTTGCTGAAACCGACAACTTGAAATACATGATCACCGTCTATGAAGCCGATACCGACAAGGTTGACGTATTACAACGGCAATTGCTGGCCACCGTTGATCCCGGCGAGATTGAAGAGCTCCAGCGAGAGATCGATACGTGGACGGCGCGATGCCCGTCGGCGGGCGGGACGCTCAAGGACAGGATTCGCAATCTGGAGTCAAGGACGTGGAACGATTCGACGAAGAATACGCAAGTGCTGAGTGTCAAGTCTGTATTCAAGGATTCATTGACAAGATACCAGAATGCCGAGGCGGCGTTCAGGCATACTTGAAGAACATGGTTGTGCGGCAATACATGATCGTGAAGCCTGACGCGAGTGAGGCGGAAAGTCAAAGATACCGTCGAATCTGAGAGTGCTGGATAGATCGTTGCGCAGGCTGTAGGCTGAACAAGTGCAATACAGAGTAATCGCCACTAACGTGCAGATAGTTGCTCAATACCGATCGACACGGGCAGACCTATCACGCTCTTGAAAAAGCAAAACGCCAGCAGCAGGACATCTTGCGGATATCGAATGCTCTTATGGAGCTGGCGCAGTTGATGGAAGAACTGATGGCGGAGGTCCAGCGAGAGGCGGAGGATATCCAACATATTGAACTTATGCAGGCCAATGTACAGAGAGATGTCGAATCCGATGTTCAACATCTGGACAAAGCAGTGTCGCATGCTTGGTCAGCCAGAAGAAAGAAATGGATTCTTCTAGGTATACGTATGCATCCGATTTGTCATTTGAATATATTGGTGGTGTGCTGTGTATTTGACAGTTGCTCTCATTCTAATTATTATTCCGATAGCTAGTTATTACATCTATCGGGCAGTGACGCAGTAAGAAAGCTATGCTGTAGTTGGCTGTGTAACGAAAATTGAACTGCTTCATATTGTATTGTATCTTACGGCTGCATGTATAGTCAAACGCATGCGTCCCAATCTCGCTGTCGAAGTGTACAGATCCCTTTCCTGCTAGGGCGATCAAGTGAGATCATCAACAAATCTCCGCGCACTCGTATGCGGACTCAAACTGCCACTTAGTCATACTGCTTGAACAAGTATTGTATTGCATCCGTATGTCACCAATGAGACCTAATACGTATTACAGTAATACAAATGATGCCCACGAACACGCAATCGGCAGCATTCGGAGTGAGGGATTGCGTTGTGAGGACGTCAGCCGGCTCACATGTACCGCGTGGGGCGAAGCAGGCGGTTACCCGGCCAACGGTTCCGGCCGAGCCATCGCGCTGCTTGTAGGTGGCCGTGGGCCTCCGCAAGTCATATATACACACACAACGCTTTTTCGGGCCCGTCGCTTAGCCGTCACGGCCCCCGTTTCCCTACGAACTAGACTTCTCTTTCTTCGCGTGTCGTCTTTCCAGTAAGTCTACCTGTCTGATTCAAACGTGTTCTATTGCTATAGTCTGACTGAGGCCTGTCTAGTTCGCTCACAGTCAAATCACAGTTGCTTTCTTTCATCCCTTTTCTCATCATCACCACCTACAAAATCCTGCTACCCATCGCCCGCCATGGCATATGACAGTAATCAGTATGCGTAAGTTACTCCGCGTTTATTCCCAGTCTGCTCTTTATAATTTTTGCTGATGATTCAAAGGGCGCAACAGTCGTACGAAATGTCAACCTTGAATGGCGGCGGCCCCTACGGCGGCCAGGATGACATGAGCGTCTTCTTCAGCGAAATCGACTCCATCAAGAATGCCATCAGTCAGTTTGACAACAATGTCGCCCGGATAGAATCCCTTCATAACCGATCCCTGAACGAGATTGATACAGAGCAAGATCAATGGAATCAAAAGCAGATTGACGCGCTCGTTGCAGAAACGTCCCAGATATCGAACACGCTAAAGTACAAAATCAAGAGCTTGGAGGGAAAGAGCCGGAGTGATAGCACTAAGCGTGTCCAGGTCGATGCTGTCAAGAGGACGTTCATGGACTCTATCCAGCGATTTCAAAGTGTCGAAGCCTCGTACGGCATGAAGTACAAGGAGAGAGCCAAGAGACAATACAGAATTGGTATGTCAACTTTGCTATCCGATTATGGTTTTCAGTCGCCATATATCTCGACGCAGATCTAATTCGTTTCGAACAGTTCGTCCCGACGCTACCGAAGACGAGGTCCGGCAAGCTATCGAAGATACCTCTGGCAGCCAGATTTTCTCGCAGGCGGTAAGTAATCTGTTCTCGGATATACTGGTATAGGTAATCTAATTCATTTGTAGCTTCTCAACTCGAATCGTCGTGGTGAGGCTCGGACCGCTCTTACCGAAGTCCAGAACAGACACAAAGAATTGCAAAAGATGGAGAGAACACTTGGTGAACTCGTCCAGCTTTTCAAGGACATGGAGGAACTGGTAGAAGTCCAGGCTCAGGACGTGCAAGCGGTTGATCATACCGTAAAGAGAGTCGAGAACGATGTCAATAAGGGCGTTGAGGAGACCAGGATTGCCGTAAAGCATGCTCGCGCCGCCCGGAGAAAGAAATGGATTTGCCTTGGCATCATTCGTATGTCTACTTCACTAAAGAAGATCTCGCCTCCCGATGCTAACACGTATTTAGTCATTATTTGCATTATATTAGCAATCGTCCTTGGTGTCGTATTTGGTCGAAGATAGGTTTAGTATTGGGGACTCTTGTGAATTGTGCTGTTCTGTATTATTTTCAAAGTATAGCCTGTAACCTTGTTACCCATTCTTTTTGTTCCATTAGGTATTTTGTGGTTTTGAGAGAGAGGCATGGTTGCTGCCTCGGGATAGGTTTTGATTGTGGATTAATCTTGTTACAGATGTCGTTTACAACTTGTTCGGAATATCTAATGTAAATAATGCATTACATGTCGTGCAATTTGTCGTACGTATGGCGGTCGAAAGTTAAGCTCGGCAGTAGTAGTTGCAAGCGCCTGGGCACACTGTTAGCTTGTTAGCTTGTTAACGGCCCGGTTATTTGTCGCTCGGAAGTATTCTCTCTATCTTTATTGCTCGTGCGATGGTATCAGCTCTATCTGGTCTTCGGCCATTCTTGCGTTCTTCCGTTTCTGCGCTGAGCTTCCGCAGATGTGAATCCTACAAACTTGAATCGGTTGAGGATGGGCGAAACTACAACGAAGCCGCGACCTTCGGACGCGGAAGGCCGGCTAAAACAAGAGACAATTTGTCCGTGAAGCGGAATTTCGCGGCTTTATCTTCAATTGTTTATTGTTAATGCTAGCATTTGTATCGTCATGACTTGTATATGTTGGACATAGCATGCAGTCTGAGTTTCGTGCCAAGACGACGAGATTGGGAACGTTTCGTAACCATTTTACGTGACCAAATTTTACATGGAATCACTCTTGCGCTAGTGGTCCTGTAAATTTGAGAGACGATGTTTCGTATCATTTTTATGCCCTAAATTTACTTCATTTGAGGCGGTTATTTCTCGTAAATTTGCGGCGTCAAACCGATAGCCGAAAAGGAAAGGGCCAAAGTTCAAACCGAAAATCTAGGAAAGAAAGACCATTCGCGATGTCGCGATGCGTCGTCTTTCGAAGAAGCGGTATGAACTCGTTGCATCTGACATGTTCAAATACAGATTCTTCCGAAATACCACTGAAACTTTTGAAATGGCCAAAATACCCCTGCCCGCCGTACCCACGGTACACACCCAATATTCCGCGCCCCCTCATTACTCCTAGGCAGCTTACCCTGAATAACTCTAAAATTGCGGGAAAGCTCCCTCGACGCGTCTCGCGTCGTTCTACAGAAATCGTTTTGCTTCTTTAGGACGCTTCCGAGACACGACAGAACAGTATCAACCATGCCTCCTCAATTGGAGACGAGTTCCCTGACAAAAGGCTTTGATGTTTGCTATGAACGATATCTTTAGCGAAAGGAGGGTAATTAAGTTCTTTGCATTGTTCTAAGTATCACGCCGTTGGTGCAGAGGTACGCGCAAGTCGCGCAGGTACCGCGGGTACGGCGAGCAGTGGTATATTGGACATTTCAAAAAGTTTCAGTAATATATTGGACTTTTGCGCCATGCAGAAGAATTATGCCTTGTACGCTTGCTTTTGTCCTTGCCGTGCCTGAGAGCACGTATGATGCATGTACTAAGGATCTGGTAGTTATGAAAGGAGGGATTTGTCCTCGCTACCAGACCAGACAAGAAGTCAGGAAGGCAACTTTTAGATGCTGTCATTCGAAATAAAACAATTAGGATTTTTAGATGTAGATTTTTTACTTTTTTAATATTCTCTTGTATGTCTATATGTTTAATAACAAGCTATTTTAAAGCAATGACTTAGTCTTGTCCATTTGCATAGATTATTGTACATGGAGGCCGATTTCTAAAATACTCAACCTCTACACACACCACACCACCTACTCTATCATGCATCGACCGCAGCTTGCATGGAGTGCAAGTATTCATGAACAGTTGGCGGGTCCACTTCGAAATAACTGGCGGTCATGTTAGCTTCAAAACATGACAGGGTGTTGTGGAACAATGTGCGACTAAGAAATACATTCCAACCGGTTGGAGACCCATTTCCAAAAACGCGAATGTATTGAGAATTGCTCCGAACTGCCATTCTACACACTGTCGCACGCTACTCATCGATGTGTTGAAGGCCAACTGCTCTGGAGTGAGAGCGCCCCCATTGTAAGGGCCGATTATGCAGCCTAGCACTCCATAAGCCGGATCGCCGTAAATCACGTAGACGTTGCCATTGCCGACAATACAGTGGCCGTTTATTAATACCAGTTGGTGCGAAATTTAGCGTGCTCGACTTGGGCAAGGGTTAGTTCGTGTAAATTTGGGTCGCGTAAAATGGTTGCGGGACCTCCCTAAGATTTACGCCTCGAGACCAACTTTCGGGGTTAGGGTCATTGATGAAATTACCACTTGAACACGATCCCCGATCTCCCAATTTGAACTTTCTTTGATATAGCGCCATAAATTTTTCTCAAACCCCAGGGCATTCAAGCGAGTCTCGTGCCGGCCATGGTCTAAACATTCTGACGATCCGGTAATTACAATCTAGATAGACCGATTCTTTCTGAGAGGGAAGACGACATCTTTGGGAATAAATTGTTTTTTGCAGGCGTCAATTAAGCATTTGCCATACTCGCACACTGTGTTTGTGCAATATCGACATATCTTTTTCAATTCGAATAGTTTACAGCATTTTGGAATAATGGATTTTCGCCGGTGTAAATTTCTCGACTACAATTCTCATCCAATTACCGCGCTCGCGTTTAGTCATGCGTCGGTTACTTCAGACAAATATGCACCTAAGACGTTGCGGTTAGCAGTCGGTCGCGCGAACGGCGACATTGAGATTTGGAATCCGCGGTCAAGTTGGGTTCATGAAATTGTGAGTCTCTCCCTTAACTTTGGGATACCGATGGCATAATAGACGGCTTTGGTTTTTTTTACTGACGGTGTGCAGACTTTGAAGGGCGGACGAAATCGCTCAATAGAGGGGCTCGCGTGGACGCAATCCGGCGCTGATCTGCGACTATTCTCAATCGGCGGTTCAACCGTCGTGACGGAGTGGGATTTACAAACTGGCTTACCGCTCGATCACTGCGACTGCAATGCTGGAATCGTGTGGTCTATCGCTCCGTCTCCGGACGGCACCAAGATTGCGGCGGGGTGCGACGATGGATCAGTCGTCATTGTCGATGTTGAAGGCGGCAGAGGCGTGATGGAGCATGGCCGCATCTTACAACGACACAAATCGAGAGTGTTGAGTATTGCATGGCGTGGGAATACCCAGGTCGTCGGCGGATGTGCCGACGGGCGGATACGAGTTTGGACTGCAGTCGCTGCTGGGGAAGTCGGTGAGCTCAATGGTGCCACTAGTGAAGGTGTGGTAGGGCGAATCATTGGTACCATGCGGGTTGATAAAGCTCAGGGCGAGGAAACTCTCGTGTGGTCGGTCGTCGTGCTGGGAAACGGTAAGACGATTGTGAGTGGTGATTCGACTGGTAGCGTCAAGTTTTGGGATGCTGCTCATTTCTCCCTGTTGCAAAGTTTTAAAGTGCATGAGGCTGATGTGCTCTGTCTCGCTAGTAATGAGGTGAGTTGCGTCAGACGTTGATGTAGAATCAGTCTAACTCCCATGCAGGCTGCAGATACGGTTTTCTCAGCGGGAGTCGATCACAAGATTGTCAGATATTCGGTCGTCGACAACAAGCTCCGTCGATGGGCAAACATGTCAAGCCGATTATTGCATGCGCACGATATTCGGGCGCTAGTTAGCTACGAATCCAAAAATGCAAACTATTTGATCTCTGGTGGAGTAGAACGGTCGATCGTTATCAATTCGGTCGACAACTTTATCGACGGGGTGTTTAGAAAGATTCCAGTTTCTCCACCAAGGCATCATGTCCATAGTGTGGGTGATCGACAATTAGTCGCTCTATGCGGCGACAATCAAGTGAAGATATGGGCATTGGAAAAGTTCCATAGTTCCTCGGAAGCGATTCCCGAGGGGAAGAACAAGCGGGTAGTAGCGTCGTTGGCTCTTAATGTTAGTAGTGTGATTCAATTAATTGGAGATGAGTGTATGGATTAACAGCTTTATAGAATGATGAGAATATAACGCATGCGGCACTCTCTGTGGATGCTAAGTACCTTGCCGTTGCCACCAACGCAGAAACAAAACTATTCCTCCTGCTACCATCGAAGCAGGGCTTTGGTTTCAAAGCCAAAAAGATCGCTTCTCCAGCACTTGCAGGCCAGGGGTGCAGTATTCTCGGCTTCGATCCAAGCAGTCAGCACCTCGTTCTCGTTACCGCGGAGAACGAAATATTCATCTACTCTATCGGTCACCAGGACAAACTACGCGAACTTCCGTACACTGGCGACTCAGCCGAAGGGAAGGGCGAGCTCAAACAGGCACTTCCGTACCTGGACAATATTAATAATCTCGCGTTCTCCGCCGACGGCAAGTACTTTGCACTCTCAACCATCTCGGGCTATGTTGTGGTTTACGACTGGCCAAATCAATCCATCCATTGGTCGCTGCCACGCATCCCATCGATCCCGTCCGTCCTCAAATTCTGCCCTGACAATGACTCTTTAATTGTCGTCACGACGCAAATGAAAGTCCTACAGTTTTCGGTCGCATCGCAAGCCCTTTCAGACTGGTCCCGCAGAAACTCAGGAATCCTCCCACCGGAGTTCAATAACCTGGTCGACAAATGCAGCGGTATTTCCATCGACGAGGAGGCTCCTGACCGCGCGTGGATGTGGGGCGCTAGCTGGCTTGCGAATTTTGACATGAGTGCCGATATTCCGGTCTTTCGGATACCAAAACGGAAGCGAAATGGATTATCGGTTGAGTAACTGCGCTTTGAGGTCGTAAATAAAATTTGGGGATTTTCAAAAGATTGTATTTGGTAATTTCTGGGAGTCGGGTATTCAAATTTTGTTGCATTTGGTTAGTCGATATCTTTTTATGGCACCCGTGATTGAATATTGCCTTCATGTGTGTGCATAGGGAAAGAGTCCTTCTGGTTTCAAAGTTCGGCAATATATGCAGTCTACATAGTATAGCTCAATTATGCAAACTATCGTTAACCATTTACAAAGTATATACAATGATATGCATCTGTTGTAACCCAATCCAAAAACTGCCAACAATAGCTACTTTTTAGCTTCTGATTTGGCAGTAGTTTTATACGCATGGTACAAAACAGCACCCTCGCATACCCCTTCCTGAATCTTGAGCAACTTAAGCTTGATACGCGGTCCAAGTTCAATTAATTTGACGGCCTTTTTTTCTCCACTAGAGCTACGTCGATTTCTCGCATCGTGGAGTATCGAGCCGTCAAACATGTCGTCGTCTTCGGCTTCTGATTCGCTGCTGACGGCGCTCATCTCTCCCGCATCTTCACGGAGAAGGAAGTCTGCTATGTCCTTCGTTTTGCCGAGACTCGGCAGGCTTTTTGATAGTCGCTTCTTAGACGCGAGGAGTTTTTGCAGCTTTGCGCGTGAGATGCCGGATGGAGCGTGCGGGAGGAAGCGTTCCTCGTCTTCGTCGTCATCATCGTCCATGTTTTCCTCCTCCTCCTCCTCGTTAGCTTCTTCGTCGTCATCTTCCATATCTCGATCGTTAATCTCGTCGTCGTTATCGTCATTGGCAGACTCGAGCATCTCTTCATCTTGCTCCTCCTCTTTCTTGATTTTTGTCGCCGAGGCGGCAGCAGCGCTTCTGCTCGCCAACGTCTTTGTCGAAATCAAGTAATGCCGCAGATGCAGTTCGCCCGTCTCCTGCTCGAAATTAACAAGCATGACCCTCTTAATTTTCTTCAATGCTGCGGCACTAGCAGTAATAGCCGGGAACATATTCTGAAACATCGACGTGAGAAGAGTCAAATGCGCCTTGTCAGAAGCTGTCGTCGCTCTTGCGGGCGCCGCAAATCCGTTCAGAACAAGTAACGGCGGCGTCTGAAGTTCCATGTCAGGCATGTACGGATGCTTTTGCACACGTCGGAGGTCTTTGCAGAGTGAGTATGATTGCACTTTAAAATGCACGGTTGGTCCACGGGGAGTATGAGCTATTCGAAGAGAGGTTTCGTTGCTCTGGGTTTTGGAGAACATTAGCAGGTGTGTGACGCCCAGCGGTCCGGCCATGGATAAATAATCGCGCAGTTTGTTCGCTTTCCGTTCCTGCGTTGCACTATTAACTTCCAGTTTCAGAATGACATGCATGGAAAAGCCATACCCGTAGCTTGATTGCGGTGTGCGGTTGCATGATCATACGCACGTCATGCACCAGTTGCGATAAGCTGGCGCCGACGCTTGATCCGCCGATACGAAGAACCATGGATTGCGGAATATTCGCTTCCACTGGGTTCGGCTGCGGAACATGGGTCCTTTTCTTGTGCTAGCCACATCTTGTTAGTATTGAATATTTCTTCCAGTAACGATGCAAGACAGACTTCCGCAGCGTAACAATGTCAAAGCACGTACCCTGCGTTTCACCATATTTCAACCTAGGTATCTGGGATACAAAAAGCCCTCGTTCCTTAACACGCTTCTGAAACAAAAGTCGTGGGATGTTGGAAGCTCGAAAATTTATCTTCCAAACCAGAAAAAAAGGTTAAAGTTCATCGGTGCCAATGGGACTTTGGACTTGGGAGGTTGCGATCAAATCTCAGTTGGGAGTAAACGAAAAAAATTCCAATCTAGAATCGTCGGACCTTTAGCTATTTAGGAATCACTGACACTTAAGAATTCCGCGTGAAGCAGCGATCAATAATTTGGCTAGCTTGAAGTGGTCTGAGATGGCAAAGCAGAAAGTTAAAGATGAGGATCGTGATCCTAAGTTGGAAGAAGTCGAATTAGGTGATGGAGGGCTGGAACAAACCGAAATTGAAACATTCGAGGGTCTAGTAAGTGTGTCCTATCAGCCAATTTAGTTGCTACAATGGAGAAAAATATTGATGTTGGAGCTATAGGGTATCATTGCACCAATTTGCGAGGCCTGCAAGAACCTCAAGTTCAAGAAACCAACACCGATTCAGCAGCAAGCTATTCCTGTGGCGCTTGAAGGTACAATTCGCAATTCTCGGAAGGTCTATCACTCGTGCTAATGGTTCTGTAGGCCGTGACATTATTGGTCTTGCTCAGACTGGTAGCGGCAAGACTGCAGCTTTTGCCATCCCAATTTTACAAGGTATGAGACAACGGGACTGGCGCTCGTGAACGTTGCTAATGCCATATGTAGCACTTTGGGAGAGACCGCAGCCATTGTTTGCATGTGTTCTTGCCCCGACGCGTGAGTTGGCGTATCAGATCTCGGAACAGTTTGAAGCACTAGGCTCAGTCATTGGGCTGCGCTGTGCGGTTATCGTTGGCGGTATGGACATGATGTCGCAAGCCGTGGCGCTCGGCAAAAAACCACACGTTATTGTCGCCACGCCTGGTCGTCTGATGGACCATCTCGAACACACCAAAGGATTTAGCTTGCGTGGGCTGCAGTACCTTGTCATGGACGAAGCCGATCGACTGCTTGACATGGATTTCGGGCCGATAATCGATACACTGCTCCTCCACATCCCACGCGAGCGACGTACGCTCTTGTTCTCGGCTACAATGACGTCAAAAGTCGAGAAGCTCCAGCGCGCATCGCTAGCAAATCCCGTCCGGGTTGCCGTGTCTACGAAGTACGAGACAGTCAAGACCTTACTACAATCTTATCTATTTTTCCCGTTCAAGCATAAAGACACCTACCTTGTCTACCTCGTCAACGAAATGGCTGGCCAGTCCATGATCATATTCGCGCGCACTTGCAACGACACTGAACGTGTTGCTATCATCCTCCGAAATCTCGGCTTCTCTGCCGTCCCGCTTCATGGCCAAATGTCTCAATCCTCCCGCCTTGGCGCCTTGAACAAGTTCAAAGCCGGCGCTCGCTCGATACTAGTCGCGACCGACGTTGCCGCGCGAGGACTTGATATTCCGACCGTAGATTGCGTTCTCAATTACGACATTCCGACGGACTCGAAAGCGTATATCCACCGCGTTGGTCGAACTGCGCGCGCCGGACGGGCGGGAAAGAGTTTGTCGCTTGTGACACAGTATGATTTGGAGATGTATCTACGGATAGAAGGTGTTCTTGGTAAGAAGCTCGATGAGTACCCGATCGATAAAGAGGCTGTTATGTTACTTAGCGAACGAGTTGGCGAGGCGCAAAGAGAAGCGATAAATGAGATGAAGGAATTGCATGCTAAGCGGCGGAATCGCAAGACGGAGGGAATTAGCGGTGCAAGAGGAAAGAGGAAACGCACGGATGATATGGATAAAGAGGAGAGCTGAGGCATGTACAATCTGTGTCCAAGATTTTCTATAGGGTTATATATACTCGTCATTAATGCAAACAATCCACAATCTTTTTTCCCCGTCCCGAGAAACAACTTTCACGAACGCCAAGACGTCGTAACGACTGCATAATTAACCTCTACTTTAGCTGCTGCAATTTACTGTCGACAATCTTCTCGACCAACCCGCCTAACGTTGAACTGAGCTGTCCCTTTAATTGGTTCTCGATCTGAAGCGTAACCTGCTTCTCCAGCAATTTTCCCATCAAATCGACCTCAATGTTGACGGTATCACCGACCTGCTTCTTCGAGGTCACAATTCTGTCCTGCGTGTATGAAATCAGCATGACTGAAAACGCCTTCCTTTCGACTTCATCGACGTCAATAACGGTCAAGCTGGCGCCATCGACAGCGATAAACCCCTTCTCAACAATAAATCGCAAAACAGACGAATCCCGGGGCTGGAACCAGAACGTCTTCGCGTTGCCATCGGGCGTGATGGAGAGGATGGTCGCGGTCGTGTCAATGTGGCCCTGCACAAAGTGTCCGCCGAAACGAACATGACCCGCGACTGCGCGCTCGAGGTTGACTTTGTGGCCGGGACGCAGCTCGCCCAGGTTCGTGCGTCGGAGGGTTTCCGGTGCGACACCAACTTTAAAGTCCGTGGAGTTGAAGTCAGTGATGGTTACGCATGTGCCTTCCCGTCATGTTAGCATCGTGCAGTAATATACCAATCGACTGCCAACCTGGTTGGACATACCGTTAACAGCGATACTATCGCCCAAGTGCGCGTCTTCGAGAATAAGCGGGCATTCGGTAATGACAATCGAGCTGCCGTATCCACCGACGTCTGAAGTATCAGTCTCGATGAACTCCTTGACGACTAGAATTCATAATTAACATACTGCATCGGTCGTCAATGTTCCAATTCAATATTTACCTCCAATTGCTTCAACGATGCCCGTAAACATTCTGTGATTTGGAAATGTGAGTATAACTCAACGTAGTGTCGCTATAGTCGGTCAGAACATGAACCAAAGAGAGCAGACTTGGCACACAGCGAACACACAGTGTCTCGAGAGCATGACTCAATCGTCGGTCAGGTTCCCCGACCGAGCCCACGCATCAGGCACCATTGCGTTGTTCCGAGTAAGATAGTGGGGGAAGTATTAGTACATACCTTTCAGAATGAGCTGGTGTCCACGATTATTCAATTAGATATGCGCAATCCAGAGGTCCTGTACGTTATGCGTACGACTCGAAGAATGAGCGATGGTTTAATTGGATGAGTATTACTTTGGTGGAGACGGCGAGAATAAGATTTCCCTCGCCCTGGTGCGGAGGGTAATCAATTGTCAGCATTGGCTAAGCTTGCTCTCATATCGTCAAGTACACGAATGGTCACTTAAGCTTATGATTCAAATAGTCATTTAGTTATCCATACTCGTACAGAATATAGGATAAAGGGGTAATCTCTCACTTGTAGTTATTGTCCTACTTTTGTCCTCTCTTCGCATCGCAATCCGACACATCATTGAAGGGATAACGAAACCCTGCATATCACATGAACCATATGCCCCTGAAAACGTCAAACTACACCGCCATCTCAAAGAGTGAACAACGGCAGGTCGCTGCACCTTGTCCTCAGTCCAATCTATCCCAATCGACAATAAACACTTGTGCAAAACCGATGAAGGATAAATCATAAGCATTAGCATTAATTATACATTCTATTTTCATCCAATTGTTGAGATTATCATGCCTCATTGTTTTCTCGTCCACCACTCCTCCGTTTAAATAACAAAGACAAATTCTAGACAGCACCACAACATCAATTATTAAACCCGCGTGTATAACCGCTCGCGAAACCGTTGAGGAAAAAAGAAATCTCGCCAATGAAACCGTACCCAAGAAATAAAGAAGAAACAAATTGTGGTCGAAATCTCAAACCAGATTGAACTCCAAGGAATTACGAAAGCGCAAGAAAAAACACAAACTCCACGTTGTTATGCTGCCGCAGCTTTAACCTCTCATGCAACAAAAATCACAATAATGTTTAAACCATCCTATACATCCAAACGCACAATTAAAATGAACTTGCAACCAGAAATTTGGGTAAAATTGCAATGCAATCACCAACCGAAGTTCTCCGAGTAGAACGCAACATTGTTGCCTTCCCAGAGCATCTCGGCGCAGGCGTTTCTCGAGTCGCGGACAAGAGGAGCAGGGCCACAGACTGCGACGGCAACACGAGCACCGGGGCCGGCTGCAATAATGCTATCTTTGACGTACTTCGTGATATTGGGACGTCCCTGCTCGGCAGTAACCCAGATCTTGAAGTCGACATTGTAGTCTTCCTTAAGGTCGACCCAGGAGGAGAAATCTCGGGAAGGAACAACCCATAGGAAGTCAACCTCGGGATTGGCAGCAGCGTAGTGACCAGTGGAAGAAGAGAGCTCAATAGCCTCGGGATAAGTGTAAGAGATGCCAGCGCCACCGGCGAGAAGAATGACACGGTCGCAACCTTCGAACGTTGGGGGAGAGCCATATGGACCGTGGAACGTAACCGTGTGCTCAGCAGACTCAGAGAGGAAGAGTGACTTGGAGAAACCTTTGCGGGCACGGATGACTAAGTCAAGGGTGTTAGGATTAGGTGGAGAAGCGATGGTGAATGGATGCGCCTGCTGTTTGGCGAGAGCTGAGATGGACACGTAGACATACTGGCCCGTCTTCCAGTGAATCTCGCGGCTGGTGGAGTTGACGTTAAGGGAAAGCTTAACGGTGTTACCCGAGAGGATGGTGGTGTGAGCAATGACGTGCTGCGAGTTACGGAATCGGTTGATTCTGTCCCAGAGGAAGATAACAGCCGAAGCGATGACGTAGGGACGGACCCGCTCGAAGTGGAAGTACAGCAGGGGAAGAATGGCAACGACTCCGTAGACGTGGAGGAGCAGGAAAAGCTCATAGGTCTTCGCGCGGAGAGGAGCGATGGAAGAGACCAAGATCAAGAAGAATCCAATAGTGGCGAGCAAAGCAACGAAGATAGTGGTAACGTGAACCATAACCTCGATGGGGCAAGCAAGCGAGTAGAAGAAAACATGGAGAACAGCAGCAGTGCAAACTACACGGCCGACATGACGATGAAGAATGTTGTAGCCCTCATGAGACCAGCCGGTCCACTGAACAAGCAGACCAGTCTTCGCACCAAGGAGGAACAGGATAGGCATGTTGACGACAGCAAGGAGACCAAGGCGGTCACCGAAGATCGTGACATGTCGGGTCGAATCTATACCAAATTAGACAAGCGAAAGAGAATCTGGCTAACACTACAGCGAACGTACTGTTGACGAACAGGTAGAAAGCATTCAAGCCAAGGTAAAGAGCGATGACAAGCATAGTGCCATAAGATTCAGAGTAGCGGCCCTTTGGCTGATAGAGGAGGACGGATCGGAAACGGCGGTAGTAAAGGGAGGCCTTGCTAGGACCCTTGAAGCTGTTGCCGAGAAGCGGCTGCTTCTCGCCATGAGGCTTTCTGAAATGTAGGCTGTAGAAGTAACCGGCGGTAAGAGCGAGGAAGATCGCACCAAGTACAGCATTGTAAGTAGGGACAAAGACTCTGCTGAAACCAGTGCCGTCCTTAATAAAGGCGCCATCGCGGTTCGGCGACAGAGGAGTCGGTATCTTCTCGATGAAAAAGCCCATTATTGCAAGGAATGTAGTTACTGTATTAGAGACTGTCGAAGACCTACTTGAGCAATGAGGGTGATCGACAAGAATGACAGATCTTTATGGGGGACAGCAGATCATGGAACGGACAGAAGCCGTCAAATAAAGCAGACTGGGGATGTGGCGGGCTGAATGACGCGAAGATAAGGTCACTACAGGCTAGACCAGGTTTGGCCGCACTCACACGATCCAGTTTGTCGCGATTTACTGGCTGCGACCCAGACCGCGCAGATGAGTAATGGCCGGGCTGCGTGCATACTGCATACTTGCACTTGCGGTTGCAAGTCCATCGCCGCGCCAGGGCTATGTCTGGTTCTTTTCCTTGTCGACCACTCGAGACCAGGCACAGTCTGTCTTCTCGCATCCACCTGCCACTTGGCCCGCATTTGAACCGGTTCATAGTCTTCTTGCCCTCGGCACTTGCGGTCTGGATGCACTTCTTCCCCGCTACATGCTCGTGGATTACGATGTGTGCATTCTGCTTTCGTTAATGTGCGGTGACTAGTGGAATACACTCCTAGCGACCGCCATACACTGTCCAGGCACAAGATGATTGGGTTCCTGTGCCTGTCGGTTCAGGTTAATGTGTTGGCCGCAAGGTTCCGCGGGAATTCCGATAGCAAGTACTCGAAACTCCGTGCATATTGCACCAGATTAATCCCATGCCTACCGGCTTCAACCTCGCCAGATCTCGGTTCAAGTCTGCTGGGCTTCCCGATATCGCGCCAAACGATCATGGGCCCCAGGCCGAATACGGGAATCGCTTTCCTGTCACTTTTTCTTTCGGCACCGCTGGTCTCGTGCCGCGCTTTCTTCTCTATTATGCTGTTTCAATACGTACAATTTACGGCAACTAGAGTCAAATATCGTGCACGGATGTCACGCTGAGCGGCTCAGTGCAATACAGGCGATGAATTTTCCAAGCTCATGCGTGCGAGAGAAGTTGTCGTGGGCCGGGGCTGTGGGACCGCATAATCGCACCCTTGCTGGATGCCTCTCGCTATTTTGGTCGGTGGCGACAGTGAGGGTAACTAAAGTGTAAGGTTGCCTAAGCCGAGATCAGGCGATGATTTCAGGGCTGGAACCTGAACCCTCCCACACTCCCTGCAGACTGCATTTAAATTTCTTGTCACAGATAACGTATCTGTTCGTGCATCATCATTGTTGATGAATCATCCGACACAGATTAGGAAATCCAGGCATTCGATCGTACGGTGTGCATTTCAAGCACCTTGTCATCACATTCTCTTCTAGATAAATACGTGCTAGAATTTCGTTCCGCGCCAGTTGGTGTTATATATCACCTGCAGGCATTGCTTACGATAGGCCACATGAGTAATCGATTGTGGAGTGACACGTTCTAGAAGGATTGTACGGCTGTAATCCAGCTCCTGCTGATAACATAAGCTTGCTTGTTAGGACATGGGTCATTGTACGTAGCACTGGCAATGTCCTCAACGTATTCCACGCATTATTGATATTATCGACATCCAAAAACAAAGAACTGTACCATTGCTCAGTCGATCCGATGATCTAAATAAACTTTGGATCTCTAAACCTGTTGCTATTTTTGTGTTTGTGAAGTTGGCACAGGCCGGTTTGACAATAATGCGGTTCTCATCTCCGCTGTAGCGACGCTTGCCGAAAGTGTGTGTCGAACCACACGAGTCCTGTTAAATGTTGCCGTCCGACTTAATACTGGCTTGAAGATGACCTTGCTTGCTAAGATACGAATCAAACGTAAACTATGCAAACCAGATTGCGGCCAGACTTTGATAGCTTTTACGTGCGGTTGTATGCGGAACGTGACACCATCGCAACAATGTAATCTTATCAATCGCATCTGTGAGACATCGACGAACCTTATCTGACAGACTGATTGCGATGGGCCAACCCAGGCCGACTCAGCTTGTCATAACCGCTCGCTACAATGTCTGCGGTCGGTTATTTTGCTGTATAATAATCGAATTACGACTATATTGGCCTCGGTAGCAGAGGTATGATTAATTGTTGCAGGTTACGGTCTTACCCCAATTGATGTCGCCAATTAATTTGAATCGTCAACGATTGTGAATGCTCAGTGTTTCACCCGACTCATGCAGATTTTCAGGCTGCGGGTAATCCTGTGCTCGTAAATACGGTCCAGTGCCGACGTGTTATGTCGGTCAGGCGGCGCGGCATTTTGCCCATAACAGTGACATCCGGCCTGGACGCCCGGCGGTCCGCCACGATGACACGACACGACAAAGTATAAGAACAACAGATCCAGACAGAAGCCTTGGAAGACAAAGGCGAGTTGTATGATATGCTTTGGCTGCATGAAGCCTGCATCATTCTGCCTCGGTAGGTGTTTTAGTTACCCTCACACTCGATGTTAACGGGAGTAACTCCACACTTCATTGGCTACCGGTTGAACTCTCGAATCCTATGAAACAAACTACCTATGCTACTTTCTTTGGCATACAACAAATCGACAATATATACAATACGTAACAACGTTCACTCATCATCACACTCTAATTCATCAGAAAAAAGTCATCAAACTCAGACCATTACAAGAACTCGAAAGCAACGCAAAAAACCAATGTATAAGCCAAGGTCACGACCCAAATCCTGATGCAAGAAACGTATGAAACCAAACAGGCTTAATGCTCAACATCGGCATCCGGTGCATTATCCCCAGTTTGACTCTCGGTGTCCGCTGGCGCAGGCTGTTCCCTGGGGTCACTCGCGGCTTTTGCAGAAGCAGCGTCATCTGCAGGCTGTTGCTCTCCAGATTGCTGTTCCTCGGCCGCGGGCGCTTCAGGGGCAGCTTCCGTCGCTTCCTGTGGTTGCTCAGAAGTCGCTTCTTCAGCAGGCTGCTGCTCTGCCGGTGGTGCTTCTGTGGAAGCAGCTTCATCTACAGGCTGTTGCTCTCCAGATTGCTGTTCCTCGGTCGCGGGCGATTCAGGGGCAGCTTCCGTGGCTTCCTGTGGTTGCTCAGAAGTCGCTTCTTCAGCAGGCTGCTCTGCCGGTGCTGCTTCTGCGGAAGCAGCGTCATCTGCAGGCTGTTGCTCTCCAGATTGCTGTTCCTCGGTCGCGGGCGATTCAGGGGCAGCTTCCGTTGCTTCCTGTGGTTGCTCAGAAGTTGTCTCTTCCGCAGGCTCCTCTGCGGGTGGTGCTTCTTCAGACGCGGCTTGCTCTGTAGTTTCTTCCTTCTGTTGCGGTTCCTCAGCAGGCTGTTGCCCGGGCTCTTCTGCGACTTGCTCAGAGGGCTCCTCCGCTAGCTGCTGTTCGCTAGGCTCAGCACCTTCCTGCGACGGTTGCTCTCCGGCTACAGGCTGCTGGGCGTTCTCCTCAGTTGGCTGCGATTGCTGCTGATCCTCCGGTGTGGGTTGCTCCGCCACTTGCGGGTCTTGCTCTTGACCATCATTGGGTTCCTCCGATGACTGCTCAGCCGGCTGCTCCACTGACTGTTCACCTGACTGTTCAGTTGGTTCCTCCTCAGCAGAGTTCACTCCTTTCTCTGCTGGCTGCTCTGTATTCTCCCCACTGATGCCATTCTCAGTAGCCTGTTCGGTGTTCTGAACTTCCGCATTCTCCGGATTCTCTACTGCCGAAGTTGGAGATTGATCGTCACTGGCCGCAGTATCCTGCTGTTGCTCACCTTGTGCCAGTGTAGCCGGCTGCGACTCACCTTCTTGCTGTGTCTCCGGCTGCTGTTCATCTTTTGGCTGTGCTTCTGGCTGCTCTCCGACTTCAGCCGGTTGTTCGCCTTGCGGCTGTTGTTCGCTCTCGGCAGGTTGCTGGCCCTCAGAGGGCTGCTGTTCTGCCGGCTGCTGCTGTTCGTTTTCAGGCTGTTGCTGCACGTCACCTTGGGTCGGCTGCACTTCATGCTCCACTGGCGTATCCTCAGTGGCGGGAGACTCACCGTCGCCATCTCCAGCGCCTGAAGTTTCCGTATTCTGTTCACTAGCAGGCTGTCCCTCCTGCGTTGAGTCATTTGCACTGTCCGAAACAGCATTTTCAGCATCAGTGGTAGCACTAGCACCCTCAGCCGACGTCTCCCCAGCGGGATCTTGGCTTTCGGCAGACGAGGCTTCCTTGACATCGGCCCCTTGCACTTGCTCGGGTTCCTGCAGCTGCGGCTGTTCGCCATCCGTCGTCTGCGCTTCATTCGGTGCTTCGGCGACATCCTCGTCTTCAGCTGGTGCCTCTTGAGCTGTCTGATCACCTTCCGGCGTCTGTCCACTGTCACCAGTCGATGCAGTGTCGGGGGTCTGCGCGTTTTCGCTCTCGGCAGGAGTCTCCGACGTCTGGTCGGCTGGAAGGGGAGATTCTTGAGACTGCTCGCCCTTGACAGGGACCTGCGCACCTTGCTCACCCTCTCCAGGAGTTTGTTCAACATTCTCAGACCCGTCAGACTGCGACTGACCTTCTGCTGGTCCCGTCTCTTCTGTCTTCTGCGCGGTCTTAATTTCCGAATGAGCCTCTGCGTCACTCTCGTCTCCGGCTCCGGCTCCGGAGCCTTCGCTTGTCTTGGATTCTGCAGATGCAGCAGACGCAGATGTATCCGGAACTTCCACGAGCTGGCGACGAGACCAGAAGTCCTTCCATCGTTTGTCGCATTCACTGTTGACCCTATAAATTCCCCGTCAGTATATTAAGCACGGACCAAACTGAATGCTAATGACTACATACCAACAGCCGGCAAAGTGAACGACGAGATCACCAGTCTTCCAGCCCATCTGATCATCGCCAACAGAGAAAGCATTAATAACACGCTGAGGAACAACAGCTACATGCGAACGAATCCGCGCATGGTTGACGATGATGTGATTCTGGACAAAATTAGAAATATGCCTGACCTGAAACTACACTACCGGCTACATACCAAAGCGTCTTGCTCATGTCGTTCGAATCGACGCTGAACATACATTGGATCGATCCACATGTCCAAGAATGCGAACGTCCAATCGCTTCGCCGGAAGAGAATCGAGCCGGCGTTGACACCATGGTGGTCCTGCGAGACGACGACGTCGACCATTGAAAGGTCAAGATCACGGCTGACCGTGAATCCTGAGTCCTTGCCATCGGGCAATTTGATAGGCACGTCGTACGCAATTCGCGATTTCATTGCTTCGGGATTCAGAACATGCTGGGCGAGGTCAAGCGAAGGGGACATAATAATAGCGTCCGTGTCAAGCCACCAAACCCACTCGGCGTCGGGATGGAGTTCGAAGGCTTCTTGGATCGCAGGAATCTTGGACCATACTGCCGGACGACCGTCGTTATGGAACTTAGTGATGTTGGTGAATTGATGAGTATAACCTAGAGTTATCAGCTTAATCTTTCGAACGATGAAACATTAGGAGCAAGTACCATGAAAGGCGCAGTAATCCTCACGGTTCTCATTTACCATCTGAAGCAGGTTGCCAATTTCGCCGTTGTGGCCCTTGCCATCGGACGCTGTCAACAAAACGATCTTGTTTCCCTTCGGATCAAGAGTATCGGGCGCTTTGCCTTGGATCTCGGCCAGCCTGGCTTTGCGTTGCTGGGCGTAAGCCTGCGCTTCGGCATCCGCGTTGGCGGTTTCGGTCGCTGCGTCGGTGAGCTGCTGGTCAGGCCCGGACTCAGGCACAGTGGGCTGCTCCTGGACCTCCTGCTGCGTCTGCGTCTTCTCAACATCCGCAGTTGTCTCGCCGGCACCATCTGCTGCGGTCTCTTCAGCCGTTGATTCCGTGGCATCCGAAGGGCTACTCGTGGTGGTCTCCGTAGCCGAATCCGCAGTGGTGTCTGTGGCGCTTTCCGCAGCAACATCAGTATCAGCTTCCGCGGCGGTCTCGGCTGTTGTGTCAGTCGTAGCGTCCGTAGTCACCTCAATAGGCACTTCAGGATTGCTCCCGGCCGCACTATCACCAGTCTCAGCCTTTGTCTCGGGCTCGTTGACCATGGGCACCTGCTGCTTGATGCTAGAACTGATGTCGCCTTTGACCCAAAGAATACCGTCCATCTTGGACGGAATAGACATGTAAATTAGCGCAGCAATGCTCACCAGCGTGAACACGCCGAGCAATTGAAATCTGCGGATCATTCGCATTGGAATTCAGTCTTGGTGCGTAGAAAAGTTTTGTGGTGGTCGGCTGCGTTGGATGCACGCGGAGCCGAGGCGTGTGAGGGCCGTCAGCAGAGCCACACGGTGCAGAAATAGGGAATTGGATGCTGCTCTAGCGAATACCGATAATTCCGCGCCGCTCTTGAGATTATATTCTGCAAACGGCAACTGGTGGAATTTGGCAGAGCAGTGAGGTGTGCGTCGAAATGAGTTGGCGACAAGAATACTGCGTGGCAGTATGATTGAGCCGGGGGATGCAGCAACGGCGCTTCGCCAGGCACAGAAGGGGCAAGTGCGGCCCAGGGGCTGCCATGCGCAGCCTCCTCACAAATTACTAGCCTACGCCAATAAGCTCGACCCAGGTTAACTTATTTTAGCTGACCTAAATCTTAGCTTCCGTTGATTTACACATCTGTCTACACACCAAAAACTACTTCCTATTATCATACAGTTGGACATGTAATTACTACTTTACATGGGCTTGCTTGGACTACCTCGTAGTTGTAAGGCAACATCCAAAAATGAACCGCACTGATTCACAAAAGCACAATTTCACTGTCCTTTTACAGCTATAATACTTCCAATCATGGTTAATCCTGCACTTCAATGACTTGTCTCCTGCTCCAGAAATCCTGCCATCGCTTGTCGCATTCGTTGTTAACCCTGTGCGCGATTAGTTTCGTCTTCGTCTGCACTAGTGTCAACAAATAAGCTCACCAGCAACCGGCGAAATGGACTACCAAATCTCCGGTCCTCCAACCCATCTCATCTCCGCCTACCGAGTACGCGTTTATTACTCTCTGTGGGACAATTGCGATATGTTCACGAATTTTGGGATGGTTGACAATTATGTGATTCTATCGTCATTAGTCCTGTCTCAAATTACTGTAATTGCGAATAATGCATACCAAAGCATCTTGCTCCTGCCTCTCAAACCGACGGTTCACGTACATGGGGTCGGCCCACATGTCCAAGAATGCCATTGTCCATTCATTCCGTCTGAATAATATCGAGCCCGCATTAACGCCGTTGTGATCCTGGCCGACGATGACGTCAACCATGTTGACATCGACGTCACAGGACACTGTCAGTCCTGATGGTTTGCCATTGGGCAGTTTTATCGGCCTGTCGCACGCGATTTTGGTCTTCATGACCTCGGGATCGAGCACAAGGCTGGCAAGATCGATCTCCGGCGTCATGATGATCGCGTCGGTATCGAGCCACCACACCCATTCGGCTGTTGGATTCAGTTCAAATGCTTCTTGGATTGCGGGAACCTTGGCCCAGACAGGGTGCCGGCTGGGACTGACGTGTTTGGTAATATTTATGAACTGATACTTGTAGTCTATGTCTTGTTAGTGCGTTCGCACTCATTTCTTGATGTTCGTGACCAACCATGATAAGCGCAATATTCTTCCCTGTTTTCTTCGACTGTCTCTAATAAATTTGTAATTGCGCCATTATGTCCCTTCCCATCGGTCGCAGTCAATAACACGATCTTGCCACCCTTAGGTTCCAACGAGTCGTTCGCCTTGCCCCTGATCTTGCTTAAATGCATGTCCTTCGCAGCTTTGAGCTCCCGCTGCGTTGGCTGTCCCGCTAGCGCTTCATTCGACACCTGCCCCAATGCGCCGATGATATGCGTCGGTATAGGATGCGCCGGTCCCCGTTGTTCTTGCGCGCCATACGCGACTTCGCCAAGCGGCAGCACGACCCGGTTTTGCTGTCGCTGCTGTGGCAATGATATGAACGTCAAGCCCGCGACAGTCAATGCGATAAGCGCCAGGATCTGGAGTTTCCGTACAAGAATCATGCTTGTGAAATGCAAAGTATTTTGACGTGCGTGTGTGCAACGTGCCACCACTTCGCTTGTTGGACTTGGACCTCTTTTGCACTGCAATGAATCCCTCTGTGATACTGTGTATGGAACTGACGCAACTGCTGACACACTATACCGGCATAGTCTCGGACAGTACAACAACAACAACGAGTGAATGAGAGTAAATTGCGCGCCGGCGAATACTTCGGCGAAGAGACTGGTCGGCACTTTGTATGATACGTTCCACTGGGCAGCGCGCAGCCAAATTCAAATTCAAGCCATCATTGTTGTGCGCCACGCCGTCCATTTCAACCAGCACGCACGTGATGTCACAAACGATATTAGTTGCCTGCGAGAAGAGGATTAACCATGCTACGTAATCTTCACTGTACTGAAAATTTAATAAACGTAAATTAAGCTCAAAGCTCTCGGGTAACAAAGGCTACTCTATATCCTACAGACCATTCTATTACATGATTTAATCCAACTCGCCTAGAAAATCCACGTAGGACTTTCGGCGCTTCCAAATTTGTCCGACATTGATGCACCAATATATCTCTCGTTTTCGCCCTCCGCGGCGTCTTTATTTTTCTGTGAGGGAGTTGCACAGAATGTTTCGGGCTGCTGACCTATCAGCCGCTTTATCGAGACCCTTCGCCTTCTTGAGCTTCGGTGTCGTCCTCCTTTTCGTCATGTTCTTTATCGTCCTTCTTCTCGCCAGCGCCATCATCCTTCTTCTCGTCAGCGCCATCATCCTTCTTCTCGCCCTCACCCTCGTCGCCGTTCGCACTATCAGGTCCGGCCGCCGCGGAATCCGCCTCGTTATTGGACTCGACGGATTCAGCTGCAGCACTGGTGTCCTGTGGGACTTCAACAACAGTACGACGCGGCCAGAAGTCTTGCCATCGCTCGTTGCATTTCTTGTCGACCCTAGTGTTGCTGAGTTAGTGTCTGCGACAATATCAGGACGCAAAACATGTTACGTACCAGCAGCCCGCGAAGTGGACTAGGATGTCACCCTCTCTCCAGCCCATCTCGTTGCCGCCGACAGAGTAGGCATTAATAACACGCTGAGGAACGAAGCCGATGTGTTCGCGTATTTTCTCGTGCTTGAGAATGATATGACTCTACAAGACAAATTAGCGTAATCCATTAGACCCGCGCGCACAGCTGGAGATGTACCAACGCGTCCTGCTCGTTGTGGAAGCGATCGACGTAGACAGGATCGACCCACATATCCAAGAATGAAAAAGTCCAATCGCTTCGGCGGAACAGCATCGAGCCTGCATTAACACCGGCGTGGTCTTGCGCGATAATCATGTCGATCTTTGAGAGGTCAACATCCCGGCTGACGGTGACGCCTGACGGCTTCCCATTGTTCTTGATAGGCGCGTCGTACGCGATTCGTTCCTTCATAGTATCAGGGTTCAAAACGAGACCCGCCAAGTCCTGTGAGGGAGTCATGATGATGATGTCCATGTCTAGCCACCATACCCACTCGGCATCGGGGTTGATGTCAAAGGCATTTTGCACGGCGGGAATTTTGTTCCAGACTGCAGCACGGCCATCTTTTTGGAACTGCGAGATGTTGGTGAACTGATACGTGTATTCTACACTAGTGAGCTAATCCTGCAATGCAATGACAAACACAATTGAGGACTTACCATGGAACGCGCAGTAGTCTTCACGGTTTTCAGTAACCATGTCGAATAGATTATTGATCTCATTGTTGTGACCCTTCCCGTCGGTCGCGGTCAGGACCACGATCTTGTTGCCCTTTGGCTCGAGAGTGTCCTGCGCCTTGCCTTGGATCTCGGCCAGCAAGGACTGTCTGTCCTCGGCGTAAGCCTGCTGCAGAGCCTCCGCGTCGGCCTCCGCGTCGGCCTCTTCGGTAGCCTCGTCAATCTTCACTTGTTCTGACTCAGTGGTCGGCTCTGACGCATCGGTCGGCGTAGCAACCGCGGCGTCTGTACTATTCTCATCACCACCGCTCTCGCTCTGAGGCTGCTCTGTCGCCGGCGTGTCAATGTCAACTGTAGCCTCAGACTTATTCTCGTCAACTGGGCTCTCGGTCTGAGGTTGCTCAGCGATGACTGTCACCGGCGCATCTTCCTGAACCTCGACCTCGCTGCCGTGGCTCTTCCAAGGTAAGACGTCGTCCAGGTGTCTGGCATAAGGAATGGAGAGATATATCAGGGCAGCGATGCTGATCAGCGCAAACGCGCCGATCAATTGAAATTTGCGAGTCACTTTCATTGCAGTTCGTGTCGATCCGTACTATGAATAAGCCGCGTCGTAGCTCGATCGACTCGTCCAGCTCAGAGGCGATCTGCGTATCGGTACAACGAATGACCGGTATAATGCACCCTGAGGAGTATAGAAACAATAGAGAGAACTTTAAAGGTCCTGGCGAGAAGCAGCCGGGAGTAAGCAGGAGGCGACAACTGTCGTGACAACAGTCGCCGATGTGTCTGGTTTCCCTTTTGGCTGCGCACAGTGGGTGGCTCGACATTTGGACGGCCGTTGTGCGGCCAGTAGCCATAGCTAAGCTCGTGTACGCTACGCGAATGTTGCGCCGACGCCTAAGGCGCCTAAAACTGTAAAGCTGGCACGCGTCAAAACTCTATTGCGAGGATGAGATCACTTATGATACCAACATTCTTCATTGTTACTGCTGTCGATATTGAGGAACAACGCCATAACCACAAATTCAATGCAAGTTTTTTACACAAGCAATATTGCCTTCTCGAAAGAACCAAGTGGCTAACGCACGGCAATTTCTTTAGAACAGTCAGGGCAAGCAGCTCGAGTCCTCCTCGAGCTCGCTCGCCTTAACTGGTTAGCGTAGTTACGTCCCAACATATTCAAGCACGCGAGTGTCAAAAGAAACACCATTCCAGACTCGTCCGGACCTCGAAAGCTTCGCCCGGCAGTCGCATTAATTTGGTCTGTGCCAGCTCCTTGGCGTATGGCTATAAAAAGGTTTGAGTTGCAAAATGAAGCTAGTCCGGTAATCTAACCAACCATATTTAACCCAAGGTGACAAGTCTGTTACGTACAGTTGCTGCATCCCTAATCGTGGCTGTGTGCTAAATCATCGCATCCCTAGCCGTGACAACATAGGCTTTGGAGTGTATATGGGAATTAAACTTGAACGCAAACAGAGACATTAAACTAAGCACACAACCGTCTGCTGTGTCAGTCCGGCATAGAAATCGCTAACACACTTCTAAGCCTAAATGACCCTGCACAAAGAGCATGCAATGCTGAAGAACTAAGCGTTGAGAATTACAAAGAGACATCACTACATGAGGATGAATGGGTCGATGGATTCCGGCTCGTCGGGTTTCAGAGGTCGACTCTAGCGAGAAGAACATTACATATAATCGAATTAACTGCAAATAGCGGCAAATGCTTGATGTATGCAGCAGAAATCCGTAGATGCCTCACATTCGTGGCAATAGTCATTGTCAGCCTGTATTTACAATTGGATGTAGAGCTGTGAACCGTACAGAAGTCTTCAATTTCCCGCGTCGGTCATCATAAATCTACAAGCGCTCGCACTAATTCTCGCGCTACGCATGGTCATTCAAGCTATCGTCATGCGTCGAGGAAAAGAAACTCAGAAACTGATTCCTCAATTTAATACTTCATGACAGCCGTGGTCAGCGTTCATGAAGACTTTCGCTACTCGACATTTGTAGAATGGCCGCCGATCTGGAGTTGCCGAGGCCATGACACGCATATCGAATCTAAAGAAATTTCAAAATCTACTGCTTCCATAATAGAATGGCGGCGAAGACAATTGTTGAGATATTGGCGACCTGCAAAGAGCGCCCGTAACTGAGCCTTGCAATTACAGTTAGGGTTCAACATAACCGCCACATCCGCGGGTGGATAGTCCCTAACGCAACGGTAATTCGTACCACAATCGCGCCAGCACATTGACCTGAAATGGCGGCGCATCTCATCTCAACACAATCAATAAAGATACGCCAGCTTTCCGAAGCAGCACGACTCTAATTGCTAGCCTTCCTCCATTTGTTTCTCATAGATAATTCATTTGGAGATACCGCGCAATGGATACCGATGTCACGATGACCGATGCTGCCCAATCGACACTGTCGCCTGTGTCGCATGCCATGTCACCTCCCTCGTTCGAAAAATCCGCTATCAACGATACACAGTCTTACAACGAGCTAGATCGATGGATTGAAATGCTCATGGACTGTAAGCAGCTGAGCGAACTCGATGTGAAGCGGCTCTGCGATATGGTGAGTGTCTTGTAGTAGGCCGTTGAAATTTGCTGCCGATCTCCTCCCTAGCTTGACTTGACTAGTTGCTGACATACTAATGCGCAATAGGCACGAGAGATTTTGGTTGAAGAATCGAATGTTCAGCCGGTTGTATGTATATTAATTTTCCATCCTTGATTGTTGGTAGGCGTGGCACTCACGCCTGTGTAAGAAATGTCCGGTCACGGTTTGTGGCGATATTCACGGCCAGTTCCACGATTTGATGGAGCTGTTTAAGATCGGTGGACCAAATCCAGATACCAACTATCTGTTTATGGGTATGTCTGCTGCTGCGTCTAGGATCGATGCAATAGCGATGCTAATATGATCTAAACCAGGCGACTACGTTGATCGTGGATACTACTCGGTCGAGACCGTCACGCTCTTGGTCGCTATGAAGATCCGTCACCCGAGTCGATTGACAATTTTACGCGGAAATCACGAATCGCGTCAGATTACCCAAGTTTATGGATTTTATGACGAATGCCTTCGAAAATACGGCAATCCAAACGTGTGGAAGTATTTCACCGATCTCTTCGATTACTTACCACTTACCGCACTTATCGAAAATCAGATTTTCTGCCTTCACGGCGGATTGTCACCGTCAATCGACTCTCTAGATAACATTCGCGCGCTTGATCGTATACAGGAGGTTCCTCATGAGGGTCCCATGTGCGATCTATTGTGGTCAGATCCTGATGATAGATGTGGATGGGGTATATCGCCCCGCGGGGCAGGTTATACCTTTGGACAGGATATTTCAGAAGCATTTAATCATAAGAACGGTTTAAGTCTAGTGGCGCGTGCACATCAGCTGGTTATGGAAGGATATAACTGGAGTCAGGACCAACAGGTGGTCACGATCTTCTCTGGTATGTGTACCAGCAATTCCCCATGCAACTTTGCTAACGGTTATAGCCCCCAACTATTGTTATAGATGTGGTAATCAGGCTGCCATTATGGAAATTGACGAGAATCTCAAATACACTTTGTAAGTTTGCTTCGATGGCTAGTGATTTCGCGGAACTAACAAATTCGTAGTTTGCAATTCGATCCATGCCCACGAGCTGGTGAGCCATCGGTCTCTAGAAGGACACCAGATTATTTCTTGGTACGTTGCTAAGTCGGCAACTTGTGGTGCTCTCTGCTAACATTGAGTAGTAATTTCACTATCTTCGGCACATGCAAATGGCGCGACGCCTGCTGATTCTTTGCGGGTGCTAATCTTCTGTTCGACGATGTATATAAAGTACGGAATTAGTTTAGAAACCTTCGTCATCTTGCCTATGACAGGTGTCGTTATGTCTGAAATCGGTTCTGTAGGAGTTCTTGTGTTTCTATTCAAGCTGAGCAAAATCGCATACGCATACAACAAGTACATAGTACGGATTACAATGCGTTATCTAAGTATATTGGTTGGTAATTGCGCTACTACGGGGACTTCATTTGTCAGATGGATATGATTTTACTTCTTTAGTACTGCCTATTGCAGTTTGTTTAATTAAGACATGAATCTAGTAAGAACTTGTATGACTGCTTAAGATAATTCTGGCGTTTTCAGCAAATTAGAGACTTTCTCGTAAAGTTGTTCATAACGGCGAGTTGGTCGCTATAATGACCTGCTGTATAGAGAGTTGCGTGCACTGACGCGTAAACAAACGCGGTCCGTGCGGCTTTTTGCTTTGGTCATTTTTGCCCCGAACCATATGGCTCATCGACTGCTAATTTCTATAGCATTCTCATTCGAATCCCTGTCATCAAGCTACAATGGTACCACAAACAAGCGGCAGAGATTCTGCTGCTTGTTCAACGACCCACTCGAACGCATCTCCTCCTGCAAAACCGACGCCAAATGCCACAATAAGTGAACCAGTGCACCGGCTCCCAAGTCAATCGCTGTCATCGTACCTACGACGACTGGATGCTGCCGAATCGAAGTTTAGCACCCGCCTTCCGTCACTTGACATGATAATGCGTGGTGGTGTCACGCGAGGGAAAGTTACTGAGCTATCTGGACCGCCTGGGAGCGGCAAGACCAGTATTGCGTGAGCACCGCCCTCGTGTGAGAGAAGCAATGACTTTGCTAACGCTTGATGCAGACTCCAAGTCGCGAGTTCAGCAATCTTTTCGAAAGCTAAAGTATTGTGGATAGACACAGCGAGCAAGGTCCCGGCGTCTCGACTACTTCAGTCACTCCGAACGTCAATGCCGAGAGATGATCTCAATGACCGCGTCTCACACCTCCAGTTGGCTTCATTAGCGTCGCTGCTAGCACTCTTCTTACGGCCACCGGCGTATTTGTCGTCCCACTCACTAATAGTAATAGATGACCTGTCAACGCTGATTGCAGCAGCTTTCGCGTCCGCCGCCGTGTCACAAGCTCCGCCGCAACCACCAGCACCACAGCAACTGCAGCAATTCAACCAAATGTTTCCGCCAGACGCGCCGCTGCCAGCTCCAACTTCCGACGCATCTAAGCGTCAGAAGCAAGAAGACGCTGCCACAAAGCGCATCCGTACGATCACGGAACTGATTGCGAGGATGGCGCAGGTCGCAGAGCGGTCCGATGCCGCCGTCCTCGTGCTCACGAAAATGGTGTCGCGCATCGGCGGTGGGGATGCGCGGATGGTGTCATCCCTTGGTGAGGGACAGCATCTCGCGGGATTATGGACCAGACTGATTTTATTCCGGAACGACGTCGCGCTCGAGCTGCCCGGAAGTACACAGCGAGGGAGACCGGGCGCGCGGACCGTGACGGTGCGTGGTGTGCCGCATGCTTGTGCCGTGAAGTGTGCGGGCGTGAATTACGACAATGCGTCGTCGGTGGGAGTGTTTAGAATTGTCGAGGATGGTATTACGGAGACTCGTGAGTGGTTTGACGAAGTCATAGCCGGGTTTCATTCTCAGACTTCGGATCCAGTATCAAAATTAGAACCGTTGGGTTCAAAGAAGCGGTCGACCTTTGAAGAACATACTGGACAGTTCTCCGCCAAGAGTGAAGAGCCAAACTCCGATGCTGTGAACGCGATGTCAGCGACTGATGACGCGGATGACGTGCCTTCTCAGAAGAAACTAAAGCCTATGGTCGTGTACGACAGCGAAGAACTGGAGGACGAGGATTTTGAGATCGATGAGAACGATTTGCTTTGATAGATTTTTTGGGACACATTGGAAATTTGCATACTGGGGCTACTGCATGCTGGCGTTGTAGTGAATTTGATAATAGTCATCATAATTAATACTTGTAGAAAACATGTAAAGAAGCTGCTAATTAATCGTGATCCAGTTCCAACTCGTACTGCGCCGGCAATTCCCAAATTGCGACAAAGCAAATTCCCTAACTTTCCAAACGTCCATATTTCCGTCCCATGCATATGTTATTCTGCAATTATTATGTCCGCCAAATCCACGAACCATCCCTCTGTTACTTTTAATAGTCCCCTATTTACAGCAATTTCGTGACCGCCGGGTCCGACGACTTTACCCCCGAGATCCGCACCGGATGGCACGCCATTGGTCCGAATGAACTGCTCTTCAGCTTCCTTCGCTGCTCGCAAGGCAGCTAGACTGTCGTCTTCGACCTTGTACAGGTCGCATTTATCGCATTCCGTGCATACGCGTCCGGGTATAGGTCGGAAATGTTCACAGAAATGCTGATATCCTTCGTCTCGGATGTCCTTCCTGCAGACGTAACACATTGAGTATCCACAGACGCACACTAACTTGTTGCAGCCCTCCGACTTGATGAATGAGACGCGGCAATGCGGACACGTGCGTTTAACGGCATCAGCCATGGCCTTCTCGATGTACACCCGCATGCGAGCTTCCTCGTCTTCGTAGCACTTGTGAAAGGGCAGAAACTCCTTTTGGCATTCCGTACAGCTCGTTCGTAAACACTCGGGATTTTTGCAATGAAATGCTGTGCCATGCCGCTTTCTGAAGACACCGCGCAAGATTGCCGTGAATTCACTTTCAAGCCAGTCATCTACCACTCCGAATGTCGCTTCGTAAGCCTTGTCTGGCAGACACAAAAAAGTAACGTCGAGGATGTAGTACATAAGGCCAACAATTGTTACAAACATAAGCACAACAAGCTTCAGATGGAGCGTGACAAGTATACGCGGCACGACGGTGGCCGACCACGTGTACTTAAATTCACCGTTCGTGCCGAGCACAGCAGCCGACGCTTCTTCAGCGTAGTTGCAGAACGGACAGACGACATAACCTTTCACGCTAGCATTCCTGGAGAAAAAGTCTGCAGCCTGAGCGCGCTCAAATTCAGCATAGAGCTGGCTAGGGATCGCAGCTCGAAGGACAGATATGGCGATTGTGGCTTCGCATTGCGGCTCCGCCGCTGCAGATATACAGGCAACAACTGGCTTCCCTCGCAGACCACCCTGTCCGTATAAACCCTCCTTTACTGAGCTTGTTAGACAGCCTCGACAGAAAAAATGTCCGTCAGAGCAACAGGCCAAGTCTTCCCATGCGTAGTCCCCAAAGCAGCACTCGCATTCGATGAGCTGTCCCTCCTCTTCGTACTCTTGCTCGTTGGCTTGCCGTGCCACTTGTTCATCTTTCGCAATTAAAACTTCGCGTCTAGGTCTGTCTATCTCCGCAAGCTCCGCGTCCAATTCCACAGACCCCGTACTTCCAATCAACGAGGCGACATCTAACGCGGACGGCTTTCTATTCCTCCGAAATAGCTTCATGAACGACCATCGCCCTGCCCGCTCGATTGCAATCTTGTCGAGCTCCTCGAACGACAGCGTAAACGAGTGATTGTTTTGCGCGAGCACGTTGTCGACTGTCGTCCGATGCAGGCTTTTGAAATGAGCGCTGAGAATACGGGTGACGGCGCTTTTGTATTCCCTTGTCCGGAAGTGTTCCCAGTCTTCGACAAACCCATGTCTGCGGCGCTTGCGCGCAGCGAGGAGAGTAGGCGATGACAGTAACATTTCGACGATGGCATAGAGCTGCGACGGCCCGTGTTGATCCGTCATCAGCTTGCGCAGCAAATCGACCTCGGTGTCGGGGAAGATGTCGTTCAGATGGTAAAGGATGTAATTCAATCGTTCCGTCGAGGCTCTGTCACGCTTGCTTCGGGCGCTGCTGTAGTAGTATGCGTTGGACGAGTTTGCACATATGTCGAAGCGATCGTCGGAATCAGTGTCGCTGGACCGATCCGAGTAAGCTGGGGACACGATGTCCCCAAATGGACCCAGCAATTGCTGTCCTAGCAGTTGACTGCGATTAGCCATGTCGCTTATACAGATTTCGTCACAGCGACAGTAGAACTGACTTGCGGGCGTTGCTCATGACGCTGTATTGGGTAGCAGACAATATGGAGCAGCGACCGATCTAGCGGGAAGCTCGTTAGTGGCGAACGGTGTACGTATGGACGTCGCGTGGTTGCGGTCTGGGCACGTGCGTATACAGCTTGCAGCCCTAACCACCACTCAAGCGGTGCGGCTCAAAAGCGTATGCATTTGGTCCGAGACATGCAGCCAAAGTTGGGCCCGTTTCGAAACCCTAATTCACGTGCGTTCTCGTCATTCTGTCATGATATTAGATAATCTGCAGTGTCGCTGCTGATAGCAACCGGCCAATGGCCACCCAGCTACGCAACTACGCCTTCTCCACAATTTCAAGCAGCCACTTATCCAGAAAGAATAGTCTGCATAGACAATGTGCTAATGAACCGAACTAGTGGAATCTAATCCTTGTTTACGTTAATATCGCATTTCCGCAATGTCAGATACTGCTGCATACGCTGCGCTAAGCAGTTCTCCTGATACGGCAACAGACTACGACACATCTCTGCAACCGAAGACATCCGCCCACGTACTCGAGAGTTTTGACAATGACTCTGTGTCTGCAGAACTACTTTTGGACGATGAAGAACTTGGTGACTCACTCGCGGACTTACCGAAGCACCCGACATCGCGGAAACTAGGCACCACGTCCGCAGTCTTTCTCATCCTGAACAAGATGATCGGAACGGGAATTTTCAGTACGCCGTCGGGCGTCTTTCTTGCCAGCGGGTCCGTCGGCATGAGTATTGTGCTGTGGATCCTCGGCGGCGTACTTTCATTGACGGGCTTGAGTGTGTTTCTCGAATTCGGACTTGCCATCCCAAAAAGCGGTGGCGAGAAAAACTATCTCGAGCGAGTGTATAGAAAGCCGAAATATCTCGTGACATGCGTATTCCTCGGGCAAATGATTCTCCTGGGATTTTCTGCCGGTAATAGTCTCGCCTTCGGACGGTACGTGCTGTTTGCCACCGGTGTCGATTTCCCAAGTGAACGCAGCTCGAGAATAGTCGCGGTGTTGTGCATCACGTTTGTCGTGCTGGTGCACGGTACGCGGCCTGCCATCGGTACCAAGCTGTTTAATGCGCTTGGGATTTTTAAAGTTATTTTGTTGATTCTGGTTGTTCTTATTGGGTTTGTGGCCTTGCTTGGGTGGCTCCCAATTGACAATCCTGGAAACTTCGAGAATGCGTTTGAGAATTCTGGGTTTGGTGGTGGCACGTATAACTATGCGACTGCACTGTTGCGAATTGTATATTCATATCGTGGATGGGAAAATGCCAATTATGTAAGTTGATCAGACCGCAGTGGGAGAAAGTACAGTATTAATATCACTAGGTTCTAAGCGACATTGACAATCCAAGGCGCACTCTTGCGGTCGCAGCGCCTCTTGCAATAGGAGGCGTGATGGTGCTGTATGTGCTCGCAAACGTCGCCTACTTTGCCGTAATTCCGAAATACGAAATCGCACACTCTGGAGTAATTGTTGCCGGTCTGTTCTTTAGACGCGTGTTTGGCGACAGCGCGGGAGCGAGAATGCTACCGCTCTTTGTCGCATTATCTAATCTCGGAAACGTGCTTGTCGTCGCATATGCTCATGCTCGGGTGAACTACGAATTTGGCAAAGAAGGGATCTTGCCGTTCTCTGCTTTCTTCGCGAAGCTGAACAAACACGGCGCACCAGCGTCGGGATTATTCCTCCACTGGCTAATAACGTGTTTGGTGTTGACAGTTCCCCCGGCTGGTGAAGCATATGAGTTCATTATCGACCTCAACACGTACCCGTCGGCGTGGTTCAGCGCTTTAGTCGCAGGTGGGCTGATATATCTGCAGTACAACAAGCGCGAACAATGGTCCTCACCGTACCATTCGTATCTGCCCATCACGCTGACATACTTATTTTCGAACATCTTTTTGATGTACATGCCACTCGTCAAGATTCCCGGACAAGAAGGACACCCCGGGTTCGCGATGGCCGGGCTCGGAATGGGTTGCCTGTTCATTGGTGTGATATACTGGGTCGTCTGGAGCATTATTTTACCTCGTCTAGGAGGATACAGGATTGTCGATGAAATGGTCATCGATCAAGACGGAAATGAGAGTGTACGATACCTTAAGGTTGAGAACTAGCGGTCATTTTAGATTACTCGCTAGTCGCATTGTCCAGGAATATTTTATTTGCATGTCATTTAGGGCTTAGATTGATAGAAAGGTACTTGTATTTTATGAATGATTGATTCGGTGTTCGTGGTATTTAATGTTGTATGGCCAGCAGTAGCAATTCACTGGTTTTCGCTTTGATCACATCAGATGACCCTAACCCCAAGCCGACTTGGCGCGCAAAGCCGTTTTGGGGTTGAAGTGGATGCGGTTGGGCAGGCCACTCTGGTGCGCTGAATATGGATGCATATATAATCATACGATTGTTTACGCAGTGAAAGACACATCACAATGCGGCTATGGTAGCTAGTAGGGGAAAATTAGTAACTTCTCAGATGTAGAGCCACTTCTCCGGTGTGTAATTTAGGTGGGGTGGCATCTTTGACTGGCCGGTTAACGGTTAGTGATTTGTTTATATGATAAGTATAATGATACGAGCAGGTAATTGCCTGTAATTGACTCTGGACCGGTAACTGTCGCAATCAAATAAGTCTCTAGCAAGAATAAATTCACCCACAGTCGGCCGCGCGTACACTTCTGTAGCTGTAGGGTTAGGGTTCAGTCTTCGAAGATCTGCATAGCCCCTGACTTCTTGCTCCTCTAATCGCGCACTCGACGACTGTTCTGGGTGGAGGTCACCGCAGTTGACCTTTGCATAATTCGCAATTACTTGCTCTTCCTGCTCTTCTTATTGCTTGGTTCATAAGCTTCGCCATCGACGCTCCATCCATGGTCTGATCTGGTCAATTCTACTCTCTAATCCTTATTTAATTGAACATGGGATCTCCTAGACAGACAAAGCTCAAGAGAGGGCCGATCCTCATTGCGCTCGGCGTCGTCTGCCTGCTCTATCTCCTCGTTCACTCCGCCTCCTCTGCCTCGTCGGCTCTCGAAACTTCTGCCTCGTCTCCTCGTACAGGCAATCACAATGCTCTGCCACCGCTCGATGACCTCAAGTCCGAGACGGGTATAGTATCATTCCAGCTCTCCACGGCACGCCGGTTGCAGCGTTTGTTCCCGTACGAGCCCGCACTCCACAAGAAGTATCCCCGCACCATATGGCAGACCTGGAAATACACCCCGTCCGACGCGCGTTTCTCCTCCAAGTTCCACCGCGCGACCGACGCCTGGACCCGGCTGAACGAAGGATTCACGCACGAGGTCCTGGACGACAACACCGCCGCGAGTTTAATCCGGCAACTCTACGCGTCCGTGCCCGAGGTCGTCGACGCGTACTTCGCCATGCCGAAGCCCATACTGCGGGCTGACTTTTTCAGGTACCTGATTCTGCTTGCGCGCGGCGGCGTGTACTCCGACATCGACACGACCGCGCTAAAGGGAGTGAGCAAGTGGTTCTCAAACGGAGTGTCCGACGTCGTGGTGGACGAGGACGGCAACGACAAGATCACACTCACGGACGAGCAGGCTGCTGAGATTGCAAAGACTATTGAATCGACGACCGGCTTAATTGTCGGGATCGAGGCAGACCCTGACCGGCCAGACTGGCATGATTGGTACGCGCGACGTGTGCAGTTCTGCCAGTGGACGATTCTGGCGAAGAAAGGACATCCCGCTCTCTTGCGGATCGTGTCGCACATCACGACAGAAACATTGCGGAGAAAAATCACGGGTACCATTGATCTGCCAAAGACAAAAGAGGCTGGGTCTCAGATCATGGACTGGACAGGCCCTGGTGTCTGGACTGACACTGTTTTTGAGTACTTGTCCAGTATTCAACCAAACACGGACTGGCACAATGTGACCGGTATCAGGCAAGGAAAAGTCATGGGCGACGTGGTCGTTCTCCCGATTACGTCGTTCAGTCCAGGCGTCGGCACGATGGGCGCCTTTGGCCCGGATCATCCTCACGCATTCGTCTATCATATCTTTGAGGGTTCCTGGAAGCCCGCGAACGAGCGCCATATCGGCGGTTAATAGCAACATAGACCTCATTCCTTCTATGTATATTTTCATTATACCATACTGCGTTTTACAACTCGTTACGAACTTTGGGAATACTCGGTTTGTTTTACTCGCGCTCTGGGATCGGTACTTAGTGTTTTTAGCATATACAGCCGTCAAGGTAGGCTATTTCTTTTTGGATTGGGTGACTTAAATCTCCGCCGGCGATACAGAAAAGTTAGGTTGCAAGATAATCGTATATACGTCTTTGATTTCGGGTTTTTAATGTACGCGTCTTTTCGCTGGTGACATTTGTAATCACAAGCTACACATAGGTATTTGATTTGTGCGGGCTCGCTTGATAGCGCTTGTATATATGTATATAATAAACGATACAGTTGTTATCTGAGCCAGGATCTCAAATGTGTTGTAGAAGTAGTGGTAGTGGTAGTGTTCGGTTGGGACCAAAACGTGGTGTACGGGAACGGCGTCGCGCGTTTGTCAAATACGACGCGTGCCTAACGAGCTTCACACTTGGATCAAGCAAGCCACAATAGCACATCTCTTACGGATCAATCTCACCAGCAACTCCGACACCAATACTCTAGAACTTCAGAAACTATACATTCACGGCGGACATGGACCTCCCCTCCGTCCTAACCAACCAACCCCTGGTTCTCGACAACGGCACCGGCGAACTCAAAGCCGGCTTTGCAGGCTCCGAGAATCCAACGCTCTTCTTCCCCAGCATCGTCGGCCGGCCAAAACACACCCGTATAATGGCCGGCGCACTGGAAGACGACATCTTCATCGGTCCGGCCGCAGCACAGCATCGCGGGCTCTTGAAACTACGGTACCCGCTCGAGCACGGGATCGTGACCGATTGGACGGACATGGAGCGCATATGGAACTATGTGTACACGCAGGGCCTCAAAGTCCTGAGCGAAGAGCATCCAGTGCTAATAACCGAGGCACCGCTGAACCCGCGACAAAACCGGAAACGCACGGCCGAGATCTTTTTCGAGACGTTCAACGTGCCGGCACTGTTCGTGTCCGTGCAGGCAGTGCTCGCGCTGTACGCGTCGGGACGAACGACCGGGTTAGTTCTCGATGCGGGCGACGGCGTGTGCCATTCCGTGCCCGTATACGAGGGCTTCGCGGTCTCGAACGCGGTCAGGAGGATCGATGTCGCGGGCAGGGACGTCACTCAAGAGCTCGCCGTGCTGCTGCGCAAACACGCCGGCGTTGCAATGCATACGTCGGCCGAGCGGGAGATCGTGAGGCAAATTAAAGAGAAAATGTGCTACGTGGCTCTTGATCTCCGGAAAGAAGAGCGCGAAGCACGCAAATCCGAGCGCAGAGGCGGGCCGGTCGCTACCGGTGCCGCGGCATCGGCGGCAGACGAATATACGCTGCCGGACGGCACGGTTTTACGACTAGGGGCAGAGAGGTTTCGGGCGCCGGAAGTGCTGTTCGACCCGTCGCTCATCGGACTCGAGTATCCAGGCATACCGGACATGCTGTCGGAGTGTATCGCCAAAGTTGACGTGGACCTCCGCAGACCGCTGTACGGCAACATCGTGCTGTCCGGCGGCACGACATTACTGCGCGGGTTCGGCGATAGGCTGTTGAGCGAGATGAAGACGCGCGCGCCAAAGGACACCAAAATCAGGATTTATGCGCCGCCCGAGCGCAAGTATTCGACGTGGATCGGCGGATCGATTTTGGCGGGCCTGAGTACGTTTAGGAAGATGTGGGTCAGTGTTGACGAGTGGCATGAGAATCCGGATTTGGTTCACATTAAATGTATATGAGCGTACGTTGGGTGGAGTAGAAGTGTACGATAGGGAACCAGCATGTAATTGCATTTTGTATATAACGGTCATAATTCGCGTCTACGGAAAGGCTTCTCTTTTACTCGCGAAAACACCTGAGTCTTAGACACTACAAGACACTAGTAGGATAAATATGATATACATCGATTAAGAGAGACAAAGTAAAAATTACATAAACATCATATGGCTCTCCGTACAATATAAGATCACGCCGATAATCGCTCTGAATCCAGTGAACCCCGTTATTTTTGGTAAACTTTACATTTTTCTTTTTGTTTATTTTTGCTGTCCATCCATACGTCCGAACTATAACTTACAAAAACTTCGACAAAACCGGCAAAGTTAAGACGCTTAGTTGGACTGCATGACCTGCCAGACACGGATCTTGTTGTCGGTGTATCCGGCGAACAAGTTCTGGCCGTCCGAGCTCCACGCCAGACTGATGCACTCTGGCGCCTTGGCCTTGGCACCCTCGACAAAGTCGGGCTTCAAGTCGTCAACCGGCACCTTCTTCTCCAAGTCGAAAATCTTGATCGACGACGCCGTGGCCGCGCACAGCCAGTATCGGTTCGGCGAGAACGTGAGAGCGTGGATCTCGTCGCCGGCGTCGAGCGAGTACAGGTGCTTGGACTCGTTGAGATCCCAGAGCATGGTCGAGCCGTCCTTGCCGCCGGAAGCGCAGAGCGTGCCGTCAGGTGAGATAGTCAGCGCGTTGATGTAGCCGGTGTGTCCGACGTGGTCGGTCTGAAGCTCGGCGAGCTCTAGATTCCAGACCTGGGGAATTTGTTAGCCACAAGTGCAGAACAAGGAGTAACATAACGGAATTGTAGAGGCTCATCAGTTGCTTAGGTGATTGTTTGTCTCATTGACCTTGCGGCCGTCTGAAGTAGCAAATATATAACGCAATGCATCACGTGAACCTCCTCCTGTTCAACTTCCTCTTAGAAACAACTCACCTTGACAAGTTTGTCCCAGCCAGCAGAGACGATGAGCGGGTTTGCGGGATTGGGCGAGAATCGGACGGTCGAGACCCAGTCGGAGTGTCCCTTGTCGGTGATGGTGTACTTGCACTCGGCAAGGATATTCCAGAGCTTGATGGTCTTGTCGCGCGAGCCAGAGACGATTTGTCGGTTATCGCTCGAGAACGAGACGGAGAGAACGTCAGACGTGTGGCCGACGAAGCGGTGGATGGTCTTGCCGGTCTTCAGTTCCCAGAGACGCATGGTCTTGTCCCACGACGCAGAGATAGCATACAGACCGTCAGAAGAGATGACGGCGTCCTGGACGATGTGAGAGTGGCCATGAAGGCTGCGCTTGGGAACACCGTACGCGGTCTCGTCGCGGGTCCTTGTCCAATATCAGCACTCACGTATACTTTTGTCTAAGAGCGGGAATACATACAATTGCCAGACAATAAGACTCTTGTCTCGGCTGCCGGACAAAAGAAGATCAGGGTTCTCGGGGGTCGTCGCAAGGCAGGTAACCCATCTATCGTGCGCCAGGTCGTTAGAGTCTCGATTCAACGTAAACCTCCTCTTGTACAAAGTCCTTTAAAATCCCACGATCCTCATACGGTCACCGCGTAACAAAAGTCAATCTTACCCAGCGTGTCCTAAATCAATTGTTAGCAATCAGACTAAACTATCGGAACCGGTTGTTGCGAACAACGAACACTACTAGTCAAGAATTGCAAAATAACTCACCCTCAAGGGTACCACGGAGCATCAAAACTTCTCCTTGGCTCATTGTAAAATATTAATGAATATGAAATAGTAAAATGCAACCGACAAATGGCGGATGGGACACGACAGAGATGATAGGGAATTGTGGTCTAAGAAAGTTGAATTTTTTGGACCTCGCCCAGTCAATGTGTGCCTCACAGAGAAAGCCATAGCATTCAAGGTTACCCGGTCGAAACTCAAAGTCAACGCCCCGTCCTTGTGTTGTGGGTGCTGCTAACCCTACGCCGCCAGCCTGGCCTAGGGCTTGCACACTCGTGACTGCTTTTGATGCGCGCGCCTGCCAGCCAGCCCTACCCCTGAAATTACCGAAACTTTGTCATTGATGAATACTGGCGCGCCCCAGGTTCGCGTAGGTGCGCTTCACTATGACACGTACTGGCCGCCCTAATAATAATGAGCCCAAATTCACGTTCATTACTTTACTGACTCAAGCCCTGTTCGCCGTACCACTATATATATACACGGCCCAACCACCACAATTAATTACTATCAGCAGTATAAATCCAATTACGAAATAGCGAACGGCAATCCTAACAGGATCCGGCGGGGATCATTACTTTGATTTCTTTTCGCCCTTGCTCTTATGTTGTTTTGCTCCAAAACGCCCTAAAACAAAAGAATGCAGCCAACGAATGGCCGGTAATGTCAATCCACTGATAGCAAGTACGGTCAAAAACGCTCTCCAACCAGCCGTTAGGTTCAGGTTGACGGGGAGCGAAAGCGCGCTCAACCCTCGAGGTTTGCTAGTTTTAAGAAGAATGGCACACAAGCCCACATACCAGAAGCCGCGGAAGAGTTTGTGGAACACGGTAGTCCCGATGACTGAGCCTTCCCGCGGGAACCAGGCTGTAGGAATGGCCACGGAGTTGTAGGTGCTGGTCTTGGACGCCGTATACGGGGGATATCGGAGCTGGTCTCGGATTAGCCGATGTATCAGCACAGAGCCATGGGCAAGCTTACACTGCTGAGCGCTTCAGTCCAGTATGGGTCAGTCGCAATTGCACGCTTGTATGAGAAAGCTTCGAATGAGTCGCGGCCGTGGTAAGAGCCCATACCAGACTGACCGACGCCGCCAAACGGAAGGCTCATAATCCCGACGTGAACGATAGTGCCGTTGATCATGGCACCGCCAGAACGTGTGAATTCAAGGACGCGTTTCTGCACGCGCTTGTCTGTCGAGAACACGTAGAGCGCAAGAGGAGTGTCATGGTTGTTGTTCACGTAGTCGATGGCGTCATCGACGGAATCGATCACGACGATCGGCAGGACCGGGCCAAAGATCTCGTCTTCCATTGTCGAGTCGTCTGGATTGACATCAAGAATGATAGTGGGCTCCACGTATTTGGATGGCCTGTCCGCATTCGTGCTGCCGCCGATAACAATCTTACCTTTTGATGAGTCGATGATCCTCAGTATTCTGTCGAATCCGGCCTCATTGACCATATGCGCATATGCAGGATCGTCCTTGCTAAGTTCGGGATAAAACTCGTCCAGCGCGGCCCTGACTGAGCTGACAAACTCATCCTCGAGTCCTCGCTTCAACAGAATGTAATCCGGCGCAGCACATGTCTGCCCCGCGTTGACAAACTTTCCGTACACGATTCTGCGAGCCGTCACTTTCATACGGTAATTGTCGAGCACAAACGCAGGACACTTTCCGCCAAGCTCGAGAACCGTGGGCGTGAGCGTTTTAGCTGCCGCGAGCGCGACTTGTTTCCCGACGCGGCCGCTGCCGGTGAAGAAAATCAAGTCGAACTTTAGGTCCAGAAGGGCAGTGGCCTGGAGTGCAGTACCGTTGACGACTCTGTAGGCGTCGGGATCAAGCGCCGAACTGACGATTTGTGTGACAACTTTGGCAGTTTCAGGCGCGTGTTCGGACAACTTGAGGATGGCCGTATTGCCAGCAGCAATGGCGCCGACGAGAGGCGGAATTGTCAAGAAAACAGGGAAGTTCCACGGCGAAATAATGAGTGCTGTTCCATAAGGCTGGCGTCGCACGGTAGGCTTCATGGTGCTGAACAGAACGCCGCCAGACCGTGACTCGTCCTTGGCCCAGGAATTGAGATTGTTGATCGCGCCGGCAATGTCGGTGAGCGCGCCTCCGAGCTCGGTCATGAGAGCTTCCGTGGGAGGCTTGTGCAGATCCGCAGTCAAGGCGGCAAGGAGGTCGTCCCTGCGGTCGGAGACTGCATAGTAGAGATTGCGCAGCTGGTCCAGTCTGTACTCGAGCGGGAGTGTCTTGTGGGACCGGAACGTCGAGGCTAAACTCGCGTGGATCTTCGGGATATCTTCCAATGGCGTGGAGAGGACGTCGATGGTCGTCTGCAAAGAAATCGCCGATTCAGCCATTGTGAAGCAGTGTGAGAATTACAATGAGAGATCAAACAGACAGCGAGGAGAGCTATATTGGACCCTGGCCAATATTATGCGGAGTCGACTGCTGTAGTGATGTTAGGGTTGTGCTTTGGATGCGGACAGCGTGTATTTAGCCGGAAACGGCAGCCACGACGATCACGAGGGAACAGTCTGCGCAGTGCACGCGTTGCAGTGATTGTCAGGGCGGGTTTGGTTCTTGGGGCGCAAAGCACGTTTTTGTTGTGCACATGACTTGACAACAGCGCACCATTCGTCTCTGCACCGTGTTGACGGGCAGTCGCTGTTCGCCGTCTGCTTTCTTTCGTGCCATACAGAAATGCGTAGTTTCTGTCATCACATGCTGGGAGCTGAACTAACCCGCGCCCTGGATTGGACAGGCCTATTTAGTGGAGAGAAGTGAGTACAGTATCATAGTAGACTTTGGTGGCTTGCTCGTTGTGGCTTCGGCGGACTGTGGAGAAACAATTTGCGGCCGATGACGACAGTGCGCGTGCAATGTCGCGTCCGCTGCTGTCGCGTGCAAACGACGACGATACACATATTAGGGCCAACTTCTTCTACTCGGCCCAAACTCCCCAAGTTTTAGGTCTGGGCATTTTCTCGGCGTCGTGATTCTCACTCACCTCGTGCTGCGACGTCTCATTTTTTTCTTTCTTTTTCTTTAGCTTGCTGCCGTGTGTCGTGCCGACTATAAATCCTTGCTTGCACTGGCAGATCCAACTCCTTTGCTCACGTAATTAATCAACACACATTAATCCTGCAACACACAATGAGCGAACAACCGCGCTCCTCAAGCAAACCCCGCCACTATGGCCGCGGCGGCGCCGGCAACATCACAACTCAGCCAGAATCGACCTCGTCACCGGCACCAGTCCAAGTCTTCACGTCCCCCAACCAGACGTTCCACTCTGGCCGCGGTGGCTACGGCAACGTCCAGTCCGTCGACACGCTCCCCGCCCCGACACCAGACGAGTACCTCAAGGAAGTCGACGAAGCGCTTGAAGTCCGCGAGGGCGACGTGTTCAAAATCGGCCGCGGCGGATCCGGCAATATTCTCGTCGAGGGCGAAGGCGGCAAGGAACTCCACACAGGCGAAGCCCGTCGATCCCGATCCCGGTCCCGGTCCCGCACCCGCACCCCGCAGAATGTCGACGGCAGTCAACAGGCCGATCATCTATCGACCGATAACTTCTTCTCCAGAATCGGCCGGCGGTTGTCCCACAGCGACAGCAAGAGCCGCGAAAGCAGTCGCGAAGCCAACTAGCGAGTTGACGATTTACTGACGGTATCATTTTGTCTGAGGAGGAGGATGGCAAAAAGTTTGTCTTTGGGTATGTAACGGATGGTTAAGTTTGGGTCGTCGTTTGGCATTGGTAATTCTGATCGTACGTTAATACGTATTGTCTGTAAATATTTCTCGCAACCGCACTTTCGTTGATCGTTATAATATTGTGTGTTTTCTAGAGATGTCGCGCATATGTTTTTGTTCTTGTAACTGCTACGCAAAGGCGCAAATGTATATCAGTATATGACATATCTGTTGCATCACCAGATTCCACGGTCATCGGTAGATATTGCCACAGGGGCTCGTAGCATCTAGCCATCGGCAAACGTGTGCACACAACATGCCGCATTTAAACCTTAATCGGTAGGCTTAATTGCAGATAAATAACCCAAACCTTGGACAAAAGATACCCAGCGCTGCCATATAAAATGCGTGATTCAACCTCGTATCACAACCGAGCTCTCGATCCACCAGGGGCAAGCTCTGCAATCGCGTTGCCCGGCGAAGCGACCTGGTTTTGATATAGACACTCACACCGCCCTCTTTCACACGACCAGGTCGGTACAATAATTGCACCCTGTAGATATTGACTTGGTCAGTTTGAAAGAAACGAAACTGGTTTCATTGTGCGTTCTGATTATTGTCCTTTTTTTGTTATTTCTTTCTTTTCTCGCGCGCAGCCTACGTGATTAACGGCGCTGCGCCGGACGATATCACGATTGACAGCAACTCGACAATTGCATAGCAACTGCGTCTGCAATTACAGATATACCATTTGTGACATTTCTGAGATATCGACAGCATGCCTGACTGGTCGGTGGATCCGGATAACAGGCGGCGGTTGATGGAGCTGCAAAAGGCCGACGAGAATAAGATTTGTTTCGACTGTGGCGCGCCCAGCCCTCAGTGGGTAGGTTAATATATACTCGCATTTATGCGGAAGTGAACAGTGGCTAATCGTGAAATAGGCGTCGCCTAAATTTGGCATATTTATTTGTCTGGATTGTGCGGGTTTGCATCGGTGAGCTGTCCCGCAATCAATCAACAACGATGAAAAATTATCTTGCTAAATGATATTTAAAGGGGTCTGGGCGTTCATATCTCATTCATTCGATCGATAACAATGGACCAGTTCAAGGCAGACGAAATGAAACGTATGGAACTAGGTGGCAACAAGGCTGCTCGCGAATTTTTCAATGCCGAAGGATACGATCCGTCAATGAGTATCAAAGACAAGTATAACAGTGCTTTTGCAGATGACTATAAAGACAAGGCAAGACAGCCATGTGATCTGCTCTTCCTGGATGGGGTCTAACACGTAATAGTTGACTGCCGAAGTGGAGGGCCGCAGATGGCTAAAGTCTGCTCGCTCTGCATCAAAACCCGCATCCCGCACGTCGTCGCCCGCCGTCAGCGGCATCTCATACGACTCTGGCTCGTCCCGCTCATCGTCGCCGTCGTTCGGCAGCAGACAACAGCAAGCCTCCATCTCCGCATCGCAGAAATCCCGGAACGAGGCATACTTTTCTAAACTCGGCCAGGACAACATGTCCCGTCCCGACCACGTGCCCCCATCGCAGGGTGGCCGGTATGCTGGTTTCGGAAGTGCTCCTGCTCCATCGTCGGTGCCGTCCAACTCGCTCGATTTGTCCGTCGATGATTTCACACGCGATCCACTCGGAAGTCTGACTAAAGGCTTCGGGTTCTTTTCGCAGCAAGTTAGCAAAAATTTAGGACAGGTCAACGAAGCGTACATCAAGCCCAATGTGAAAAACTTGGCTGAGTCGGATCTCAGCGGTAACGCGCGCAAGGCTATGATGCAATTCGGCCAGAGGATGCAGGATACTGGCCGATATGGTGTTGAAACATTCCAGAACTTCACTTCAGAATCTCGCGGACAGTATTCCAGCCTTGGCGGCGGCGGCGGCGGTGGCTACGGGAGTGGTGGACGGTCGACTAGGGGCGGATACTCGTCCGTTGGGTCATCTAACGATGCCAACAGTTTTGGCTCGCTGTTTGATAATTTGGGCATCGATGACAACGACGACATTGAACAAGCGTTTGGACTGCCGAGACCGAAGCAGAAGACGTCGTTATCTGGATTTTCTGCGCAGGGCAAGAAGACGTCGTCATACGGTACCGGCAGTGGCTCGACCAACGTCAAGAGGGACGACGGTTGGGGCGACGGTTGGGATGAGTGAGATTTTTTTTTGGATGGTGTGGATCGGTGTTTATAGTTGTACAGTGTACCTTTTTGATTCCTGGGTGGTGTCTCACTGAGGATCCGTTTTGTGTTAAATAGAGTGACTTGTTTGTATCAGTTAATACTATAGTCGCATATTTCGTGTCGGCAACCGTGCACACGCAGTTCTGCAGGTTTCAGCAGCGTCGGGCAATCATGCCGACCGGACCAAGATAACCAAGGCAAAGAAGAACTGGCACCAATCATGACCGCAGACCCCGGTTGTGATAACTAAAATCGAGCATCCAACCTCACGGAAACCAAGCAACATTTTGACTCCTATCTTTCGCTGGTGGATCGAAACGAGTTAACGCGACAGGTCGAACGGGACAGGGACATGATAGCACAGTCTGGCAATCGGACCGCGTTTGTCGTTGTGAATGCAACTGATAGTTATAGGTTGGCTGTACCCCTTTGAAGTCGTGAAATCCCAGTCGGCCGCCAGCAAAGGGGAAGTCTGGCGGTTATGGGAGAACAGGCTGGGCAGGTGGAGTTGTCGTTCGGTGGCGGCCGAAGACCTACTAGGCCAGAGCGATGTGCGCCGAGCGCAGGCCTGAAAATGACGGCAAACGTCAATCATCTGCTAAAATTGCACATGAATATTATTTTTGTCAGAAGTAGTACTTCAGAATAGGACTTTCAAGACGATCGCGTTGCAAGCTGCTTGCGGGCGCGTCGCTGACCATTAAATTTCCCAATCGGTCAGATCGTCAACAACGATCCCAACTCACTTGCGATCTGCGAACGCGGTTCCTATTGTTCATCTGCATATCAATCTACATCCGGCGTCCGCAGTCTCTTGCTACACGACGGTCAAATTGCACTCAGACGACGATGAGGGCGTTTGTCCCTAGCAACGATGGTTAATGTGGGCGATCCCTTGTTCGAGCGGCATCGAACATGATCAACGCACCCAGCAGGCGCTCTTGGAGCAAGCAAGGTCAAAACCTCATTGCCACGGTTTAAATAGTATATTTAGTGACGCTGTCGATGGATCTGGGTCTTCTGCTTGTTCTCGTCAACATTTCAGCCGCCAGTTGCTGTTCGTTACTTGCAACTGTAGCACTCAGTTTCCGTACTACCGTTGCTCACTACTGCCGTTTGCTAGTCAATATCTTCACGCTCGTCCCTGACTTCCCAAGAACAAGCAATGTCGAATCAGTCTTCCGTTGCCAATATTTCGGTGCCTTCGTTAGCTACTGACGTGGAGACTGTCTCGACCCTCAACACCACGGCTGCCACAACGCCCGACCTCGAGCGCAGTGACTACTATGATGCGCCGCCAGCGTATCCCTGGAATGAAGTATCTGTCATGCCAATTGGTGACAACAATCGGACCGAGTACTACGTCTGGGGCATGGACATTGACTATTCGTATCCGAAGCATGCGAAATTCAAGCGCTTCAAGCGCAAAGTCGAGCTTGCCCTTGCCAAAGGCGACCGGCAGCTGTTGGAACCGTCTTCTGCTCGTGGCAAGCTGGCCAGACTATTTAAGCGGGATAATAGCTCGGTCGGAGTAAAGACGTTGTCCAAGTTGTCTAATAAGTCGCCTGCTGCGCCGGCAGCTACCGCTGTCCAGACCCGTATGTCGGTTTATGAATTTCTGCGGCTCGACGAGGATGACGGTACGGTCGTCGAGTGCGTCGAGGAGGTAGACGACGAGGACGAAAAGAAAGAAGACGAGCCTCTTCAAAAATGGTGCTTCAAGTTACTGAATCGAGAACGCAAGCAGAATAACCGGTGGAAGCGCACGAGGGATCAGTCCCAGAAAATGCACATTGTCGAGGAAAAGGAGGAGAAGTCGCGTATGTTGTTCTGGTAAACATTTGTTCTCGTTGACATGTATTTGGAATAGTTATAAGCCACGATTGCGTTTGATTGTTCCTCCCAATCATCTATACTTTATATGTGTGATAATGAATGATGTATACTGTCTCACTGTAAGGGAAATGCGCCGTGTATTATCAATGATTGCCAACGTTTAATTGAATATATGGAAGTTTCGGCAGCATAATAGGCCTTCAGCTGTAACAAGTATCGATCTTGCACTCCTGCTCTTTATCAGCATTGCAATAACGTCACTAAACAATCGCCGACTACGATCGATCGGTAACATTCCATTGCTAGTGCCTACTTCCGAAACTATGAAAATAGTGCCAAAAAAAAAAGACATAAATCAATGGCGACGCCAGCAGGACTCGAACCTGCGCTCCCAGAGGGAAAGAGATTTCTAATCTCTCGCCTTAACCGCTCGGCCATAGCGCCTAGCAAAGTTTATTCGCTAATCTTTCCATGACCTTCCAAACGCCTAATCACGTGACTCAAGCATATTTAAGAAAGCATTCGGAAATAAGGGCATATATACTAATAAATTTAATTGGTTAGGGCACGTCGCAGCGCGCGGGTTTTCGGCGCCAAAAGTTTCAAAAGATTTCGAGAGGCTCTCTCGGGATGAATCAATCATATCGGAGAGTAGCGTTGGCCACGAATGCAACTAAGTTGGCGTAGGACACGAGAATTTGTGACATTGATATATTATTCGGGTATGGGATAATTTAAATTGCTGTGGGTTGGGTACTAATAAGGTCTGCGAACAGGCCCAGCGTGAGGTCGACTTCACACATAAACATCTAATCATCCGCGTCCAAATCTTCCACCATTTCGAGTCTCCCATAGAAGAAGATAGAATAATCACAATGTCGTCGCAGAATGTACAGACCAACAAGCTTCGCTATCTGAAAATGAAAAAGCCGTACCGGGCTCAGGCTACGAACCAATGCACCCTCTTCATGGCTGAGCTATTCAACTGTTGGGCAGGATCTGGACTCAATGCGGTTGATTGTCAGGCTTTGGAAAAGAAAATGAAAGATTGCTTTGATAACAGGGTGTGTATATTGATTAGCGGGACTGTAGTGGTTTAGGTATGTTTGCTAACGGGATTGCGGGCAGAAATTCCAGCCGTTGATTCGAACGCCGTTTAATTACCATGCTGCGAGATTATTCCCGAAGCTGAGCAATCGACCTCATGACTGATCTGTCGAAGAGCTGTGTGGAACGTTTCCATAGCAAGATCTTGTAAGGCATGATCAGGACCAATGTACTTTAAAGTGGGCAGTTTTCGGAGTTGGTAACTATCATTTGTATATAGTCTTGGATTTCATTTATAATACTAATACATGCATGTAAGTCATATGAAACCAATAACATTACCCAGGAGAACAAAATAAAAGCCATGTAAACCCTACTCTCCAAACCCATGGAGATATGCTGTGCCATCTATAAAAATATGGAGAAATTACTATACTGCTCGCACCAAATAAGCGTAACATGCAACAGTATCAGGTCATGTCATCTGCATCCGGAGTTTTCATATCCCAAGGCAGAGGACCTTCGTAGAAAGTGTCATTCAAGGTGCAGTACGTAAAAAGCCCGTACAGCTGAGGACACTAAGCCCAGTCAGTCGTTGAATTTGTCATGTAGAGAAAAATAGCGACTCACACTGTCAATATACGGGGCACGCCTTCGGAATGGATTCCGGGCCATTTTCTTTTCCATCAGCGTCGGATGCGAGCAAGCGTACGGATCTTGCTGGAATGGCTCAACTGCGTTGATGCGCTCGCTCTCAGATGGTTCTTCGCCCGGAGGATTAATACCCAAAAACTTAAACCTATTTCGGTTAGTAAATATATATCTAATACATAGCGCGGAGAATGAAGCGTACGAGCTTTTCGGGTACCGGAGAGCGACACGATGCAAATTGTCAAATCTATGGCTTTTGAATTTATGGCTAATAACCGTAATCTTTTGAGGATATAAGCCAGTAAACTCGTAAAATCTGGAGCACTGAGTCACTAAATAGTACGTCAAGAGTCGTATGGTCTCACATACCTGCAGATCGAGAATAATAGATTCTCGTAACTGTCACGGGCGAACTCTTCTGTTAGCATACGCACGGGGAACTCTTTGTTGGCCTCAGGGATGATTGAGCGAGCCATGGCCAGGTTCTATGACTATGTTAGCGGATCCTGACTCGCGAGTAACCGCAAGAACGTAAATACCCAGTAGCTCTGCGCCTCGCTAAGTGGTCCAGCACTACGATCTGTTTGACCCCTAGATCTACATCTTAGAAATATATAGCATACACGGTTGCGACACGTACCCTGAGAACACTACTAGTGCCGACAGGTCAGCTAAGCCCAGGTTGACACCCATTTCAATGTGCTTGATAAACGTTGCTTGCTGACCAACTTGGAACTCCTTCAGGTTCCTATTCCGAGTCTTTAGAAACTCCGTCTGTGAAAAACTAAAGAAAGTAACGCACCATTCGGAAACGTCTTCACCGGCCCTTATTCCTGGCTGCCCTTTCCAAATGGCGTGCCCGGCGACAATAATTAAATGGGACGCGTATGGTGCCGGCGTGTCAGGCAGTAATTCCTGGGTGAAATGTGACTGCAAGACGTTGTATTTCACACATGCGTCATGGCTCTGTTGGGCTGTGAAGCTCGGCATCATTGTCTGGACGAAGACTGCCGACATGAAAATGAGTGCTACTGCGCTGAGGACAGAGACTACGCGCTGGTACGTGACATCAGCCAGAATGACTGGATGGATAACGGCCATTATTGGGTCGAGTGAGACTTATCGACTGCGACGACGAGTGTGATATTGTCAGGAAGCTGTGGACGAGGCGCGATTCAAATTGACAACCAGTTGAACGCAAATAAAGGACGAAAAAGGTCCAAGAATAAATTCTGGGTCCAAGTGGAACTTACCGTTGAAAAGCCACTGGCATGGTGAAGAGGCCACAATGAGAAGCACGATATCGGTGTTGTGCGGGCGATTTACATATTGACTGGTATGTTTGCACCAGGGGGGGCAGCCACGCGCCTCAGGACCGGCTGCGGGTTAGGGCTCACCCGATCAGCCTCGTGGCCCGAAGTAGTGAACATTATGTGGCCGTACGATAGTCGCCAGGAGTCTACTATTCTAAATGGTTTGGCTTAGCAAAATACGAGCTACGCGGCGACCTGCTCAAATGCAAAGCAGTCACAGGAATCTAGCTTTTGCTTTACTGTCCATTCCCTTATATTTACTCATCAATTCACCGCAACACACTTGCACTCCCGAACCTAATGTAACCAACATGAAGCAATCACTATATACCGATTGCTCGAACCAACAATATTAGATGTCAAACAATCCTGACCAACAAGAACAAGAAAAAAGTCACTAGCAGTCATATTACCATACACAGATTTTAACTCCCAAACGGACACACCTCACTTTACCAAAATACAGTGTATTGGACCATTGTGACTATTGCCACGTGCAAACAGGATTAACTACCTCGTTACCTTGCCGAAACCAAAACACAAAATAACGTATTCTATACATGCTGAACGTCGCTATATATCTATGACGCATATATGTACAATGCGCACGCACACCGTCATGTTTTGTTAGGCCAATGTGCATGTCTATCATCTCGTGAGGCAAAAGTCTGCAAATATCCTAGACTGTAGTACGTAACAGACAGACACCGCGAGCCTATCGTATAATCCTCGTTGTCCCCCGAAAGCCATTTCCGTTTCTAGCGGCTCCGCTATCACTCCCGTCGCTGGATTCAGAGATGTAGTGGCCACTGCCATCCGCACTTTCGGTTCCACGCCTTCTAAACAAGCGATCGCCTTCTGAAAGATTACTGTCCGAGTCTCTGTCGTTGAAATTCATCAATTCGTCCTCGTTCGAACTACGCTGTCGGCCACGGTCAACGCTGCCTTCATGTTCTTCATCTTCCTCTAGAATAACATCCTCGTAAATCGGCAGCCGAGCCCCGCCTAAATATGCATTATCAGGTCGTGAGGTGTCTCCGTTCGGTGCGTACGGAGGAGGCGGAGGCGGCGATGACGATCGCCACGAACTGTTGCCGAAAATACTTCTGAAGAACGATCGATCGACCTGCGACATCTGCCGACCTTCTTCAGCGTCGTCTGAATACGTGTAGTGCGAGCCAGGGCGTGTGCTAGCAACGGCAATCTCGACATCTTGCCTCAGGGCCAGGGTACGCCGGTCATGCAGGGCGCGGGCACGGCGAATGCGTCGTCGCTTACGGAAGTAGCGGAATGCAAAGTACCCGATGACGGCAAGAAGAATTAGGAAGATGAAATAGAAGTTGACGACGGCGTTTGGCTTGGAGAAGCCGTTGAGGTTCTGGATAAACGTTTCTGGAGTGGTGGAACTGGAGTTCGACGGTACTGTAGAGTTTGAGGTTGAATTGGTGGACGACGTAACATTGCTAAACGTGGTCGAATTGCCGGTGAGATTGGGAAGAAGGCTGTTCATGGCAGTCACAGGACTGAGTGATGACAACATCACCGCTGCTATGAGGCCCACAGCTGCCAGAGGCTCCATGGCGTGCGATAGAGCTGGCGGACGCGAACTTAAGCGAGACGCGCGCCCAGACATTCCAACTGATTGACAAGGAGGTAGAATACTCGAGGTAATCGGTCGGACGTACGCTGGCAGAAGCCGCCAGAGGCGGAGACAGAGCAACCTGAGATGAAGGTGAGTCGAGAACTTGGTCAGCAGGGGCGAAGATCTGTAGTGGATAGGCGTGCTGTTAGATAGAAGGGAACCCGGAAGCAAGTGGAAACCAAAGGGAAAGTGGATGCGTTGCGCCTGTCAGCATGCAAGTGTCTTGTGTCGCATTCTCCCCGCGATGATGGGCGATCGATTTTTCGGCTCGGCCAGGATGCGCTTCCGTTGCCGGTTTCTCTCGGCATCCGTGAGCACGGTGCGCAACTGTCGTCACATGCCAGCCGCATTGGCGCGCTTCGGGGTTCAACCCTATCCCTAGCTGTTAAGAAAGTTTGGTACCTGAAACTCTCACATGCGCTCTGGCAATACGAAAACTTCACCTTGCTTAGTTACACATAATTCATTTTTTCATCAAATCATAAAGATGCTCACACAGTGAATTCAGTGGAAATCCATGGAGCCTATTATCATAGCGTTCACTCAATCGTCTCAGAGTCACGACCGCGCAGATTTTCGTCTCACTCGGCTCAATGTCTTGTTCTATTTTTCTTGTCTTCTAGGCATAATTAGGCATTTGAAGGCTTAATATTGGAACGGATCTGGTGGCTTCCGAAAGGTCGCCTTGAATCGTCTTGTGGCGATTAGCTCAGCCGGGTCACATATTTCGAAGATTTTCCGGCTTCAGGAAGCCACAACCAGACTTTGTCTATTCGGATAGAAGTAGACAAAACCCTGTGTTCTCATCTTGACCGGGACGCACCTTCCTACCTCATCGGTGGTATAAACACTTCTCATGCCTCTCATGGCATAATCTTTCTGTTGATGGACTGCTCTGTAGACTTCGCACTTAGATGCTGTCTTGCAAATGCAGCAATGATATTATACATGGTCCGCGACGAGTGGTGCGGTCACTTTGTTAAACCTCGCTTTGCTATCTATATACTGTATGCAGACCACTCTACTAAGGGCAAAAAAAATTCAATGCGGACGTCGTAAAAACTAAAGATGACGCAGATGAGTTTGCCCTATTACGCTATGTTGGTAGTGGTTGTGCTCTCCATTTCATCTGCTGAGCTAGGCTAAAGTTCCCGCGCAGTTACCCCACAATTTTTAAATCACACAAAGGTTTCGGGCGCACGCAAATGCCCCCGACTTCGGCTTTGGATAGGTACACGCGATCTATACTCGTCTAGCATAAGGATATGGGCTCTATCAACTACTCAGGATTTTCTCTTTTCAATATTCAGTTCCCAACCAAGCTCGTAGCACACGTCGAGATCAATCGGCTACAGAAACTGAACGCATTCAACCGAGAGTAAGTAGTCGCCTGGAATGATTTTGCTTCATCTATATCGCTCGCAAACTGGCCATCCTCTGACCTTTTTTTTGCGACTTTAAGCACATGGACCCAATTACGCGACATTTTCAATTTGATCTCGATCGATCCTAATGTCCGGGTCGTTATATTGTCTGGCGCGGGAGAAAGGGCCTTCACTTCCGGACTCGAAATCTCACCCCAGTTGATGGCATTGCTCAATGGAGGTGACTACGAGGAAGAGCGGGCGCGGTTTATAACTCGAAGGGCTATTCGAGACTTCCAGGTGTGTTGAGAACTGCAGCGACGATGGATACTGCTGACTAATTTCAGGATTCAATATCTGCGATCGAAAATTGCTCGAAACGTAAGACACAATCGTAGCTATTAATGACAAGGCATGAAACGGTTCTAATGCTCGCCAAAGCTGTTATAGGACTGGTCCATGGCATAGCGTTCGGTCTAGCAATCGACATTCTATCCGCGACTGACATTAGAATGTGCACGTCCGACGTTCAGTTTTCGGTCAAAGAAGTCGACATTGGCTTGGCAGCTGATATCGGCACGCTCCAGCGTCTTCCAAAGGTAGTTAAGTCACTTTCATGGTGTAAAGATGTTGTGTACACAGCTCGTGTATTCGGCGCTCAGGAGGCTCTAGTACACGGCTTCGTGTCTAAAGTTGCTGAGAACAAGCAAAAGGGCTTCGAGGATGCGCTCGAGCTCGCAAACGTCATTGCGGCAAAATCGCCAATAGCCGTACAGGGGTCGAAGCATTTAATAAACTACAGCAAGGATAGGACAGTCCAAGAGGGCCTGGAATACACAGCCACCTGGAATGCATTCGCTATTGGCAGAGATATGAAAGATGCGATCGCTGCGGCATTGTCAAAAGCCAAACCACGCTATGGGAAATTATAAGTACATTCATATTGCGTATGTAATGTCAACCAAACTCCACGTAGTACTGTTGCATTAAGCCAATTTACTTCAATTTGCTTGTCCGAGCTCCAGTGTATTACATATCTGCACCTTAGTTTCCATATTGTTAGGTCCTCTTCACAAAGAAACTGGTAATTTTATGTTTCTGCTCTGGACCGGTGACCGCCGCTTTTTTAACGCCCTTGGACTTCAGAGGAGATTTCCGCTGCAGCGATCTCCCCTTCAGTTTTTCCTTCACTTCTGCGGTAGTAGGGGTGTCTGGTAACGCTTCAGATTTCAGACTGACTTCAGTCGCCATCTCGTCAATTTCCTTCTCAGACTCAGCCGATGCCGTTATACGGTTTTCTTGCTTCCTTCGTTTCACTGTGTCTTCGCTCTCCAAACCTATTTCTTTAGGACTTCGTTTTTTGAGTGCACTACTGCCGATAAATTGGGATATCGAGCCCTTCTGTTCATCAATCCGTTTTCCAGCGTGTGGTCCAGACAGGTATATCTCTGCTTTCGAAGCAGCTATCTTCTCGGCAATCTCCTTGTCATCGTTGCGTAATCTCAGTGATTCGACGGGCTGGAATTTCGGGTTAAGCCAATTGTCAAACTCGGGAGTGCCCGCAAAGAGAACTACTGGCATTCTATCGTGCAGGAATTTCATGCTTTCCGTTGCATCCGTCGTGGCTATTGCAAACGAGTAAAGTTTCTTCTTCGCGCTGTCGATTTCTCCGGGCCCCTCCTGGCCTGGATTTGTTTCAGCATCATCGGATGACAGACGTTCAGTAGACGATTTCAGGTACGCCACGGAGTATAAACCTGCAAAGTACATCAACTGCGAACTATCTCGCGGCCGTACGTAATATGGCGCTTTCCGGTCCGAAGTGCTGGCCATAGATGAGCCATCCTTTGCCCTAGCTAAATTAAGCCATTCGTAGTAGCCGTCAGCGGGGACGACGCATCGGCCGCCCCGTCGGAACACGGTTGACCACATCCTGCCGCCGAGATTATCTGTTCGCGCATTGATAATCGGACTACAATCGTGTTAGCCAACACAAGTGCGCGTAGAAGAATTGCAGCTTACGGGTCCCGCTTGTTGACTTCGCTAGACCAGGACGGTACAAATCCCCACCGCATGACCCGTCCTTCAACATGCTCATTGCCATTGTCACCCGTGCGGTAGAAAGCTGGGCGATAAGTCGTAGGTCGCACATTATTCCTAAACCGAGTATATTAGTGCATGTCTATATTCCTCATCATTACAATTAACGAGATATTTACGTCGGGTAGTACGCATTTTCCCCATCGTCCATAAATTCGTCCAATTCTATGCCGTCCTCTCGCATGCGATCGCGTAGCACATTCAGTGGCTGAGCTGGTATTAGCGCTGTGAGACAAGTAATCCTAGTCAATTACAGACCAAGTGCATAGAATAACGGCCACACATCTTCAACTAATATAGTCTTGCCGTAGTGATGTAGGTCGAAATTGTTGTAATGGGTTTCATTCCTGTCTTCCGGGGCAGTGAGAATGTGGAGGAAACTGGCGATGAGCTGGAAAGCCCATACCCACAACCTTCACAATGCTGCCGTCACCCACAGGCCAGAAACTGCCTTCAAATTCACACAGTACTCAACGAAATACTGGAGAACGATCATTAGACTATTTTGTATGGTCATATTGGAACCTATAATTCATAGAAAGTCAATTACATATAAAGTACAGCTTTCAGATTTAGTCTTGTTACATTGCTTTTGAGCTGTAAGGCAAACTCATGCGTTGAGTAACAAGCTGTAGGCGTTTCCTGAAACCTCGCGTATTGGCCATGCACATATATATACCTTTTATCTCTATTTTGGTTGCGTTTGGTTCCGGATCACTATTGCTTCTGTGCGTGGTCACACCCGCTTTGTTATTAGGAGCGGGCATGAGGAACCTACAAAGTCATGGAAAGTATCATAAGACTACGGAAACAAAAAGAGACAATTTGTCAGTTCTCTGTCTACAATTAGCTTGTAGTGCGTCGATTGTCGGACGGATTAGCAGTCTGGACAGATTGAGCAGGTACAAACGACCTGTTTCGGTTAACTTGTAACTGTTGAGTTGTATTATCGTAGTAACAGGCTTGGAAAGTGTGACTCTAACAGATAATACATTGTATACAATCAGCTCATGTTTCTGTTTGTTGTACTTGTCGATCGACTATGTCACACGTCACTGTAGGTAGAAGCTCAAGAGTAAACTGCACAGGATGGAGCCCAAAAACGTCACGATGGATGATGCTAAGCTAGAGACCAGCATTGGAGTGGTCGTGCACTATGTCGGCGAAGCGATCTGGAATATTGCACAGCTAGATTCCACTTGGTTGATTATTTTACAAGCTCAAAATGGTCCCGCAGTTGGGCACAAAAATTGATACCTTACTATCCGGCAGGGAAGGCCTTGTGTTAGGCACAATTAGACTTTACATGCGAGGCTCCCAGTTTAGGGCTGTCCTCAAAGCGCACAAATTAAGGTTAGCGTCCGCGCGTCGATCGCTCTAGATAAGACGTGAGACAGCTCCGATGGGTACATCGGCATGCCAATCCACAGTATCAAACATGCTTTATGCTGGCAATGGTATTAGATATGTTGGTCGATTTCAGTCGCATATTGGCCGCTTTACGTAGAATCCAACGTTGCGCGGATTTACTATCACATTTTCCTGACGTGGCGCGCTGAACCCAGCCACTATATATGCCGGTAGCCATCGGATTGCGTGTGTTCGAGTTCATCGCACAGCATGGCGAGGTAGATTAGATTCAATATGTGCACTGACCATTCGCCCGTGTCTCTACTATGCTGCTGTGATACAAATTTCTCAATACAGGACTGACTCTTACGGTAGTACTGTGTGATTTTAGAAAAAGTTGCACGTAAAGGACATCGCAAGCGGTGCGTGCGGCGCAACCGCTAGACTGTTCGTTACGGCTCCCGGCTCCCGGCTCCGTATCTCCGCCCGTGTCTCGGCCTGTATCTACATATCCTGACGGCAGCTAGGTCGTAGCCTGCGCAACGTAGAAACTATATCGAACCAACTCACGCTAATAATAGTCATGGCTGGGTCCGGCGTCCTGTGCGGAGTGTGCTAATTGAAGCTGGAGCCCTGAACCCGAACCTCTGTCATGGGCCGCGCGTTCCCCTGAGCACCCTTATCGGACCGGTCTTGCGTTTGCATAACCCCACTCACCATAGATCGCTTCATCGCCAGTTCTCCTCTGCTGATCACTACCTCTCTTACGGCAGCATTCACTGCTACAGCGGCGTCAATTTTTCGCCAGATAGGAACAGACAGCTATGACGGATATCGTCGGTGCCCAAGATATCTACGGCGATGAGGCCAATTTGCTAATCGAATCGGAAGCCAATTATGGCGTCGACAGAGAGCAGGTGTATGTTATTTGTGTTTCGCTCATACACAGGGACCATTATTAATATCACTGACAGGGAACGTCCTCGAAGTCGGTATGCACTGAAACGGCCAGCGGTCTCGTCTAGTTTCTATTCCGACGATCCCGAGCGAGGGCGTGGCATTAGCAATTCTCCTTTCCGCCCTCCTTCAGGAACCGCTACCCTTCTCAGATTTACCAATGGAAGTTTACCGTGGTATAAGAGTGCCTCTGTAAGACTCACTTTACGCACTTAACAGCAGTCAGCTAACCACTTGGTCGAAACTAGATTTACCTTCTCCTTCCTGGTTTCTTGATTTTAACCTTGTCTTACGGAGGGTATGCTTCATATGTGTCGGCAATCTAAGAAGGATTTAACGCATCAATAGATTGATCGCTCCCAAGCTCAATCTCCTTCTCTCTCTCATTTGCAGGGTGCATTATGCCGAACAAGATTTGACAACCGATGAGCTTCTAAAGGCCCTTGCGGATATGGACCGCAACTGCCAGACTGCGGCAATGCATGCACGCGTTTCCAAGTTCAATATGAGCGTCAGCCTTATCCACGGGATTTTGGGTGAGTACTAATTGTATGCTATTTCGAACCAAAGTTTATTAATCGCCAACATTAGCTGCGGTCATCAGCCCAAAGATGGGCGTGCTTTCGGATCGCATCGGCCGTTGCCCAGTGCTGGCTATAACTGCGCTAGGGCCCTTGGTGAGGACACAATTGTCCCGTCAACGATGTTAAGCTGTACTAATCGCGATAGATGTCGAATCTTATTTTAATCTTAGCCGCCAAATCCACAAGTGTGTATGGCTACAGGTGGTTTTTGGTCGGAGCTGTCTTTGATGGCCTCTCGGGATCTGTTGCTGCCATGATGGCCACTGCTCATGCTTACGCAACCGATTGCACTCCACCAGAAAAAAGGGCGACAGTATTCGGCTTGTTTCACGCGTGTCTATTCACCGGAATGGCCATCGGACCAGCGTTCGGTGGATATCTAGTAAAGGCCACCGGAAGTATCCTGAGTACGTTCTACGCTGCAATCTTGGCTCAGATTGTCTTTGTATGCTTCGTCCTTTTTGTTATCCCGGAGTCAGTATCTTATCAGCACCGTCTTGACGCGCAAGAAGTCCATCGTCTCAATCGCGAGTTTAATAGTGGCCGTCCACGGGACGTTCGTGAGTTCGTCCGCCGAATTAACTTCCTTCAGCCTCTGCGAATTCTAGTCCCTCAGGATGGAACTCGTTCAGTCATTAAGAAGAACTTGATGCTACTGTCGTTTATAGATATGTTGTTAATTGGCGTTGGCGCAGGCGGCATGATGGTTATCATCTTATACGCCGAGTTCACGTTTGGTTGGTCAAGTACCGAGGCTGGTTATTTTATGTCTATTGGAGGGTCAGTCAGAGCTTTTATGCTCGTTATTCTTCTGCCGGCGATTACGAAGTTTTTGAGAGCCAGAGATCCAGACGGATTGCACCACGTAGGGGCCTCGTTTTCTGACATCACGTAAGTTTGTAATTGTGGATCAGCTTGAAATGGGTTCTGACATTTCTAGAATTATCCGATTTGCAATTGCTTGCGAGTTTATTGCATACTTCGGATACATGGTGTCTCGAAATAGCGTACAATTTGCATTGTGTAAGCATATCTAGCGTCACTGGTCGTCCTTCACGAGAGCTAACGCGCGCCTAGCTGGATGCCTGGGTGCAATTGGCGGCATCGTATCACCAACGTTACAGTCAACCCTCACCAAACACGTCGCAAAGGAGAATGTTGGAGCCTTATTAGGTGCTCTCTCTCTCCTTCACTGTATCTGCCAAATTATCGCTCCGATTATCTTTTCCACCATTTACGCATACACTGTCGGGTCGTATCCCAAGGCAGTGTTTTTGGCATTTCTATTTCTGTTTGGAACGGTATTCGTTTGCTCGTTATTCATAGCCAAGAACGTAGAGAGTAGTCTGTATGATGATGATGAGATCCTCGAAGGAGTTTTGGCACACCGCGATGATTATGAGTTGTTGTCCCCCAACACACGTGGTACTCACGACGATGCAGATGACGACTGAGCTGAACTGAGTTTTGTCTAACAGCATAGAATTGATTATTGGTCCGCATAATTGGTGGTAGGTTTGGTTCGTATTGGCTATTGGTGCATTTGCTTGGGTTCAGCGTCATCGGATCTGATAGTATTTTGGTTAGACAATTTTGTACATTGTTATTACTTGTTTTATTATTTCACTGTTGAATTGTATTCGTCATTTCTTGATCGTCGAGCACCATATAATGCAGGACCTGTTACAACTTTTCATTCTCAGTAGGTAATTCCACAACCTGATCTACACCGGGATATTCGGGGAGCGAAAACCCCCGCTTATCCGCTAACTCTTTTGAAATGAATCGACCTCCCAGGAAGTGCCTGCCTTTGAAGAACCTAGCCGCAGGCTTTGGCGCGGTCAAGCTGACAAGCACATTCGGCACAAAACCAGCACCAATTTCTCCAGCATTTGGAGGACCGGAGTCGACGTCCCAAGACGACGGAATATCGATGCTGACGACTGGCTTCTTAGAAGACTCGAGCAAGCCGATTACATGGACAAACGGGTCCCGTATTGGTGGGGTGAATGAGAAGCCGAAGATCGCGTCGAGTATTTGATCTGCTTCGGTTATTGCAGTGTCAATGTCATCTGTGAATGAGACTTTCAGGTTCGTAAGTTGTGTGTATAATCTCTGGCCGCGATATTAGCCAATATCATATGTAAACTCGCAATTGAATATGTGCGTACGTTGTAGATGTCTCTGTTGGGTCGCTTCGGGTAGTACACTGTCGGACTATATCCAAACAACTTTAAGTGTCGAGCAGCCACTAGTCCGTCGCCGCCGTTATTCCCCGGGCCAGCGATTACTAACACGCTTCTCTTGGACTCAGGTGGGTACGATTTGTAGACTGCCTGTGCACACGAGAGACCGGCTAATTCCATCTACGGAAACATGAGCGAGCCTGGTAACGAGTGAAATCGCAGGCATACGTACAAGTTGATCCAGTGAGAAGCCTCCAGAGGACATTAACTCGGTATCTAACGCCGCTGCATTCTTCGCAGAGAGATACTGTTGTCCTTCATGTTAGTTTCAAGTTCCATGTACCATGCAGTTAACAGTACCATCTGCCTTACCCGTGATGCTGCCATTATCTAATCCGTCGATAATGCTTGATATCCTGAGCGTAAAGGCACAGATACTAGTACGTGCGGATCAGCAGCAGTAGACCAGGTTATCATAGCCGTGCTCGGTTAAGGTATAATCATTATGACATATATGACGTTCGATGCCTCACTCCGGCTCGGGTTAGGGGATGGGGCGGCGTGCGGTTACAGTATAATAGAACCCGATTAAGCTGATGCGCAACTTTCTCAATATTTATATCCAGTGTAATCTTTATCAGGCAAGAGCAGCAGTGACTCAGACTTCAAGAGAGTTAATGGCATAGGTTGAAATGTCGAATATTAACAGGAACGAAACAAAAATAATATCTTTCATTTGTTTGCTTAAGCGGGGGTCATATCTAGCGGAATCATGATTTACGTTTCAGGGGGTGTTGGCCTGACTACGACGTTGGCCTGGCGCGAAAATTCTGCTAATTAATGAAAGCTTAGGTATTCATAAGTATTGCCTAATAATATGGTTAAGCGTGGCTATTACTTATCGCCTGACCGGAGTATGTATGGAGGAAAATAAGATCGCCCTATTTGCGCGTCAGACTCCTTTTGTCCCAAATAGAGTTCGCGACGCGACTGCGACGGTGCTAAAGCGTTTTGACCCCTTGACTGCGCGCGTGTGGCAGTTCTGGTCCGGCCCAATCTTTCACAACCACCTAGCCTTCGACCTTGACTCTTCTGCCATTAGAGAAATTGTCTGCACAAGTTGTCTAGTTACTTAACTTAGCCGTGTGATAGGATAGATACTCACAAGATGTCTTCAATCGGCGTATGTTACTTAGCTGATACTCCATCGTATGGGCTTGTCTAACAACTAGATGCAGATTCATCGGAAAAAGAATGTCAAGAAGGGCATCCAGCTCTGTATTATGGTTGCTGGAATATCAGGAACGGGACGCACAACGTTCGTGAACACGTTATGTGGGAGGAAGGTTCTTGAATCGGCCGCCGAGGAGACATACGATCCAAAGCAAGCCCATCTGGACAACGGCATTAATATTCGTCCAATCACAGTCGGTATGTATAGGCATAGTAAGCACGGTAGCATGTATAACCTGACGTGAAGAGTAGACCTTGATGAGGAAGGTACTCGACTGTCGCTCACGATTGCGGATACGCCTGGATTTGGTGACAATGTTAACAATGAGGATTGGTATGATGTTTTGTAGCCTTTGACCGATGCAACTCTCTGACCTTATAGTTTTGCTGAGATCATCGGATATCTCGAACGCCAGTACGACGACATTCTGGCCGAAGAATCCCGCATCAAGCGTAATCCTCGGTTCCGCGACAACCGCGTTCACGTCCTGCTCTACTTTATCACCCCCACTGGCCACGGCCTTCGTGAACTTGACATTGAGCTCATGAGACGTTTATCGCCTCGAGTTAACGTGATCCCTGTTCTTGGCAAGGCAGACACCATGACCCCCGCTGAGCTGGCGGACGCGAAGAAGATGATCATGGAGGATATCGAGTATTACAAGATCCCGATCTACAATTTCCCGTATGACGTCGAAGACGACGACGAGCAGACCGTGGTGGAGAACGCCGACCTAAGATCTAAACTGCCGTTTGCTATCGTCGGAAGCACGGATTATTTTGATATCGGAGGGAAGAACGTTCTCGCGCGTCAATATCCTTGGGGTTATGTTGAAGGTGAGATCCCCCAGACAATGGTGCGATATGCTTTCTTACTTTAGTAGTTGAAAATTCTCGGCATTCAGATTTCCTGGCCTTGCGCTCTGCGATCTTGGGTTCGCATCTGGCGGACTTGAAGGAGATTACACATGACTTCTTGTACGAGAACTATCGTACTGAGAAATTATCCAGCGGAGTTGAAGGTCAATTGTAGGTCATTCTTTGGTCACACATCTCGAACTATAGCTAACGTTTGACTAGTACGTCTAGTATGAATCCAGAAGAGCTCGCCAATCAGTCATTCCTTCTCAAGGAAGAACAGTTACGAAGAGATGAAGAGAAACTCCGAGAAATTGAGCTCAAAGTGCAGCGTGAGATCACTGAAAAGCGACAAGAATTGTTGGCTCGGGAACACGAGTTGAGAGAAATGGAGGCCAGGTTCGCTAGAGAGTCGAGTCTTGTCTCGCAAGACGACAGTGGTATGAATAACGAACAGGAGTAGTCTATGTACTTAATTGTTCTTGCATTGTTGTAGTTTACATAGTTATGTTTTACGTAGTAAAATGGTTGCTTTGTGGCTGGTAATCTCAAAGTCCTGTAATAATAAGCATTTTGTTGCTAGCCAGCATTATGATGTTCTCTAGGTTGTGCTGTCTATGTTTAGAATTTGACTGGCTATAACGTACCTCAATATAATTTCGGCAGGTTATCTTTAATGGACAACTAAGGCAGAGAATTGCTCCGGCGAGTAAGCATATACTGATTCAACCTGGTCCTGCAGGCACCATATATTCATTCAAAGACAAAACCCAAAAGCGCCAATAGTGCGAAAGAACATCATAAAACATCCCAATGGAAATAATATACGCGACGAAATCAAAAAGAATAACAAATAGCTGTAATCATCTTCTCTACTTGGCCAATGAAATCCAAAAGTCCGTGTATTACCAATACAGACATGACATACTCCCACAACGTCAGCCCACCGCAAAAACAGATCTGCAAACCCATAGTGCAATACATTTGACCATGTGACAACAAAGTTACAACAATGTCTTTACGCGTGGAACGACTTTTTCTTGCATATGAAGTGACTGTGTACTCGTCTAATCTGCGCTCTGGCAACCATCTTATGGCAGTTCTTGTCACTCGCATCGACGAGTCCTGGGGTTGAATCTTGATCGTTTTCGGATGTCGGACAGCAGACTTCTATCCGGTTCACAAAACCGTCGTTGACGGCGTCGAAAATAGTGCACCGTCGTTTGGGGTCTGGATCAAGCATTCGCAATAACAGGCGGCGACAAGATAAGCTGAACGGTGCGAGCATTTTAAATTTTGGTAGCACTTCGCACTCGCTACTCGAAAAATTCGCCTCTGGGTGTTCCTTGTGGAATTCATCGATCGTGTCCTTGTAGGCCTGATACCTTGGGTCCGACCTGTCCGCCTTGGTAAAGGGATGTCCTCCAAATGTCATGCAAAAATAGACAATTGCGCAAGACCAGATGTCTAGTGCTCGCGCATCGTATAAGATCACGTCATGAGCAAATACTTCTGGTGAGATATAAGGTTCCGACCCGCATATTGCCGTGCATAACTTGACAGGCCCGGTTGGCGGATTCTCTTGCACGACGTGCGAGACACCAAAATCGGAAATCTTGAGCGTACCATCCAGCGTAAGGAGCAAGTTCTCCGGTTTGATATCCCTGTGTGCGACTCCTTGTGAATGCAAATACGCGACTCCTCTCAACAGCTGCTTAAATAGGCAATTTCGTTCTCGCGCGTTCATAGGCTCTGGTGATTGCTTGATTAAAGCGAATAGGTCACCACCAGCGCAGTATTCCATAACGTGGCACCACCGGTGGTGTGCACCAAGACATAAATCCTCCGTATGTACGACGTTCGGATGTTTCAGCTTTTTGACAATCTGATACTCGACCGCAAGTTTCGCATTGTAGTCGTGTTCCTTCTCATATGGGCCATGGCGGTGGAACTCCTTGACAGCATAGACTTTGGAGTGGTCCGTGACTGAGTAGACTGTCTTGACGACAGCAGTCGAGCCCTTGCCAATGGTGTTGCGTCGCAGGGGTGTCAGCGAGGACGAATATTTGACAGAAAGTGGGATGGTCGGCGGCTCAAAGTCCGGTGGGAGATCGACAGGCTGATTGCTACTGGTCGTACTGCCGTTATGAGAAGACGTGTTGCTCGACGAGAGCGAGAAGGAGCTTGTTGCTCTCTTCAGAAACATGGCAGCGTGCTGTGAGGAGGCAGTGGATGGGCTGGCAAACCTGAAAGTAGATAGAATAGGCGTTACCGGCAGTGACTGGTCAAAAAAGCGATTAACATCTGCTGGCGAAATACAGAGTCGAGATTGGTCACCGGCGTTCGCGAAGGAAAGAGACGTAACTGATTGAAGTCTAGTACGCTGCGTTGCCAGTCATTTGGTACAGGCTACGAGGACGACAGGACGCGGAAGTTACGGGCGACAGACCATGTCTTTCTGGCGGGCGGATCGAGGAGTGTGAGGTGTCGGGACTAAAAATAAGGACGACAAGGATTGATAATGGCGACCTAGTCGATGGCGGCGAGTTGACTCTGTAGCCCGGCGCCTGTTATACAGGTCCTAAAACAGAGGCACACTGGCCCGCTACACCTCAACTGCACAGAGTTGTGCTTGTTGCGCTGCAACTGCAATAAGTCACGGTATTACTGCCGGAAACGGCTAGGAAGAGCGCCCAGCGCCCATCCCACGCCAAGGAACTAACTCGAGTCACACTGCACTGCGAATCACAAATCTCTCGTTCGCGGGCACATTTTTCTTTTGTACGCTTCTCCTTCAACCTATCTGATCAAGTCTATACATCCAAATGGGCGTCAGAATACGCTTGGTCCGCATGGGACTCAAGCGCAATCCAATATATAACATCACTGTTTCTGACAACAAGTACGTTCGCATGCCACTTTGATTCTCGACAGTCCAACTGACAACCAAATTGTCTAGACGAGGTCTTAACAAGAAGCCAATCGAGGTCATCGGCACTTATGATGCACATTCAAAGCCACTACCTGGCGCTCCAGACATGAAGTTAAAAGAAGTACACTTAGATTTTGCGCGCGCGCGGTACTGGCTTGGCGTAGGCGCTCAGCCGTCGGATACGGTCACTAGTTTATTCAGAAAGGTGAGCGCGTCTCGACGTCCTGCATTGGATATTGCTAACGTTCAGTTTGTTGTAGTTTGGTATCATGCCTACGCCGTCTCCTCCGACGCCAAAGAAATAATACCAAGTAATACAGTCATCGTTATTACATCTGTTTCACAGTAGTCATCGGCGTTCTTGGTTGCCTTGCATGTGTCCGGAAAGTGCCTTGTATATAGTATATTAGTGTACATTATGAATCTATAATACATATTCCGTGTTATTGTACAATATTTCTTGTTCCGTCATTCGTCTGCTTCCCCGTCGTCTTTGTCGACTCCAGTATTACTTTCGACATCACTGACGTTGTCGCTATCGCCTTCTAGATCACTCAGTTCGCTTCCTAGTGCGCTCTCGCGCGGTTCAAGCTCTTCCATGTCTTCCAAAACTATCCGCTTGGGAAGCCGCGGTAGAGCGATATCGCAAACTCGTTCTTCCGTGAGGAGCATATCAGCAAACTCATCTACGTGGATTAACCTAAAACCATTCATGTTCCTCAGCTTAAGCTTATGATAGTCTGCAAGCAGTGGCTCCAGAAGTTTGTATACCTCGGCGGCAGGATACGTCAAGCGAATGTAAAACGCTGCTAGCGCTCGTAAGTACCTACCAGAAATGTCAGTGCTGACCTTGGTCGCAAACTTATGTCCAATCATACTTGAAATCTTCAGAAGCCATATATTCCAGAATTATTTCTTTCTCTGGTTGCAGCTGTATCATCTTGAATGCCAAGCACAGAAACGGGGTTGGGCGTTGCTGACCATATTGTCCCCCAATATAGGTCATCTCAACAGCACGATCGCACAAGGTCGCAGCTATACTCATCAGCGTTAAATCTCTGCATCTACGCTGTCACCTGTCAACGCGCACCCGTAAGACCAAAGCATTGCTCTTTCCAGTAGAGCGAATCGAAAATGCGCTCTCGGATGATTTTTTCAATTAAACGCTAACAATTCAGTCAGGAAAATATCTCGCCAACAAATACGACAAACACCTACTGCAGGATTCTGAGAGTGGATTTCTTGACCTTTGACGAGACCTGATTGATTCGATTTAACTGCAGTCCGAGTAGTCCAGGAATTTATAACATCGTACCTCGCTCGAGGGTGATTCCACGTTCAGGACCTCCTTCCATTGTCCTAGACACTTCGTGCAAAAAATAAAACTCTGTCAGTCTAATATGTCTTGCGATAGATCATCACACAATGTCAAAGAAGAACGGAGAACAATGAAGCGACAGATTTGGCAAATTGGGATCAACTCGAGGACAGTAGCTCGCAAGTTGAGTTTTGGAATTGGAAAGTTTAGTACCACCGATGGCGGTTTAGGGTTGGAGTCGGAATCATGTCCCGTCGAAATATCGAAATACCGAAAGTAACGCAATAAGTTTTCGAGCGAATGTACTCCACACCATTCATTATAATTTATGCAAATTTATTGCGACCACCTCATAACTTGCAATTATGCAACCTCAAGGTGCCTACAAACTGCTACATATGTGACACGAGTCTTCGAGTGAAAATCAGTAATGCAAGTCGATGTAGTCAAGCCCCATCCAAAACCTGGTGCTTCATTGGGTTAAGAAAAAGTTCCGTGAGTCGGTGCACACCTCCTTCGTACACATTGGACACTGCATGGCATACTGATTGCTAGCAACTGCCGCCCCTGTCAAGTGGTTGTGGACAGCATCTGCCAACGCATCGAGAAACATTGGGTGACCATTAAGGGATTCGGCACGCTTTATCCCCTCCACTTTCGTTTCCTTAATGATCTCAAGATCCAGTTCATGCAAGGTCTCAATATGATCACTAGTGAATGCAATCGGCACAAGAATTATGTTTGTCTGACCTTTCTTCACCAAGGACTTGATCGTATCCGAAGTCTGAGCGCCCAACCAGGCAGACGGCCCAACCTGGCTCTGCCATACAAGTCTGTACGGATTTGTGAACTTTAGCTCGCTCATAACACTATAAACTGTCGCGGCCACTTCTGCAGGATATGGATCTCCACGATTAACGACCGACATTGGTAAGGAATGCGCAGAAAATAAAAGAATAACTCTATCCCGCACACTTTCGTCGTACTCTTTAAGCTTATCCGTAATCAATTGAGCAAATGTCTTGACCAAGCCCGAATGTGTCGGCCACCGATCAATGACGCTCCACTTTATTTCTGAATCCGGATCCAGCCTTTTAGTAACCTTCCACAACTCGTTCAAACTACTTCCGGTCGTGGAACAACTATACTGCGGGTATTGAGTGAACGCAATTGCGCGTTTTATACCGTCCTGCTGCATCTGAGCCAATGTATCCGCCGTCAATGGCTTTGCGTAGCGAAATGCGACGTAGCCCTTGTGAGGAGCTGTCTCTGGCGACAACTTGTCGAGACGCTTACACATTTCCGTTGCTTGATATTCTGACCATTTTCGAATCGGACTGCCGCCGCCGATTTCTTCATAGTGATGCTCAATCTTCGGTGTTCGCCTCCAGGCAATAAATCTAGCAAGCTTTTCCTGATATCGACCCAGAGGAATCAAATCCCCGTCGGCAAAGAGTCTGTATAGAAAGTCGTATACTTCGGGAATAGTTGACGGACCACCCATGTTAAGAAGAACAACACCCTGTCAAAGATCAATAATGTCGAACATCGGTGAACACCTCTTACACTCACAGTTGGTCCTTTGGATTCGTTTGACAAATCCGCGGTGGTAGCCAGTCCCCTCGTTCTAGGTATAGATGTCCTTAGGACCCGTATGGGTGATAATCGTAAAGTCATCTTGTATGTTCGGACAAGAAGGGCAGTCACCGGCGGCTTCGAGACGTTATTGAGAAGTCGATCTACTTCTACTATTGCGATGGTACAATCTCTGACATGAAAAGGCGAATTAGACGTGATTCGGTTGTGCGCAATAAGCAAAGGCGTTGCAAGATAAATTAAGCAAGATGCCAAATAGCAGGCTGGCTGTTATCGTTCAAGCACCTTAGAAGTGCAATGTGGCGGGCGACGGTTTCTCGAGGGCTGGGGTTGTAACAGTGGTAAGACAACCGAGGGGCTAGTATCATAGTGAGTTTGACTGGATTAGCACTAGATTAGCGAGTCACTGATTAACGTCACTCACGTACGCTCGCTAATACCCGTGGGAGAGGTCTGGCATAGTTGAATGATAGTACTGAGGAGCTCGGATATTCCGTCGTTTGTCATGGAATAAGACCCTGCCAACATGGACAGTGACGTCGCCATGAACCAGATCCAGGATATGGATGATGATGCGATCGAGGAATTCGTAAGTCTATTGTATGCACTGTAATCGAGTGGGCAGCCTAACTGTATCAGGACTTTCGAAATCAGAAGGACGCGATCCTCTATTGCATCGAAGTATCACCTTCCATGCTTGAGACGATAAATCCTGATGAAGGTGATCGTATAACAGAACCGACCTCCGCTGCTCGGATCGCATTAGAATCAGCTTACATGATGCTCCAGCAGCGAATTATATCTCAACCAAATGATGCATTCGGAATTCTACTGTTTGGGACCAAAGATCAGACCGATCCTGCGTACGAGAGTTGCTTAATGCTTATGGAACTTGCTGTCCCCGAAGCATCAGAAATCAAATATATTAAGGAGTTATTAGAAGGTATATATTTATGACGTTTGTTCTCTAATTATGACTAATGTAATTAGATGACGACAAATTTGATAGCGTGTTTACACCGTCAGATACTCCTCCGTCCATTGTCAATACACTGTTCTGTGCTAATCAACAATTCAATGCTAAGTAGGTGGATTGCTGGTATACTAATATAGTTGTACAAGTTAACTGGATTTAGATCTGGTACATATATGTTCCAGCGCCTGTTCCTTGTAACGAATACCGACAATCCCAGTGAATCGAGACCAGATGTTCGCAAAGCTGCACGAACTCGCATGCACGACCTCATTGGGCTCGGTGTCAGAATTGAGCCTTTTTTTCTCAAAACGGAGCGTCGGCCGTTCGACACATCGAAGTTTTGGGAAGACGTAATTTACAGTGGCTACAAGAGCGACGACTATGTTGACATTCAGCCGATATTAATTACGGCGAAGCAAGGCTTGCAGATGAAGGCGCATGTTAAAGCTCGGCAGACACCGCGACATGCAACATTTTCGGTGCCACTGGAAATTGTTCCAGGAAAATTGTCGATTGGGGTCAAGGGATATGTGCTATTTAAACGCCAGGACATCATACGGTCTCATTATGTCTACGAGCAGGAAGGCGAACAGGCGGTTATTGCTCGCAGTCACGCACAATACATCTCTGTTACGGAGGAGACGGATATGACGACCGCGTTGGCTACGAAATCCATGAAAGTCACCCCTAAAATAGAAGAGATCGATAAGAATGAAGCGAAGAGAGGCTTCAAGTTTGGTGGAGAAGTGCTGCCGTTTACCGCCGACGAAATCCAGAGCTTGCGGACTATCGGGCAAGCTGGCATACGAATAATAGGATTTAAGCCGCTACAGCTATTCGATCCGTCATACAACATGCGACAGTCCTACTTTATCTATCCATCCGAAGAAGACTTTGTGGGGTCCATCCGTACATTTGCGGCTCTCCATAGTAGCCTTCTAGATGAGAATAAATTCGCTGTGGCTTGGGTAAAGCCTACAATCAGAACCAGTCCTTTCTTGGCCGCTTTGGTTGCCTGTCCGGAAATCATTGAGCACGAGAACGGACGAGACGAGCAGAAACAATCTCCTGGTATCTTTGTTATTAAGCAGCCATTTGCGGATGATATTCGCGATTTCCCCGCTCAGCCATATAATGATATTAAAGGTATTCCTTATTTATTCGTGCGTTGCCGATAATTTAACAATACTTAGCTCCGAACGAACTGATTGACAAAGCCCGCGAGATTGTCAACGGCATCAAAATGCCGAAAGGGTACGACCCCAGCCGATATCCAAATCCGGCGCTCCAATGGCATTACAGGATCCTTGAAGCATACGCGCTAGAAGACGAGCTACCAGAGACTCCTGAGGATTTTACGCTTCCAAAGTATAAGTCCATTCATAATCGCGTCGGTAAGAAGGCGATCGACTTCTCTAGGACTGCAGACGAGATCTTGACAAATATGTGATCCATGAGATGGGCTCCGGAATTATCAATCGGAATGTAGAACGATAATTGACAATAGTTCTATTTCAGATCATCTAATCAATATTAATCGGTCTCTAAAGTAAACTACCTATAGCGTGGCTGAATCAATCGCGATTCAATATGAAAAAGAAGATAACAAAGAACAAGAAGGAAGAATTTCCATTGAGTATCACTTTTTTATACCTCACTCTGCATATTTTCTTCACTAGGATCTGCATTTTTGGTTTTAGCTGTTCCAACACCAGCAATACCATCTCTCTGATCGGCACCCAGCCACGGCTTTTCAGCCTCGCCTTTCAAGGATCTCACCATGCTGTTGTAAACGATCATACCACTCACTGTAAAGACGAAGCCCACCGGATAGAGCCAGAAGACATAATAGCCAAAGACTTTGATGCCAATCAGCAGACCCCAAAAATCGGAGGTGAGGAGGGACAAGTTGTAAAACGCAGCAGACGACATTCGAAACAAGATCGGAGCCGTGCAGTAGAGAACAAGCATAGCCAGGGTGTAACCAGTGAACCAGCCCGCAATACGGCCACCCCAGTGGGCTTCTTTGATGGATTCACGCTCAAAAATGGCAGCTTGGACTCCATTAATAATCATTCCGAAAAGACCCATCTGACCAAGCACTTCATAAATTGGACGCTTAGAGACGAGGAATTCCTCGAGAGTGTTGGAAATGCCATAGCATGTTGCTCCGAGAAGGACAAATAGGTCACCTTTAACCATATCCACGGCCACATAGTTTTTGTCTGTCAACAAATCGCCAATAACAACGAGAACCATACCGGCAATGCAGACAATAATACCAACTACCTGATTCCAACGGTAGCGGACCTTCAGAAAAAGGAATGACAACACGACGACGACCGCGATGGCCCAGTTATCGAGAAGTTGGGCACTTAGCAAATTTGTGTACTGATAGGCTTTAACAACGAAGTAGTTCTGTACATCTGTATTAATACTAGACACTGATGTTGCTACAGCTGGAGAACTTACGCCTTCCACGTCCGCAAATGCCAATATGAAGAACTTCCACCCATCGTAGTATAGGTTTTTAAAGTATCTCTTGACGCCGTATCTAGCTATTGCTTAACAGCGGTGCAAATTTTTAGCTTCAGGCAGAACCTACCTATAAACTGTGTATGGGGTGAACACTAAATTCAGAATAACATAATTGAACAATGTCTGGAACGCGGGAACATTGTTTCCATCAGCAGCCAAATACGAAGAAAATGTGTTTGTAGCAACAATACACAGTGAAAGAATTTGTCCATGGAAGAGAATTATCCAAAATCGAGAGGTAAAAAGGAATTGAAACGGCTTTGGCTTGAGTACATCTTCGACGTCCTGATCGTCGTATAGCTGGGGCGTAGTTTCGCCATCGACATTGGACGACTCTGATGTAGTGATGGGCTTGCTAAGTTCGACTGACCCGTAAAGATCATCTTCGCCCCCAAGTTTGTTGTTAATGTAAGGGCCGCCGTTCGAGAACGGGTTCGAGGATGAAGACATTATATGCTAAATAGCTGTTAGCCGGAATAATAGCCCACGAAACGACGTCGCAAACTCCGAGTCTGTAGTAACTCACAAGACAATAGACCAAAAAAGACTTAGTTTGAGGTTCTCGTTTTAAAACACGAATGCAGAACCACCCGAAGGTCAATCGTGTTTGGTTGATGAGATGCGAAAGTGGAGCGAGCAAGAAAATTCCCTTGTCATCGACAACTCGCGTGCGGCTTGCACGCCACATGGCTTTTGACTCAAAAGTATGGCTGCAGAACAGATAATTTGGGGTGAGAAGCTGAGGCGCCAACAACCCTAATCTTAGTTATTGCCGATTGGGAAATATGTTGCCGAACAGGACCTGCCGATTCGGGGCGTAAACAAAACACATCACAAGCTCCATCCTTTGCGACTCAGCTGTCATCAACGACCTGCCATTTTGCTCTCCAGATCACGCGGTCGTCACCTGAGGCAGCGAGGATATGGATTCTGAGGTACGTTTCTGGTTGTTTCTATTCACGCTCGGTGCTGTTGGTGGCTCCTTGTTGTCACAGAACGCATGCTGTATAACTAACTATCGCCATAGGAGTCGACCTTGTCGAGGACTGGAATTACAGGAGAGCCCAATAGTGATTGGAGCAAAAAGATTGCCGATTTTGAAATCGAGTACAGCAACGTAGCTCACGATAATCAACGTTTATTCAACCGAATGCAGGCTATTTCTGGAAAGGTTAGCTGTTAATGTCGTATACATGCGCTGGGCTTTTGAATAATCGGCTAGGTCTAACTTGTGGCAGGAAAACGTGCCTTTGGTTTCCACGGTCAAATCGACAAGAAAGCAGAAGAATGCGGCGTCACGGGCACAGGACATACAGTTTGTGGCAGATGTCGGCCAAGAACTCCTTGTCGAGTGTCGGAAATTACAATTGCTGATCGCTGAGAAAGATGAGAAACTGAAAGAGTCCGACGTCCAGCGGTCTCAGCTAGAGGCTACGATCGAAAACCTGGAAGTCAGAGTACGTCAGCTGGATGAATCAGAAGGTATGATGTGCCTTTAGAAGGTCTCTAATGAGATGAGAACTGACATGACTGGTGCAGAGAGATATAAGGAGGAAAACTGGAATCTAGAGCTGAAGATTCAAGAACTGGAATCGGAATCGTCCGAAGTCTCTCACAGATTGTCGAAGCTCAACCTCGAGCACAGCGCGACGTTTCAAATGTATACCGCGCAGGGTGATTTGCTAGAAGCCCTGCAGGCTAGAGAAAGTGAGCTCGCAAGTGACCTTGATTCCTGGAAAAGCAAATACGAGAGTGAAATGTTGAACTATGAACAATTGATTGCCAACCTGCAGCGAGATAACGAAGCCCTATCATTATCCGTCTCGAATTTGAACGAGCAACTGGCTTCTGAAACTTATGTCGAACCAAGCGATGTTGCAGTTGATGACCGTTATGATGACGCACAGGAAATCGAGGAAAGCGCACATTCGGAAGGTCCGAAGACCCCAGAGAGGTCTCCACCTATGTCGCCGGTCAAAGCTACTCCAGCCCATCGTACAGGTCTTGAAGGAGAGACATTGCGAGCTTCTCTAGGACACGCGCATCGAACTATCACAACACTTCGAGGTGCTGTGCACCGTGAAAAGACCGAAAAGTTGGAATTGCGACGTTTGCTAGCTGAAGCGCAAGAGGAGATTGAGGCCCTGAAAAATCGCCCGAAGCGAGCTAAGGCTACTGGTGTACAGTCGACGAAGAGAACAACTCTGCTAGGAACTAGCGGCCGCAAATCTCAGTACCGAGTTTCCAACGATCTCGACGAAATCGAGAGGGATATGGAATGGGAGACGTTTAATGGGTCTAACGAAGGGTTCTTATCCGCCAATGAAATGTCTGCAAGTGAAACAGATGGCTTCGAAACCGCGCTTGATCAGCCAACAACAGATGAGGAAGCCTTTAGCGACAGGACAGAAACTGAAGACTACCAGACTGGTGCCGAATCGATTCCTGACTTGAGCATCAGGGATGGTGACGATGATACTGAAACTGAGTATGCCGTCGTCAATACTGGCATCTCTCGACAACGCTCGATAAGATCCGGAAGTGATATAACTGATGACGATGACGAGGTCATGGGATCCAGAATTCTGAGATCGAAACTGAGCCGACGTAACTTGTACCAGAAAAGAGATAGCGGGAATTTTGGAACACCAATGCCGTTGTTTGACGAGCTTGGATCGAGTCCGTTTGGCGGTACCCAACACACTCCTACTAAATCCACGAGGACTGAGGTTCGCGACGCCCAGGTTATGACTGATCCTTGGGCACCTGAGGGAGTCTACGTTGAGCGTGAGACCACAACTGAATCTCTCATGGCATATGCTGCTGCGTTGTCTATGGTAGCGCTTAGTAAGGACGAGTATGACTCTTTAACCAACCGCAGGGCTACGCTGGCGACCGTTGCTGCTGATGCCGAATCGTTAGGTTTGATTGTTTTGGGCAGAGGCGAATATGATTCGCTTATGAACAGGAAGATTACCCTTGAAAGTGTCGCAGCAGACGCTGAGTCTCTATCACTAGTTACAATTTCAAAGGCCGAATACGAGGCAACTTTCAATCGCAGAGTAACGCAACAATCTTTGGCGGCTGACGCTTCAGGGTTATCTATGGTCGTCCTTCCTGAGGATGAATACGTGTCGCTGTCGAAATCGACTTCAATTACAACAGATTCTCTTACTACAGCTGCTGCTGGTCTGGGATTGATCGTGATTTCCAAGGCTGAGCACGAGAAATTGCTCAACGATGCAATCCAGTCGCGTGAGATCACTAGCCAACGTAATATCTCTCAAGAGACGGTAGTGGCAGATGCTGAGTCACTTTCCATGGTTGCCATGCCCAAGGATATCTACAATTCGCTAATTAATAGAGCCATTACTGCAGAGTCCGTTGCGACTGACGCTGCAAAGATGTCAATGATAGCGCTTCCGAAAGTGGCGTATGATGAGCTATTGGAACAGACGCGATTCAATGCACTTGCTTCTAGAGAAATTAGTCAGGAGAGCGTGTCAGCCGATGCTGCTGCAGTGTCTATGATTGCCTTGACAAAATCTTCGTATGAGGAACTTTTAGAGCAAACTCGAGCTGCTACTCTTGCGTCTCGTACGATTACTGAAGATAGTGTTGTAGCTGACGCTACAACTTTGTCTATGGTTGCATTGCCTAAGTCAGTCTATGAGGACATATTGAGTGAGCCTCGTGAGGAGATTCACTCGAAGCGTCAAATCACGCCTAGTGCAGTTGCTGCTGATGCGACAGCACAGTCTATGGTGACGATTACGGTCGACGAATACGAATCGCTTGTGAACCGTCAGGTTACTCCGGAGAGTTTGGCGGCTGATGCAACTTCGTTGTCAATGGTTGTTATATCGCAGACAGAATATGATAGGCTGGCTAGCATAGAAACAAAATCAAGCATTGTAAGGAGTGAGCCTGGCGCCATCTCTGTGAATGGTCACGGCACACAGACCGAACAACCATCAGTCGCATATCCTGGAAGCCGGGAGACCATTGCCGTCGCTGCGGCTGCTCTGTCATTGGTTGTTTTGCCTGAAGCTGAGTACGACGAGCTGGTCCACGCTACAGAACGTCGCGAAGTTCAGCTTACGAAAGATGACCCATCGGGGCTCAAATCCTCTGCGAATACAGAATTGCTTGCAATGGAGCCGACAATTCCCGTTGATAGATCGGACGGACAAACGAAAGGCGCAGCTGCTTTGGCGTCGTCGGATGCGACGTCCATTTACGACGACGATGAGCAGGGTCGCGTCGGCCACGTACCGGGACAGGTACCCGCTTTGCCATATGATAACGACTCTCGGAGATCAGTCCCGACAGCGCCACTTATGCTTCATGCAATAACGCAGACAATGATAGGTGAATATCTATGGAAGTATACACGCAGGAAAGGGCGCCAGACACTCTCAGAGAACCGGCATAAGCGCTATTTTTGGGTTCATCCATACACTCGAACGTTGTATTGGAGTGACAAGAATCCGTCAGCTGGTGGTGAGGTGAAAGCTAAGTCGGCACTCATTGAAGGAGTACGAGTCGTGCGCGATGATAATCCATTCCCTCCTGGCTTGTTTCATAAGAGCTTGCTGATTCTCACACCAACACGGACATTGAAAGTCACGTGTCTAACGCAAGAACGGCATGAGACATGGTCCAACGCACTATCATTTCTGTTACTAAGAACAAACATTAACTCCCCAAGCGTTACTGTGCGACATCCAGGTAATGCGAGCGAAGAGAGTCAAGTCTCGTCCGGTTCCGGCTCAAATAGATCGGGCCCTGGGCGGTCTAATACTCTGGGAAATTCTCAGTACGCAAATATTCGGCAGCCTGGAACACAGTCGGTGTCATCGGCATATCATTCGCGGACCACATCGTCAGCGCCGCTGCGGCGACACCCTTCGTACCAGCAGCAATTCCGCGTCGCGAACCAGGGGTCAATGGGACGATTGACTTCGCTCTTCAGACCTCCGACTGGAATTCTCAATCAGTCATCAAAAACTGAGTCAGCGCAACCGCGGCATGGAATGTATGAGGCACAGGAAGATCTCGACAGCGCAGATGAGTTAGAGGCTCAAGTGGAGAGAGAAGCGAGCGAGATGGAAGGATTGGAGAATGTCAGGGTATGCTGTGAAGGTAAGCTCCTAATCACTGAATGCTAATCTTGCACGAAAAGAGCTGACTGGGCGTAGGTAAGCATGATGTCTCAACTCTTCACAGAGCCTCCCATCAGCATAATCACCAAGTTTAAGTAACCCATACATCGGTCGGAGAACTGGCGAGCAACCAGTACGCCGGGCGTCCAGAGTTTTTGCATTCTATTTTCTTTTCTTTATATTTTTCGCTCTGTGCGATTAGACATTCCTTACCATTGTCACTCTTTTGTATATTAAGATCTTGATTTATTCCTAGGTGTCCAGAAATACGGCGAATCTTGATCAGGCGCTGATGTCACGAATTTCATTTGCTTTATCATCATTTTTAAGTAATACATACAAGCTGACTGGCTTGTGCATTGGATAGTCACTAAATAAACCGATCATGATTATAGAATAGAAGCAAGCCCTACCTCACGACTTTTCGACGAGTTGACTTCTGAGGAACGGAAAGTAACTTTCGCTTGATCGGTTCCGCCTGCGTCAACATCAGCTCGGCCTTCTCAAGCGTGTAGGCGCCGACAACTGGTCGTCCTGATTGTGTCGGGTGGTCATCTGGACCTTGAGGTCCTCTAGATTCCGATGACGATGAATGGGAACTGCCAAGCATGTCAAAGGAGACGCAGCCGAATTCGTCGTCATCGTTTTGACCATTGTTTTCGTCGGGATCTTCGCGAATACCATTATTCGCGTCCTGCTCGGATGGCGAATGGCGCGTTCGGAATTCTTTCTTGGGTTGATTTGACTGATAACAGGGCAATTTACTGTTTGTAATTCCTCTGGAGTCTGATTTCGTATCGAGCTGCGAATCAACAGATCTCGAGACGGTTCGTGCTGCGATAGCGCGGCCCAACTGACTGTTCAGTCGTCCTCGCTGGGGCTTAGTTTCCACGTCCGTTCGTAGCTGAGGGAGCAATTTCGAGGACTGTTGAAATCCTCGAACCGCAGTCGCATTCACATTCGAGCTCAAGCTGTTGGTCAGCCAATTCTCCACAGTGTCTCCCTCCGGATGATGGTCTTCATAGTTGTCATGATCGCTTAGGACTGATGACGACAACTTTACTGGCGAGGAAGTGTCCGGGGGAGTTAATAATGAGCCTGTGCAGGCCTTTTGTCTATTTGTGTCCACACCTGAAATAATGGAACCTCGCCGCGAGTTGCCATTCACCGGACCTATGTCTGTCAATCTCATATCTACCATGTGCACTAGCAACGGCTAACATACCCATCATGCCGTTGCTGTACACAGCATTTCGGCTACGAGATGCAGGAGGCAAAATACCTATATTCGGAGATTTTGGCACGAGAATAGTTGTGGGAAGACGATATGGCGTATTTACTTTATTGCTAGAAGGTCGCAGTTTCGGGGGAGATACAGCGTCTAGTTGCGGCAGTGACTGATTCCCCATCATGGAGCCCACGACTCGCGGACTTCGAACATCTAGGGATTCAGAAATGCGTCGCTCCGGCAATGGTGATTTGGCAGCAACCATGGAAGAGTGACCCTGCAGCCGTTTTGAAGAGGGAAATACTGGCGTCGTGGATATTGGTGAGAGCACAGCATCGCATTTGAGAATTGGATTCTCTCTAGGAATTAAACCGTCTTTCGGGACTGACGTTGTTGAACTATTGCTCGACAGTGGAGCTCTGCCAATTGAGCCAACAGCTTCTGCGCGTAATCCAGACAATCTGCAAGCGGATGCTGGAGAATCAGTGTACAACTCCGATTTCGACGTCCGTTGGCGCAGAGTCAAGCAGGAATCATTTTTCTAGACGAATGTCTAGCCGTTATCTTAGCAAGCAAATTGGTGGTGAACAATACCTTGCGATTCGATCCTGGTGTCCGCGTGACTGGTGTGACATCTACTGTATAGGTGCTGGCTTGATTTTCAATCGTGACCAGATGTCTCTCCATGACCAACGTCTCGCCCAGATGCAGGACGCCCTTGGAAAGAAACATACTATCCTAGACCATGTTAATAGAATACACAAATTTCATAGGAGTACGCACGATCAGAATCCTCGAAGTGTCATATAGCATAGCTCGTTTGTTGAAAGTATGCAATTTCAGCGTCCCTACGGTTGCCAATTTTAGTCGCCCATTTCCTCCTCTTCCCCTCTATAACCAAAGCGAGATACGCACCATCATACCAGGTCTTCGACTTCTGGGTGACCTGTGGGGTCCATAAAATGTCATAAACGTGTACATCGGCGTTCATATTTGTAAAATCATAATGAGCTGATTATAAACAATGTTTGACAGGCCCAACAGACCCTTAACTTGTCGAGCCTTAACCTCCAAGCTCGAATAGGCCAGATACACTTATCCCTCTACCTATATCAAAAAGTCGTAATGAATTCAGTTGGCCACTCTCGTTGATGATATTGATGGGAGAGTTGTCGTTGCAGTTGATTGTTGATTGCTTTTAAGTCGCGTTCGCGTCGACGCGAACCGGGAGCACGTGCACCTGAACCGCGAGATGAAGTTTGCTTCCGGCTTCGTTCGCACCGACCGCAGCACCGACAGATCATTCGGTATGCGAACGCAATGCCACTTTCATCTACTTGCGGACGTTGCTCTCGATTATCCATTTCGAGCGAGAGATCCGGGATTTCGCACTGCAAAAGTACTGCATTTGACACCGGAAGCGACAGCCTGAAATAAAGACCACAGGAAGGGTACGACATATAATTAGTATATCACGTCTCGGTGAAGCCCCTTCCGACAGCCGACTAACAGCAGATAGACGTCTAGGACTTAGAATCTTTTGAATTTTAGAATGTAGACAAATGCGCCTGCATCTGAAGCATAATTTGCTCAAAACTGTCATTGTATCTACGACCATAATAGTAATTATTCAATGCGCACGTATAACCGACCGAGAATGGCCACCGCCTTTTTCTGAGAATTGATACTATGATATCACGGCAGACATCACTAGTTCTACCGCGACCTCGGTCAAGGTCTCTGGGAACCGAGTCGCAATTCAAAAGTCGACGACCCGAGTTCGTCAATCGCGAATCTCCCGCTACGCTTGGTTGCGTAGCTCGGGTCGTTGAACTCGGATCGTGTCGCAACCGGGCAAGCGATGCGAGTACGAACCAGAAAGGCGAGTCTTAAGCGGGAGTCAAAATTTCCCCGTTTTCAAAACTACCCAAAATGACCCGTGCCAGCATTAAGTCAGGCACCATCCTACGTTGTTTGTGTGGAAGAGGGCAAATAGAGTATCAGGATGCGTTTCCATTTTTATTGTCCCAAAATGGCTATCGGCAAGCAATCTACACCACCAGGTCGCTGTTTGCTCGACGACTATCCGATTATATTGCCAGACTGACGTTAAACATACAGGAGTCAGGAGCTTCGTTAACAAGTAAACAACGACGCGATAAAAACTCAAAACCTGAAAATTGCCTGCGCCAAAATCCAAAATTTAGTTTTCATCCACCGAAATTTTGACGCCAAGGCTCGCCCGAACACGAGCCGCACTCGCGTGATGTTTTGCTCGCGTCCACCCACACATTATTATTGGTTCAAACCATATCGCGTTCCTTCGCAGTATTCACTAACGTACACCATAGTTCTATCCTTAATTAGATTACATTACCATTATTAGTCTATTCTATAACAATCATATCCGGTCGTCAACAAATGCAATAAAACAAAATCATCTCCACTCGGACCACAACATTGGTAGGACAACCAGACACGCCTTCCAGAACACTGATACACTTTCCACCGTCAGTGCTGGATACTGCGACCAGGTTGCGTCTTGGAAGAGAACATAAATACTGTACAACGCTACCTGAAAGAAATGGCTGATGAGCAAGAATGGGACGGGTAGTATACCAGAAAGGAGACCAATCGGCTCGGAGACATAGATACCACCACGTTGGAAGTATCGGAAGCAACCATTTTGCAGCCTGCGTAGACGACTGTCTGCAAGTGAGTTAGTTAATCTTCCTCAGTAAATGAAAGTGGAAGCGTTACCATTGGCCGCAAACAAAGCATAGAGAGCTTGCGCAAGAATATTGATAACCGTGCTAAGGTTCTTTCGCTTCCAGTAAAACTCATTAAGCTGAGAGACAACGAGATTTGTGTCGTCGAAAGAAGGGACACGCGCGGGGGAGAGCAGGTCAGAAATAAGAACAATGTCGTTCAATGCAACAGTCATGCCGCCGCCAGTAAGCGGGTGCCGCATATTGTACGCGTCTCCCAGAAGCAGAAGGCCGTGAGTATCGTTCGCGGATGGCGGAAGGTAGGAGTTTGGCATTGACCGTAATCTCTCTGTTTGCATTGCGGCCTTGAATGAGGGAAGGAGACACGCAGGAATAGAGGCGGAGACGACCCCTTCCAGGTGTCGTTTCAGGTCGCCATTCGCAGCTGACGGGAGCTTACCCTGAACATCGACAAGCATTCGCGTCTCGTTCGAGCCGATCTGATAAACAAGTATGGGTGGGTGATCTCCGAGAATGACATGTCCGTGACGGGGCGTGGGGAGTACGGCATCCTTTAGCACTATGCCTACAAAATGGGATCTGATCTGAACGGGTGTGGAGATGTAATCGCGTCTGAATTTCGAGAAAGTGCCATCTGCGACAACGGTCAATGCACCGTAGTACTATTAACAGGGAACGTTAGTTGAGCGAATTGAACCCAACAGTCACAAGCGTGCACTCACGTATTCAGATAGTTCTGTCTTTCTATTGCTGCACCGGACACCAAGTATTTGGCTTGTTACTTTGTCCGATATTATTTCATTCACAGTGGCTTCTAAGACAGTGACACTTGATTTAAATGTTAGCCGAATACCAAACAATAGAACCACTGGTCTTACTTTGGTGAATTCTTGGCAGCTTCTCGCAGTTTTGAAACAAAGCGTCCGTGGTGAAAAGACCTGCCTTCAAGAGTCTTTTCCGGGGCATTATGGTCACTCGCGTACGCTATTGAAACGTTCTCACCGTGGTAAGAGATGGCGTAGCCGACGACATTGATCGCGTCGATGTCCTCCAGACATTGCCGCAGTCCGAGCTTCTCCAATGCACGGACACCACCAGGCTGTAACAATTCGCCAACTATCCGGTCAGGTTCGGCCCAGTCGCGTTCTGCAACACAGCAAGTAAGTAATTCGAGATTCATCAAGAAGTAATAAACACACTGGGTACGAACCGATGAGCAAGACCCTCCGTCCCTGGCGGCCGAACGTAGCCCCGAGCGCGGAGCCAACGACACCAGCGCCGACAATGACAACGTCGTACTGCGACGCAATTGGCTCAGTCATTTACCGTAGAAAGTGAGAGTGGGAAGTAGAAATCGGCAAAGCGTGCCTGATAGTTCGAACGCAACAGGGTCCCAAGACGACCGGCTGGAAACAAGAGCGGGTCCTAGGTTGAAGAACAGAGGACGGCACTTGGGCAGACAATTGGCCAGCCGTAAGGGCGACTCAGATCGCGGGTAGAATTTTGTGCGGTCGCGCTACAAAGGGAGCGAGACTCGAAGTTATTATTATATGTGTGGGTGGTGTGGACAGAAACCTGTGCGTTGGGTTTCAGAGGTGTGGCCACTGGTCTGACTGTCAGTGTGTCTTCCAACCCAACAGGTTGAACCGGTTTTCTGCCGGTTTCAACTTTCGGTGGACCGACTTGCCCCTGGCCGCGCGACATTCCCTTTAAGCTCATGGCCATCAACTGTAGCATGCTCGCAACCAACGGTACGGTGTATCGCCTGGCTCTGCATTGGAGGCTATGTGCAGGAGCAATTAATTGATCCAGCAATGTAACCCGTATATAGCAATTGTGCAATCTATCTTTTGCATCACGAAGTATTTTCGTTGAGGAAATTTAAACTTTGCTGGCATGGCTGGTTAAGAGTGAAGTTGCAGCAACTCGTCAGCACCCGCAAGCCCCGGCCGGCTTCATGGCATCCATTCGTCTTAGTCTGCACCGCAAGTGATAAATACGCTAACGGTCCCTTCCGTTGTGTATTCCGCCTGATACCTTGACTTAGCGACGGTATATGCGAACCTGACACCGGAGAGCATGATTATCCACGAGTGGTCTCTGATGTCCACGAGACGCCAGATAGGTCTTCACCTGGCCCGCGGTCGTGGCGTGTCAATTTAATTGCTGGAAGTAACTTGCCCGGTTCCAATATTACTAGGAGGGTCGGATCCAACAATATCCGGTCCGGCCTGGTGCAACCTCCAGCGTAGAAGGTTTAAGGTTACATCCAGTACCACGGATCGCTGGGCTTCGAATCGGTCTTTCGCAACGTTCCGTAAACTTTGACATACAGTACACTGCCATCGTCAGAATTATGATTTATGATTTGCCGCCACCTGCCAGGTCATTTGTGACGGCCGCAGGCTGCTGACAGTCATTCCACCTGGCGGATTGTCCTTACTCGCAATCGTTATGGCCGTATCGCAGTCACCCGAAGTACGACTGCACGATGAGCCCTGTGTTCGATATAAAGTCTGGTAAAACGCAACAGGGCACGACGTAAGTGAGGATAAAGCACTGAGTATTATTGTCAGCAGGGACTACGCTTTGTCGTATTTCCACTGTAATGGGACGCTGGGCAGCATGTGATGGCCGTACCTTAGGTTCGCGCTACAGTTAATAATCCTAAGGCATCAATAGCCGGCTCTGGCCATCTAATCGGCACACTGACGTTGTTCTCGGCTTTAAGATCAACATTAACACGATAGTTCTGCAGACTGCAGGAGATTAGCTGCGTGCACTACATACTGTTTCTGCCGGTCCGGGGAAGACACGGCACCACGGCACATGTTCATGGTCCTGGCGATTAAGGCTTCTGGGTCATTGACGCGCCTTAACCAACTGTGCTGACACTATCCGGCCCAGGCACGCAAACTCAATACCCCCTGCAATGATACCCCTGATGTTTGCAATCCATAGCTTCCAGGATTCTGACCAGCTCAAAAGACACTGTACTGCGTACGTTGGGTAGCCGTGAGTACGCGACTATGGACCGCTACGCACCAACGGCCGTACGTAGCAGGAAACAACGACGGAAGCCGGGTGCGATTCTTAACCCAAGTCGAGAGAACCAACGTGACGCTGGCCCGGGATCTGCAACCGGACGGCCTGAGCTTCGGTTTGAGATCTCGCGGCAAAGATTTTTGAGTTAGGTCTCATTGCACCCAAGTTGAGCGGCCCTCGGCAGAAATGATATATAACTTAGAGGCATTTGTATTTAATTTCGCAAACCATACTGCAGACCAAAGGACTGCAATTCAAATATCGGCGTTCCATTATTCGCTAACGTCGTTCGTGTGATAGCACGATAGCAACAACCCACCTCCTTAGTTAGAATGAATGCAAACGGTCTTAGAACTTTTAGTGACGAAGACATTTGACAGCCGTGATGGATAAATCACTGCAGCTGAGGACGGAATACAAAACTCGCCGCCCCGTGTAGAACTGAATTCGCTATTCCGTTGAGTCACTGGCAAGCGTTGGATAAAGACGGTCCGATAAATGCGACGAGATAATATAGTCACATCTACGTACATGTCCGCGAAGTTTTTTTCATTTATGCCAGGTATATATAGTCCGGTCCGGCGGCATGCGAACAACTCGCCGCATAGTGCTTGATTGCTAACCTGCGCCGGATCTTTGGGAGCAATTATTTTCGTGATCGGCTTAACAAGCCATGTCTATTTGCATCTGGAGACCAAGTTGACCAAGTTCGGATGCCGACCATATCAATACAGTTTATACCCGGTTAAGCCGATGCGATGTGTAATGCTAATTCATATCGGAGTAGCAGAGTTATCGGCTTATGCAAAAACTCACGGGTTCGTCTTGTTATCGTCATATAACGGATCTGCTTCACAGGGTCTCGCCAGCCCGCCGGTGCTTCTGCTTGTCTAAGACTGACAGGCTAGCAGTTTATATGAATGGTAGCAGAAGCGCCGTGGCTTTGGGACAAGGTTTGTCATCCGTCCAGGGACAGCCTGACTAGACCAAACAAATGCGATCGGACCCTGATTGAACAGACCAAGGCGTAGTAGTAACTAACGAGGGTCGCGTGTCGAACCGTCTCATCTCGCCTAAGAAGTAATAATGCGGCACAGCCCTAACCGCGAGGAGAAACCCAAACCCCACGTCAACGTGAATCGGTTCCTCCGGACCGTCAAGTGCCTCGCGCGCGTGTGTTGCCCGTGACGCCGACAACATCATCATCATCGACATCATCAGCCTTCAACTTTGGCTGCAATATCAACTAAACATCATCTTCCACATCATCACAACCACAAAATCCCTGATAACCTGACCTTTCATCAGCGCGTGCCATCTCCGTCCATCTGTGAGATTGTGTGGTGTACGTATTGTCGCCTGCCAACCCCAGTATAGTGGTCTAGTCTTGCGCGTGGAATCTCGGCTGTTGCGTGCTGCCGGCATCTTGTCATCCGGTTGACGATCTGACCTGTTCGGTAGCCATCCGCCACCTACCACCGTCCCGGCGGCATGTCTTTCGAGGTCCCGGTCACGCCTCGACGGGTCAAGGTCTACGAACTGCAGCACGAGAACTGGCACGACAGAGGCACTGGCTTTTGTATTGGTGAAATCGTTAATGTGCGTATTTCGTTGTTTTTCTGACTATCGCGCGTTGAAGGCTGCAACATAGTTGGCCGGCACTAATTATTTGATGGGATCGAATTGCTGACGTACGTGTTGATAACAGGAGGAAGCGTATATTCTTGTCAAAAGCGAGGAAGAAATAGACAAGTTCCTCTTGGAGGCGAGAATCTACAAGGAGGTCCAGTATCAGAAACAGCAGGGTGCGTCGCCTTCAGTAACGACTAACGAGTTGGGCACTGGTTTCATATCTAACATCGCATTCCAGATACATTAATCGTCTGGACAGATCCAGATGAGACCGATCTAGCGCTCAGCTTTCAGGAGGGTGAAGGATGTGCTACCATATGGTACTTTAGCATTCTGTGGCGTTTTACGTCATTTTCTGTCGTCTAGAATAATGGCTGATTCTTGGTAGGGAGTTTATAACTGAAGTTCAAAAGCATCTGGGACTCGACGATAACCAATCTGATGACGCGAATGATGTTCAAAATGGTTCAATTACACTTCCGCCGGAACCCACGCTTGGAACCTTGCCCGATATCGAACGCAGTCTCACATTAGCATCGCACACACAGTATGGTCGAGATTCTATAACAAGGAATATCCAAGATCTGGTTAGTGCTGGCCGAACGTGCTGCAGCAATTATTTCCTTGGCTGATTCGATTTAGGACTATATTAGAAAGTTAATCCCGCTGCTGAGCATGGCCGAAGATCTGGAGAGTCTGCCTGACTTGCATTCGCTTTGCCGAATAATGAAACTCATAAGTATGAATTATGCGCTACTACCATTGACTTCTTTATGCTGATAGATACAGTCCTCATGAATGACAATACGATAATGGAACAGATTCTTTTGGATGAGTACATTGTGGGCGTAGTGGGGATTCTAGAATGTTTGTCGGCTCTTTTGCGTTCCTGTATGCATACGACGGTCTAACTTCATTAGATGATCCTGAATTTCCGACACACAAGGCCAATCACAGAGATTACATTTCTGACAGGTCCCGATTTAAGGAAGTGGTTCCGATCCCAGATAACGGAATCCGGAATAAGATAAAATACATATTTAGGCTACAGTACTTGAAAGATGTTGTACTTGCTCGCTTACTAGATGATCCGACATTCTCAATGCTGAGTTCCATGATATATTTCTATCAGGTCGATGTTCTCAGCTACTTGCAGCATAACGAAGAGTTTACATCTGAGCTCTTTGGAATTTTCAGAAGTACGCCTACGTCCTCGCAGGAACTGGAAAGTTTACAGAGTGGCGATACAGACTACGCAGACGGTTTGGCTCAGCACGCACTTCAAAAAAAGCGTGATGCCGTAAGGTTTATTCACCAATTTTGCCTTACAGCAAAAAATTTGCAACCTCAACAACGATCACTTCTCTACACGAATTTTATTAAGAAGGGATTGTTTGACGTGATCGACTTTGCACTTAGAGATGACATTCCGAATGTGCGCATAGCTGGCACGGAGCTAATTCTTTCGATCATTGACCACGACCCTTCATTTGTTCGATCTGTTGTTTTAAAGACGGCCAATGAGAATACTTCTATCATCGATACTCTCATAGACTTATTACTAAGCGGATCCGATTTTGGCGTGACGTCGCAAGTATCAGAAGCAATTCAAATCCTACTTGATCCGACGTCCGGTCAGCCACTCGAAGCTCTGAGGAAGACCGCAGACATGTTTCTCCGCCAGCGCGCCGATGATCCGGAAATCGAAATGTTTCTAGACTCATTCTACAATCAATCCGTTCAACGCTTGTTTCAGAGGTTGACAGATTTGAACTCAGCGGACAAACTGAGGCACATGCCACCGCATGTGGCTACACTTTACGGCTGCCTTTGTGACCTGGTGTGTGCCTTCATTAGATTGCACGGTTACCGGAGCCGGTCCTTTTTTGTGGAGTCAAATGTGTTGGCAAATATCAGTACGCTGTTCGGCAGTTCGCACAAATCGCTTCGGTTAGGTTAGTATTTCAAAATTTTCCGTTTCAAGGATTCGATTGACGTGAGTTTAGCGGCATTGCGATGCTTCAGACAATGTCTCGGCACGAACGACGAATTTTATTGTAGATTTCTTGTAAAGAAACGACTATTTGCGCCTGTGGTTGATCTTCTGGAGGAAGTCAGCAGCAGAAATAACCTGTTGAATTCAGCATGCCTTGAATTTTTTGAGTTCGTCCGAACAGTATGTTGTCGGATTCAATGCAAATTTTTAGATGTACTAACAGTTCTGGAACAGGGTAGCTCAAAGCCTGACTATCAGCGCAACATGAAAACAATAGTAACGCATATTGTCGAAACGTATCGCGATCGATTAGAGATGCTTACGTCTTTTGAGACAATAAGATCACTATTATGGCGGTACGATCAGCTGCACGATGATTCGGCACCCCCCACTGAACTAGCAGTCACGGATTCAATGCTGGCTACGTAAGCTACAATCTCTTATTTAGTATACCATTCCGGTTTCGATGCTGACGTGATCAATTAGTATCCCGAGTCGAGGTAACGGACTTCGTGATTTGGCTCCTGATGAAGATGAATATTTCAACACGTCGGATGATGAAGAAGATCAGCCATTGGAAGAGCCGGTTGCAACTAGTGTTGCGAAAATTCCTGGGCCCGGGGATGATAAAGCTAATGTCATTGCTGACGCTTCAAGAAATGATGACATCATTATTGATGTGCCGTCTGTGCAGACCGACGACAAGTCGCCAAGTTCTTCGGCTGTGATTTCTGAAACGCTCGGCAGCGGTGAGAGTCTCGTGAATAGGTTACTAGAGGGCAAACGTGAGGCAGCCGATTCCAACCCACCAGACTTGGATCCTGGCGGTCCTACACCACTGCAAGTGCTGGGCGAAAAGAGGCGACGAGATGAGGCAAAACAACAAGAAGACGATGACGAGCTTGTCAAGTTATCATCGAAGAAGACAAGATCTAGTAGTTTTGTGCCCAGGTCGCCATCGTCTGGTACTGGACTCGGAAATAATGCTGCCACAGCAAAGAAGGGGTTTTTGTCAAATATGAACAAAAAAATCTCAATTAGTTTTGGATCGAAACGATTCAAAGATAAGGAGGAAGCGTCCAAGTGAAGACCGAAGTATCTTTCGTGCGAACTACTATACATAAGAAGTCGGGTCAGTGAACGTCACATAAGATGTGGAGTCGTTAACCGCGGAAAGCATTCTATATTATGGCATCAGGGCCATATTTCTAGTCGTTCGGTCTACATCTTGCTTTGGAGGGTTGGTTTTGTTTTTAGTTGGGGATCAGGCGTCTAGTATTATTGCATCGGTTGTAACCTGAGTCATGTATTTCTCATCTGCGTTCATTTACATACAATATCATGTCATATTCATCATGTACAATATACGACCACTTTGGAACGATAACATGTCATTAATTTTCACCGTAACTACAACACTCCTGTGAATGCTAAAGTTTCGATTTACTCTTGGGTGCGAACAAACTGAGCTTGTCGCTGTGAAGAATAGCTGGGGGAATAGCTTTAGTATACCGCACACATCAGGTCATAACTCAACGTGGAGTTGGCTTACATTCAGGATAAGGGAGTGTGCCCGCCTGTCCAGTGTGCCAGGCGCCTCCGTCAACCACAATTGTGGTACCGGTAATGAAGGACGATGCTGGCGAGAAGAGGAAAACTAGTCGAATGATTAGGCGACCCCAAGGCCTAATGGAACATATTTCACTTCAATTTACCTGTCGCATGGGATATGTCGTCAATCGTACCAAATCGCTGGAGAGGGACTGCTTTTCTGGCGTTTTCGGTCATCTCTTTCGGGAGAAGACGGGATATTCCCTCTGTGCCATCAATTGGACCTACGCCAATGTTTAAGTCAGCTCCACATCCAAGTCGTTTGTTCGCGTCGGACAGCCGCAACATAATTTTATACCGGGTGCAATGCAGTTACATCGAACTCCAAATGGACCTAGTTCTACCGCCAAAGCATTGCTGAGTGCGTCAATCCCAGCCTTGGCTGCAGCAACGTGACTCTGGAACGGAACGCCTCGTAGCGGGTTAGTTCGGATCAAATGACAGCAATCGACAAGAACCTACCGTAATAGTGCAAGGTCGCGGAAACAAAAATAACGCTTCCCTTGTTTGTAATTAGTTGGTTCTGCGCCGCTTTCACAGTATTATAACTAGAAGATGACTGTTAGAATCATTCACGCATGAAATAAGCTGAAAATGTGGCGCACCTTCCCAGCAAATCAATTTCTACGACTGTCTTGAAAGCGTTGCTAGAAAGATGCCTAAAATCAGCCAGGAAGTTCCCCGCTGCTCCACAAATAACGTAGTCAATTTTCCCGAGTTCTTCAACGGTCCTTGCAATAGCCTCTTGTAAGGCCTTGTAGTCTCGCACGTCGACGCTCATGCCGAGGACCTTAGATCCCTTGCGCAGCTGCTGAATCTCTGCCGCTACCTTCTCGGTAACAACTTTTTTGCGACCAACAATCACCGCATTGGCACCAAGGATCACTAGTGCTTCAACTTGGCGACGGCATATTGTACCCTGTTGCAACGTCAGTAGCCCAAAAATGCCAACCTGCATCAAGTTACAAACGTAACGACTTACCGCGCCTCCTGTGCAGAAGACAGCTTTATTATTAAAAATACCGGGTTGAAACACGGAAGTTGAATAGGCAGTCGCCATTGTACGTATCGGTAACGGTCGGTAAACGGTGTGGACCCTTGCCGACAATATTAATGCTAGATTTGCAGACGAACGAGCATTTACATTCGGCAATCCAAAGAGCATCTCCACCAAACGCGGGGAAGTCCTTGCCGACTTTCGGCAACTTGGGCAAATAAGGGTTGGGGGAAATCGATAGGTTGTGTTTTGGAACTAGTTACAGTCTTGTTTTTCCATTCTTGGGATTGGTTCCCCCGCGTCTTTCTTTTGTCCTAAATATATCCCATAATTTTGAATTCTGACGACAGAGCGTCTTGTGTACGATGTAAACCGACATTGTCACATGGGAGATATATGTCTCCGTTAAGACTCGCACTACAACGCAAATTTGTGGGAATAACTAGATCCTCGAATTATTGCCCTTTGTGATCCCCTGAGCCCAGGGGTTCGCTCTGGACTTAATGCGACCACAACACCGAAGCAGTACGGGACTCCGCAATAAAAAAAGGTCATGGTCAAGCTTTTCAATTTCGCGAAAGCGGAGATCGTTGATCGAGTGATTAATGGGGTTAAAGATGCAAGGCGGTCGACGTACGGTTACGTTTTGTTCTGGTCACGTGCAGCTCAATGGTTGCGTAACCTCCCTTAATCTGTTGCAGTACTACAGGTTCAGACGGATGTTGGTGTGAGGTCGAGGCCTGAGGGTCTCAAGGTCAGAGTCGACGGTTTGCACTATATGTTATGCTAGTTGGATAGCTTATAACAATATATTATTGAATATTAACTATGAGGACTTGGTCGGGGATAAATTGTGCTTATATAGCGCATTCCTGCGCCCTCGTCCGAGCCTCTACAACCAATGAAAACTTTTATAATCTAGAAACAAGAAGCCCATAAGAAAAACAAACGCATTACAAAAGAACCAAAAGCAAAGCAACGAGCGGAAGGAATGTAGCCTGAGATCCGAGTGACTGTTCCGGCGGAGTGCTCCGACGGGGCACGAATAGCCGTGGCCGGTACGATACCCTCAGTGGTACGTTCCTGAGAGTGAACCCAAACGGATCGTCTTAAGGAAGTCGCTAGGTAACCAACCTTGTCATCTGCAAATAATGATAATGAAGCCACGAATTTAGCAACGAATACACACGTTGTTTTTCAAGAATCGAACATCACATTCGTGTTATCATGCACGTGGTAATTTCCGCACAACAACCTTATCGGGCTGGTTGAATGCCCCTTCACGTATCTGCTCCCATTTACGCACCAGCAACATTCTATTCTAACATGCGCACAGATCCCTTCGGGAGACTAAAAAGCCCCAACCACGACGACGCATGCGAGTGGAATGAAGCATCAAACTCTTACGAAGATAGACGTGACGGATTGCTGAACGGTAACCCGTCGTCAAATAATCAATAACCGACAAATGCTTAATTTACGGGTAATTAATTTGAAAACCTTCCTACGACAAATTGACAATGCAGGCACTGCCACAAATCGCTATCTGGAGCACTTGTAAACCAAAGCTTGTTAGGTCAGGATATGCAGCAAAGAATGCCCATTATTGAGACCATTAGCTTTGCAAATGTGCTGTGTCGGAAGGATATACCAAATCTATGTCATGTCCACAACGCGACGAAATTGTTGGTCCAACCACTGGAAGTGAGTGTCCATTTTCTTTTGCGGTTATATTGGTTGCACTGCGACGGAGTCGGATAAAGGCATCCGCTTCTTGGTCCTCGTCCGGATTGGTATTGATATTGCCCATTGCAATCATATTTACGTGTGGCTACAACAGATACTCCAAACCCGAACGACTACGGACTACCACCTGTATTATTCGTAAGACAAAGTCGCTAATCATGCCAAACAAATTTTTCATGTAGCGCGTCCTTTCGCCATGCAAAACCACAAGCTAATACTGAAAGACCGAATAGCGCTATTACATAGCGTTAAACTTCTGGCCAAGTTGCCTCGATGTGAAGGACGCATCATTTGACAGGGGCACAGGCTACTTCGGAATGACGCCCTGAATCCACTTGAATAATTGGAATGGAGCTACACATTCTTGGCATGGGAGTGGTGCTGCTGGACTTGGAGTAGGCCAGATATACATATCTCTCTCAAGTTCTGGACTCCCAAGACTACTCGATATTGCACTGCCCACAAGAATCTGAGGGTGTCGTACTGGTGGCGCAAGATTGTGCTAGCGGCGCACTACACGTAAGCCCTAACCCATATCTGAACCGGCCAGTCGTATCAATTAGAACGCGCACATGTGCGCCGCAGAGACCCTGGCGGCCACTATCGGCAAATTAACCGTTGTTCCAGCTTGCGTTTGCGTCGCACTACGACAGACGCGACAGCGACGACACCATCAGCAGCAAACCTGCTCGCCTTTGCAACCGAAGGCGCGGTCCCTCGGCTATTGGATTGCTACCCGCTTGTACACAAGTGGACTAGGACTTCGCTGTCGCCTTCGACCCCAGCTACTTCAACCACCATTCGCATCTAGCATTGAACCGCATTCTAACTGCTCCATCTCTCGAAAGGCTTCATCAGAAACACAGGCCAAATAATGACTGTGTCCGTTGCTCCAGTCTCTCAGTATCCACGGTATCGTGATGATCCTAACGCACTGGACGCCGAAAGACCTCTGGCAATCGACGACAAGCCCGGTCCAAGTCCTCGCAGATTCAATAAGAAGAACATACTCCTGGTATTTGGCATCGCTGCGCTAATTCCTGTGCTTTATTTCTTCCTTTTCTGGGCCCCGACCCGCAAATCCAAAGTCTACCAGCTTACGGCTACCGTTAAAGTCGCTGATTATCCAACTGAATTATTACCAGCATCGTCCGAAGGGCGTCTGATTTTTATTGGTGATATTCACGGTTGCAATGTCGAGTTTGGCCAGCTTCTCGAGGCAGTGGAATTTGTTCCTACCCAAGATAAGCTCATCCTTTTGGGCGATTTTATTTCCAAGGGTCCCGATTCCATAGCTGTACTAGAAATGGCTATGAAATACGACGCTGCTTGTGTTCGAGGAAATCATGAAAACACTTTATTGCGGCGCTACGCTAAAAAGCACGGTCAGAAGTTCGACAATGACGTACGGGACAGGTTAGAGGATGGAACCAAGAGCGGCGACTTGGAACACTTTGATGATGATGATGATGACGACGATGATGGTGAGGAAGTCACCGTGATTGGACAGTCGATGAAGACCAAGAGAAAGGCTATGCATGGCATGATGCATTCTGCTGTTAAACACGCAGTGCATCCGCATGGAGCGCATGCTCACACTGACGACGATGATGATTGCATGATGCATGAAATGGACGACACGCTAGAGTCGGGTGATTTCGATCCATCTACTGGTGGATTTGTTCATGTTATGGCAGATGAGAAGAAAATCATCAAGAAAGCTTCTCCGGAGCAGATTGAGTATATAGACTCCTGCCCTCTCATTCTTCACATTCCAGAGCAGATTTTCGGACCTGATGGCGGTGATGTGGCGGCTTGTCACGCAGGTCTTATGTGGGACGTGCCAACTCTGACAGATCAAGAGCCGGCAGTCGTTCTCTATATTCGCACGTTGCTACCGCCAAACAATTCTACTGCTTCTGCGTCGCGTGATGGCATATTGTGGAAGGAAGTATGGAATGACTATCAGGAGACGCTGTCACCGTCCCAGAGACGCACTGTCGTGTACGGCCACGATGCAAAGACCGGGCTTGCCATCGAGGCATACTCAAAAGGCTTAGATAGCAGATGTTATAAGGGTGATTATCTTACTGCATTGGTCGCAAAGCGAGATGGACTTGGGGGATGGAAGCATGACATTGTTAGTGTCAAATGTCAGGTTCATGATCCCAAGCTTCCAGGCTATGTTGACGGGAAGTTCTAGAATGTTTAGATGAAAATCATGGTAGATTATGAATTGTAGGTATATGATTATGACGCTGGGTTTTGGATGGTTTATGATTGTTGAAGCCGGACATGTGTATAGTTAGTGATGTTGCATTACAAGGGTGTGGACCAAACGGCACCTTGGTGAGGAGTACATATATATTCTTCGGGCAATTCTAGATGTTTAAAGGTAAAGTTCGCATGTAATATTAAACAGCTTAAATATTCTACATGGAAACACTAAATAAGCTCTGGCCAGGAACTTAAAGAGTCCTCGTCGTGACCGCCAGCACATGATTGGCGTCGAATTCTTCAAAGTTATTGAGAGTAACGTCATAACTCTGTATTTTGGGAGCCGCCGTCACCGAGATGGCCACGACAGATACGCCTTGACAGCGCGACCAAAGCGGGCAGCAAAGTCGCGCAGAAAATAAATCTGAGACTATGTCTATGAACCTATTGCATTTACGTCCGGTTCGACAATCCTCAGGATTGGTTCGAAAAAATTGGTCCCTATACTTTCGAATCCTCAGGGCCAGTCGGCGAGGCTGTCGCAGTATGACAAACCAACCACCACTTCAGGAACGACGGAATACACGGTCACAATCGACCAAGCAGCTGTTTGTTGGCCCACCACTCTACCAGATCCATGGTGGACATCGGGTAATATCGACGATGGGCGGGAACTCACCGTTTTGGACCCGCGGGCGCCTGGCACTCGCAGGCATCCTGACAATGGCAGGAATTGTGTACGTTACGTTTCCGAAACATAACTATCCCAAGGAAGTTGCAGATCTCATCAGGCTGGGCCTAAAGGCAGAACGGAAGGACACCCCAGATAATTATGAACGCGCGATCTCGTTTTACCTATCCGCGCTGGAAGTCGCAGAGCATTTGGACATGAACCAGACTTGCGACGAATATACTGGTCTACAGATCAAGGTTGGAGAAATTCTCGAGCGGCTTGACGCATATGAGCCGGCGCTTCTCATGTACAACAATATTCTTGATAATGGGATTGTGTGGTTGCAAGAAGACCCCCGTCGGGCAGGAACTATGTCGTTCGATAAGCTCGTCCGATATTTGCGCGTGAGTGTGCGGGCAGCAGAAGTCGCCGAGACAATAGAACAGACGTCTGCGAATCTGCCAATGCTAGGCATGTGGATTGAAACCCTACAAAAGCGTCTTCCGGATAATTATACTAAACTCCTACCGACACACATTATGGATATTGAACAAGATTGTCCTATTCCGCCGGAGTCATACAATTTTCCGCAGTCTCCAACAACGGAGGAGAAGAGGCAGTTCACGCATGTTGACTCTGATATCGAGGATACTCTGGCCCTTGCTCGAGACTATTATGCCACACTGTTAATACAGAATTCGCGACCAGGCATAGGGTATCACATAAAAAACGAGAATATCAAGTTGATGCAAATTATGGATAATCCATGGCCACGAATTCTACGGACTCGTATGTATTTGACTGCAAATCTATTACAATGATGAATACCTGACACATATAGAGGTTGATATCGCATCAGCATACTTCATTTGCTACGAACGAGCTACAGCCGACAACACTCTCGATCGTCCACTCGAGTCACGGATTGCGAAGTCGGATGCTCCAAGATATCTAGAATTGGCTGAAGCATGCTTAAAGGATGCGCTTTCAAAAATGACGGCAATTCGTGGCTCTTCTGATGAGACTCTGCAGTATTCGGTGGAGGATCATCAGGACCTAGATGTAGCGCAAGCATTAGCGATTTATGGGCTTGGAGTAATTGAAGCAAAGAAAACGAACTACCGACAGGCCATGGATTTGTTAAAGGAGGCTCGAATTCGTGCAATGGGCTGCCAATACCCTGAACTTGTTGATAAAATCAAGGAAGAGTGGTCCGTTATTATCGAGCATTTGAATACCGACAGAGTTATGGACGCGGATGCTATTGCGGATGCCATGGAGTATCTTGGGCCACTGACAGAAGCGACATCGGACAAGTAGTGGTCTTCAGTTATCGACCGTTGTAAATATTTCGCATGAATGTATTATATCATCTCGGGCCAAAAGTGTATTGCCTTTGTCCGATACAATCACATATCATTTTGTGCCTATCGCCACAACTGCCAAATTTCTATGCCGACGCTTTTACTACATATTCCGGAGACTCCTGCGATCGTGCTTTCTTGCACATCGAGTTCTTGCATTTGAAATATGCCGGCAATACGACTCCACAGCTCCGATTTTTCGTCTGAGGACAATCCGCGAGTTTTGTAGCCCAAAAATATTGTTGTCTTCCCAGGAACACAGAGCTGCTGTAACGTCACGAGGAGGTCGTCGAAATATTCTGTAACATTAGCAACCAATTCACATTAAAGAGCCTACCGGAATCGCTCACCATTATCGTAAATCAGGTCGCAAGCTATCACAACGTCAAACTGCGAATAATCTATCCGTCTCTCTTGGTCTCCCCAATACAAAGTGTCAACGACAATCTCTTGATATCTATCAGGACAACAACTGATAGCATTTTCCCTGATCAGGGGTATTGCTTCCTCGACATCAGTGAGTGCAAGCCTAAAATCTTCGATTTCGTGGCCAAGGTATTTCCAAACCTTCCGGTAGAGATAAAGACCAACCGCCCCATTGCCTGAAGAAAGATCTAATATACTTAAGGTCCTGCCATGATTGTTCGAGACATAACGATAAACCGCATCACAGAGAAAAAGAGCCGAGTCCCATATTTTGCCTGGCAAATCCGAGGTTGATTCCTTTATATATATGCGTTCAGTACTGTCGATATAGAGAGGGCGTAGCGTAGCCAGCGGCTCTTCCTCGTCGTTGTCACGGTTGATTCTATGGCTGACGATAAACGGACCCAAGACGAGAGGTATAATTTTTAGCTTCGGCATGTCCTTGCGTGCACTTGGATAGAGAAGAATATAGAACTCTTCCTCATTACTGGAAGCTACTTGGACGGTTACAGCACCTTTGCCGCTGCCGTAGAATCCGTGAAAATCTAGCCCCGGGTAGTATATCTCGCTAATATCGGGCTTAACTGGCGCACTCAAAATGCTAGCATCCTTATTTCCGATGATTTCTGCAGTGACAGTGATCCGTGCTTCGGCTGGAATGGCTTCACGAGGAAATAAATTCATTTCGTTCACAATGGCTAGGTGTATTGTGAGAGTTGAGCTGTGTGACTCGTTGGATTGCAGTGCTCGCCTGGAAAATGGCTCTCGCGGAATAAGCCTAAATATCATCCCGCCCCATTTATTGCTGATATCAGCAGCAGAGTCCGTACTAGTTTTTAATGTTTTTGGATAGAATTCTATACCAGTGGCATTCAATTCCAACGCTGCGATTGATCGATCGACGAGCGTAACAAATGAGTTCACAGACTGCCTGACAATCTCCAGCTCTACTTCCGCTTCGGACAGTAATCTAGCCAAAACAAAAGGTCGTAGATTTTCCAGAGTCGCCAATTGAAGGAGGCTCACATCATTCTCTGAGGCAAGTGTGACTCGGAAAGTTGAGCTTGCGAACTGATTCGGCGCTCTGAAGCACTCCCCCATATATCTCAGAGCCGCAGTGAGATCATGTCGTGCCATTGCAGACTTATCCCTGTCAAATAAACATTGCGCACGAAAAAAATGCGCCAGATACAGCTGGAAGTTTGTTTCAATCGATTTGTCATGATGATTAGAAGAGTTGTCAACTAGCAGTGAAAGTTCGTATTCCACACTGTGAGCACGTCTTGCGGGCAAGGTCAGATCTTCTATCGTCAGCGGAGGGAAATCTGCTAATTCCCAATCGCGCGACTGCCATCCGCACATGGCCCGCGCTAGTATTAGCCATCTTGCTCTCTCTGAAATGGTCGGGTGCACCACGCGGGAGTACTGCTGTACCCAGCCAATCAATTGCTGTGACTGAAACATTATCGAACATGTGGAGCAATTGGTTTCAAATTAGGCCAGATATTGTATTACATTAATTGCGACCTCGCGTTATGGCAAGCTATTAAGGTGCGAAGTTGACTGCACAGCAGGTGATCCGAATATGATAATGGCCTTGGATGTTGGCAAGCATAACGCGTGTTGAACATGAAACTTAAATTCCGCGCGTGTCGCACGATGCGAGAGGAACTCAAACTGGCCGTCCATGTCGTAATTATTTCTACTCTAATACAAGGGAGCCTATTTCTACTCTACAATGAACAGGATAACATGGAGTCAACTCAAGATTCCGATTAAGGTTCGCATAGTTTCTTTGCACCTATATGTGGTTTCAGTAGAATTCAATGATAGTACTAGAACGTATACGCTAACTAATTGTTAGGAGATATCTCTCGATATAATTCTCCCCAGCGGCCAGTCCTTTAGGTACGTTATGTGAAATCTCTGGCTTGTTAAATTACTTTACTGAAAATCGACTGACAAATATAGATGGAGAAAGCACGGAGATGAATGGTGCGTAGTTCTATGTATAGCGACTAGTTGAACTGGCTACCAATCTCGATAGTTTTTGTAAGCACTATGAGCGTCCACATTCCCATAAGTCCTCTATTATTGATACCGTTCTAGTAATCAAGCAATAGGGTATCCGTCTTGAACGAGCTTATAGTTATACTCCGTCAGGAAGAAGATCACATACTATATCGTTCTATTCCATCGCAGGCCAGAGCAACACTCACTACTCCAATTGACGTTGAACACGTTCTCCAGGACTACTTTAATACATCTATCAAGCTGTCCAAGCTTTATCGTGAATTTGGCGCCCGCGACAGGTATTTCAAAACTATTGCACCTTTGTTCAGTGGCATTCGTATATTGCGGCAAGATCCATGGGAGACTTTGTGCAGCTTTATCTGCAGTACGAATAACAGTATTAAACGAATAACGCAGATGGTAACCGTCAAATGATGCCAACCAGATTTGCGACCTCTCTAATATTACTTCTGCAGATCGACAACATATGTCTGACGTTTGGTACTTACGTGGCTACTTATGATGGAGTGGCATACTATACGTTCCCGAGACCTGAGGATCTCTGCGCGAGCAGTTCGGTTGTACAAAAGCTTCGCGAACTTGGATTTGGATATCGCGCACCATACGTGTATAAGACAGCATTGCAAGTGCATGAGTGGGAGTTGCTAGGTCACGAGCTTTCAGAATTAAGGGGCAGCTCATACGAGAAAGTTCGGGAATTTCTCATGGAGCTTCCAGGAGTCGGTCCTAAAGTAGCTGACTGCGTAGTGAGTTGCATCGCATTGAAGTCTTGGTGGTACAAGCTGACATGTATAAGTGCTTAATGGCTTTCGATTGCCATAGCTCGGTGCCAATAGACACACATATGTGGAACATTGTTCAGAGACGCTATGCGAAGGATGCCAAAATCCGTCCGTCGAAGTCGAAAACGTTGTCCAAATCGACATATGACGACATCAGTTCGCATCTCCGTGGATTATGGGGCGATTATGCTGGTTGGGCACAGTCGGTATGTAATCGCACGTTTCTTGTTGCTGGTATAACTGACCAACGTCTTCAACAGGTTCTATTTATATCCGAATTACGGAAGAATGCTTAGACTACCCCGTTCATACATATGGAAGATTTATGTGATTTTCAAAGTGAAATTCGTGTACAAATATTATATACTTGCCTAGCTAGAGTTGTGGTACAAAACCCCATTAATAGATTATAAATAAATGCCGTATCATATAATACAGATTAAATGCCATAAACCACCATTATGATTGCCAATATATGCCCTCAACATCTCATCTCACCATTTGTAAGAAGAGTTTCGCCGTTTCCTAAGAAGCAAATGGGTTTAAAGTCCTCACCGTTAAACACGGTAAGCTTTTACCTATTTCTGCCCTCAGTAATACCGGTACATGTTGCAGCTCCCGTATTTCCTGTACCAACTGGTTTCCATCCACTCTCGTGACTACATCCCCTAAATATGCATCCAAAGGATTCGCCGTTATCCCATCGCCCAACGAGTTAATCTTAGTCATCGACGCTGTTCGTTGAGGTTTGTCCGAGCTTACTGATGGCGACCGCTTTGTAGGAGACGGTGGTAAGCTCTTGGATTGGGTGGCCGACGATACTAGAATATCTTGAACCGATTCATCATCGACCTCAAATAGTGAAGACTCGTCCTCCACAGACAACGAAGAAATCTCCACCATTTTTTGGCGAATATCTTCATGATCCTGCGCCGCAGCCGACGTAACGCTCGATGCGCGGTACTGAGAGCCGCCATAATCCGACCGCTCTTTCTCGTCATCGGGAACAAATGTTGCCGAATCGACTCCTTTCTCCCAGTATAGCTCCAGTAGTCTTGCTGACTTATCAAACTCTGCCTTCTCGAGTGGTAGCTGGTCGCAGTGAACACGCTTCTCAATACCAAATTCAGGAATAAGAACATCGAATGCTGATTCGTACACATTAATCACAATCGCATCACGAACCAGCTGGCCAGTAGTTGATGCTAGATTGTTGATGACTTCGCACAAGAACAAGTGAATTGACTGCTCCTGCGCGCGCTTCGCCGCATCCTTTCGATCGTTGCAGTGCTCTGCAAGCTTCGATAGCGCCTCGACATCCACCGTATATTCACCTGGAATTACTGTCAGACAATTCAATTGACCATTCAATAAAGTCAGGAAATTATACTCACGATTATTTAACACTGCGTCCAGCTGTCTATGAACAAGAATATCAGCATATCGCCGTGTCGGAGACGTGAACGTCGTATAGCAGGGAAGATTGAGGAGATAATGCGACTGGTCGCTCTTTTCCACAACTTTGCCTGCAACGTAATACTTTGCCCGCGAGAAGGCCTTAAGTAGTAAGGTCTCTAAACCTTTTAAATTGTCCGCATCACCAATCTGAAAGAGACTGCTCTGCAGCTTTGAACTCGAGGAACCATCAAAATCGAAGCCCAGAATTCTCATCTTGTCCAGGAAAGCATTCAATCGATGAGGATTTGGCGCCTGGTGTCGCCGCAAGTACGCACGTTCACCAAGTTTCTGCGATAGGATGCTGGCAACAATTGAGTTGACTTTAATCATAATCTCATCCATTATGGGTGATGACGCCCGTCGCTCAAATAAATTGGTCTCGACTGGTACGTTTTCGTCTTCCAATTGATTCAGGAGATGAAGGTGGGGAAGATCGATGGCTGCGGCATTCAACCGCCGTTTACGAAATCCAAGCCCCACATTCTGTAAATATTGTTAATCAAGGAAGAACCAATAGCGCAACGATTTTATCGCTTACCTTCAAGATTTGAACACTTTCAGTCTCAACTCCATTACCTTCTGGGTTGTACAGCATGCTTAAAATATCATCATTGGTCAGCCTAGACTTCGGCCTGATCAAGCCTTTTCCGATCCAAAGATTAGAAATATCAAACGTGCGGAGGTTCACTTCGAGTACGACGCTAAATGTAAACCGCTGTTTGTTAGGATCTAATGAAATATAATTCTCGAAAAGTCCCTCAGGAAGCATCGGCACGGTCTTTTTCGCCATAAAGACTGACGATCCACGGGCCTTAGCTTCACGATCAAGAGGAGTGTTTGGCCTAATGTAATGAGACACGTCAGAGATATGCACGCCAATCTGCACAGTCGAACTATTAAGTCGCTTCACATGAATGGCCTGCTCTGATTCTCGAGCACTATTCAAGAAGAGTGCATATACATCTTCGTTCTCAAATGATCTCCGACTTATCGTATCATCGCTAAGTCTAGATAGCCCAGCAAGACTATTAAGCACCGAATCGGGGAAAGAATCGTTCATAAAGCTGTTGTCCCGCAAAATCGCATTGATTTCAACATTATGATCCCCCACTGTTCCAAGTGACTCGATAAGCATGCCGAAGGGATGTAGTGACGTAATTGGCCACCGTTTGATTGACGCAACAAACAATGTATTGATATACTTTTCGTGATTCTCCACGAAATCTCGCGGAGCCTGCTCTGTGGGAATAGCAATCAAAGGTACCCGCTTATCCGTTGGTTTGAACCACACAATCTTTGGCTTATCAGTTCGATTTGAGTCATGCCCATCTGACCGTTCTCGCTTGTCTGACTCTTGCTTTTCTTTTGCTGCTTGCGACGACGGCCGCAAAAGACCCAAAGTTCTACTGCAAGTTAGCTAATAATCACAGTCCGAAATACGTGCTTCCAGCATACCCGCTGTACACCTGTCCGGGTGTCCTCTCTATAACAGCAACAACATGTCCAGCATAGAGCGGTTTGCTGTCGTCGCTAATTTCGTCCTCCTCAACTAGGAGTAATCCTTGACCTTCAACCTCGACGTCGTCATTCTTCTTTTGTATAGGTCTCGTCCGCAGACTTCCTCGCCGCTGCAATCCTGGTTGTCCATCTTCGCCATCCTTTCGCTTTTTCTTCTCTTCTTTCTCTCGTTTGGAACCCCAGACTTCATCAACCGTGAGCAATTCGACTGCAACGATATCGCCTTCAAGTGCTCTATTTCTGTCCTTTGAGCCGCAAATATAGATGTCCGAATCCAGAAGTCCATCGGTGGAGACGTAAGCATCCGACCTATTTTTCTTGTTGACTCGTAGCACGCCAGTGACTAGACGGCCCTCAGCCAAAAGCGCTGGAATTGAAGCTTGTGTAAGGTACGGCAGAAACAGCGATTTCCGCTGCTGCGACTGCAGTTGTGCGATTTGTTGTTGTTGCATCGGGAACGGAAGTTGTGAATTCGAAGAAAAGTCTGGAGCAGGCACGACGAGCGGCATTTGCGGAATGGCTTGATTCTGCGAAATGCGACTTTGCGAACTACCAGAATGAATGTTGGAAGCGTGCTGCTGTGATTGTGACGTTGGACCACTATTGAACTGCTGCTGGGAGAATAAAGGAATGATTCCAGGCCCAAACGTGTTAGCGTTAAAATGGGAAGATAGGTTACTCATCGAGCTGGATAAGGATGAACGCGAACGATGACCAGGGAAGAACTGCTGTGATCCAGAAGAAGAAGTCTCCAATTGTGACGTGTTTTGACCTGGCGGAAAATGCATGCTATTCCGTCGCCAGTCGCCATCAAAATTCCGCGATCCCGATCGTGAATGGGATGGATTGGACAGATTCCGTCGCTCGGAAGAGAATGAGCTCTCATTATAGTTTGACGGGAAGCTGAATCCTGATTGCGGCGGTTGAGGAGATCTTGACTGATCGTCGGCAAAATCAGACGTGTCATGGCTGCGGCTGTAATTGTGTCTGGACGGTTTACTTCCTGAATTTGAGTCATTTGTCGGCTTTGGAGGCGGGAACTGGAAGTGGGATGAAGTTTGCACGCTCGTGCCATTCTGCAGCGACGCACCCTGCTTTTGTTGCTGCGCTAGCTGCGCAGCACGCTTAGCTTCTGGAAGTGCTAGAGAGTGCCGCCGATTATGACCCTGACTTCCACTGCTGCGATTAGGAGTTCGATTGAGCGCGTTAGAATTCACATTCTCATAAACGGAGCCCGGATTGGACGCCGGAACTGGTGGAGGTCCCATGACATGAAATCCGGGGACCGACGATTGGGTACGCCTGTGACCTCCGGCAGATCCCGATCCGGACATGGGAAATGGTGTATATGTCGATGGAGGCGACGATACAAAGTTTGGAACAGAACCCATGACAGGGGAGCCTTGTATGTTCTGCGACGACAGAAGACCTGCTTGCGCGAACTGCTGCTGCTGAGCCAGAATTTGCTGTTGTTGCACTTGTAGGAGTTCCATCTGCTGCTGTAAAGCCAGTTGCTCAACTAATTTGCCATTAACGAAGACGATTCAGTAGGCAACAAATAAAACATACTCATAAGCGGAGTCAGCTCTGAAGGCGATCGCCTATGAGCAATGTGAAGCCCCCTGGAGCCACGACCCTGCTGATTCTGCATTTGATCTGACCAGTTCGACTTAAATTGATCTATCGATGCATTAACAGTGCAATCCAACAAACCCACTCGTCTGAGTTCCTCATACCAATGAAATTACGACTTGACGCTGTTGCTCTACCAGAAAATAGATGCCGGCAGTGAAATGTAGAAGAAGCACGTTGGACACCTTCAACTCGAAACTGGTAGAAATCCCTCCCAACAAATCAAAGCTACAAACTCTAAAATAATCCAAACAGGTATAAACCAGAAGTAGAATAAAATCTCAGCTAGAAGAAGTTCAGAAAGGCTGCGCGATCCTGAAGATAGCCCATAATATGGCGATGTGGAACAAGCTTCATCGACGTAATTTGCAAGGTGTGGACGGCGTGTGACGAAGCCCGTGCTACCCTTCTGTTGTTAGGTCCCGTGGATCATAACACCCATCCAAGGGTGTTGTACGGCGAGTTGCATGATTCGCGAATCACGAGGGTTAGGGTTGAAGCCGCCGAATCAACGCCTTTTCATTACATTTCTATTAAACTACATAAGACTATTTATACAGGACAGCGCTCTTTAATAATATCGCACAAAGTCATAGTAATAGCACAAACACAATAGACATCCGTAATTGTACATTCGCGTATCATGAGAAAAACGACTAGTACTTGCTAGTGGTCATCATCATGATTTTAACAATTCGCCAGGAATTTTTCTGCCAACTTTGAGGACAGGCATTCCACGTTTCAAGCGCTTCGTCCTCGGATCCTAAATAGCGGTGAACATTAGCATTCAATGTCGATATAGCACTCACACAATAGGGACCATACGATGACACCTTCTCTAAAACCAAGTATATAGTCTCTAAGTACTGGCACAGCATTCCTAGGTTCCAGTCCAAACGGACCCGGCTTGTCATCTTCCTCCCCGAAGCTAACTTTCTTGCCAAACTTGCCGACCCGGTGAACATGCAGAGCCTTTAGATTCGAGCTGTCAAACAGAAGCCGCGGTCGCAGCTTCCGGCCTGGACGGAACGGCCCTTTGGATAGTATAGAACCATTTCTAGAGCTGGACTCACCAACTGCAGACTCCACCGGAAATGGAGACCGTGATGTGAACTCCATTGTGCGTCTGAACGTGATAGGATTAACGGTGGACAAGATATGGTCGAGCTCGCTAGGTTGTTGCGCAGTTTCAACTGAATTAGAAACATTTTGCTCAAGTCCATTAGTAACCTTCGATGATCGTGACCTTGTAATCATTTGATGGTGGACTTCCTCGTCCACGTCGCCCTTGGCAGGCCCGTCATGCTCGATGGCCTCACTGTCCTTATCATTCAGTCCACCATCATAAACCTCAGAAACCGAACACACACTATCTGTTGTAGCCGGACTGTTCACCGTGGCAGATGATTCCATTGACATTGCCACACCGTTGCCGATGGAATGGGCCCCGCCACTGGGTAGCATTTCCCCAGCTGGTCTAATCTCGTCTCTTTGAGCGTCCAGCTGTTGAGTAAGCTCGTCGATAAGTTGCTGCTGAGCATCTAACTTCCGCTTGAGGTTGTCACGATCCATACGGAGGTTGTCACGATCCATACGCATAACCTCAATTTCAGCTTGCATCTTGCCACTCTGTCCAATCAGCACATTAGATATGAGTGCAAAATATTCAACACTAGCTTACCTGTTCCTTCAACGACTCAATCTCTTCCTTCATCACACTCTTCTCGTCTTGGTCCTCACCAAAGTACACTTCCCATTGCTTCTTCTTAACCACCAACTCCTCTTTCACTTTGGCATACTCAACCAGCACACCTGCACTGATCCCGCACTTCGAGCATGAATCATCTACTGCAATAGCCTGCGATGGAGATGCATCCGACTGCCTCACTGCTGGACCCTGACTATTCGAACTCGACAATCCCTCTCCGTTAATACTGTCCTGCGAAACACTAGCAGTGGTCGAACTTGCAGTTATCGGAACCAGCGACGAGGACTTTAATTCCATGTCATTGCGCTCCATCGACTCCGAGCGTTTGGGCTCCTGCAAACCAGATAAGGAGAGATTGCTGCCCGGCGAGCGTCTCTGCTGCAGGGACTCAGAAGATTTCAAGCGACTCAACACCGGATGGATCGACTTCATAGAGTTGGACGAGGACATTGAAGACGGGAAGGAAACATGCGTTGCAACTGGTGTACTTGGCGATTGAGGAGCGGAAGAAATTGATGCGGAAGTTGAACTTATTGACGGTTGCTGAACTTGTATTTCTGAAGCCGCGGTGACATCTCTATCTTTGCCCACTGAAGAACCAGTACGGGATGTCGACAGTGAACCCATGATTTGTTCTGCCATCCCTCCATATGAAGTTGTGTCCGTACTTCGAGTGTACGACTCCGGATAAGTCACGCGTTTTGAATAACTAGTTGTTCTTGAATATGAAGTCGACGCTTTCAAGTTATCTATGGCACGGCTTGTCGCGGCAGTAGCTATACTGGCGACGCTGTTATCACTAGATTTATTTTCAGCAGTAGGTCTTGAGATGGGACTCGGTAAACTGATCGGGGTCCGAAAATCGGTCAATATTCTGCTTTCTCGTGGGGAAGCTCCAGATTTTGTTTTTGAAGAGCGAGAATCTTCGATTCTATATACTGATTTCGAAGCGTTTGACTTGGCTGAGCTTGAGGTGTCAGAAGCCGACTCGTGTTTATGCCGCCCTGGTAATTCAGGAAGAGGAAGAGGTGGTGGCGGATATCCGTATAGGGAACTGCGACTAGGCCGGTTCTTACTTGTCAAGGGTGGAGAAGATCGGTAATAATTCGAGACGGAGGAGCGTGACTGGCCGTCAATAGTGTAATTCGCTGACGTCTCTACACGGCGCACAAGCCCGACAGACGATGATGGTACTGGGGACTCTCCCGGAGTGTGCGGAGAATTCCGGGATGAAGCCCCATCTCGATCAGGAAGTGGCAAACTTATGTTACTCCAACTTTGTATGACCGGCGGTGGTCCGCTGTAAGGTTTGTCGGGAGAAACGCGACCGCGAATTGGGCTGACTGTGGGTTCAGGTAAAATATATCGCCTGTCGGAAGGTTCACTCCAGAGCTGAGATGCTGACCCAGGGTACGCTTTCTGGCTCGGCGCCATGGTTTCTGGTGGGACATTAACTTTGTATCGAGACAACGTGTCAATACGCATGCTATCGGGTGTGTATGGCGTAGATTCTGATGATGTGCTTGAGGGTTCGTTGGAAATGACAGGACCAGTTACTTGACAACTTGTGGATGCCACAGACGCAGGTAAATATTGTGGTCCGGACGGGGTCGACGTTGCAGGCCTGTAAACAGATGCCTTGCTCCAGGACGGTAAACCATGGTACCCATTTTGACCGTACGATGGCAAAGCGCCTGAAGCATATTTCCGAGAGGACTGGATGCGTAAAGCCTTAGCAAAATGTCAGATAGAGATGGAAATTACTATTACCTGGGTGAACTTTTCTGTCCCGTCTTGTGTTTGGCTATTCGCTGAGACATGAGAGTTGTTGCTGCTTTGTGAAGATCCTTGAGAGTCCGGAATAGTATTATTACCCGAAGATTGCAGCAATTTGCGACGCTTTGCTTCGAAATATAGTTCGTTGTCGGAGTTATGTGGATCCGTACCGTTCGCTTGCGAAGACTGAAAAGACGAGATCCCAAGCGAAGATGGCAATAATGGCGAACTCGCGGATACATGCAGCTGTGATTGCCTACTATTGTCTGTATCCACCTTCCGTCGCTTGGTTGACGAGATCGAATATGGCCCTGGCGACGGTGTCTGGGGAATCGCGTCGGGAGTAGCGGCAATCTTACGCTTAAGGCTGAAGAGGTCAAACATCGTGGCACCTGACGTATCACAGCTCTTGTCAGCTATACTGGGGGATTCCCACCTTGACACACTGCTGGGATCTTCGGGCTGTGGTGGACTGCAAGGGTGAGGCGGGAGACTCTGGCGCTGTTGCTGACTGCGCAATCGTTGGCACTTGCGGCAGATGCAATTGTAAAGAGGCTTTTCGGCGCCTACGGCGCCGTCGTCTCGGTCGTTGCTTGGACGAATGACGACTGTAGCGTTACGGCTGCTTGTTGTAGTGGGTAGTACAGACGAACGCGACTCGGACGGAACGAAGTCGTTTCCATTCTCCCCACCGCGCGAGATCAACGAATGAGAGGACAAACCGGGCACTGTGCTGGAATACACTAAGCGAAGAGAGGCAAAGACTCGTCGCCGGAGGTACTTCGCGAGCAAAGATGGAGGGATTCTGCTACTCAGAGGTGGCAGCGAGAGCCTGGAACGGCGACGGAACCGTGTTCGCGAAAGACGCGCAGGAAAGCGCGGACAGTGTGAAAGGCGGTCTCCCTACTGATCGGTAATCTGTCTTGTCGAAGTGCGTCGGACCTTGAGACAGAGTCAGGATTGTTCGTCCAAGACCTAAAAAGCGCACAGGTCTCGGTGTTTGGCGATGTTTTGCCGGCGCGGCTGATGATGTCGACCGTCATTGAGTAAACTTTTACTCGACACTACTCTCCCGCGACACGCGCGTCGAGGCGATTGGACGCCCCATGACGACACTGTGTCGTCTGGTATGATCTTAATGCGTTTGCGTCACAAATAATTCGACACCATATAAATTTCAAAAATGTATGCCAAAGGTCAATGAAGAACCTCAGAGTCGCGATACGAACTTACAGGCAGTGACGAATATATTATATCTCGCAGTCAGGAGGTGACTGCGTCGCTTGTGCAACCATGCAATAAATCTGTTGTTAAGTAATAAGATTGCCTTTGCAGACTTAACGCAAACTAGCAAACGCTAGGGATTGCGCGGAAGTTCCTAATTTCGTGCTATTTTTCACAACATGATTATATGGGTAATGCTATGTAAACACTTAGCATTCGTTCAGGTCTGCAATCGTGGAGTCATCAGCATTGTATAATAATCCTAAGTCTATATGGGATGCCCTTGCCCAACAGATAGCCGAGTAATTTTCAGACATGCCTGCTGCATCTATTGTATTATGATCAATTTGCTTAAGCGTAATAGGCACTGACTAATACCAAATACTGTACAGAGCAAGCACTTCCCTTAGCGCGGCCCGGGTTTCTGCTTACAATTGTTTGCGCGTCTACACAATCTTCCTGTTACTATGTCAGGTAGCGTCACACCCCTACTGCTCATTGACGGATACTCAGCAAAAACGATAAACATTCGAGAACTGGGACAAAAGAGTTCTGCCTGCCCAAACTACAAGCTAGCGTTGCCTTTTCAGGGTAAAGCTACCCCTTAAATCCTGCGTAAAAATGACGTTAGAGATCTACTTGGAAACTGCGACGACGTGTAATTTACTGGCCAATTTTAAGGGATACGGGGTGACAGCGCAAGGGTTAGTGCCTGCAAATTGCAAGTAACTAGGAGTTGCAGAATCGCCCCGATATTCGATTGACATAAGCTAACGCTTCATGATTCCGCTGTATTGTTTGGAGCGTCTGCGATGTCGTCGCAGTAGCCGACTTCGTTATAGTTGCGGGGTACCTCCTGAAGCCCCTGTGGGAAACATTACCCCGGATTAAAGTCCCAATGGGCTTCGGCCCGCGTTATAGCACTGTTTACCAATGTGCCCACCGCCAGTCTTCCACTCCTGTCAATAATTGTCCATACACACAATATAATTCGCTTCATTCCTATCGATACTGCTACAAGCAGCCAGTTTGTTCCCTAACTCCAAGTTCATACAGTATTGCACTCATGTCAGGCTTCACGTTCTCCACCGGTTCATCAGGACGGAGCCAAATCTGTACCGCCGGTACTTCATCACCCTCTCGACACCAGCTAAGGAACCTTCACAGACAGGACTTCAGAAATGGGTCTCGACTGGACGACACGCCAAAGCCACGAGATAATACTGTACAGTTTGCGTGTGCCCGCTGCGGGAGGCCATTGGACAGTGATGATTCAAATCTCTGCTACAAATGTGGGTCCCCAAATCATGCACGCTTTGGATTTTTCTAACGACTGTTACTAGGTCGCGAAGGTCGTTAATCGGATAAGATTCGCCTCTTAGTACTAGCTCTTTGCTCTCAATTAGAGGCGTTCTCAAGGTGTATATTTACGGAATCAAATTGCTACTACATCCGCCTGTGGGAAATATTGTATTATACTGGATGGTCGTATAGCGAATGTAAATATGTGACAGCTACTAAATGGGTCGTCGTTGGTGAGGTTGTCAACAATGAAGTCGTGTAAATATTGCTATGGTACATCTAGAACACCACGCTTCTAATCTCCCTTTCAAATGTAGAAATGCACCTCCAGTTAGCAAAACCCTTAACTCGTCCACAGCTTTGCCGTACCGTCTGCACCAGCACTGAACAACCATGCTTCCTTTGGATGCCATGTAACTTTCAGTACGCCAAGCGACTGAACGACAGAGTGACCCTTCAACACCTTGAGCGGAACCAATAGCGGATTTTTAAGTAAATCATCATATACAGTTCCGTGGAAGACATTAATGTGCCCGTCGTCACTTGCCGAGCAGAATAATGGCAGTCGAGCGTGGAATCGAACGTCTCGAACGGCTCGGGCATGGTATCGAAGAGTGCGATAGGGCTTGGTGCTGAGATCCAAATCATGCCATGTAACGCGCTTGTCGTAGGAACCTGTGACGACATTGTCGCCCTGAGGGTGAATATCAAATGAGCTAAGCCATCGGGCACCAGGTTGGAGAGCCTTGGTAAGCGACTGAGTTGACAGATCATAGATTCGCACATATCGTTGCGTCTATTTCGAAATTAGACAAAAAGAGCACAAATATCATCATGACGACTTACGGCAACGTAGAGCATTGGCTTAAACGGATGGAAAAGGGCACGTTGAATGATACCTTTCGATTTTCGAAATGGAGACTGTGAGTTATGCTTCGAAATCTGGTGAACCAGGACCGCCATATTCGCACCTTCTGGCGAGACACTCGTAAAGTAGTCGCCCTTTCGGTGCCATGCGATCTGCTTGACTGTCTTGCGGCACACAATAACGACATCTACACCTTGATACGCCAATTTCGTGGATGGTTTGGTCCATTTGCACAATGGCTCCTTATTGATATCGTCAGTTGGAGCAGGCTGAGCTGCGTAGCCCCATCCAGCCGCGAGAAGCTCCTGGCCCATTGTCTCGGTTTCATCGTCAAATATCGGAGGAAGACATAAAAATACCCTCTCTCCCCTATTTTGCACCGTTAGTATTACATTTGTAACAATAAAGGTTTACTTACGCTGATGCAGCGAGAATTCCACAGCCCTTCAACGGACTCCACTCGACAGACTGAACAGCTTCATCGTCATCCAAAATCGTATTCCAAACCTCACGACCAGTGAGCACTTCCCAGATTCTGACAGTTCCATCGTCCGCGCCGGTAGCGAGCCACAAGCCAGAGGGATCGATACTAATCGCGCGAACGCGTCCTTTATGACCTCTATATGTGACTGAACACTTAATGGGAAACGGTCGGAGGTCTTGCGGTGAAGGCAGCTTAGGTAACAAGGAGTCTGGGTCAATGTTAAGCTTGTTTTTACGGACACGCGGAGCTAAGTACAAGTCGAGAGAACGCTCGAATCGTTCGCGAATAAAGCTCTCGTAACGGGGGACAGTACGAAGTGATGAGAACTTTCGAGGCAAATAGTCCTTTTCCCGGTCGACTGGATCGGTTTTGTTCCACGCATCCCTTTCTTCCTCCGACGGTAAATACTCCTCGGGTGGATTATAGCTCTCGTCGTTCGTCGGTTTGGCCATCTTGGGAGCGGGTATGTGCATAATGTGGGGCTGCTGTTCAGGCAAGTCATCGGCCCAGAGATCGTAGACTGGCTGATCGTACTCGGGCCCAACCTTCGGCTTATTGGGAACGATTCGTCCTTCTCTGATAGCTTTGACTATCTTCATTATCCGTTTTGCTTCATGCTTGGATGGCACAAATCTCCGTTTAGGCTCCGGCGCGGCAGATAGTGGCGTGACCTCAGTCTTCGATGAAAACCATTCGATCGTATCTTCATAGGGATTGACATCACCAGCGTTCTCGCCTAACTGAATTTTCTTCACAAGCTCGAGTTCCTCCTGCGTTAACTTCAAATCAGCACCAGATTCTCTGTCTATTAATCCCGTCCATCCTGTGGGCACCTCGATGCTGTCCAGTAAACTATCGAGCGCGGAGCCAGTGGCAGGTCGCATGATTCGTTTGCCGTTAATATCGTAGCCAATATGTGGATATTCATCGTAGGCTGACAATGGCACGTTTCCGATAGTATTCGTGTCCTCTAGATCACTGTCGTCACTGGAGTAATGCGGGTCAATTTCATGATAGATCGGTCGTGGCTTGCCGTCAGCGCCAGTGGTGTGATATGCGACCCTATTATCGTCTTCACCGGAAGATATTGAGGAAAAACTCTCTGCCTCGCTTGCCGCGCTGTATTTGCTGAGATATTCATCCTCTTCATCGTCATCGCTAACGGAGTTTGTGATGACCTCTGCAGTCTCTTCCTGCTGCACAACTTCGTCGTCTTCACCAAACATCGCGGCTTCCTCATCAGCATCATTTTCTCCATCGTCACCTTCCGCTGCGTCATCCCCAGCTTCGTCCTCGGACTCGGAATCTGATATCGCGCCGTCAATTAGGCCCTCGAAGTGATCGTACTCGTCATCTTCACTGACGTAGTCCCCCAAATCGCTCTCGTCTTCTAGCTCATCTTCCTCATCCTCTTCAACTTCTTCAGCCTCATCATCAATATATCCGTCTTCGTTATCTTCATCTTCTTCAGTCGCCCGCTGCCGCTGCTGCACAAGCTGCAGCTTACTATTTGTACGATTCCCAGTACCTGGCGCAGTAGCCGGTGGATCTGCCGCGGGCTTCTTCCGTGCTATTTTCCGCTTAGCCATGTGTTCGTTCGTTCGTTTGACGCAAATTAAGCAAACTTGAGACGAAACAGACGAATGGGTCTCGGTTGGTAGATCACCTGGAAAATATTTTGCTCTTGGGACTTTTTACAAGAAACTTTTCAGGGGTTAACTTCGACATGGTCGAATGTAATCGAGAGTTATGGCGAGAGTGGAAAGCACCGCCATAGTTACGCAAGTGTTTGCGAGCAGTTTCTTACCGTATCTTTACAGCCATAGCAAGAACAGATAGTAGAAGGTCGTGCCCTAAACTCTGATGTCGAATTAAGCCGTCGGCCGGATGTGCACAGAGTACCAACACCTTGCCTGGTGTAAGAGAAAACAAAAACACAGCTGACGCCTTCTTCACCCACAACGACGCGTCTTGGGGTCCTACAGATCAATTATTATGATGGGGCACACTCCTAGAAGCCCTACCTCCCGCACTTCTTGTAGCATATTGGAAGATGACTCTTTGCTACCCTCTACACGGACAACCACGTCAGACTTCCTTCTGCCGGTCTCCCTGCATGCCGATGAGAAATCTGAACAAAGAGGCGCTCGCTAGGAGTATTTGATATCCTCAAGCGGGACTATTCCAATCTTATTGATAGAGACGGCAGGATGGGTGATTTGTTTAGTCTGTCTGATTTGTGCTGCTCGGCTTAATAGGCGCCGAGCTTGGTAGCATTATTGTCACGTTCAGTCTTGTTGTCTCATTTACGCGCGCTGAGAATTGAGTGATTTGTTTATTCGAAATTGCCTGTCCGAGCGCATCGCGAGTTGCGGCTCAAGCGTTGAGTCCGGAACAGGATGCAAATCTAACAATGTAACGCGTCGCAAACACGCGTCGTGTTCTTCCTGTAATAATACAGAAGTCTGGTTTGCGAGTGCTGTGCCAGGAATTGGACTTCGCTGTGGAGTGTATAGACCAGCAATTATCGGGCTGGCAGTTCCTCGTGATTTTGTTTAATTATTTAGTTCACGTGTCGGCTCGGCTTCATGCAATTAATTAATATTTCACATTCGAGGCGATGACTGTCTTGCCAAGACTCTGGCGTTAAACAGATCGGATGCTGTTGCGCGCTCGCCGACGCGTCCGTCGGACCGTTTCCGCGACGCGTCAACAACGCGTTCCTCTCATCCACAATTCGCGAAACACTAAATGTCCACAGTGGCCCAGCTGATATGGAATCCTGGAGACAGCGTTTTTCCTCCTCTAGAGGGTTTTGCCAATAGTGAGCGGTTGTTCGCGTCATTGCGGATCAGGAATCCGACACTGCCGGCTGCAAGCGTCTCTGTACTCCAATTCAGTGTAACACGATCGCGCTCGGACGTGGATTCGCGCCGTAGACAACAAATTAATTAATTAATTCGAGTCCTGACGGCGCTTGCCAAGACTCTGGAGTCGGCCAGATCGGATGCTCGCCCTGGTCGCAGCTTCTGTGCTTCTCGTCTGGTTGTAAATACGGCCATCTTTCCCCGCTGCTGCTGTCCCCCTTCCTCGTCATCGTCTTAGTAACTGGCTGAGATAGCGAGTATACTTCAGAATTCCTACAACCTGGTCATTTGGCTAACATTGATGTAGGCAGACAGTGTTCTCAAGTGTGGGCAAGAGGACAGCATGGAACCCGGGGTGAGTCTGAGTGGCCAGAGGCAAGCCACTTGGTACACTGCCGGTTCTAGCAGTTCGTCCTCTACTGGGGGCAATACGAGTACGCTGATTCGCTCGCCAGTTCGGGCGATGCGTACTCGACTATGGGTACGGGGGATAAAGTATGGGCACGGGGGATTCGATATGCTGATCGCCTCGAACAAGGTGAGTCCAAGGATGGCGAGATCCAAGCCACTTGGTCACTACCAGTTCGGGGACGCGTACTCGAATGTGGGCGAGGACAGCCTGGATCCAGCTGACCAATCCGGTGAGATCCAAGCCGCGGTAGCACAACTGGTCCGGCAATACGTTCTCATCTGGGGGCATGAGGGGAGTCCTGACGGACTGAGATCCTCTCTAATTCGAGTGCGCTCATTCGCCCTGGAGCAAGGATAAGTCCAAGGATGGCGAGATCCAAGCCACTTGGACACTACCAGTTCCGGGGACGCGTACTCGACTGTGGGCACGGGGGATAAGGAACGGTGTTAGAATTTTCTCTATCACTATTATGTTCCTGTTTGTCTATATATTATGTATATATACATATATACATATGAGAGGCCAGCTTCTTGGAGCTGGCCGTTGTTGCTTGTAACCCATGGCAGGGTGTAACCACCAGACATTTTTGTTGTATTTCTTGCTCACTTTGTATGTCTGGTCGGCCGCCTAATACAAGTAAGTGTGCATTTCCTGACGGCTAAATTGGATAACCCTAACCTTCTCGTGCTATAGGTCTATCTTTAAGCATGGATTGACAGCGAAATGCAAGTGGCTGACTCGAAGGGGATGAATTAACGAGCGCGGCTATCTTTTGAGACTATTTTAGAGGCACACACTTGTAGCGGACGAATTTGACTATCTGTGGGTTTACGACTGTTGGATTCGTCGCCATTTCCTCGCTAACCATTGCCAGTAGTCATCCATTTTAAGTACACGACTTCGAAATTAGGAATATTGTGGAAATGGCGACATCTATAGATGAACCGGACAAACTAGAAGTGTTCGCACTTGCGATTTCACAGCTACCACTGGAGAATTTGCACAATGAGCGAGCAAGGATAGAGAATTCGATTGGGCACTTGGAACGATCCAACCGCGAAATTGAGGACTACATTGCGGAAACAGACGACGACAAGGAGAAGAAGGAAATGCGAGGCGTGATCTTAGAGAATGAAGATGTTATCATCGGACAGAAGTTGCGCATTGAGATAATCAAGTCAGAAATTACGAGACGGTCAGCATAGATGATGAGTAGCCGATCATGCAATCCTTGAAAATAGGGGCACGAGTGCTCGAGCTCCTAGTCTTTAAACACTTCTGCTATACTAGGGCTATCTGGATTGTTCTACGCTACGACCATTACCAAGGCGCGCGTCATCCTACATGACTATCAGTATTTGGTAGACATGCATCAGCATTTTGGACGTGGCAGAATGTGCACATGATTGTTGGCATTAGTTCCCGCTTAGGATGTAGCGCTATCAAGATATGATCCGTCGTGAGAACAATTATAAGTTCGCTGATGTCGTTCTGCGTTGGTCTCCAAAAACGCCTCCACAAGCAGAGTACTTTCGTTCTCTGGCCAATAGAAATTATTATTACAACTGAATCGTCCATGTGTCACAAGTAGGTTTGATTCGTAACGTGCTGGCCGGTCGTAGCGACAGCGGCTAGAAGACACGCAAAGGTCGCATATCAGGAAGTAACGGTCATAAGTCCACAAATTCGTAACAAACGAGCAGGTGAAGAAAATTGCTTCACATCATTTGAATTGGGATGGAGCGTACAAACGCGCGATTCTCAGAAATATGTGGCAAGCCGGCATGTTTCTTGTTTCTCACATAAATTGGGGATTAGCTGTTAATAATGGGCAAGTCAGGTGCACTTATAATTGTTTGATAATAATGGGCCCATTAACTTAAAGGATCATGCCGCGCAAAAGTTAGTGATCTCGAATTCCGTTCTCGGGGACAAATAACGTTCCCCTGGATCTGGCCAGAGCTTAAAGTGGGTCAGATATGCAGAGTGTATCTTGTGCCGTTGATCTGGAGCAACACCATACGCTGTGGCGAGACGCTCGCTCATCATGAGGTACACAAACCAAGGCTGCCGAAAATAGTACCCAGGACAAGTTTGACTTGCCAGAATAGAATGTATGCGCGTGCTGCATCACTAGCTTCTGAGCAAACACGCGCAGCACCCATCGCCAACCACGATCTCGAGGGTCCAGCTTTCTTTGCGAATTTGGTGACGCTGGTTCTCCCTTCTACGCCTCGCTTCCAGACCCCCCTGGGTCCCAACTGTCAATACTCTTCCGTCGACTAGTGAGTTGTATGCGCCCTTGACTATTCGACGGCCGGTGCACAGGGTTAGCATGGATCTGGGTATCAGTCTCACAAATTTCGTCGCCCAATTGTCGGGTAAAAATCGCCAGAAAATATTCTTGGTCGGTTTCCTGGTGTCTGTTGCTCTTTGGCTGTCTCTTGTTCGCTACCGCCAGATACGGCTACACGAGACTGTCGACCCGCCGTTGGAGCTCTCTCCGATCCCCACATTTCGACATGTTTCCGTTTACAGACGTGCACCTGACATTATTTTCGAGAATTTTCTTGACTCGATCTTGGTGAACTTAAAGTTGTCGTACGCTGGCTCATACGATCGGGACATATGGCCCAAAAAGGTGTTTCAGACAGCAAAGAAAGTGGACAAAAAGTATATAGAGGCTGTGTCGTCGTGGTCGAGTCTTAATCCTGAGCACGAGCATGTGGTATGTTCACACCCACGCCACGTAGCATGGCATCGATTCGCTAACGAAATAGCTCATGAATGATATCACTGCAAAGGAGTTCGTTGAGAAGGCATTTTTAAGTGCTCCGCAGGTTGTTCATTTATACAATTCATTCCCAAACCCCGTCTTGAAGGCCGATCTACTGAGATACCTATTATTGTATTTGTATGGAGGTATGGTATACTTAGTGGCTGAATTTGTTTGTGCATAAGTCACACGGTCTGATGTCTACTAGGCGTCTATGCGGATATAGATGTGTATTGCAGAAAGCCCATAGCAGAATGGGTGCCCGAGAACCTATGGAAATCGAATGCCGATGTTATTGTTGGTGTGGAGATTGACGAGCCGTATGCTATGGAAGAGTCTCAGAAGCTATGGGGCTGGCACCGCCCGTATGGCTTTTCGCAGTATACAATCGTTGCGAAACCTTTTGCTCGACCGATTCGCACAGCCATTGTTAGGGTAGTTGCACACGCACATCACCTCGCCAAAATGAATAACAAAGCGAATCCAACACTGCTGTCGCAGTATTCAGCCGAAGATATTTACGAAATTAGCGGTCCGGGCATGTGGACCGATGCACTCGTCGATTCGATGAATTTCAAGCGGAAGGATATTTCTTGGGCGCAGTTTTACAACCTGAAGCAGCCGAAGAGGCTACCCACGGACGGGGGTGCGGTTATCGCTCTGCCAATTCAGTATTTCGGCAACGGACAGAAGCATTCAAACGCAGGTGATTACGGTCATCCGCAAGCATGTGTTACTCATATGTTCACCAAAAGTTGGAAGAGAAACAGTTGGTTTTTGTAGGTGCCTGGCATTTGCGCTGTTCAGAGACCATGGGCGTTGCATGACAGTAATGCTCTGATATTTGGTTTATTGGCGAACGGATTTGGGTTGATTTGTTTGGCTCAGTTTGTGTTATAGCTCATGTCCATGAACTTAATTGCATAGATATTTAATAATTAATTATTTTGTAACTCTCCGGGTTAAATTTTGCTAAATCTTTATAGCTTATAGCTGTTGTGTCCTTCTGCATTTTGGGGTAGTTAGTGGCGACCGGGTAGGAGCAAATACCACGTAGAAATACTGGAGAACAACGACGCTCATCAACAACTTACTAGCCGACAGCCGAGCATTGGTTTATGGGATTGTCAGTTGGATCGTTACACTACTAAACGTGATAACAGGGACAGTTATTTTCAGTAAATCCCGGATGCTCTGCGATGATGTCATTATATCATTATGAACTGATTGACGGTTAAAGCTAGTTGCAATCACATGCTCGCTAGCCCCTTTTTGAGCTTCTCGCAACTCGGGTTTGACACGCTCCATCGGGAACTATGGAGGAACTGTTAAATACAGCATTGCCGCATTTAGAATCGGGCGACCGGTAAAACGGCAGACGGTATCTTTGTGACTAGGTCGACGCAATATATTCTTTGTCTTCAGATTACGTAAATTTACGCTGCAGAAGTTAATCCGGCCTGCTTGGTACCCCGCTCTTCCAGTCGGTTTTATTTGCTACTTGGACGATATTGAGTCGATAGCTGCTCTGTTATCGCATTTGACTGGATTGAGCATTCATATTTATAGCGAATATTCAGAAACCATGTGGAAAATACCAGTACGTTGACATGTGATAGTTCACCATTGTAATGAGAAGGCTGACTCTTAATTTGCAGTCTACATTGACGGGATTCGTAATCTCGCTAAGTTCCATGCTATTGGAGGTTCTGGGGTTCTGGCATAGTGTGAGTAATGATGGTAGAACATACGTTTCAGACTCAAGTTCTGATATAGGATTTAGAAATTATGGAACTTGATCTTGTCCCGTCGCCCAGAAGCGCAACTGTTGGAACAAATGCGGCGTGCGGATACATACGATGAATGGCTGGTGGGTAGTACAGAGTGGAAAGATGGAACGTGAGCGTTAACAAGGTGTAGGATCAGGCATATAGCCTGGATAACGTACTGGGGAACGACCTTTGGCGTGCCAATCCGAAGTCATCCATGTACGACTATAAGCTCATCTCGGAGCGACTCGATGCAATCATGGAGGCGAAGGAGATGGAAGATGTGAATGCGTTGACCAATATTCTCCGGTCTGGTCTTGTGCGCAATCTCGGCAATATAGCGAATAAGAAACTCTTCACATACACAGGGTATGGAATTTTACAAAACCTTTCCATCAGTTACTAAAATTTAAGACAGGACGAAATTCTTGATCGAGAAATACAACATGGAAGTTATAGACAGTTTGCATTATCTGCTTAACCATCCATCGTCCACTCTTTCAACTCAAGCCAAGCTCGACCTGGTCCATGACACCCGCCAGTCATATGGACTATCAGCCCTTGTCTTGCAAGGTGGCATTTTGTTCGGGCTGTGCCATCTTGGTGTGGTTCGTGCGCTCCATCAGCACCAACTTTTACCACGAATTATTACCGGAGTCGGCGTTGGTGCGTTGATTGCTACCCTTGTCAGCGTCCATCGAGACGACGAACTTCCAGAGTTTCTGAATGGCAAAGGTATTGACTTATCTGCGTTTGCAAAGCAGCGGCCTCCTGAGCAGTATCAGGGCCTTCAACGACTCAAACGATTGATCACGAAAGGATATCTTCTTGATATACAAGTTCTCCAGCAAGTTGTGAAGGATAATATCGGTAACTTGACATTTGAAGAGGCCTACGCGCGGACGCGACGCGTACTTAATATCACGGTACACTCTAACGATAAGTACGTGCCGACTTTATTCAACTTTCTGACGACTCCGAATGTCTTGATCTGGTCGGCAGCGATTGCGAGTAATGCACTTCCAGGATTTTACGAAGAGGTTCAATTAATGTGTAAGAACGAGAGAGGCGAAATTGTGACGTGGTCACCAACTGGTGCGCCGATCCGATGGAAATCATGGACTTCTACGCCGCGCGAGGAGCGGGAGGCTCCGTACACCCGAGTTTCAGAGCTCTTCAACGTGAATCACTTTATTGTATCTCAAGCGCGCCCTTACATTGCTCCATTTATGTCGCCGGATATCCACCAAGGAGCACATTCTCTCCGTACCAAGCTCCTGAAGATTACAGGGTACGAAATCAGGCATCGTCTAGCTCAGCTGGAGACATTGGGCCTACTTCCTCCATTGCTGCGACGTATGCTAATGTTGGACGATCGACGCCTGATGAACTCGGAAATCATTACAATAGTCCCAGATTTGGGTTCCCATGACTTCTGGAAGTTGTTCGTTGACGCGCCTCGATCTAGAGAGGATATTGAATATTGGAGCCGCAAAGGAGAAATCAGTACGTGGTTTGCTCTGCCGCTTGTCCGGCAACGCTGCGGAGTGGAGTTCATATTGGACGGAGTTTACGAGGTCTTGTTTCAGAGCCGGAGGGTGCGGAAGCTGTGACGCTCTGAGGAGTAGGGAGTGCAAGCCTTGCAAATACTTTTTCTATTATACTTTCTGGAGAGATTCTCTACGGCGTTTTTGGAGTCTTCCATTCTAATTCGTTGTCATTTTTGTTTATTATTAGTAGTTCCCCCCCTTTTCACCGCCCCACCTACCCCCCAATGATTCATAATGATGGCTACATTGAATGGGAGTCAGATACTTCACATCGACAGTAGGATATAACTTGTCAGGGTAACGAATTCCGCATTTATGGCTGGAAACTGCTTCTGCGCGTAATTTAAGTCAGACTATGCACCGAACCTGCAAGATACGGTGACGTCACTGTGTTATCCCGAACTTCAAAGCCCATTGAGACGTGAAACGCAACAGCAGCAGCATTAACGATTTGAGGCGGCCAGTAGAACGAAGGTGCATTTGGAGTCGTAGGTCGTTGCCGTTCAAGCGAAATGCTAACGTGTGCCACGAAGACCAGAATTAGCCATTGATCATTGTGTTTATGAAATAAGGATGTTGTTCGGAAGTCTGCGATTACAAGATTGAGGGTCTGGTACAGCAGAGAGTTTTTCCTTCTATAAATAAATTCACGCGCAGGTTTTGTTTGTGTTGGAATTTAAGGACGCAACGAGTTAGTGGCATGAGAGTCTCCGCGAAGTTAGTTACAGAGTTCTCAACGCCTCACTGTCCACCACGACTTCCGCATACTTTTATCCGAGGAAACTCGTCACAGATAGACAGGCAGACGCGTCTCGCTCCCTCTACTTCTCCACTTCAGTCGTTCTTTTCCCGACTCTAGTCACTCGTTTCAACTTCATATATATCTGTTACTGTTTAGCAATGCGGTTCTTCTCTGCGATCGCTGCGCTTTTGTCCACCGCCGGCTGCGTGTCTGCCATCGGCTCGGTATGTCGAAATGCTTTTACTTTAAAGCCAAGTAGTTGGACGGGAGGAGATCTTACTGACTGATTATTTAGATTGGATTCGATCTCGGCGTTCAGCGAAATTCTGACTCAGGTTGCGTATGTGCCTTTTGTTTCCTCCTGCTTCTATTCAAGAAAGAATACCCACTACTGCAAACTACGGACCGAATCCGCTAATGCGCATTGCAGAAAGAGACTTCTGACTACCTTTCCGACTTCTCCACTATCGGCGACTACACCAATGTCGTCCGAGTTTATGCTGCCTCTGACTGCGGCACCTTGGCTAATATTTTACCAGCCGTAAGTTGTCTGCGTTGTCGTCACTATCGCACAGAGCTCATATATTACAGATTGAACAAGCCAATTTCAAGCTTTTCGTCGGCGTCTGGCCTAATGATGACGCGCACTTCGATGCTGAGAAGGCAGCTTTGTCCGCCTACCTGCCTACTATTGACAGCTCATACATCATGGCCGTGACGGTCGGCTCGGAGGCACTGTACCGCGGTGACCTTAGTGCCTCCGACCTCTCCTCCCGAATTGATGAAGTTCGAACTCTTGTCCACGGCATTAGTGGATATGAGAATGTCCCAGTTGGTACCGTCGACTCGTGGAACGTTCTTGTCGACGGCGGCAATGCCGAGGTCATCCAGACTGCCGACATTGTTATCGCCAACGCGTTCTCATACTGGCAAGGTCAGACCATGGCTAATTCGTCCCACTCCTTCTTGGACGACATTATGCAGGCGCTTCAGGTTATTCAGACCACCAAGGGGTCGACCGACATCAGCTTCTGGGTCGGTGAGACTGGCTGGCCAACTGACGGTGGTTCCTTCGAGAGCTCTGTTCCATCCGTCGAAAATGCTGCTCAGTTCTGGCAGGAGTCTATCTGCGGTATCCGTGCTTGGGGAATCAACACTCTTGTATTCGAAGCGTTCGATGAGTCGTGGAAGCCGATGACGTCTGGCATTCAAGGTGTTGAGACTCATTGGGGCGTCTGGACCAACGATGATACAGCACCCAAGTACTCTTTGAATTGCGAGTTTGCTTAATCCCCGTCATATTGTGCAATGCTGGTGAGGTGTTAGCGGTATGAGGGCGACCTTGGAAATTCCGGGCCAGTGCATATTTATGCATGTTATCAGTTATTATTGGGATTAAATGTTATTACGGTTCTCGAGCTGGTAGATCTTGGATATTTTATTGTATTTGGTATTTTTCATATTTAATACGGGCTTGCTCTTTTGTGCATTTTCTTCGGTTGTATTATTTATTCGATCTTCAGTAACTATAGATAAAAATGGGCACATTATTAATACTATATCTGCCTAACTTTAGTTCTACTTACTACCGCATTTTACTGTGGTTCAATGTGAAGATGCAAGTGCACCGTGACGGTTTGTGCTCTCTGTGCACGCGACGTTGTTTATTGACTGCTGAGAATGGTTTAGCCTGCGATTAACAACACGGCAAGAAGTGGCCGCCAAAACTTGTCGTCGGCAGCGCCCTCACCGTTCAACACTCTGCTTGTCCGTCGTGATTCCATCTTCCACACTACTATTTCAATAGTCAGTCAGTGTGGAATTTGTGCCGTCCACCACGCTGGGGTTATTCTCAGTGCTATATATTTTAGGCGGGAAATTCGGTGTTGGTCACCGCAACACGAAGTCGCTGTTTTCCGAATAAATTCGCCTTTTCAGGATTTCTCGCTGCTACTCCCAGATATGGCATCTTCCGCCGCTCGCCTTCGCAATGATATTGCCAACTTATTTAAAACATCTTGCCATCCGGATATTGTGCTTCCGGCTGGCGGCCCTCAGGACTTGACAACAATCACATTGCATTTGCTCGGGCCAGCGTCAACGCCGTATTCCGACGGCGCGTGGAAGGTCACGCTCAAGCTTCCGGTTGAATATCCGAATAGCCCACCCAAGGCGTATTTCGAGACCAAGATTTTTCACCCGAATGTCGCGGTAAGCACCGGTGAGGTTTGCGTTGACACGCTCAAGAGAGATTGGAGTCCGAACGTGGACTTGCGACATGTCTTGCTGGTACGTACCACACCGTGTTCAATTCGTCGGGTAATTGCGGTTATAGATCCTTAACATCTGCCTGCATAGGTTATCCGGTGCCTATTGATTGAGCCGAACCCAGAATCAGCACTGAACGAAGAGGCGGGAAAGCTGCTTCTCGAGAACTTTGCTGATTTCGAACGCATGGCCCGGTTGATGACAAGCGTACACGCTCTGAAACGCACTGCATTCACGTCGGCATCCATCTCGGTCGAGTCCGCCTCGCCGACCGACACCACGGACGAAAACGGCAATAGCACGACAATTTACTCTGACTCGGAAACTGATTCGGCCCGTGGGCCGACAGTTAATTCGCTGGATACGAAGAATGTGCTACGGCCGTTGGAACATACGCAGAGGGGAAGCAGCGCAGTTGCTCCTTCGTCACCGAGCAAGCCGTTAATGAAGGGCAAAGATACAAAGCCGAAGAAGAAAGTCGGTATAAAACGGCTATGATATGGCCGTTCGAGGTCATGAAGTTTACCAAGGTTCTTTGAATCCGCTTTTAGTCGAAGATCAGAGTTTGTGAATTGTACAACAACGCTGACCATAGGTGTGAAGCATTAGTGTATTTTAATACTCAACAACATTTGTGAAAGTTCTAATACTATATATAATGCGCTGCCATACCTCCAATTAATGCTCACCAAGAAACTACTGTACAGCCAAAAATGTTATGAATTGAATGACAATTCGGGGACCACATGTGTAAGTCCCTAAGCAAGGCCGGCTATGCCAGTGAAAAGGAAACTAAAACTTGTCCAAATGATACCAAACCAAGATATGCTAAATTCTATTATATCATGAAAGCCTTCCCGTAGCTGTCTAAATCTCACGGACCGATCTTCTCCGCAACTCTTCTCGATCCGCTCCGGAAGCATGAATGGTTGCTGCTCGGTTTAACTTCAGATCTTTTAACCCCCCACTATATCCGTTTCTGGATGAATTGCTCGGTACGTTGTTATTATGTTCGTTGAGTGGCATGATATTTTCTAACTGGAATTGGCGGCCAAGTCTGCGTCGATGGTCTTTGTGAGATACGCCGCGCGCGACGAACGAATCAGATACGCTGGATAATAATTGCGCGAATTCGTCTGACACCAAGCTCATGGCAGTGCCAAACTTCAGCTTTGACAAGAATGCTGAGTTGCTATTTGTGTATAAGCTCTCTAGTGTCGGTCGGTCAATGGTTTCTCCTGGAGACTTGAGAATGCGCACTTGGTCCTCAAGTTCTTCAATGCGGGTGTCAAGCAATCCTCGTAGCCAAGACAGTTCGGTCGCACGCGAATTCAACACGTCTTCCTTCTCACGCACAACGTGGTTGACCACCTTCTTTACTTCGTCAACAGCACGCTCAGCGTCGGACGCCGCGATCTTCAGTTTATCGTTCAACAGGTGTACCTGGTCCTTCAGAAAATTTGTCTGTTCTTTCTGCATCTCGTGCTCCTTTTCGGTAAATGAGTACTCACGCTCCATATCCCGACGAATGCTAGCTGCTGTTTGGTCTAATTCGGACGCATGCCTCGACTCCATCAGCTCGGCCTCTTGCTTTAGTTTAGCAATCTCCTCAGCATATGTGTCGACCTTGGCCCTGACTGAGCTGTATGCTCGTTCGGTCTCGACAATCTTGTTCGTCAGTTCGCTGACAGTCGCATCAGCTCGCTCCCGAGCACGCCTAGCATCCTCAAGCTCGCATAATAATGCTTCATTCCGTGATATTAATGTAGCAAGCTGTGCACGCAACTCAATGTATACCTGGTCGCGGGCGCTAATCTCTGTCGACGACATATTAGATGATGACCCAACATCGGTAGCCGTTGCTTCCTCCGTCGAGCCATCGTTCTCCTGAGCTTTAGAGCGTTGACGTGGAAGCGTGGTCTTAAGTTCTTCATAGTCATCTGCCTCGTCGTCAGCGTCTGATACATGAGCTTCTGCTTGCGGATTACGGGAGTTCTTCAATTGGTCCGTCAACATGCCGACTAGTTTCTCCAAAGGATCCAACTTCTTTGTCAAGGCATCCGAAAGCAAGGCTTGTAACGTGGCGTCGTCCAGGGAAGCATTCCGCTTTGCGGCCTCGGCTGCTAGGCGTTGGTGCTGGGACCTAACCACGCTATCGGACCAGACGGAGTCGGAGTCGTCGTCTTGGACAGAAGCTCGTCTAGATTGGCCATTCTTGTCGACCGTGGGGCTGTACTCCGAGAGTCGTTGCACAATGTCATCCAACTGGCCACTGGGGAGTTTGTTGGCGGCAGTGCCGCTCTGCAAGATTGGGGTATACCTCTCCATGCGCCGCTCCCGCTTTCTGTTGGCATCATTCGCTGCGAATTTGTCGGAGCCCGTAGCAGTCGACTCGTTCCTCTTTGCATCGTCCATGGCAAACTTACGGACCGGATCAACTATAGGGATTCGCTTGCTTTCCCTGGGCGGCTTAACAAATGCCCCACTTTCAGTTCCGCTGTGCTCAGAGACCGCACGCCGATGAACCGACGCATATTGCATATCTTGCTCATCGGGACTGGGGGTCGGCATTACACCTGCCAAGTCGATTGGTGCATCGAGATACCTCTGAGCATAGTCTATGTTGAGACCAGAAGTAGCCATGTCGTCATTAAAAGGTGGCGGAACGAAGGCAGGTGCTCTAGCGGATAATGGCGTAGACGGTGGCCGTGGACCGGTCCTTGGCACTGGCGACGAAGAGGGTTGATAGTACATATTTGTGTTCGCCACTACTGACTGGGGAGCGTAGATATTTAGTGCATTGTAGGCAGAGAGGAACCCGTTCATTTCCGGAGACATTGGATGGTGCGGAGCCATTGCTCCAGGAGAAGAGAACGCATCGCTGGGTACCTGACCATAGTTAGCAGATAATACAGAAATTAACTAGTCAGTAAACTTACTGGAGACGAGACGCCAAGAGCCAACAACTTTTTCTCTCGAAGGTAATCGACATGTTCTTTCCAAGCTATACAGTCATTAGTGGTGTACCACAAACATATTGGACGGCTCGGTACCTTTCTCATCTGGAATCCGAACTGTAGCATTTCCGCAGCTTAGAGCGTCATAGAAGTCGCGCGCGTCGCACGATGAGTGAAACTGGCAGGAGATCTGCAGTTACACGTTAGTAGCGAGCTCCTGTCAACTCCCGTCAAGCGACATACCAACTTATAATGTCTGACTGCCCATTCATGCACTTTCCTCTCATAGTCACGTAGCTCAGTCGTAGACAGCAACACTGGCTCATTCATGAGTTCATGGGGAATGTTAATGACAACCTTACGATCTCCCCACAGAACAATCGATCTGAAATTCGGAACTGCAGGGACAACTTCCGGCCTGATCGAATGACTGCTCGACGTGCTAGTCTCCTCCGACATTGCAGCCGCGGAAACCAAAGACGCGTCAGGTGTAGCGTCATCTGCTTCGGTTGACTGTGAAGTTCCAGAAAAGTTCGAACGTGGCTGAGTGAGCGCGGAGCTGTTCGTGCTCGCCATCCAATTCTGGACCAGCATCTCAATGGAGCGGTCATACTCTGTCGATTCCGGTTGTGGAGATTGTTGTGAGGCGATAATCGGCCCCGATACGACACTCGGATGGCAAGAGTCCACCGAGGACGTCAATACTAGAACCCATGTTGTCAGTTTCCTTCTCCTCGCATAATAAGGGGAATATGCCAACACGCACCTTCGTTTTCAGGAATTGATGGATGGTGGGAGTGTGCTGCCCACGCCATGCCAGAAGATGTCCTTCGCGAAGCAGAGTGGGAGCGGGAATGGTGATGATAAGCCATGACCTGCCTATTTGGACTGCCTCCAGCAATGGTCGTCCAGGACGAAGTACTGGAGTACTGCGTTAGCATAAAGAAGGTATATATAACGCAAGCCAAAGAAAACGAGGAATAGCAACCTTGTACCCTGAGAGAGAGAATCCAGTAAAAGCGCAATCAAAACAAAACAACGAGTCCTCTCTGTAGCAAATTGCCTATGTGCTCGCAAGGTGATCTAGTCGCACTGAATTAAGTTAGAACATGCGAATTCTGTGTAACGATGACAGTCTATGTGCTGAGAATATCTGGCTTAGAAGGCAACTGGCGCAGCAACTGTAGTGATTGACCAATGGATGCTGAGTATATGGACTGGGGCGTCTGTCTAAGGAGCGAAGGAGACTCACAAGCAAATTACCTTGCAAATTACAGCTAATGGTTGAGCGCAAATTGGACCCTATGGCTGCGGCGATACCTACCATAAGCGTGGTGAATATTAAGGGGTTGAAAGAAATTTGGCGGGACGGATGGATCCAAAAGGGGAAGGTACAGGCTGGCCCGACTTCGCTCCGCATCCAATTCAGGACCTCAACCAGCGAACTTCATACACCTCCCATAAACGAACCGAGTCGCCGGGCCGTGACTGATTTATTAGTATGCCTGATAAAAAGAAACCACGGTCGTTATTCCAACTGTGGCTCGTCTGTTCCAACCAAGGAACCCCTTCACTCAGTTGACCCTTACATTCCACCGGTGCGGCTCATCTTAACCCCACCAGAACGACGCGTCGAATATAAATAAACGCGTCTGACACGTCTGTCTAGCTCTCCGGCGCAAACCGTAGGTTGCATTGTTAAGACTATTATTACCCGTAATTGCAGTAAATTTGTCCTTAATCAACTAGTCAGCTTCTCATGTCTGATTTTGTAAGGATATTCGGCGCGGGTTTTTCTCTGTCACCTATATCATGAGGGACTAAAAACCTACGAGACAAAGAACAAAGCCAAGAGGTACAGGACCACGAAGACAAAGAAAGCACCAGGTGCGGCAATACAACTCGAGAGAAGTCTGCACCAGGTGCTCCTCGCGAGGTTCCGCAGGAAGATCTTCATCTGCAAACGAGCGTAGGAGGGGTCGGTGAGATCGATCCTAGTGAGTGGGAGAGGAGATGTGCAACCAGGGTTGCAATGCCGAGCACGAATAGTCACGGAAGTCTTGGACCAATCTCGGGCAATCGAACGGCTAAGACGCTGACGGCTCGGTTCGTCAGTTCAGCGCACAGTCGGAGTCGACCCCGAGTGCGTTCCTGCGAGCGAACTAAAACGTTGCTCTTCACACTGCGCCGGAACGGATAACGTCGACTAGCGATATAGATTGGAGGTGGGCCATCTGCAGCATTGGTCTGTAGGCCGACGTGTCACAGACTTCGATCTCAGCTGCCCGATTGACGCATGGCCGGATATCATCAACCTTGAGCAGGTACTGGCGAGGCCTAGTGGTCAAGAGCAAAGACAGCTCGTGCACAGGATCAACATGCGGTATTGCGCTTGCCACACATACCGGGCCTTGCCGTGTCCGGAGGAGACTTTCGTCTCTCCTCATATAGTCTCCGCCGCCGGACCTCGCGTCTTGCTATCACTTATTAAACTATGCCTGGTATTAGGTTCAATGTTGGCGTAGCGAATGCTCAAGGGCTTACCGCGCACAAACTCACTCGCTTCCTCGGTTCCTTCGTTCTTGCTTGTCTTCACAATTCCAGGTTTTACTCATCTCCGACGCTAACTGCCGCTCCCCGGACGCCGCGAACCTCTGGACTGGGGACTTTTCGCTCATCGCTGCAGCGGTCCTTTCGCCGCCGACAACTCCACCGCTATCATTGTTCTGTTGTTGATCTATAATCCTTATATATTAATTTACAAAAATATGTGTGATAATACAGTTTATGACGATGCAAATTGCAATGCGGAATTTTGTCAGTGACAACTGCAGGACAAGGGAACGCGGATTACTAATACCCTAATCCTGGTTTAGCGAATGTGGCGTGCCGGGAGCGAGTTTGTGACGTGGCACTCGTCCCTTGTAGCTCAGTCGGTAGAGCGTTCGGCTTTTACGACACGTCAAGTGAAGCTTGGCGAGCAGCTAATAAGGTACCGAAATGTCCAGGGTTCGAGCCCCTGCAGGGGAGTGCAATTTTTTTTTCTTTTTTTCTTTTAACTTCGTTTTTTTTCCTTTTATCTTCGTTTGTACTTTGCGGGTGTTGTCCTAAAGTTCATCGTTCGAGTTGAAGAAAATGGTTCGTATGAAACAAAGCGAAGAATGAGGTGGGCTGTAATTTTTTTTTTCTTGAAAGCACGGCGCCGCCAGGGCTGCGCGAAGCACCGCGATAGTGACACCTAGAATTTACTCTCCAAGATTTGTTGAATTCGGTATGTTGGTAAGAACCATCTGGCCGATGCAGACGCGATTTTGTGGATCGAGACGATTACAGGACTACTACTAGTTTTGGGGATTTGACCTCAACGCGGAAGGTAACGAAAACGAAAATGCAGAGCCGGATGACTTCGGTTCGGCACGGTGCCGTCGTATTTATAGAGTTATGGATCAAAAACAACTGTCGGCCAAATATGATGCATATTCAAACCATTTGACCATACCATACTCCAATATTATTCACACAAAAATTCGCTAGTGCACCATTAATTCCCCCGAAAATAGACCAAGCAAATCTAAAGAAAATTATAGAAAAAATTTTCAAACAATGCAATAGCGACAGCACAAGCAGCGCTGGTCCACACGGGGACGGCGACTCCAGCGGCAGCATTGGTCGTGGTAGCAGACGGAGAAGACTGAGTAGAGGAAGCCAATTCCGTCGCTGACGCCGACGATGGCGCTAAAAGCGCTGCGGAAGTTGACGCCGATTCTGACGCAGCAGCTATCGCTGTCGTCGCGCTCGCGCTCGCGCTCGCCGTACTGGTCGTCGTCGAGCTACTGACGGCGGCAGTAGATGACGCATTCGCGTTAATCAACAAATCCGGGTATGTTTGCTCAAAAGTTGCATTGGTGGTCGCAATTCTACCATCCCAGCAGTGATTTTGCATGCATTGCTGGCACTGCGCTGAGTGCTCAATACCGCGTCTTTCGACTTCACGGTGGATGACGGCACATGCCATGCACGCTGGCCATTCGGAGTCGATAGTTCCATTGCCTTGAGTACCGAGATTATATCCGTTTGTTATGAATCCTTCGATTTCTTCCGAAGTGTACGTCAGCTTGAGGGTCGAGGTGTTGGTGAGGTAACTGAACGGGTAATTGGCCATATACACGATCAACGGCGTGATAGCCGACATATTGGAAGCGTCGCAACCAAAGAAGGTCGGTTGCCGCGTCAAGTTCAGTGCGACGAATGAGTTGTTGTCGGGCACATATGGCATTGCCGCGCTCTCGCGGACGTATTGCCGCTCGTATGTCGCGATGAGCGCATCTCCATTAGGCCAGCCACTCTGGAGGTCGCCTGAATTGTCGAGAGCAAAGATGACATCGACTTCGCGTTCTGGCTGCAATAGTGGCAGCAGCGGGACGTTCTGGGCGTCTTCGCCGCCATCGGCAAGACCGATCAAGGGATCCAATCTCACGTTTGCATCATCTACGCCAAAGAACGGATTAGGTGCAAAGACAGCAACGCCTCGTGTATAAGAGTCATTCCCCATCTCACCTAGCGTAGACATTAGTTGACTTGGAAGAAACGCGTTCAGGACAAGGGAAGAGTTTAGCGGAGAGATATTGAACAGCGACGAAGAACTACCGATGACAAATCCAGCATTGTCAAAGCCCACAATGCATTCGTTGCCATTCGACGGAGTTCCATTGACGGTCTCGGAGCCAAGATATTTTGTGAGGGAAAATGCGCCAAGGGTGTTGTCCCAGCTTCCCATTTCGTATGGAGAAAGCTCGAAGGCAGTCGTGGTCTCGATATCCAGCACCTCGCCTTCCGTCACGCCAACAGCGACGACCATAGGGAACGGAAGCTCACGACTCGTAAAGGGACCCGTGTCCGCAATATCGGACCACGCGAGGCCTGGTCCTCCCCCTGAGTAATTGAACATTTGCTGAGAAAGCAATCTGCCCCAGATATCCGTCAGACTGGTTTCGAATCCTGCGTCTGCCTTGCCGGTTACCTCGTCTACGACCTGGGCGTAGAATTCATCCGCTGCTGTGATGTTTACGCCCTTGGGCGAAAGCAACGAATTGGACAGGTCCCATAAAACGGGATCAGCTTGTATATCCTGGACACTCGAGAAGTTGTTCAGTGCCATTGAGCCGACGAGCCAACTTCCGCCGGACAAGCCGACGAGGTATGTGCTAGCCTGCAATAGCCCACCGATATGTCCGCTGTCAGTTGCGTTGACAGTGCGGTTATCGGCGGCCGCAAGAAATCCCGCGCCGCTGAGCATAGCGCGGTAACCACCTCCCGAGATCGCGAGCCCAATTTTGATGGTCGTGTTCGAACCGAGAAAGTCTGCTGCGTCGAAGTCGTCGAGGCCGATCCTGTCAAGCAGACTTACAAGGGCATCGCGAGTCATGTTGTTGCGCTCATCGACGTACTGGGATTCATCCGAGCTGAGACCGGCTGATGCGAGACGAACGAGCGAGCCTGACGGACAAGGGGTGCGCGTTGGAGTGTAGTTTGCGGAGTTTGTGAACGAGCGCTTGGATAAGCCGCCGGCAAGAGCGAGGTCGCGGCGGTTCATGGCGTCGAGGTATGCCTCTGCCCGAGCAATGATCTCGGGTTCGTCTTCATACGTGAGCTCTACTCGAGTAATTAGTCATGAGACGTGAGTGAGCAGATGATAGGGAAATAAAGGGCAAATACTCACCCGCACACACAGCTCGCGTGAGCACCAGCCCCAGCAAGAGGAAAAGTGTCCACAATGAATTCATCATGGGGTTCATAGCAAGCTACAAACAAAATTGTTGTTACAAACGGTCGTGAATCGGAATGGCGGGTGCGGACAGTATGCGAAGTAGCAGACCTAAAGCCGAAGTCGGGCAGATCATTCTAACACATATATATATATATATCGCGTGTGGCCCCGCGCTCATGTAACCTGTCACTCGCTTCCTCGCTTTCCTCGGCCCGCCAGCCTCGAGGAAGGGCCCAACTGGGCCCGCGCTAGCCGCATCGGGCAAAAGGCTCACAAATTCCATGCAGGTTAGGGTATGGCCAGGCTGGTTCGAACTAGGTCGGTCTCCGATGGAAACCTTGTTCACTCGTCTCCTCGCTCGCCTACTGATCGTGTATCCACAAGATTTGCTGTTAGTGGTACTCAGAGCGATAGCGTGTACTGAACTCGCAAATTCGCCATGAGCTATGAATATCGATTTCGGCTTGGTATCATTAGTAAAGAAAACAGTAATTTGGGCGGCGCGTCGCTGGGCTACGCCAACGGCCGCTAACCAAACCCGTCGAAAGCGCGAGTCAGCCATCGCTGTGCACCACGCTAAGCTCTGCTTGTATATCAAAAGGTGTCCACGTTGGCTATGTTCGCTTGTTGACACTATGCACGCAAAGACGTAACCCTCATAATATTATTTATATTAGTGAATGAGGTTTGGTAACGGTACGACGGTATGAAAGCCCTCTTTTTATCTACCCTTAATATTTTTACGTCAATATAGCTTGGATCTGAGACCCTTAAAGGACCCATAGTTTTGTGATTATTTTCCATTTCAGCACTTCTGAGGGGGGTTGTAACAGCGACAGGCCGTGAAGGTGCAGATACCTTGACCAATTGCGAACGTTGAAAACCATTTTTATTGTCGTTGTGTTCTGCGCCGTTTTTTTGGTCAAACCTTGGAATGGACTGATCCAAGTACGCCCTTTTACTGTTAGTGATCATGCTTGGGTGTGATACGGTGGAGGAACAGCCAAATCTCGTTGATCAGGTTGTAGTGTGATAGGAAGAAAAAAAGAGATGCCAGACGATATCGATCTACATGATCGGCGCCAATGAGATGGACGCCGGCGGATAAGTAACACGAGCATTCTCAACATAAAAGTTCTCACAATCGACATAAATTTCATCACCTGACGATTCTATTGTTTTGGGGCAAACAAAATTCCGCCAATTAAGGAATGGCAAATCGGAATTTAAGCCGCAAAATTTTTAAGTTTAATCTCGCATTACAGGGTTACCGGATCAACTTAATGGGCGGAATTGAACTTATGCGAACACAAACCAAGATCCAAATTTTCTGCACGACTCCAACAAAGTTGCTCCCTACTCTTATAGATAATTGCCCTGTAGACACGTCAACGTAAGCTAACTCACACACTTTTAGAGCGGGGAACCAAAATGAGGCCGTCTGAGGAACAAAACGCTGAGGAGAAGCATGGACCGGAAAATACTTAGCCAATGACCGATTTTCAGGTCAGATAGCTGACCTGTGTTGGAAAAATAATTGGCCCGACCGTTAGGTCGAGAAACATTGAACCCGGCGGATCGATCCAAATGGTATTAGGTCCACTAACCCGCAGCGTAATCCTCGGAAGTAGAGGAACTACTCCGAAATGTATTAACTAATAATTATCTTAATACTAATTAACTTATAACTTATCTTTCTTTATATTAATAAATAGCAACCTTTGACATAGAGCTAATATTAATATTATTATCCTTATTATCTGATACAGTAGAGTATTTAAACATATAAACTTCTCCTCAGTGTCACATGTGTCACAAGATCGATCCAGCGGTCGCGGAGCCAGGAAGTTTATGAGCATGTGAAGCAACACAATGTGGATCAAATAGCGTCTAAACTATAAAAGGAAGGCTGTTGTGTATTTGAACCCGACAAAATTTTAGTAGATAAGGGCTTAGATTGAGCCATGCACTGGCAATCCGATGCACAAGAAAATGAAATACAAGTGTGAGTCATTAGGTGCAAATGGGGCAGAGCCCATTTATCTAGCAGGTAGGAGTTCGATTTTAAGTATATCAAACTGTTATAGAAACTCCTTACTTTTAATTATTCCTCACCAGCGCAATCCGAGTGCAAACTCCGAGTACAGTGATCGATGCCATCACTTAACTAGTCTATACCCTATAAGAGCATCCTGGTTGCTATCCAGTCGAGGCTTGCTTTGAGTTCGCATGGACTAACTTTCCCAATGTTCTTACCGAGAGCCGATGGGACTGTCCGGAGTCGGTGGAATTGACGCAGTGGCCCCAGATCCTCTCCAATCATCCAGCTCGACTGGCTACTGAAGTGGTAACGGCTTCAGGGAAATCAATCGACGAGGTTTTTCAACTTATATGCGAGCTGCGGCATACTGCGGTCTACCGACTCCGTAAGACTGCTAGCGGAGTGGAGAAGCTGGCGGAAAACGCGCAAATGTTTCTTGATCTCAACAATCGCTCCCGGTCGGATAAGGTCTTAGTGCTCCGCCGCGAGCTGTGGTCAGCTGTTGTTGAAGACCTAAATGCAATAAAGACCTCCTCGAGGCCAGTGTGTAAAGTAGTGTGATATTACCATATATGACCATATGAATCACGTGATATTTTTTCCGATTTAGGGTTCGAACTGTCACGTAGATGTTACAGTTGCGTCGAACTGAAATAAGCCCCTTGTTTTTCTTCGTTAGTGTAAGACATAGTGTAAGAATATCTAGCCCAACTGGTCTTTGGGCCTTGAATATGTTTTACAATATTTCTAGAGAACACCAAGACCGCAAACAAGCACTAGGGATCGGCACGGATAAGAATTTTCGTTATCTATATCCGTATCCGTAACCAGGCAACATATAGTTATCCATATCCGTATCCATATCCAGAAAAAATTCGCTTATCCGTATCCGTATCCGTCATATCCATGCAATGAGACAGTCGTGTAATCGTTAAGATCGATCCGGCGATCCATAGAAATGAACCGGCTCACCTTGCTCTGCTAGGGCTGCTCCGAATACGAATATTCGCAGTAATCGGCATTATTCGTATTCGTTATGCGCAAGTCCCAACCGCTGCGAATAATATTCGCAATTTTATTCGCAAATCCTGAGCAGTGCGAATAATATTCGCAATTTCATTATTCGCCGAATATTCGCATCTAATCACGTGCTCAGGGGATGCCCCCTAATCAATTTAATTCACAGTTTCAAGAGCCAATATGGCCCCTTACAGCCTTCCAGCTCAATGTGATGTAAAGAGTAAATTGATAGCGAGCTGCGCACTTTTCTTGCTCTGTGACCTAGAGAGAGGTTGCTTTTACCCGGTACATATTACAGTGCGTCAGTCCTGCATTTCGTGGTTTGCATCTTTCGTTTTGCAGTTTATGCCTCCGCCTTTCATTTGCTTGTTGTTTTGTGCCTTAATGCCTTTGCTTCTTCTTGTGTTGGAACCGTAATAAACTATGAGTACTTTAAGGTTTCAGGGGTTGCGAATAAATATGCGAATAACGAATATTCGGCGAATAATATTCGTTATTCGTTATTCGCAACGCAAAATGGTGCGAATAATATTCGCAAATGCGAATATTCGGAGCAGCCCTATGCTCTGCAAATGAGCGGGCCTAATATACATAACGGATCGGTGTATATTCAGGATATATAAGCTGCTGTTATTGTTACGGTTTCCAGATTTCGTGCCCGATTCACCTATTGCTTAGATCTTAACTGCCGTATCTGGATCACAAGAACTACATCTATTTATCAGATTTATAATTAAATACGAGATATGAATGTTAAAAATAAATATAAATACAAGTATAAATAATAATTAAAGCATGAATAATATTAAGGAAGGATACGGTACTACTATTAGCATTATCAAAAGGAGGAAACAAAGAAATACAAACAGATATTATTGCGACATAACATATGAACTGTTCAATAGAGTCAGCAGCCTCATCGTCTCCCCATTCATTCTATGCCGGCGCAATCCAAGCAAGTCCCTCCCCTGGCTGAACAATCGCTCACAGGCAACTTCGGAAGCAGGGAGGGCGAGGAAATCGCGAGAAGCTCGCGCCATTTGGGGATATTCCCCTTTATGAGTGTTCCACCACTCAAACAGCCAGATTGCGTTGCCATCAGTATCTGCGACACTAATGACAGCATCGTCAAAGTACCGATCGATGTCCGACGTATGCCTTGACTGCGCCTGTACCTTTTTTAGCAGGCGCAATTCTGTGGAGGTATTCGCATGGCCCAGCTGTTGAGCAAACGATTGCGGCTGCGGCTTTTGTTCCGCCGAATAGAGCTAGCTCTCTCAATTGTTCAATGAGGAAAGATGCGGACGTTTCATCCTCAAGCTCTTGTTTCAAGAGCTCGCACTTGAACCGAGGGTCCAAAATCATTGCAATATAGTAAACATTGACTTCGTCAACGTAACCAAAGTACTTTTCGCACTTTTTTAATCCAGCTTCAACAGCTCTCACCAACACAGGGTCTGCGTCTTTAAACAATCCATCTTTGTTCTTCGCATCTTGAAAAAGCTCTTCTAGCTCGTAGTACAAGGATATCGACAGGCTCAGCTGAGGCTTAGCCTGCGAGACCAAACGGGTAAACTCGTCATTGAATAATTTCTCGGGAAGCTCCTCCAGCCTGCACAGCTTCTTCCATCGGTTACGTCGTTGCGGACTTCGGTCTATCCAAAGGACAATTATGCGCAATCTAGCCAACGGAGACAAGTTAGGATCAAGGTCCTTATTGGCCCTGAGATCATCACATGCCCGATTCGCGCGTTGGATATCTCCTGCCTTCAACGCGCTCGGGATATCGCCTACTATCAGATTGAGTACATGTGCAATGCATCTAATGTAGCTCGATAGTCCCTCGAACCGCATTACCGGTCGCTCGTATTGCCAGATGGATTCGCACCAGTGTCGAATTTGGTTAGCAGGTTTGCATATAATTCGGAGATCATAACTTCGTTGTTTGACGCGTTGTCTCCTGTTATTGTTAACAGTTTGTTGTCGAGGTTAAGCTCGTCCAGGAGGTCGGCGACAACCATTGCCATGTTCTCTCCGCTATGAGCTCCCTCTAGCTCTCTGCTCTCGGAACTCCAGAACACGTTCCTTATAAACGAATTCCGGTGTCAGCCAATGACCTGCCACACCAAGTATGGAGAGGTGATTTTGGCTGGTCCATACGTCCAGCGACAACCCGATGGTACTTCAGGTTGAATCCATTCACGCTTAAGATTTTCTCGATCCTCTTCGAACCTTGCAACGAGGCGGCGCTTCACCGTGCTTGCGGATCTGATGGGTAATTCGACACCTGGAAGATCATGGAATATTCTTTGAAATGATTGAGCCTCCACGGTTCGTAAAAGGTTCTGATTCTTCAATCATCCATTGCAATATGTTGTCCTCTAGTCGCTCTTGAACTGGCTTGCTAGGACTGCTGAAAAATGACGTGATATCGCTAGAAGCTCTTGGAGCAGGCGCGCCAGGCTTCTGTATACCGTGCCTTGAGGAGAGGTGTGTGCTCACATTTCCTGATGACCCTTGAAGAACTGCCTCCTTAGTAGACCACGAACAGCGAGTGCACACAATCAGCTTGTCCGGGCGACTCTTGTTTGTTGACTTGTGGATGTATGTGGTTTCGAGCTCGGTAGTATGGAAGTGCTCCCAGACCCATGACTTTGGCGGCATGGGCTTTTTTGGAATGACTGGCGAAAGGGAAAGATGGCTGTCAGCATCGCTTGCGAGAACTTGGGACGCAGATTCATCAGGGGATATAAGGTCATCTGAAAGTGTGGTACTTGTCTGACTCACTTCAAGGCGAGGACGAGAACGGAATCGTGGACCTTCGTCAGAGTCGCAGTCGCCTTCACTATCAGTGCCGGTATTCAGCGCATGATAATCAAGGCGCTTCGCTCTAGACGGGCGCTGTTGGGTGTTCTGAGATTGAGAACTCGAATCCGACTTATTTTGGGAAACAGCAATAATCCAATTGCTTTGCTTATCACTGTAAAGATGCAAGATTTGGAAAAAGTTGATGCACTTGATACCAGAGAGACCAGAGGTAATAAGTGACACAATAACTGGAGAAGATGATCTTGAAGTTTGTCGGCCTTCTCGTCATCTTATATATTACAAACTTCTCATACACTATACTGTAGAAGGAAGTAATTTTACATCGCTTAAAAGTCCTGAACGTTGGAGGAATTAATACTTATTCTGGCTTACTTTCCGACCATTTCCGACCAGTTCAACCAATTGCAGGATTGGGATCCAACCCATGGCGAATTCAAAGGAGAAAGACACAGAAGACAAGGGAAGTTCATATGCAAGATCCACTTTTGGGATAAGATAAGAGACCCACGACCGTGACTACATCTCCGGATATTGTCAGTCGATAATGGCAAAACAGCGCAAAGAACAGAACGTAAACGAATACATATGCAAGATCCACCTTGGGACCGCAGCGATAGGTAAGGCGATGTGAATATTAATCATCAACCGACAAATCAATCGCCGGATCCGGTAGTCGATGGTGCGGCTCTGCGCTTGCGAATACTGGAAGACATTACTATGTTTCTCGGAAAACCACTGCGTAGATTTGGTTGCTCATATGGCTATCTATTCTTGGCACAGCCGAAAAATTCAATAACACTCTCGATAATAATTTGCTTAATAACTTTATTTACGTGCTCTATCCGCGGATGATATGACTAATCAAGATTGCTTTATCCGTATCCGTATCCGTACCTGCCTAAGGTCTATCCGTAACCGTAACTTTGACGGATATCCGCGGATATATCCGTTATCCGTGTATCCGTGCCGATCCCTAACAAGCACAAAATAAAGGCAAAGACATAGCCTAAAAACCAGAAAAAAAAAACCAAAAAAAAAAAAAGCAAACGAACACCTCAATCGCTACTCATCAGCTGTTCCGGACATATCGAGCCGCTTCGGTCATAGATAAGATTCAAAGTTTCAGGGTTATATATGGTTATATATGGTCATATCATATATGGTAATATGTATTACCATATGGCTCATACTACTTCACACACGCTCGAGTCCAGACTTCTGGCACAGCGATGGTAAATTTCAGCCTTCCGTTAAGCGATCCTGACGATCAAGGTGATGCGAAGATACGGCACGACATATCATCTACCGTATCGTCTTCGCCGAGATATTAATTGTTCTGTATACTAAATTTGAATAAAGAAGCAGAGAGTGTGGTTGTGGAATGGTTTAAGATGAGATACTTCACATCCTCTGTCATAAAGCTAGATGCTGATAAAAAAAAATTTAAGTTCTGTCGAAAGTTCGTTTTCGAATCAGCTCATGACTGTTTGGACCACGTACCGCTTGGTCGCATTGTATTAAAACGGGAAGGTCTCCTGTTCTAAGATTACGGCACGGATAATATCCAGGTCAATTTTTCCTTATCCGTATCCGTATCCATATCCGCGTAAAATATCTATATCCCGTATCCGTATCCATGTCCAGATATATTGGCTTTATCCGTATCCGTGTCCGCAGTATCCACGGATATCCGTAGTATCCACGGTTACGACTCACGTGACCTTGAAGAGGCTTTTGCTCAGTCGTTTTTGGTTTGGAGCCCAAGACTATGGAAAGAGAATGATCCTACGATACTACTGACTATATTGACCACTCAATTGGGCTTCAAACCGCTATATATCTAGCATTCAATAATGGTCACAAACCCTAACCCAGTACATAAAGCGGTTGCTACTAATCAGATTCATGTTCTCATTCAAGCTTCCCTCCGCTCACAACCAAGCGCGCACCGAACTCTGGATTCATTGGACTTCCGTTCCTATACAACTGAATATTTCGCAAATCGCAACGCAATTTAACTCTCCCAGTATTATTAGTTTACACATTTGTATTTGTTACTCGTATCCGTGGATATATCCACGAATCAATATACCTTATCCGTATCCGTATCCGTTATCCGCGACGGATATCCACGGATATATCCGTTATCCGTGTATCAGTGCTGATCCCTATGACTAAGAAGGGGTAGAGTTATATCTTTGATGGGTTGGATGATTATTTTTAAGAACACACCGACGCTGCAACGATTCAAATTACAGGTTTTTGTAATTTAGTATACTTAATGACCGCACAAATAGACCGTCCTACGGCGAACCTCTTCCCTGCACAACATCTTCAATCGCTGAACCTAACCTTATTCGCGGCCATTACAATAATGGACATACAAAGCCCCATACCCAGCCCCCAAAGCGCCGTCCTTACGAAACTTATCTTGCCGCGTTTAGTGTTGATATACGCAGCCGTATAGAGCGCCCTCACTACCAAATATGCCCCTGCGAAAGCATTCATCCTCTGACTGGGTAGTTCTACGACAGTGCCAAGAACCAGCGCGGTCGCAAATAATGGAAAATTTTCCATCCCATTCTTATGCGCAGCTTCCGCGCGTTGGAAACAGGTGTAGGTTTCTTTCGGAACGATCCGCTTCATAGTCTCGTCCCATGCTGTGGACCGCGGATTTGCGTTATCCCACTGTCCATTTGTGGCGGCTTTGATAAGATTCAGCGCGTAGGCATGGGGGTAGAGGCTGAGGACGTAGTAGACGGGGAGCGCGAAGAGCGAATAGTTTTGGGTCGGAAGAAACGACATTGTGAGAAATCTTGAATCAGGTATGAGTGATATGCTGCGAGTGATAGATATGGCATGTATTTTTCTGTTTGAATGTGTGGCTGGGAAGTTCAATTCCACATTATAAATCATGTCCGTAAGATTTTGAGTTTGGGCTCGATGCCTTATCATACGCGAGGTCTTCTGTGATTCTGTCAAGTAGAATACGGACCAAGTTTTTCCGCGCTAAGAAATTTATTTGAATAGAGCCAAACCTGATCTGGTTAGCCTCTTCGAGTTGCGGATCTGACAGTATCCCACGGGACAGGTGGCTAGTTATCGCGTTACGTTTATGGCGCATTAGATGATAGTGCGTGCCGTTTAGGAAATATTAGAGCGCCTTAGACGTTAGAACCCGATATTACGAACTAGAGGAAAATCTCTTTAGAACAAGTCGCTCCAGAAGAGAGGACCAGAAGCATAGAAGCAAGGTTGGCATCCGTGAGGAAGTCGAGTCATCCGTAATTGACAGATGAAAATTTGGATTTGTAATAAATGATAGACTATATTTTACTGCGAAATTATTGGATAGGGCATACTGTTGCAAATAACTTCTGGCTTTGCAATCATTTGTAAACCGCTGGCCGATGCTATGCACTGGTAGTTGTTATCGCAAAGGCTTAGTTTTTTGAAGCTTAAATAACGAGTTGGGGCTGGGTACGGTCCACCAAAAATGGTACGGACAGACGCTAGTGCCAAAGAGGAATATGGTCTCAATGTTTTCCTCTGGGCAATACCATATGACTAGTCCGAAATATAACTTAGCTCATCCTTGATTATTAATACATTGTAGTCACCAACAGAGTGGCTGTCATTTTAGGTATAAATATCTCCAAGGGGCTCGCTATAGCAAGTATATCTCACCATCCTCTAGACGCGCACAGCCTATAACATCTCCCATCAGCTACCATATTGTCATTCTCACGCTCTCCCTTTCTCAGAGATAGTGCAAACCTTGCTTGGATAAATTTTAGCACAGATCTTCGCCATGTCAGCCCCTCTCTACGATTTTAGCATTCCCCTCTTTATTCGTGGACTCAACACTCTCTCCCACATTATCGAAAAGGGTGAGGAGTATGCCAACGAGAAGGGCATTCCGCTCTCCGAGCTTCCCGAATGGCGCCTCGCGCCTGACATGAAGCCCCTGTCTTTCCAGGTGCAGATCGCGAGCAATACGGCCAAGAACTCTATTGTTCGCGTCGCCGGAACCGAGCCCGTGCCTATGGAAGACAATGAGACCACGATTGAGGCACTTCAGGCGCGGATCACAAAGACGATCGAGCTGTTGAAGGCAGTGGATGCGAGCAAGTTTACTGGGAAGGAGGAAGCACCGGTCACTCTCAAGATAGGTCCGAAAGAAGAACTTATGACCGGGCAGTCGTACATCACGAATTTTGCACTGCCGAACTACTTCTTCCACCTCAACATCGCCTATGCGATCCTGAGGAGCAAGGGTGTGCCCATCGGCAAGGCTGACTATCTCACTAGCTTCAATACCGAGGCGTGAATGTACTCGATGAATTGACACTGCAATAGCATAGCAATATAGAAGTTTTAAAATAGGCGCAATTACTACTCAAAAGTGCAAGAACGTACTCCTTTTCGAGTTTTGACCATCTTTCAAACACATTCAAGATTGCAACATAGGTATCTCGATGCCGTGACTCCCTTTTGTTGCCCTCGTCTGGCATGTGTGGAACTTTTAGAAGTGTTTCACGTATCGGAGCAAGGGGTTCTTCCAAGTTCGCTATAGCACGAAACCAGAGAGATCTTCTGTAATGTAGACAAACATGACTCCAACCTAGTAGATTCCTGCCGATGGGTTTCTAGATTTCTCGGGCTCACACGGAGCTTCCAACACCAGCTCGAGTCCTCATATTTAATATTCTAAAATATACTGTTAAAAGCCATCCAGCTTGTCTCGACTCCTCACAGTAGCCACGGAATAGAGGACCGAACAGCTCTGACGGACCGGAAATAAAACCTGAGAGAGAGAGAGGTAATGTACTAATTATTGTAAGAATAGGTGTAGTGTAACACAGTGTATACTACACGAGAGAACCCGACAAGAGAAAAGTTCCCTTTTCCGGGATTAGGCAATTGAGCAAGGTACAAAAGGGATGAACGCAACATTATTGACACCCTTGTTCAATCCACTCGACATTGAAATGCGGCACGACGTCCGGTTCAACGGACGCGGATAATATAGATGGAGAACAGCGGGTGGCATCTCTCCGTCAAATCAACAGCCCAATGCATTTCATCACTCAACTTTCCTTCTTCAGGTTAACGTGAGTCTTTGATATCGCAATAAACAAATCAATCTGCCCTATTGTCAGGGGTGGCGCGCAAAGCCCAAAATACGTCCTTGCTATAGCCAAATCCACATCACATAGAGGCTCCTTGGCGATGCCGCATTTTGAAACTTGACATCCCCTAACCTCACGATGCATTGGATGCATTTCCACCGATGACATTCACTGCAAACGCATAGGGATGACCACGGATTTACTACTCGTATTCTCAAGGATTGCCTTTTACTTGTAAGTTGTAACGAATAAACCGCGAAGGCAAGAGTCGTGTCTCATGCAGCAATAATATACTGGCTACAATAATGAAAAAGTGGAACCGGAACCTTTTTAAATGGGCCATCCTGAACCCCCGATAATATGTCGGTTCAGAGATAGCCTCAATAAGTGCGGCGCGCCGACCTTCATTCACGTCTTCACCTTGGGCAAATTATACTGAATGCGGGCCGAAATCAAACATTCATATCGTACAGTACTGATCGCACTGTCAAGGACTGTGGACATCTACACCGCATTGCACCATTTCTGTCATTCTGAATTTATTGTTCCTCACTAATCGAAAATGGATGCGATCGACAGCCAGAAGAGTAACGGATCTGTCGCCAACAATCGTCGGCTTATCGCAGCGCAGTATAACCAGCCATGGTCAGGAGACGCGGACGAAGAGGAAAGTCACCATTGGGATTTCTCCAGCCGAGAGGAGAAGAGCAACTTTGCGCTGTCATTGCCGAATGGAGCATTCAGAACTGTTGGACATTGTTATGCGGCCGCTCTCACCGGATACAAGGTTAGAAGTGCCCGCGAGTCGGGCAGAGTACGAACGAGTAGAAGAAATGTTTGAAAGAGAGGAGACAAAGTATGTCCTTTTACAGATTTGCGTCTAAAAGACCTGCTGACAATAGTGCACAGATAACCCTCAACTATGGGACGACAGCATGAAGAATTGTTGCCCCATTGTCGTGGCTCCACTAACTCCGCTTCATTCGGGGATGACGAGTGCATTGCAACAATGATCTACACATAAGGAATTCAGGAATTACTTTGGAAATTACTGATCATCTCCGCATTGAATCAGACACAACAACGAACGTGGATACCCATCCTTGTCCATCTCTCATATCCATTTCTCATAGGAACCTTCGCAGTCTTTTGTAAGTGATGAACACATAAGGCCTCGCGTTATACCTGTTATCTAATACGCTCTTAGACGATCGTGGAAAACGGTGAATATGTTGGGCATGACATATCAGCAAACCTTCATGAGGTTGTCCTAGGAGATTGTATTCCCACACATCTCCTCAGTGGTCAGGAATGGTTTGAGGATGTGTTGAAAATTGAGGGTGTCGTGGTGCCAGCTAAATGGTGTGGGTCATGTGACCCTAGGTCATGTTAGCCAGTTGCATCGACGACGGCCGAGTTTTCACAGAGGCAGGTGGTTGACACTCATTTTCGGGTTCTCAGGTGCATAACAAACGACTATATACGTCGTTGTAATGTATGCAATGCACGGGTACCATTTGGGCACAAAATAATCCTTTTGTGTAGTGGCGATTGGGAGAGTGTCTACACCTACCAGTTGTCCCCTTATGGGAGACCATTGAAAACAAGATTCAACCTCCACACACAAGCGATTATTGATTAGTGGCCAACTATTATTTATTAGTGACCAGGCTATTATTTATTAGTGATCATCTATTATTTCTTAGTGACCAAGTCTAAACTCCCAACCGGAGATCACCTAATTTCCTTAGCTAGGAATTTTTCGTACAGGTGCTCCTTAACGTACTCTGATAACCGGGATAAAGAGCTTGCGATCTTTTCGGGCCTCACTGAGAGGACATTTTAGTGACCACGTCACAGAAGGGTTAGTGATACTATTACTAAATCGAGGTTCTACAGACCCCTAGCAAGAAGTAAAAGAGGAAGGGTGCTTAGGGTACCTGACGTCGATGTATGCGCTGTCGAGTCAGTCTAGTTATTGATTCCAGCAGTACAGCTATTTTGTTAGGTAGCCTTCCTAGACCTCTCCCTACGAACATTTTATAGTGCGCCGCCAGGGCACTAAATACAACCTAAAACTGGAGTTTTTGGACTCCGCCTCAACGATCCTGTCGTCCATTCCCGCGCTTACCAAACTACAGGACGAATTTCAGGGCTCATGGCAACAGCGTTGTCCTGCGAGCTAGATCCTTCATTTGTCACTGAGTTCTGTCGCGTCTCAGCTCAGTCCGTCACAGATCGTCGTCGCCGAATGTTAAGATGTACCAACTGCCGAGGAAGGTTTCATACAAAAGACACCTGTCGCAAGCCATTGGTACATTGTGAAGCTTGTGGTCAGAAAGGGCACGATACCTTATCGTAGCGCCGTTGGAATGGAAATTTACTTTACGCTGCCTTACATACACGACCCGACATAGAGATTGATAAGTCAATCATCCAGAGTCTCGACAACCCCTTCACGTTCATATCTTCCACTTGTACTTTTTCTCATTTTCAGAGAAGACCATTTTACAAGAAGTTGGCACATGCGATGTCTTGATAATATGACCGAAAGGTTAGCATCTCGACAGCGTTGTCAAGACTATCCCGCATTTCCGACGCACGACCTCTAACTACCAATGATCGATGAATGCACTGTGTCATGATATGACGAAAGGTTGGCGCCTCTACAGCACGTGACATCGGCTCAAGTATTTGCCACATGATTTTTTGCGAACTTATGATTTCTCCGACTATTTTGTTGACCTGTCCCCAGGCACGTCCGCTGCGTAGATCAAAGTTGATGATTTTGGATTCCGTTCCTAAAATCATGCGAACGCCTTAAAAAGCGTCGAGAGGTCATTAACCAGCACGCGAACAACGGCACGCTGCCGACGTTCCTTGGCTCCGCTATGAACTTGTTTGCCTTAGTCGATGAGAACCAAACTCAGTTTGGTCACTTCAAAGACCAGGGTAAACAGCTGCGTTCTGACCTGGTGTCTACGGCACTCAGTTTTCAGACAATGCAGCTGGATATCGTGACGCCTTTCTTTGAAGCGCTGACCGCGAAATTCCAGGTTCTGTATGTATTTTAAAGTTGCGACCAATTCTTTAGTCGCGCGTTATGCTATCCCGCATTTCCATCGTGGGATTTCTACTCCGCACCTAACTTCACGTCCAGGCTTCCGACTCCGCAACCAACAGGTCCTGGGACCAAGTGTGAGGGCGTCGCTATTGACGTCCTCGCCATCTCATTAGGTCTGGTTCGTCATTACGTTGAACCATTGTCACATGAAGGTCATGCAACTCTGTGGCAATGGATTCCATGTACAACATTAGTCGCTCGTTTGTCGTTTTGCTTGTGTTTTCTTGTTTTCTTGCTTTACGTGTATTATTTTGTTGTTGTTGTCTAATATATTGGTTCCACCATATATCTCATCTTACAGCAAGTTTGATTGGCGCCCCGAAAGTGGAGAAAGCGGGTCGCACGAGAAAAGTCGATTAGCAGGCTGCGGGATGAGAGCGGGGCTACGACACACCAGCCGCCTGGTTGCATAAGATTATAAAAGGAAGCAATCTTCCCTTAGATAGAAAAGAGCTAAGCTTATTACAATTACAATACATTTGAGTAAGGTGCACTATGTTTCAGACGAAGAACTCCTAGACTACTCCGACTTGGAGGACGTCGTCGCCCCCGTTTGTGACATGCGAGGCAAGCAGTGTAAGACGCTTAGGGTCAAACGGGATGCAGAATCCCGTAATAAGATCAATCCATTGAAGATGATGATGAGCAGCTAATCTGGAGCGATGATGATGACTATAATGTAGTTAGCGCTGACAATACAATGTCTTTCTCCGCCTATCCTTATTCGGATGAAAGAACACTCTAGATGTTAGATACCGGAGCAACCCAGAACATGTGTAACGATATCACTTATTTCAAATCATTCAAACCATATTCTATGACAGTGAAGTTTGGAGGTGATGACACTTTTGTAAAGGTCATCGGCATCAGTGGAGTTCTTCTTCGTCCCCCTGGACAATTGCTACTCTGTACTCTGCATTTGGAACCTAAGACACAATTCTATTTCTAGTGATTCAATCGGACTGGACGGCATTGATGTCCTTATTCGTTCAAATAAGCTTCGTCTCTTTAGGAACAAGACGTGCATTGGACTTTGCTTTCGAAGATACCGCCGACAGTTTCTCTATTGTCGTGTTCATCGATCAGCCAAGCTTCGTCATTCCACATCTGCAAGTGCAAGGGCAAGTGCAACCACGCATGATCTCAATTTATGGCACGTCCCTCTTGGCCACCTCGGAGAACAAAGTCTGAACCGAATGCGAACAAAACAATGACCACTGATCTAGACGTTCCTGTCTGTGTGACGCCTGTCAAGCAAGAAAAGCGACTATTACAGAATTCAAATCTCGAACCGACCGTTGCGAACATCCACTAGATCGAACCCACAGTGACGCCTGCAGTTTACCCGAAGCATCGACCGATGGTTTCAATACACACTTGGTCGAAAGCTTCGAAGTGACAATGGCGGCGAGTATGAAGTTGGTGAATTCATTGAATTCTGTCGCAGTCGAGGTATTCGTTTAAGACGAACAATTGCTGGCACCCCGCGGCAAATGGAGTAGCGGAAAGGATGAACCGAACACTTCTGGACAAAGAACGCAGCCTGCGAGCTCATGCTGGTATACTGCCGATGTTCTGGAGCATTTCCATCTTTCTCGAGACACATCTTCGAAATATCAGTCCAACTGCCCCGACCGGTCCTTAGAACCCCATTCGAACTATGGTTCAATCGCAAACCAAGAGGTGAAAAGTTGCGAGTCTTTGGCTGTATAACTCACTATATGATTTTGACCGCAACAAACTGCAAAAATGACGGCGTTGGCCGTCTTTGTGGGATTTTCCAAAGAGCAGTCTAGGTATTGTCTATGCGATCCCAAGTTCCGAAAGTTGATAGTATCGAGACACGTCACTTTCGATGAAAAACGTTTGTATATGGATTCACTTGGCTCCATATTGAACAGACCCCTATCAATCAGTGACAATAGTCAGTATGAACTCACTTCATAATAGCTTGTCGCTCGACTCGTCGTCCTCTGATGTTATTCGCTATGAAGAAGGTTCCGCCCGTCAACTGTTGAACCAAATTTCCGCATTGAGGTGCCGACCTTCAAGCATTCTGAAAGGGTTTTGGAAGAAAGCAATGCAGTTGACTTAGTAATGCCAGATCCGCAAACGATCCATGAAGCATGCTCTCGTAAATGGCTAGAAGCCAGTCGTGACGAGTTAGTGTCTCTACACCAACACGGCACCTGGACTCCCCCGATGCAAAACCAATTGGTTCACGTTGGGTGTTTCGTGTGAAATAGCTCGGGCGGTACCAGTGATCGATATAAAGCCTCGTTTTGTGGCACAACCCAGTCATCGTCCAATGACTTGGTCAACCTGGTAGTATGTCGATGACTTTAACATCGGCCCGCAATGCCTGCAACTTGTCGAGCGGGAACCGGTGCGGATCGGTTGTAAAGCCTTTCTTCGACTGCATCTATAGGGGTGTTAGCAGCTGTGGTTCGATACCTTTGCATGGCCTGAGGGTGCAATGCTGACAGGGTCAGACGTTCTTCGACAGCGGTTTCTATGCTACTATTTCAATTCGATGCGAAGGAGCGACGAATGAGAGATGTCGGAGCGCTGTGAAGTAGTTTCGAGAAATCTGAACCAAAACGGGCATATATTCATTATATGTATTAGTGTTGCTATATACAAGCCGAAGGTTTTCATTCATCACATTTTATAACATTTGTATCCCCAACATCACAGCTCCATGTAACTCCGTCTGCGCGCCGTACAATCCCGACCCGAACACCATAATGTACCATTGTAACCAAGCTGGACAAAACGACGATCCCGAACTTAGATTAAAGACTCGATGACCTCAACTGTGTCGTTCTTCTTGCGCAATCCCCACGACCGCCTCCCGCCAGACGAGGTAGATGATGAACTTAGAATAGAGGATATGCTCTTTCGCCGCTCATGGTTTGGCTCAGACGACGACTCGTGCTGATTAGTTCCGGCAGTCGCAAAGTCCTCGCCCGGCCATCGGCCGGCAATCATCGGATCCCGGAACTCGTCAAGCATATTGATATCCTCAGCCTCGTACTGCACGTTCGACTGGTCCGGTACAGCGACCCCATCGATCGGCAGGCTGTTGTTCACGGCATCCGCGACCTTTGCTGGCGGCACCGCCGCCAGCGCGAGCGCGTTTGTGCGGGCGAGCGCGTCGATCGGTGCCATTGGCCCTGAGTTGCGAGCGCGGCTGGCGCAGTCGAATGGGCCCTCGTGGTGGTACTCGAAGCCAATGCCAAAGGAGTGGTCAAGCTTGTCGATTGGGTCGGTCGCAAGCGAGTGTCGTCGCTGTCTGTGCCGAGACGATTTGTGAGGACGGCTATGGTGCAAGGAAGACTTATCGGACCGGTCGCGTGAAATGCTGCCTGAGTCGGAGCGAACGCCCATGGTGGTCCAGTATGATGGAGGAGATTCGGATCTTGTAACGGCGGCCATAGTAAAATCCGATGGATATAGATGAATAGACGAAGATATGAAGATAATTCGGAAACAAGGGAGGAGTCGCGGGGTTTTTTATATTACGCGCGTCGGAGCGACCGGAGTCCCTCTTGATTAGTGTGACTTAAGGTTGGCGTGGGGTTACGTGCATGTGGCGATGACATGACGTCATATCACAATTTGGGTCACCGAGGGAGTTGTGACTGGGGGGCCACGCGTCATAAATAGAGAGATCGGAACTGCAATCAAACTCAACTACTATTAGGTTTAAGCCATATGGCGGGAATTAGTCTGTCGATTTTACTGCATCAAGTTGTTCATAAGGGAGCTTCTAATTTCGGTGACAGAGGGACTAGTTATGAGTTTTCAGTTTTGCAGTGTCGATGAGCATGTCGACGCTTACAGATGATCGACAGCTCTAACCTCTTTATTATTGTACCTTGAGATATACTGGTCTGCTCACATTCAGAGACCCGAAATATGCCCTGCTCGGTCGTAGAAACAATCCCGCCGTACTCTCGGCTGCACCCACCCAGTAAGTTGTCCCATTTCTGCTCAATCTGGACGTCCCCCACAGCTGTCCAATTCTGCCAAACCGTTCAAGGTTCCTTCCATCCAACACCTTCCATAAAGCACATTACGTTGTAATTATCGTCTGTATCTAGTTGTGCGCCAACATATTGCTCTTGTAATGCATCGCTCCTGTTTTGTGCATTTACACGAGTTATTGTAATGAACCCAGGACTGATGGTGGTGGTTACCCTGAATTACCCGCACTCTCGACAAAACGGTCATCCAAACTCGCCGGGCCGGTTTGAGCTGGCGAAGTCGGCTCTCTAAGTCGCTACCCACGCGAATGCGCAAGCAGCCACAAGACAGCAACTCAGGTTCAACCCATTCGGTGCCGCCGCTCCCGGACCGGTTCTTCGACCAGTACGCGAGTGCGCCGCGCGTCGGCGACGACCCTGAGCTCCACGGCGGCCGCACGCGCCAGAGCCCGCATGTCGAGGGCCTTTGGCCGACTCACGTCTACTGCGAGTGGATTCCGGCAGAGACCGAGTCAACGCGACTCGAGTCGCTCGTCCCGCAAGATGCGTCGTCGCTCGTACACTCACCTCTCGGAGCCCCGCTGGCGCTCCACGTCTCACTGTCGCAGTCGATCATGCTGGCGACCGCAGACCGCGACACTTTCGTCAACAGCATCCGCGCAGCCGTCGACGACAATTTCGCGTCATTCTCACTCAAGTTCCAGTCGGTCGAATGGATCGCGAATCAGTCCCATACGCGCGAGTTCTACGTATTGCGCACGGCACCTTGTGATCAGGTATGTCGTTGATCTTTGACCATCTTCGAATACCCGGCTGACAGCAACCAGTTGACCGCGCTCCTCGACACGACGAACCGCGTCTGCCGAGCGATGTCGTACCCGACTCTCGAAGACGCGGGCTTCCACGTCTCGCTGGCGTGGAGGCTGCCGGATCAAACTAATCCAAAGCGAATACGGCGCGGCGACTCCGACGAGAGTGCCCAGGATGTTACTGACGAGCTGGAGGTTAAGATCGATGTGGTCAAGATCAAGATCGGACGGACCGTTTACAGGAAGGAACTGAAGTCGTAATAAATTCGAATTGTATTGCAGCAGTACTGTATTGTAACTAGCGCATCATTGCTAATTGCGCGATACTGCATCTTGGAGTTCTCGTAGCTATGTGTTGTTTCTCCAAACTGAAACTGAACCGAAACCTGGTTCAGTTTGACTCAGGGGCAATCCCACAGCGTCTTGAACCGGACGCGGCTGGTGGTTTGACACTCGGACCCTGCGCTGCCTTTCGCCAATGTCGAGACAGCATCATCACCATGCATTGATTAATACCAACAAATTCCACATCCCTGCCTTGTAGTGTCTACCAGCAGAGCCGGCGTCAACGGCAGTCCTCTGCATTAACACCACCTGCCCGTGTCGTATTCACGGCGTAATTTTGCTATCTCGCTTTTAATTGCTGCTAAGACGAACCAGTAACGTCCAAACAGAGGACTGAACAGCCTCATCAGACAGACCATTGGTAGGAGATTGTCACGATGCCATTAGGAATTTCTCTAGGTCAGTCGTTCGCCTTACATTTTTCCCAAAGAATGAGACGCAAAATGTTCTTATTGGTTGTGTACCATTGTACCTGATGTAGTACAGAAGTCCGGCAATGCCAATGCTAACAGCCCCTAGAAAAAAAGGCGGAGCTGATTGACTCCGAGACGCTGTCGCATCTAAGGTCTTACAAGTACTCTGTAAGCATAATTCTTGTAATTCACCTGGACTCTGCTAATCTCTCAGTCCGTGGACAAATCGTACATTTCGAACTACATCCTCCGACACTACTGGAATTTCTGCGCAGAGCTAATGCCACTATGGCTTGCACCAAATGTGATCACTCTCATCGGCCTCATGTTCATCTACGTCAATGTTCTCTGCATCGTCATCTACGTCCCAGATCTTGTCGGTCCCGGCCCGTCATGGCTCTACTTTTCATTTGCGGCTGGGCTCTGGCTATACTCGACCATGGACAACATCGACGGAAAACAAGCCAGACGGACCGGATCGTCATCGCCCCTGGGTGAGCTTTTTGACCACGGAATCGACTCGCTGAATTGCACACTCGGCGGCCTCGTTGAGACGGCCTGCATGGGTCTCGGACCCACGGGGACCGGCGCGTTCATTACCATGGTGTCCTGCCTGGCCATGTTCTTTTCGACCTGGGAGACCTACCACACTCACAGTAAGAATACACACTGATCTATCATTCTTAACTACAAGCTGACCAACAAAAGCTCTTTACCTCGGCCACTTTAACGGCCCAACTGAGGGCATCATCATCGCCGTTGGTCTCATGATCATTTCCGGCATCTTCGGTCCCGAGATTTGGCAAAAAACACTCGAAGACATCCTCCCGGTCGCGTCATTGCTTCCGGCCCATGTCGGCGACACTTCCCTGCGCGAAATATTCGTCAACATCGTCGCGCTCGCCTTCTTCACCGCCCATCTCCCCTTCTGCGTTTACAATGTGTACAAAGCGCGACAGGCACAGCACGAGCCATTCTTACCGACGCTCAAGGAATGGATTCCATATGTGTGGTCCGTCTTGTCGGTCTACTTTTGGCTCGACAGTCCGTACTCTGTCGTGCTCTACGAGAACCACCTGGTCTTATTCTCCCTCGCGACGTCGTTCTCGTTCGGAAGAGTGACGACCAAAATCATATTAGCCCACCTCACCAAACAGCCATTCCCCTACTGGACAATCTTGATGGTTCCCGTCTACATAGCGCCGCTGCTCTTCAACTGGCTGCCGTCGGTCGGCATGACCGTGTTCACTGGAAAGTTCGAGCTGCTCTACCTCTGGGCGTACGCCATCTTCAGCTTTACATACTTCATGGCGTGGGCGCGGGTAGTGATTAATGCGATCTGCGATTATTTGGGCATCAATTGCTTTACCATCAAGACTCCGATGAAGACTAATTAGCATTACGAATGTATAGATGGATGGAAGTGGTTGGCTATTCGATGGATCAATGGTTCTTGGGCACAAATAGCCGCGGCTAGGATGGATCCTAGCCAGCGATGTAATTATATCATGAACCGTAATCTATTTAAAATATTTACAATCTAAATACCTCTATGCGTCGGTCTGAGTTTGCAGAACCCTTTTAATCCACCCTGCGTTCTCATCGTCAATCTGCAGCTGATGCTGCTGCTTCGCATCCAAGCGTAGTTTTTTCATTTTGTCCGCGTCCCGCGCGATCTTTGTCTCCTCGGCGGGATCGATATCCGGTTCAGCCCATTCGAAACCCTGTCCCTGTTTAGCCCAGTATTCCTTCACGAGGTTGTCATACGCATTGTCGCCCAATCTCCGGTCCCGCACCGCAAGTTCGTGCAACACCCGCCGCGACACGTCGCCTTCGTTCTCGACCTGCGCAATGTCCATGTCGACAATCATGTTGAGCATGCGCGACTCTTGCGCGTGCATGTACCACGTTGTTTGGAAAACACCGTGGCGCCACAGCACCTTGCCGCCGTTATCCCCCGGCCTTGACGCGCACGCCACGAACCCGAGCAGCGACGAATTGAGCAGGTACGCGATAATCATAACCTTGATCACCCCGGTATTCTCTAGCCCGCCGGCGACGAGCAAGTCCGACTTCATGAACACGTCCGCTAACTCGACTATGCCGGCCGACCCAGCAATCCACACCAGCGCCGCCTTTTGCCACCACTGTTTAACGTACGTCAGCCACTGGGGGCTGTTGGCTGTCAAATCCACAATCTTGAACGCGCCGTCGACGTCCTCGTCGCGTAGACACTTGCGGAACGGAATCATGTACGTCGATTTCGAAATCACACGCCGCTTGTTCTCCTCGCGCTCGTAGAATATGCTCATAGCGTCCACGGCCCTCGACGTGGCCGGTCGTAACAGAAAATATCGCCTCAACAGGGCGTCGTCGACTACCGTCTGCGGGAACTTGAGAATGTCGTATATGAGTTGCTGGGCGTCGGCCGCGTTGCCGTCCAGCATTTGGGCAATCGCGCCTGGACGCGGGGCACCGCTTTCGCCTGTCCACTTCTTGATGAGGAACTCTAGTGCTTCAAAGGCGTCGCCCGTGATGGTTGCCGACACACGGGCGGTTGGTGGAGTGCCGAATATCTCGGACTCGACTTTGGCGCGGACGGACTGTAATGTCACCGGCTCATCCATGAATATGTTTGTAGCTGTGATTACACTGCTGGTCTGTTGCGGAGATGGCGCCGGTCCTGGTGACGCCGGAGAGTGCTGCTTGGGTGTGAATTCGAGGAATTGCGAAATGAACGAGTCCGCTGCTGGCTTGTCCGCGGTCGATATGTGTGCAGTCCCTTCAGGAGTAGCATGTTTCGCAGCCTCCGCTGCTTGGCTTGTTCGCGATGAGCCAGTCGCAAAGTGCGGATCAGAGGGCAGTTCTGGTATTCCGGCGGCAACAGGCTCCGGCTCACTCTCCTTCCCAGGTTTGGTTGTATACGGCTTCTTCTGTGTGTTCGAATTCGGCCTTTTCAATTGTGTATTTTTCGGCACCGAGGACGACTTGGCCGGCTTATTCGCCTTGTTCTTGTTCTTGTTCTGATTACTAGCCCGGACGGTCGAGCTCGCGCTCAAACACCGTATCCGTGTACTTCTATCAGCAAACTGTCGCTGAGCTGATAACCGCAGAGGTGGCCTCGCAGCCTGGAGAACCAGTGCCCGAAGTTGCCCCGGTGTCATTGTATCCTTGTGGTCAAATTCTGCAGTTGGAGGAGTTGAGTCGCTGACACATTTGGGACGTCCCCGACTCGGAAGCAGTGAGCGGTGCCCGGACGCACCCTAAATTTTCTCTGTTCATCACCATGAAGTCCCAACTCCAAAACCATGGCGATTCAACATCCGCAACCTCTTGACTATCAGTAGAGTTCATTACGGCAGTGTAACGAAAATACTGTCAAAAACCGGCATGTTCTACGATCTTTGCGTGCCGTGGCCAAAAGCTGTGACCGCGTCGTCGTCGTTCGAGTACACGCGCACCGTGGGCCCGATTCCTGATCTCTACCGCACGGTCGCCACGATCCAAGCACGTATGCGCCTGTTCTAACTTCTCTAAATGCCCATCTGACACAGCAAGATAGTCGGCTACACGACAATAGCCTACGAATACGAACTCTCGGGCAAAATCTCATCGAACCTGACTTCTCCAATCCAAAAAGACGTCTTCTCGGCCTCACTCCCAACCGTGGCCTTTCTCAGCCGTATAACAGTCGTCCTCGACGACGCAGCTCAGTCACAAGCACTGCCGTCCCTGACCACCAAGTTCGACATCCTCGCCGTCCGTCCGACAACCGAAAAACTCCTGCTCGCGGCATGCACGTCCCTAGACATCGACTTGATCTCGCTCGACCTCTCCCAACGCCTTCCATTCTACCTCCGCCATCGCACGCTCGGAGCCGCCGTCGCGCGCGGCATCAAGATCGAGATATGCTACTCGTCCAGCACGCGTCAAGGCGATAACAACGCCCGCCGGAACCTGATCGCCAATGCCGCGGCCCTGTTCCGCGCCACACGGGGCAAAGGGATCGTCATTTCGTCCGGGGCTACGAGCGCGCTCGAGTGTCGCGGCCCGTACGACGTGGCTAACTTAGCCACGTTGTGGGGATTCACGCAGGAGAAGGGCAAGGCGGCTGTCGCGGCGGATGCGCGAGCCGTTTGTGTGCATGCGCGCATGCGGAGGCGGTCATACAAGCAGGCTGTCGAGATTGTCGTCGACGAAGACGAGTTGCGAAGGCGAGAAAGAGAGAGAGCCGAGGAACAAGAGCTGCAGAAGCGGAAGAAGCAGGAGGACGAGGACAAAAAGAATGAGACGTCACAACGGAAGAGATCAAAAAAGCGGAAAGCAAACGACGGGTAGATGATTCCCGATATCATTTGTATATATTACTGCATAATATAATCGGTATTGTGATATATAGTCAATTAGAACTCATTGTATGCTGTATAATACATAATTCATGCGAGAGTAGAGTATTTACAAAGAACACCTAACAAAATCCAATGTGCTCCATATGCACCGTATATCACAAACTAAATCTGAAAATAAAGTCTATGTACAAATCCTTGTTCAAACCTATCAATTACACCTCACCTTCACAGTCTTTCAACCTGAAGTATCGTTCTCGTTTTCGGCATGGTTCGGTTGCACGTGAATCTCGCCATTTACAACTGTAACCACAACGTTCTCACCAGCTCGAACCTGCGCCTTGATGAGGTACATAGCAAGCGGATTCAACACCGATTTTTGTACCAATCTGTTCAACGGGCGAGCACCATATAGAGGATCGAAACCTTTCTCGGCAAGCCACTCCTTAGCCGCGTCATCGATGGCCAACACGATGCGTCTGTCATGTAGACGCTCTTGGACTTCTTTAAGACGGATATCCACAATCCGCCGCAGCGAATCTTTTGATAGGCGGTTGAATACCAGCAACTCGTCGATTCGGTTCAGGAACTCTGGGGGGTACAACGCGCGAACCTGATCAAGCACCTTCTTCTTGACGTCCTCGCCGACCTTGCCAGATGTTAATTCCTCCTCGCTACCTGAAACCAAGAATTCCTGGCCAATGTTACTCGTCATGACAATGATCGTGTTGCGGAAATCCACCTTACGGCCCTGAGAGTCGGTCAAAAAGCCCTCGTCAAGGACCTGAAGCAGCAGCTTGGACACATCCGGATGCGCCTTTTCAAATTCATCGAACAATACAACCGCATATGGCTTCCTTCTGACCGCTTCGGTCAGCTCGCCGCTTTCGTCGTAGCCTACATACCCGGGTGGTGCACCAACAAGTCGAGACACGGAAAATCGTTCTTGGAATTCACTCATATCGAATCGAACCACAGCGCCTTCGTCGTCGAACAAGAACTCTGCAAGCGCCTTGGTGAGCTCGGTCTTACCGGTACCAGTTGGACCAAGAAAGAGGAAACTAGCAACAGGACGTTTCTCGTTCGTGAGACCTGCACGCTGAAGACGGACAGCGTCAGCGACGGCATGGATTGCTTCGTCTTGGCCAATGACTCGTCGCTTTAAAGAGTCTTCCATATACAATAGTCGATCTCGTTCGCCCCGCATGAGAGATTGCGTGGGAATACCAGTCATTCTAGAAACAACGCCGGCAATATCGTCTGAAGTGACCGCATCGTGCAAAAGAGATGCCTGTTTGGTTCCGTCACCCTCCTTTGGTACCAACTTCTCAAGCGCCGGAATCTTAGAGTATCGCAATTCCGAAGCCTTAGCAAAGTCGCCTGTACGTTGGGCAATTTCCAATTCAATTCTTGCTCTTTCGAGATCAGACTGAGCATTCTTGATCTGCTCGAGTTCGTGCTTTTCCTTCTCCCAGATTTCAGTCAACCGCTTGACCTCCTCCTGCTTGACCTTCAGATCCTGCTCAAGCTTGCTGCGTCTTTCGATTGACAGCGGGTCACTCTCCTTTTTGAGCGACTCGAGCTCGATCTGAATAGTCATAACTGCCCGGTCAAGTTCCTGAATTGGATCAGGCTTGGATTCCTGCTGCAATCGCAGAGCGGAACATGCTTCATCGACAAGATCGATAGCCTTGTCAGGAAGATACCGGTCGGTGATGTAACGATTACTGTAGACCGCAGCGGTAACAAGCGCACCGTCAGTAATACGGACACCATGGTGCACCTCGTAGCGCTCCTTCAAACCTCGAAGAATACTAATAGCATCTTGAACTGTAGGCTCGTTAATCAGAACTGATTGGAAACGGCGTGCCAAAGCAGCATCCTTCTCTATATATTTCCTGTATTCATCCAACGTCGTGGCACCGCAGCACTGCAGCTTGCCGCGAGAGAGAGCTGGCTTTAGCAAGTTGGATGCGTCGACTGAGCCGTCTGCCTTGCCGAGACCGAGCAGAAGGTGAAGTTCATCAACAAACAATATAATCTTGCCCTGCGCATCCTCGATTTCTTTGAGCACGGCCTTCAGTCGCTGTTCAAAATCGCCACGGTACTGTAATAGCGTTAGAACCAGCCCTCAACACAGCTCTTCAATTCTACTTGCCTTTGCTCCGGAAATCAGACTACCGAGATCGAGAGAGATGATCGATTTGTCTTTCATACTGTCGGGAACCTCGCCGCGTACAATTCGTTGCGCGAGACCCTCCATAATGGCGGTCTTACCAGTACCGGCAAGTCCAATAAGTGCTGGGTTATTCTTAGTTCTGCAACGTTGTTAGCCTGCTTTTGCGTGATTTGACAATCCGGTGATAGGTACCTTCTTGACAAGATCTGGATTGTCCGCTTGATCTCTTCGTCACGACCAATGACGGGATCCAATTTCCCCTCGCTCGCAAGTTTTGTTAGATCCGTGCCATACTGCTCCAACGCACTACCGCCGCCTCCAAGATTCATGTCGAAACTGCCGCCGTTGGGGTTAACATTTCTCCGGTCGCTACCGCCGGCAGCCCACCGGTGAGGCGTAGTCGAGAATGCTCGCACGGCCGCTAGCGATGCTGGGGCAAATATTTCGAACGGGATATTGTTTCTAGTACTCTGTGACTGAAGGAACCGCGACCTAGTCATGGACAGCGATCGTCCAGTGGCGGATACTGGAAGCTGTGGCAGCTGGAGTATACGGACGGACGACGACAGTCTGGGGGTCGACCTCAGCATTTGTCTGTCCATTTCTCAGAACTGCATACAACAAGTCAAAAGACTTCGAAATTGTCTTTGTAAGCGCAAAATACTGTCAGGCCGGAGAAGAAATACCCGGCCATTTACTGACAATTGTCCATACGGTTAGGGCTTAATTCCAGAACTCTCCAGAATCTACCAGAACTGGAAAAATTCCTGTTTGCGGTCATTTACTGGAACCTTATTTCTATTTTTACTGAGAATAGCAAGCGCAACTTCTCCTGAACTTAGCGAATTGCTTATTCCAAACCCATTGAAACAGAATTTCTCGCCCATTCTGTACAATAAACTATCGACTCAACCGCCAGAACCGGGGCCGGGCAGTGGTTTCCTTCGCCGGTATTCCAATTATCCACTATCGTGTCCTTAGAGTGTTTATTTACACTGAAGAGCCGAAATCATGTCCAAGGCCTGCACTCGCAAAGGCTGTGGCAAGTCCTTCGATAAGCCGGACGAGAGCGAGTGCTGGTATCACCCGGGTCCGCCTGTATTCCACGACGCGCTGAAAGGTACTCGTGTTTGCGTATCGAACGTTATTGAAATATCAAGAACAAACTCTAATGTTTATACGCTGTCTAGGCTGGTCCTGCTGCGAGAAACGCGTCATTTCATTCGATGAGTTCCTGGCACTGCCTGGATGCACGAAGGGCATTCACACGACCGAAGTTGCCGCGCCAGCGCCAGAGCCGGTAAGAGAGACTAAACTCGACAGGCCGACGACGATCGATGAAAATGGCGTGGAGACATACGGCAATGCTCCAGCAATAAGTCCTGGATCAGAATCTGTCTCCAAACCGGAATCGCCTCGTGCAATCATTCCCTCCAAAGATACTCTAAACGACGTAACGAAGAAGTTTGATATCGCGTCCCTTGAAGATCCAGACGATGCAGACATTCCAATCGGTGCTAACTGCAAGAGGAATGGGTGTAATGTGAAATTCGACGGCACTAATCGCGATTCATGCACGTTCCATCCTGGAACGGCTATATTCCACGACGGTACATACATCTCTCTCTGATCTTGCTATTTACTGTAAACTAACGAGTTTAGCCTCCAAAGGGTGGTCGTGCTGCAAACGGCGAGTGCTGGAATTTGACGAGTTTTTGAAGATACCAGGTTGCAAGACTGGACGGCATTTATACGTGGGACCTATTGAGGATGAGACCAACAAACAAGAGGAGGAATCAGTTGAATGTCGAACCGATTTTTACCAAACGCCTACAAATGTCATTGTCTCAATATTCGCAAAGAAATGCGACGAATCAAAGTCGTCTATAGAGTTCTTTGAAGACTCGCTATCACTGGATCTCCTACATCTAGCTACGAAGCGATTTAAGACCCAGTTCCAGCTTTACGGTCCAATCGTGCCAGAGAAATCCAAGTACAAGGTCATGGGAACTAAAGTGGA